>NC_090934.1:48962725-49602010 GCF_040938575.1 Ambystoma mexicanum | reverse complement strand
AAGTGGCAGATTCACACACATGCACCCTATCCCTAAGTAGCAGATTTGCAACTTCTCACACATGCTCTCTATCCCTAAGTGGTAGATTTCCAACTTCTCACACATGGTATCTGTCCCTAAGTGACAGATTTGCACACATGCACCCTATCCCTAAGTAGCAGATTCACAACTTCTCACACATGGTATCTGTCCCTAAGTGGCAGATTCACACACATGCACCCTATCCCTAAGTGGCAGATTTGCAACTTCTCACACATGCTCTCTGTCCCTAAGTGGCAGATTTGCACACATGCTCTCTATCCCTAAGTGGCAGAACACCTTTTCACTTATGTTCTCTGTCCCTAAGTCTCAGATTCACACACATGTACCCTATCCCTAAGTGGCAGATTCGCAACTTCTCACACATGTTCTCTATCCCTAAGTGGCAGATTTGCAACTTCTCAGATTCGCAATTTCTCACACATGGTATCTGTCCCTAAGTGGCAGATTTTCACACATGCACCCTATCCCTAAGAGACAGATTCACAACTTCTCACACATGCTCTCTGTCCCTAAATGGCAGATTCAAACACATGCTCTCTATCCCTAAGTGGCAGATTTGCAACTTCTCACACATGCTCTCTATCCCTAAGTGGCAGATTTCCAACTTCTCAGATTCGCAACTTCTCACATATGGTATCTGTCGCTAAGTGACAGATTTGCACACATGCACCGTATCCCTAAGTGACAGATTCGCAACTTCTCACACATGGTATCTGTCCCTAAGTGGCAGATTCACACACATGCACCCTATCCCTAAGTAGCAGATTTGAAACTTCTCACACATGCTCTCTATCCCTAAGTGGTAGATTTCCAACTTCTCAGATTCGCAAGTTCTCACACATGGTATCCGTCCCTAAGTGACAGATTTGCACACATGCACCCTATCCCTAAGTAGCAGATTCACAACTTCTCACACATGGTATCTGTTCCTAAGTGGCAGATTCACACACATGCACCCTATCCCTAAGAGACAGATTCACAACTTCTCACACATGCTCTCTGTCCCTAAATGGCAGATTCACAACTTCTCAGATTCACACCTTTTCACTTATGTTCTCTGTCCCTAAGTCTCAGATTCACACACATGTACCCTATCCCTAAGTGGCAGATTCGCAACTTCTCACACATGTTCTCTATCCCTAAGTGGCAGATTTGCAACTTCTCAGATTCGCAATTTCTCACACATGGTATCTGTCCCTAAGTGGCAGATTTTCACACATGCACCCTATCCCTAAGAGACAGATTCACAACTTCTCACACATGCTCTCTGTCCCTAAATGGCAGATTCACAACTTCTCAGATTCACACCTTTTCACTTATGTTCTCTGTCCATAAGTCTCAGATTCACACACATGTACCCTATCCCTAAGTGGCAGATTCGCAACTTCTCACACATGTTCTCTATCCCTAAGTGGCAGATTTGCAACTTCTCACACATGCACTCTATCCCTAAGTGGCAGTTTTGTAACTTCTTACACATGCTCTCTGTCCCTAAGTGGCAGATTCAAACACATGCTCTCTATCCCTAAGTGGCAGATTTGCAACTTCTCACACATGCTCTCTATCCCTAAGTGGCAGATTTCCAACTTCTCAGATTCGCAACTTCTCACACATGGTATCTGTCCCAAAGTGACAGATTTGCACACATGCACCCTATCCCTAACTGACAGATTCGCAACTTCTCACACATGGTATCTGTCCCTAAGTGGCAGATTCACACACATGCACCCTATCCCTAAGTAGCAGATTTGCAACTTCGCACACATGCTCTCTATCCCTAAGTGGTAGATTTCCAACTTCTCAGATTCGCAACTTCTCACACATGGTATCTGTCCCTAAGTGACAGATTTGCACACATGCACCCTATCCCTAAGTAGCAGATTCACAACTTCTCACACATGGTATCTGTCCCTAAGTGGCAGATTCACACACATGCACCCTATCCCTAAGTGGCAGATTTGCAACTTCTCACACATGCTCTCTGTCCCTAAGTGGCAGATTCGCACACATGCTCTCTATCCCTAAGTGGCAGATTTCGAACTTCTCAGATAAGCAACTTCTCACACATGGTATCTGTCCCTAAGTGGCAGATTCACACACATGCACCCTATCCCTAAGTGGAAGATTTGCAACTTCTCACACATGCCCTCTATCCCTAAATGGCAGATTTCCAACTTCTCAGATTCGCAACTTCTCACACATGGCATCTGTCCCTAAGTGACAGATTTGCACACATGCACCCTATCACTAAGTGGCAGTTTCGTAACTTCTTACACATGCTCTCTGTCCCTAAGTGGCAGATTCAAACACATGCTCTCTATCCCTAAGTGGCAGATTTGCAACTTCTCACACATGCTCTCTATCCCTAAGTGGCAGATTTCCAACTTCTCAGATTCGCAACTTCTCACACATGGTATCTGTCCCTAAGTGACAGATTTGCACACATGCACCATATCCCTAAGTGACAGATTCGCAACTTCTCACACATGGTATCTGTCCCTAAGTGGCAGATTCACACACATGCACCCTATCCCTAAGTAGCAGATTTGCAACTTCTCACACATACTCTCTATCCCTAAGTGGTAGATTTCCAACTTCTCAGATTCGCAACTTCTCACACATGGTATCTGTCCCTAAGTGACAGATTTGCACACATGCACCCTATCCCTAAGTAGCAGATTCACAACTTCTCACACATGGTATCTGTCCCTAAGTGGCAGATTCACACACATGCACCCTATCCCTAAGTGGCAGATTTGCAACTTCTCACACATGCTCTCTGTCCCTAAGTGGCAGATTCGCACACATGCTCTCTATCCCTAAGTGGCAGATTTCGAACTTCTCAGATACGCAACTTCTCACACATGGTATCTGTCCCTAAGTGGCAGATTCACACACATGCACCCTATCCCTAGGTGGAAGATTTGCAACTTCTCACACATGCCCTCTATCCCTAAATGGCAGATTTCCAACTTCTCAGATTCGCAACTTCTCACACATGGCATCTGTCCCTAAGTGACAGATTTGCACACATGCACCCTATCACTAAGTGGCAGTTTCGTAACTTCTTACACATGCACTCTGTCCCTAAGTGGCAGATTCAAACACATGCTCTCTATCCCTAAGTGGCAGATTTGCAACTTCTCACACATGCTCTCTATCCCTAAGTGGCAGATTTCCAACTTCTCAGATTCGCAACTTCTCACACATGGTATCTGTCCCTAAGTGACAGATTTGCACACATGCACCGTATCCCTAAGTGACAGATTCGCAACTTCTCACACATGGTATCTGTCCCTAAGTGGCAGATTCACACACATGCACCCTATCCCTAAGTAGCAGATTTGCAACTTCTCACACATACTCTCTATCCCTAAGTGGTAGATTTCCAACTTCTCAGATTCGCAACTTCTCACACATGGTATCTGTCCCTAAGTGACAGATTTGCACACATGCACCCTATCCCTAAGTAGCAGATTCACAACTTCTCACACATGGTATCTGTCCCTAAGTGGCAGATTCACACACATGCACCCTATCCCTAAGTGGCAGATTTGCAACTTCTCACACATGCTTTCTGTCCCTAAGTGGCAGATTCGCACACATACTCTCTATCCCTAGGTGGCAGATTTCGAACTTCTCAGATACGCAACTTCTCACACATGGTATCTGTCCCTAAGTGGCAGATTCACACACATGCACCCTATCCCTAAGTGGAAGATTTGCAACTTCTCACACATGCCCTCTATCCCTAAATGGCAGATTTCCAACTTCTCAGATTCGCAACTTCTCACACATGGCATCTGTCCCTAAGTGTCAGATTTGCACACATGCACCCTATCCCTAAGTGGCAGATTTGCAACTTCTCACACATGCTCTCTATCCCTAAGTGGCAGATTTCCAATTTATCAGATTCGCAACTTCTCACACATGGTATCTGTCCCTAAGTGGCAGATTCACACACATGCACCCTATCCCTAAGTGGCAGATTTGCAACTTCACACACATGCTCTCTATCCCTAAGTGGCAGATTTCCAACTTCTCAGATTCGCAACTTTTCACACATGGTATCTGTCCCTAAGTGGCAGATTTGCACACATGCACCCTTACCCTAAGAGACAGATTCACAACTTCTCACACATGCTCTCTGTCCCTAAGTGGCAGATTCACAACTTCTCAGATTCTCACCTTTTCACTTATGTTCTCTGTCCCTAAGTGGCAGATTCACACACATGTACCCTATCCCTAAGTGGCAGATTCGCAACTTCTCACACATGTTCTCTATCTCTAAGTGGCAGATTCGCAACTTCTCACACATGCTCTCTATCCTTAAGTGGCAGATTTGCAACTTCTCACACATCCTCTCTGTCTCTAAGATGTGCAACTTCTCACACATGCTCTCTATCCTTAAGTGGCAGATTTCCAACTTCTCAGGTTCGCAACTTCTCACACATGGTATCTGTCCCTAAGTGACAGATTTGCACACATGCACCCTATCCCTAAGTGGCAGATTCGCAACTTCTCACACATGCTCCCTATCCCTAAGTGGCAGATTTCCAACTTCTCAGATTCGCAACTTCTCACACATGGTATCTGTCCCTATGTGACAGATTTGCACACATGCACCCTATCCCTAAGTGGCAGATTCGCAACTTCTCACACATGCTCTCTGTCCCTAAGTGGCAGATTCTCACACATGCTCTCTATCCCTAAGTGGCAGATTTCCAACTTCTCAGATTCGCAACTTCTCACACATGGTATCTGTCCCTAAGTGACAGATTTGCACACATGCACCCTATCCCTAAGTGGCAGATTCACAACTTCTCACACATGGTATCTGTCCCTAAGTGGCAGATTCACACACATGCACCCTATCCCTAAGTGGCAGATTTGCAACTTCTCACACATGCTCTCTATCCCTAAGAAGCAGATTTCCAAATTCTCAGATTCGCAACTTCTCACACATGGTATCTGTCCCTAAGTGGCAGATTCGCACACATGCTCTCTATCTCTAAGTGGCAGATTTCCAAATTCTCAGATTCGCAACTTCTCACACATGGTATCTGTCCCTAAGTGGCAGATTCACACACATGCACCCTATCCCTAAGTGGCAGATTTGCAACTTCTCTCATACATGCACCCTATCCCTAAGTGGCAGATTCGCAACTTCTCACACATGGTATCTGTCCCTAAGTGGCAGATTCACACACATGAACCCTATCCCTAACTGGCAGATTTGCAACTTCTCACACATGCTCTCTATCCCTAAGTGGCAGATTTCCAACTTCTCAGATTCGCAACTTCTCACACATGGTATCTGTCCCTAAGTGGCAGATTCACACACATGCACCCTATCCCTAAGTGGCAGATTTGCAACTTCTCACACATGCTCTCTGTCCCTAAGTGGCAGATTCGCAACTTCTCACACATGCTCTCTATCCCTAAGTGGCAGATTTCCAACTTCTCAGATTCGCAACTTCTCACACATGGTATCTGTCCCTAAGTGGCAGATTCACACACATGCACCCTACCCCTAAGTGGCAGATTTGCAACTTCTCGCACATGCTCTCTGTCCCTAAGTGGCAGATTCGCATCTTCTCACACATACTCTCTATCCTTAAGTGGCAGATTCGCAACTTCTCACACATGCACTCTATCCCTAAGTGGCAGATTTGCAACTTCTCACACATGCTCTCTATCCCTAAGTGGCAGATTTCCAACTTCTCAGATTCGCAACTTCTCACACATGGTATCTGTCCCTAAGTGACAGATTTGCACGCATGCACCCTATCCCTAAGTGACAGATTTGCAACTTCTCACACATGGTATCTGTCCCTAAGTGGCAGATTCACACACATGCACCCTATCCCTAAGTGGCAGGTTTGCAACTTCTCACACATGCTCTCTATCCCTAAGTGGCAGAATTCCAACTTCTCAGATTCGCAACTTCTCACACATGGTATCTGTCCCTAAGTGACGAATTTGCACACATGCACCCTATCCCTAAGTGACAGATTCACAACTTCTCACACATGCTCTCTGTCCCTAAGTAGCAGATTCAAACACATGCTCTCTATCCCTAAGTGGCAGATTTGCAACTTCTCACACATGCTCTCTATCCCTAAGTGGCAGATTTCCAACTTCTCAGATTCTCAACTTCTCACACATGATATATGTCCCTAAGTGACAGATTTGCACACATGCACCCTATCCCTAAGTGGCAGATTCACAACTTCTCACACATGGCATCTGTCCCTAAGTGGCAGATTCACACACATGCACCCTATCCCTAAGTGGCAGATTTGCAACCTCTCAGACATGCTCTCTATCCCTAAGTGGCAGATTTCCAACTTCTCAGATTCGCAACTTCTCTCACATGGTATCTGTCCCGAAGTGGCAGATTTGCACACATGCACCCTATCCCTAAGAGACAAATTCACAACTTCTCACACATGCTCTCTGTCCCTAAGTGGCAGATTTGCAACTTCTCACACATGCTCTCTATCTCTAAGTGGCAGATTAACAACTTCTCAGATTCACACCTTTTCACTTATGTTCTCTATCTCTAAGTGGCAGATTCACAACTTCTCACACATGCTCTCTATCCTTAAGTGGCAGATTCGCAACTTCTCACACATGCTCTCTATCCCTAAGTGGCAGATTTGCAACTTCTTACACATGCTCTCTGTCCCTAAGTGGCAGATTCGAACACATGCTCTCTATCCCTAAGTGGCAGATTTGCAACTTCTCACACATGCTCTCTATCCCTAAGTGGCAGATTTCCAACTTCTCAGATTCGCAACTTCTCACACATGGTATCTGTCCCTACGTGACAAATTTGCACATGCACCCTATCCCTAAGTGGCAGATTCACAACTTCTCACTCATGGTATCTGTCCCTAAGTGGCAGATTCACACACATGCACCCTATCCCTAAGTGGCAGATTTGCAACTTCTCACACATGCTCTCTGTCCCTAAGTGGCAGATTCGCACACATGCTCTCTATCTCTAAGTGGCAGATTTGCAACTTCTCACACATGCTCTCTATCCCTAAGTGGCAGATTTCCATCTTCTCAGATTCGCAACTTCTCACACATGGAATCTGTCCCTAAGTGGCCGATTCACACACATGCACCCTATCCCTAAGTGGCAGATTTGCAACTTCTCACACATGCACCCTATCCCTAAGTGGCAGATTCGCAACTTCTCACACATGGTATCTGTCCCTAAGTGGCAGATTCACACACATGAACCCTATCCCTAAGTGGCAGATTTGCAACTTCTCACACATGCTCTCTGTACCTAAGTGGCAGATTCGCACACATGCTCTCCATCCCTAAGTGGCAGATTTGCAACTTCTCACACATGCTCTCTATCCCTAAGTGGCAGATTTCCAACTTCTCAGATTCGCAACTTCTCACACATGGTATCTGTCCCTAAGTGGCAGATTCACACACATGCACCCTATCCCTAAGTGGCAGATTTGCAACTTCTCACACATGCTCTCTGTCCCTAAGTGGCAGATTCGCAACTTCTCACACATGCTCTCTATCCGTAAGTGGCAGATTTCCAACTTCTCAGATTTGCAACTTCTCACACATGGTATCTGTCCCTAAGTGGCAGATTCACACACATGCACCCTATCCCTAAGTGGCAGATTTGCAACTTCTCGCACATGCTCTCTGTTCCTAAGTGGCAGATTCGCAACTTCTCACACATGCTCTCTGTCCCTAAGTGGCAGATTCGCACAAATGCTCTTTATCCCTAAGTGGCAGAATTGCAACTTCTCACACATGCTCTCTATCCCTAAGTGGCAGATTTCCAACTTCTCAGATTCACAACTTCTCACACATGGTATCTGTCCCTAAGTGGCAGATTCACACACATGCACCCTATCCCTAAGTGGCAGATTTGCAACTTCTCGCACATGCTCTCTGTCCCTAAGTGGCAGATTCGCAACTTCTCGCACATGCACCCTATCCCTAAGTGGCATATTCGCAACTTCTCACACATGCTCTCTGTCCCTAAGTGGCAGATTCGCACACATGCTCTCTATCCCTAAGTGGCAGATTTGCAACTTCTCACAACTGCTCTCTATCCCTAAGTGGCAGATTCCCAACTTCTCAGATTCGCAACTTCTCACACATGGTATCTGTCCCTAAGTGGCAGATTCACACACATGCACCCTATCCCTAAGTGGCAGATTTGCAACTTCTCGCACATGCTCTCTGTCCCTAAGTGGCAGATTCGCAACTTCTCACACATGCTCTCTGTCACTAAGTGGCAGATTCGCACAAATGCTCTTTATCCCTAAGTGGCAGATTTGCAACTTCTCACACATGCTCTCTATCCCTAAGTGGCAGATTTCCAACTTCTCAGATTCACAACTTCTCACACATGGTATCTGTCCCTAAGTGGCAGATTCACACACATGCACCCTATCCCTAAGTGGCAGATTTGCAACTTCTCGCACATGCTCTCTGTCCCTATGTGGCAGATTCGCAACTTCTCGCACATGCACCCTATCCCTAAGTGGCAGATTCGCAACTTCTCACACATGCTCTCTGTCCCTAAGTGGCAGATTCGCACACATGCTCTCTATCCCTAAGTGGCAGATTTGCAACTTCTCACACATGCTCTCTATCCCTAAGTGGCAGATTCCCAACTTCTCAGATTCGCAACTTCTCACACATGGTATATGTCCCTAAGTGGCAGATTCACACACATGCACCCTATCCCTAAGTGGCAGATTTGCAACTTCTCACACATGCTCTCTGTCCCTAAGTGGCAGATTCGCAACTTCTCACACATGCTCTCTGTCCCTAAGTGGCAGATTCGCAACTTCTTGCACATGCACCCTATCTCTAAGTGGCAGATTCGCAACTTCTCACACATGCTCTCTGTCCCTAAGTGGCAGATTCCCAACTTCTCAGATTCGCAACTTCTCACACATGGTATCTGTCCCTAAGTGGCAGATTCAACCACATGCACCCTATTCCTAAGTGGCAGATTTGCAACTTCTCGCACATGCTCTCTTTCCCTAGGTGGCAGATTCGCAACTTCTCACACATGCACCCTATCCCAAAGTGGCAGATTCGCAACTTCTCACACATGCTCTCTATCCCTAAGTGGCAGATTCGCAACTTCTCACACATGCTCTCTATCCCTAAGTGGCAGATTTGCAACTTCTCACACATGCTCTCTATCCCTAAGTGGCAGATTCGCAACTTCTCACACATGCTCTCTATCCCTAAGTGGCAGATTCGCAACTTCTCACACATGCAATCTATCCCTAAGTGGCAGATTCACAACTTCTCACACATGCTCTCTACCCCTAAGTGGCAGGTTCATAAATGGCAACAATGCCAGACTCTTGTGGATATCATAAGGTGGAAATCATGATCAGACGTTGGGGTTTGATTTCACCCGAGGGAGGGAGTAACAGCAGCCCAGATAACCTCATGGGCCAAGCAGTAACCGCCCAAGAACCCAGATGGAAGCTCCACCTTCAAATGCTCAGCCCCCACCTACTTCCAGAAACACTCGCATGCAGGCGTGCTATTAATGACACATCAGATCATATCATAAGATTCCGCCTTCATGTCGCATCCGGGAGGAAACCACACACACACCGCAGCTCCCTCTTTCTGCAGCCACTCAACCGTTATGGGAATTTGGAGGAGTTTCTAGCGTGAGCGGCTCTTAGGTTGCTGACATCAGTTTTAAAGTTTTTTGTACAGTCTGGAAAGGCGTTCCTTCCAGGATTGTAATTACACAAATGTTTTGGTTGCAGCCAATGAGGTCGACGAAGACTATTTTAATCTTGACAACATGTTTGCAGTGATATTTGTCTTTGGAGAACACTTTTATTCTTTACCAAATGGATATATTTCTGGGAGGGGCAAATGATGCTGGTCCCGTGGAGTCCTTTTGGAGGGACTCGCGACAGACGTTTGCTGCATTTCAAAGTCTTCGAATCTTTGAGTAAAGTGGCCAACAAAAAAAGAAGGTATCCCTCTATTTGCAGTAAGGGAAAGTTGCTTACATTTGAATGTGATTCTGTTTGGTGTGAAATTGCGGGTGCGTGCACGTTTCCTGAGTGGTACGATGCGGCTTTTCATACTGCTTATTGTGTGGCATTTAATTATTGGAAGCAGGTGTATCAGTTTAACCCTTCAATGATGGTGCAGCAACAGAAGGAGGACCTAATGGCACTCACGTGAAGGTGGAACCATGCGTGGAAGATAGTGTGGCCATTGGACAAGCCCTTTTCATAATTCAGGACGGGGCATGAGACAGACTCGTTTTAGGAATGCCCTCTCACCTTCCTATTTTGCACTTAACATTGTTTTAAATTACAATTTTTAAAAATCTACCAAAAATAAAGCTGGTTATTTGTCATCGTTTACTACATCTGAACTCTATTGTCCAGCACTGTTTAAAGTAGAAGGTTCATTGAAGTCTCACAAAGCTGCTTACACAACAGTTATCATGATAGGGGCCGTGGTATTCACCCCAGTGATCAAGGCATAGACTGTGGACTTCACCTGGTTATCATGATAGGGGCCGTGGTCTTCACCCCAGTGATCAAGGCATAGACTCTGGACTTCACCTAGTTATCATGATGGGGGCCGTGGTCTTCACCCAGTGATCAAGGCATAGCCCCGGACTTCACCTGGTTATCATGATAGGGGCCGTGGTCTTCACCCCAGTGATCAAGGCATAGCCCCGGACTTCACCTGGTTATCATGATAGGGGCCGTGGTCTTCACCCCAGTGATCAAGGCATAGCCCTGGACTTCACCTGGTTATCATGATAGGGGCCTTGGTCTACACCCCAATGATCGAGGCAGGGACTGTGGACTTCACCTGGTTATCATGATATGAGCCATGGTTTCACCACAGTTATCATTACAGGGCCTGCAGTCTTCACCTCAATTAACATGATGAGGACCATGGACTTCACCCCAATGACAATGATATCTTCAACCCTGTTGTGAGAGGAGACATCTTCATCTCAGTTATGGTGGTATGAACCATAGTCCTCACTCTAGGTATCATGCTAGGGAGCATGGTCTACACTATAGTTATCATGATATGAGCTGTGGACTTCATCTAAGCTATGGTGATAAGAGCCAATGGTCTTTAACCATGTGATCATGAAAGTAGCCTATGATCTTCACAACAGATATCATTCTGGGGACCATGGTCTTCACTGCAGTTATCTTGATAAGCGCCATGGTCTTCATCCCAGTCATCATGATAGGGACTCTGGTCTTCATCCCAGTCATCATGATAGGGACTCTGGTCTTCATCCCAGTCATCATGATAGGGACTCTGGTCTTCATCCCAGTCATCATGATAGGGACTCTGGTCTTTACCCCAGTCATCATGATAGGGACTCTGGTCTTTACCCCAGTCATCATGATAGGGACTCTGGTCTTCATCCCAGTCATCATGATAGGGACTCTGGTCTTCATCCCAGTCATCATGATAGGGACTCTGGTCTTCATCCCAGCCATCATGTTAGGGACTCTGGTCTTCATCCCAGTCATCATGATAGGGACTCTGGTCTTCATCCCAGTCATCATGATAGGGACTCTGGTCTTCATCCCAGTCATCATGATAGGAACTGTGGTCTTTACCCCAGTCATCATGATAGGGACTCTGGTCTTCATCCCAGTCATCATGATAGGGACTCTGGTCTTCATCCCAGTCATCATGATAGGGACTCTGGTCTTCATCCCAGTCATCATGATAGGGACTCTGGTCTTCATCCCAGTCATCATGATAGGGACTCTGGTCTTCATCCCAGTCATCATGATAGGGACTCTGGTCTTTACCCCAGTCATCATGATAGGGACTCTGGTCTTCACCCCAGTCATCATGATAGGGACTCTGGTCTTCATCCCAGCCATCATGTTAGGGACTCTGGTCTTCATCCCAGTCATCATGATAGGGACTCTGGTCTTCATCCCAGTCATCATGATAGGGACTCTGGTCTTCATCCCAGTCATCATGATAGGGACTCTGGTCTTCATCCCAGTCATCATGATAGGGACTCTGGTCTTCATCCCAGCCATCATGTTAGGGACTCTGGTCTTCATCCCAGTCATCATGATAGGGACTCTGGTCTTCATCCCAGTCATCATGATAGGGACTCTGGTCTTCATCCCAGTCATCATGATAGGGACTCTGGTCTTCATCCCAGTCATCATGATAGGGACTCTGGTCTTCATCCCAGTCATCATGATAGGAACTGTGGTCTTTACCCCAGCTGTAAAGATAGGCTCTATGGACTTCACCCCAGTTATCATGAAAGGGATGTTGTCTTCACCCCAGTTGTCATAGAGGATGTGGTATTCACTCCCATTATCATGGTATAGGCTGTTGTCTTCAACCCAGGTTATCATGAATATGGCTGTGGTCTTCACCCCAGTTATCATGATTTGGTCTGTGATCTTCACCCCAGTTGTCATGATAGGTGTCATGGTCTTTACCCAGGTTATAAGAGGAGCTATTGTATTCTGCACAGTTATAGTGGTAAGAGCTGTGGTCTTCACCCCAGTTGTCATGATAGGGGTCATGGGCTGCAACTCGTTATTGTGGGAGGAGCTGTGATCTTCAACCCAGTTATCATGATAGGGTATGCAGTCTTTGCCCCAGTTCTCATAATAGGGACTGTGGCCTTCACCCAAGTTATCCTGATGAAGGGTATGGTCTTCATCCCCGTTATAATTATAGGGGTTGTGGTCTTCACCCCATTTATCATGATAGGGACCCTCGTCATCACTCTAGTTAGCATGATGCGTGCCATGGCCTTCATCCCCATTATAAGAGGGGCCATTGTACTCTTCCCAGTTATGGTGATAAGAGCCGTTGTCTTCACTCCAGTTACCATGATAGGGGCCCTGGTCGGCAATCCATTATTGTGGGAGGGGCCGTGGTCTTCACCCAAGTTATCATGATAGTACATGGTCTTTGCCCCAATTATCATGATAGGGGCTGTGATATTCACCCTAGTTATCATGCTAAAGGCTATGGTCTTTGCAAAGACTAGGGGGTATCTGTACTTCTGCCCTTAATATGGTTGGGATTGAGGCACAGAGCTCATGGCTTAATCTCCCAGCGCCAAGCTTCACTATATGGCAGCTATATATGAGCAATCAAGGCTTAAGCTCCCAGCGCCAAGCTTCACTATATGGCAGCTATATATGAGCAATCAAGGCTTAAGCTCCCAGCGCCAAGCTTCACTATATGGCAGCTATATATGAGCAATCATGGCTTAAGCTCTCAGCGCCAAGCTTCTCTATATGGCAGCTATATATGAGCAATCAAGGCTTAAGCTCCCAGCGTCAAGCTTCACTATATGGCAGCTATATATGAGCAATCATGGCTTAAGCTCCCAGCGTCAAGCTTCACTATATGGCAGCTATATATGAGCAATCATGGCTTAAGCTCCCAGCGCCAAGCTTCACTATATGGCAGCTATATATGAGCAATCAAGGCTTAAGCTCCCAGCGCCAAGCTTCACTATATGGCAGCTATATATGAGCAATCAAGGCTTAAGCTCCCAGCGCCAAGCTTCACTATATGGCAGCTATATATGAGCAATCAAGGCTTAAGCTCCCAGCGCCAAGCTTCACTATATGGCAGCTATATATGAGCAATCAAGGCTTAAGCTCCCAGCGCCAAGCTTCACTATATGGCAGCTATATATGAGCAATCATGGCTTAAGCTCCCAGCGCCAAGCTTCACTATATGGCAGCTATATATGAGCAATCAAGGCTTAAGCTCCCAGCGCCAAGCTTCACTATATGGCAGCTATATATGAGCAATCAAGGCTTAAGCTCTCAGCAGGTGATGCTGGCTGGTTCATTAGTACAGTGAGTCCCCAGGCCCCCACAAAGGAATGTCCACACACTATGTTAGGTGATAAAACAGCTTGTTTATATAAAATAAGGTACAGTAAAATATATCCACCTAAATAATAACACTTTGTATTCAGGCAGTTCTATATAAATAATGGCAATATTACATGAAATTAAATGTGGAAGCACACAATACTTTTATTCATTAATAAGGCACCAACTGCTGACAGCCTTTAAAAGGCAAGTTCATTGCTAAGCAAGCATGACTGCATGGATCAGGGAAGAAAGGCAGGAAAGTTTTAGAACGTAGGCAGTATACTTTCTTTAGACTTAAATAGGGATTCTGTTTCAGGGTCCCCCCACCTGGGAAACCTGTAAAGGAAATGTCAAGGTGTACTTTATCTATCTTGTCTATTACAGCCAAATCCACATTATTTCAATAATGCTCTTCTTTCTTTGAATAGGTTCCATCACCCAAAGTACCTGAGATGCCACAGGAGAACAGGATCCACTATGAATCTGGGACCCTGGAGGATTCCTGACGCTCTTTCCCATCACAGTCCCTTTGTGGCCTTGGCAGGCGAAGTGGCAGAGTTTCTTAGCTTTACTCGATGGGACCCCTGAAGGATGGACCCCCTTTGCAAGAAGGAGTCGCTGGGATGCCGAGGCCAAGAGAAAATGAGGAAACAAAGTGTCGGAAAGGCAGCTCTTTCAGTCTACACAGTGGTCCCCATTGGCGGTTTGTTACTTCGGCTATGATGTCCCATGCAGGTGAAACCTGCTGTGGACACTGAGAAGGCCTGGATGAAGAGAATACTACCCTGGGGACCAGGGATGCCTCTCGTGGTGTTGAGTGCAGTGGCATAAGTAGGTGTTGCATTTCAGGATTTTCGCGGTTCACTGATTTTGGTTTTTCAGTGCTGCAGCCGCTGCACTGACCTCTGGATGGCTTCTGGTGACCTGGAATCAACCACTGGACTGGAGTATGGAACCTCCCTAAGGGTGGAAACTCGAGGCATCTTCTTCAGATTTTGGTGGCTGGAAACCCACTGGCAGACCTTCCTCTGCACACAACGAACTGTGATATTCTTTTGTGGGAAAATGTGATCAGATGTCGTGTTAGGGATGTCCCTTGAAATATTGTTTTTTCAGATGGAGCGTTTGCAGCTTCGAGTGTCATGCAGCACTATGCCAGTGTTCCTCCCATCTGGGCAGTAGACAGCAATCATCTGGATTTCAGCAGTCACAAACACACTTCCGGACCCTGGTTGACTCAACTGGACTTCTTTGACTCAAAATATCCAAGCACTTCTCTTCTGGACTCACAAATGCCCCTTCTATGGATCACAGGTACACAGAATCGGCTTCCAGAGTACTTCTGAAGAAGAATATCTGGTGCACAATAGTCCCTTGTAGCTTGGGAAGCAGTCTCCGATCCAGATCCTCTCCTGATTCCATCCTTGGGTCAGTTCAGCAGTCTTCGGATTTCTTGAATAAATGTAGCTGCAAACCCCTTATTCTGAATGGACCTAGTATTCAAACTTAAGGTTTCAGCTTCAGAACAAATTGGTGAGTGAGAGGTCCCTAATTAAACACATTTGTTCCCCATTAACTCAGACTGAGACAGGCTCAGGCAGCCAATCATTCACAAGTGAATTCATGCAGGCAACAGCCAATCAGGCTCACAGGCATTAAGGTAATTCACTCCACCTAGACGCCCATAACACAGAATGTGGAATGGAGTAAGCACCAACCTTTCAGAACACTACACTGCATTCACTCCAGTTTCAGTAAAGGCTGGCCCAGGCATTGTGTCAAACACACCAAAACAAGAAATCCACAAGACAGAATGTGAGTTGACTTCAGACTCCATTCATACAAGCCTCACCCCAAGGTTGTACCCACAACACACAGCTCCTGGGAAGACTCCAGTAAGTCTGACAGGAGGCAGCCCCCGAGCCATGTATGGTGTTTCCACCCAGCAGCCAGTCAGGAAGTACGGGACCGAGTCAGGGCTTCCCATGACTTTGGGAAATAAGGTGTGAAGGCAATAGAAACCAAGAGGCTACATTAGTCATCTTGCCTTTCTTCAGGAATTCCATTGATTCCTCTGGCAGGGGCTGGGTGTCCCAAAAAAGGGGACACTCAAGGCCACTGCCAAGCCAGCAAGTAGCTGACACCAGCCTTTAACCTGCTCTGAGGGCCAAACAGGTGCCCATGGGATGCACTGCCAGAGGTCGAGGCTGGATCGCAGTGGCAGAAAACATACAGAAAACACACAGAGAAGTGGTAGGAGAAGCACCAGCAGACCCTCTCCCTCCAAAAGGCATTTCCAGCATCACGGTCTTCATCCCAGTTATCATTATAGGGGTTGTGGTCTTCACCCCATTAAGCATTATATGGACCATAGTCTTCACTCTAGTTATCATGATAGGGGTCATGATCTTCTCCCTGTTTATCTTGATAGGCCTGTGGTAATCACCCAAGTTGTCTCGATAGGCACTGTGTTCTTCATCCCACTTATCATGATAGGGATTGTGGTCTTTACCTCAGTTATCATGCGGAAGACTGTAATCTGCACCCCAATTATCATAAGGGGTGTTGTGTTCTTCATCCAGTTATGATAATGGTTGTGGTTGCCCGCCAACTGCCGTGTTATAGACAGTGGTCTTCACCCCAGTAATCATGAGACATGAAATGGTCTTCATCCCAGTTATCATAGGTACCATTGTCTTTACCCCATTTATCAGGACAGAGACCGCGATCTTCATCACAGTTAGCATGATAGAGATTTTGATCTTCACCCCCGGTTATCGTAATAAGGACTGTGATCATCACCCCAAATATCATGCAAAGAGCAGAGTTATTCACCCCGTTTCTCTTGATAAATATGGGCTGTTGTTTTCTCCCCAGTTATCATGATATGAACCATGGTCTGCACCCCAGTTATCATTAAAGGGGTTGTGACTTTCACCTCAGTTATCATGACAGGTCTCATTGTCTTCATCCAAGTTATCATGATAGAGGCTGTGGTCTTCACCACACTTATCACAATTGGGACTGTGGTCTTCACTTCAGTTGTCATGATAGGCGCTGTAGTCTTCACTCCAGTTATCATGATAGGGGCTGTCGTCTTCGTCATGACAGGAGCCATGTTCTTCACCTCAGTTGTCATGATAGAGGCTGTGGTCTACACTCCAGTTATCATGATAGGGGCTATGGTCTTCACTTCGGTGTCCAGTCAAAGGGTCAAATACATTGTTTCAAACTGCAATAGTCTAGAATCAAAAGGACTGAATAAAAAAAATGAAAATGCCTTTTTTAAATGTATTTTTTTTTGCCTTCGTACAGAAAAAAAGACTACTTTTTGGGGGGGCTCCCAAAAAAAAAAAAAAACACCTACATTCAAATTTTGTTTTAGATCCTTTTGATTTGAAAGTATTGCATTCGATCCTTTTTGTATTCGAACCTTTCACTATAAACCCTTCACCGCAGTTATCATGATAGGGGCTGTGGTCTTCACCTCAGTTGTCAAGATAGGGCAGTTGTCTTCACTCCAGTTATCATGATAAGGGGTGTGGTCCTAACCACAGTTATCAAGATAGGGGCTGTAGTCTTCACCCCGGTTGCTTTCCTGATCCAAGTTTCTTCCAGACAGATAATGTCGAGATGAATGTAGGCCAGTTCCCCTTTTCCAAATAGGTGCCTGAACCCTCTCGTGTTCGGGCCATCCAACACTATGTTGTCCACATTGTTGGGTTTGGGCTGTTATGATTAGGCCTTTTTGAGGCCAATGCATTAGTCAACCAGTTCCAGTCTTGTAAATCCGAGGAGTAATCTTGTTTTAGTGTTCTCAAGCTGCCATCGTCACTTCTTTGTGTTCCTCTCAAGGTAATTGTTAATCGTTTTTCCTTGTTTGTGTGTTTCCACATTTCTGATTCCTTCTCTATCACTGTCTCTCTCTCTTTTTGCAGGCTTTGTCTGTTCTCGATTATTTGCGCACCTGAATATTCTCTGGGAGGTCTTCCTCTGCCCTGATGGTCTAAAGTGAACCCTCTCAAATCAAAGCCCAGAGGTTGCAGATGTGGATCTACAGCTAACAGAAAAGTTAAACTAGGTTGGAGGCTAGATATATTAGAACCTTATCATGTTTTATTCTTCTGTGAAGTGTATTATTCTTAAATCATCTGTCGTTACCGCCCTTATGTTTAGACAATGGTGTAAAAGTCTAAGGACGTTAGTTCGATTCATAATTAAGCCATCGTCCATGTGGAGGATTCGTTCCAGAAGTAAGTGAGGTAAATGTAATGTGGACTTTTCTTGATTCTTCTTTCTTGCCAACCTGGATCTGGACAGGTATGGTTACGAATCTTTATAAACATGCAAAGTTTTATCTCCTCCCGCTATTATATCTTGTCTTTTTTGTTGCAGTGTTTTGAATCGGATACTAGTCGCCACTATGACCATTGAGGGTTCTGTTTTTTTCAGTTGCATCCTCACTATGTTCCATTATCAAAGTTACTAGTCTTTCCTTCTCGATCGGTTGGCCTCTTGGGCAACAAAAGGCGACCTGATCTAAATGGCTAAGTTCACGAGTGGGTGCGACTCACCCCTCTCGTATAAACTCTACTGTAGGATTATGATTTATTCTTGTTTGCTCCATAGTCCAATGCAGCCTTATTACAGATCTTCCCTGCTCCATCAGGGTATCTTTGGCTAGGATTGTAGCCTTGTTTTGTTGAATCAGTGCAGTATAATTGACCGTTCTAGACGACTCTTTCAATGTAGCTTTGGAGTTGATTTGTATGAATTCTGGTTTAGTGCAGCTAGCATTTGTTGCTTTGCAACAAGCTGATTCAGTTGTTTGAGTCCAATGTGGAGCCATCAGTTCTCGATCATTTTCCTTTTCTTCAATGTACTTTTTGCCTTTATCCTCGCCTTCTTCTGACATTGTATATACTGAGATATCCAAGAGGTCTTCCTCAATTGGGTTAGGCTGTTTATTGTGTTGTCTCAGAAGAGTCATTGTTTATATTTAGTTTATTTGATTCAAATTCATCTTCCTGAGAAGGTTGATTTTTATTCTTTGTTCGTGTTGTGGCTGTCTGCTCCTCTGGTAACACTAGATTTCTTACAAATGTCTGTGATTGATTAGATTTCCCTTTTTTTCTTAATCTTTGGTTTTTCGTCTTCTTTGCCATCATTTCACCATTTAGAATTCTCTCTGTGTTTCCTCTTTAGTCTGCCCCTTGATCTTTGTTTGTGTAAAGATTACATTTTGTCTTTGCAAGGTTACTCTTTTGTGGTTTGTTGTGTCTTGTTGTTTCTCCTGTGAAGCAGATATTTTCTGGTCTGGCTCCATATTTAGAGTTTCCTCAAGCTCAATAAATTGGTCGTCCTCCCTCTTTGATAGGTCATTTCCATCATTATTCTCCCTGTGAGGTTCGTTGGGTTCGGTATTCCCAATAGACTCACTTTTGCAGGGGCATTCTTCTCCCTCTGGGCTACTTTAGATGCAGTGATCATGGCTTCAATTGAGTCATTTGTAGCATTGTTGTCTCCCTTATGTAAGTTCGTGAAATTAACACTAATTTCTTCTGGTTTCTCTTTAAGCGTCATTGACCGTTGATTTAGCTTCTTATTCCGTCCTTCAGCATTTTCCTTGAGGACAGGGCCGAGTATGCTGTGCACGATGTTAGATACCTGAGCCACACTTTTATCCAAGTTGTTTTGGATTTCTGTAATAAAACCCTCAACAAATAGCATCTGTCAGTGAGTCATTGCGATCATTGTTGTTTGATTTTTTAGCTGGTCGTTTATGCTTTCATAAAGCTTCATGAAAGGTGCCAGTGTAACTGACAATGTTGCTGTAATTTTGGAGTCAATAGTTTTTGTGAGATTTGTGGGTACTTATGGGTGTTTCCTTCATCTAGTTGCTACATCTCACTGGCAATTGATGAGACATCTTTCTGTGCAGACGTATTCCTTTTTGGTGCAGGCAAGATCAACTCTTTGTTGTTCCAGTGTTAGGGTATCGAGCACATCTTGGTTTAAATACCAGTTGTACTCGTACTCAATATTACCCTTTCTACTCTCAGTATCTTTCCGTTTATTCAGGACGATTGGTTCCTTGATATTGTTATGGGGCAAGCTCAATACTGCTGGTCCAAAATCCGGGACTTGAGGCATGTCATTAATTACGGGCGTGTCTATTATCCCCATTAAGTATATTGGGGCTGTTCAAGAGCAAATGGCCTGTGTAGTTAGTTGATCTCTGCACTTTGTTAGTATTCTGGAGTAAGGCATCCTGGATTGGTGCTTTAGGTGTCTTCTCTTTGATGAATTTGATGCCGTCTAGCAAGATGCTGTCAGGCATTTCACCTTCTCCTTGTTGGAGTTTCGTAGTTAGTTGATCTCTGCTCTTTGTTAGTATTCTGGAGTAAGGCATCCTGGATTGGTGCTTTAGGTGTCTTCTCTTTGATGAATTTGATGCCGTCTAGCAAGATGCTGTCAGGCATTTCACCTTCTCCTTGTTGGAGTTTCGTAGTTAGTTGATCTCTGCACTTTGTTAGTATTCTGGAGTAAGGCATCCTGGATTGGTGCTTTAGGTGTCTTCTCTTTGATGAATTTGATGCCGTCTAGCAAGATGCTGTCAGGCATTTCACCTTCTCCTTGTTGGAGTTTCGTAGTTAGTTGATCTCTGCACTTTGTTAGTATTCTGGAGTAAGGCATCCTGGATTGGTGCTTTAGGTGTCTTCTCTTTGATGAATTTGATGCCGTCTAGCAAGATGCTGTCAGGCATTTCACCTTCTCCTTGTTGGAGTTTCAAATCCGTTTTTGTTGCTTGTGGGTGGGATTTCCCATAAAGAAACTTCTGAGGATATGGAGGGTTAGTAATGGACAGGCCCCTGCAGTGCAGTATTGGTTTTGAGGCATTCCATTGTGTGCCCCAGGTCTTGTGTTTACCGATGCTTCTACCATTGCCATTCTGTTAATTTCCCTAAATGTATTTGCACCTGGTTAAAGGGCTTTGATGGTTTAGTTATAAGATCTTCAGGTTTTTCTGGGGCCATTGCAAGTCCTTTGTCTGGTGAGATATGTCTGTGAGATTCCATGCTGTTGGATTGTACTCTCATTTCTGTAATTTGGCTCCGGTCAGTAGGCTGGAGTGTATTGCTCGTTTCTTTTGCTGATGTCATTGACTGTATGTGCTATGGTGAGTGGCCTCATAACTAGCTTCATTCTCGCAGTCATTTATCAAAAAGCCAACAGTTTGCTGATTATCTCTCAATAAACGCTTCTTTCCAGCCTCTTCCTTATCATAAGAGTGAGGACAGTTGAATGCATTTTTTGCTCCTGGTTTCCTGTACTCAATAATGTCTCTCAGCATTATGGAATAGTATGGGCTTCCAACTGCATGATCTTGTTCCAATAGCTCTACTTGAGCCTTGAATGTTTCCCTCAGTTGGTTAAAACTGGATGGAAAAATAATGAGCCGATTGAGTCTTTCAGATACCTTTAATGGCTGTGAGTTATACGACTCTCCAGCAGTTACTTCCACTGCAACTTCAAAGGGGATATGTGCCCATGTCGTTTGGAGCCCTTCAGGCGGCGCGTGTGAGTTCATTCGCGTGGAGCTTGCTAGTCGTATCCCTAGCAGCACTTTGATAAACCGTAAGATTGCTGTGAGTGGTTAGGTCACTCACCTCTGTTGTAGATTTGGCGTCTAAAGCTGAGGCGCTCTCTACAAAATCCATGGGTTGCTGGTTAAGCATCATAGGGTTGGAGTGGCTATCAGCTTCTAAGCAGTCAATAGACCTTGCCTCTACTTCCATTTTTGGAGGGGCGGGTGGACTTACTTTCAACACCTTTGCAATCGCCTCTAGGCATGTTAACCGACTAAGCCTGTGCGGACTGCTCAGACTGCAGATGAAACTCTGCAGCCAACTCTGTGGCCGCTCCACTGCAAAACTGAAGTCTTAGACAGTCTCCTCCTCTTCCAGCCAAAAAGAGAAAACAGTGTAGTAAGACCGTATCAGGATTCCAAAAGCAGACTGCCGATCAAACTCTGCAGCCAACTCTGCTATCGCTCTGTGGAAAAACTGAGGTCTTAAACAGTCTCCTCCTCTTCCAGCCAAAAAGAAAAACAGGGTAGAAAGACCGTAGCAGGATTCCAGAAGCAGACTGCAGATCAAACTCTGCAGCCAACTCTGCTGCTGCTCTGTGGCAAAACAGAGGTTTTAAACAGTCCTCTCCTCTAACAGCCCAAAAGAAAAACAGTGTAGAAAGACCGTAGCAGGATTGCAAAAGCAGACTGCAGATCAAACTCTGCAGCTAACTCGGCAGCCATTCCATGGTGAAACAGAGGTTTTAAAAAGTCTCCTCCTCTTCCAGCCAAAAAGAAAAACAGTGTAGAAAGACCGCAGCAGAATTCCAAAAGCAGACTGCCGATCAAACTCTGCAGCCAACTCTGCTATCGCTCTGTGGAAAAACTGAGGTCTTAAACAGTCTCCTCCTCTTCCAGCCAAAAAGAAAAACAGGGTAGAAAGACCGTAGCAGGATTCCAGAAGCAGACTGCAGATCAAACTCTGCAGCCAACTCTGCTGCTGCTCTGTGGCAAAACAGAGGTTTTAAACAGTCCTCTCCTCTAACAGCCCAAAAGAAAAACAGTGTAGAAAGACCGTAGCAGGATTGCAAAAGCAGACTGCAGATCAAACTCTGCAGCTAACTCGGCAGCCATTCCATGGTGAAACAGAGGTTTTAAAAAGTCTCCTCCTCTTCCAGCCAAAAAGAAAAACAGTGTAGAAAGACCGCAGCAGAATTCCAAAAGCAGACTGCAATTCATACTCTGCAGCCATTGTCATCAACCCAGTTATCATGATAGAGGCTGTGGTCTTCACCGCACTTATCACAATTGGGACTGTGGTCTTCACTCCAGTTGTCATGATAAGCGGTGTGGTCCTCACTGCTGTAATCATGATAGGGGCTGTGGTCTTCACCCCAGTTGTCATGATATGGGCCCTGGTCTTCACTCCAGTTATCATGATAGGGTCTGTCGTCTTCACCCCAGTTGTCATGACAGGAGTCATGATCTTCACCTCAGTTTTCATGATAGGAGCTCTGGATTTTACCCCAGTTATCAAAATAGGTTCTGTTGTTGTCACCCCATTCATAATGCCATGAGCCATGGTCTTCACCCTAATTGTCATGGTATCCGGTAATATTATCCCCATATATATGGATGCCATTCGTAATGTCACAGGGAAAAGGTTGTGGTGACATTATATATGGTGACCTTAAATATATGGGTTCAAGGGGAGCAAGGGTCGTGGGGATTTCCCTGCTCCGCTTGAAAACAAGATGGTTTTGGGGGTTGCAGGGATCCCCCCCCGCATGTTCAATTTAATAATGTCCCTGCAAAAAATGGCAATTTCTTGGCGACTTTTTCGCCATGCGACATTTTTGCACGAATATTATTACATGGAATCATCATGATAGGGGTCATGGTCTTCACTCCAGTTATCATGATAGGGACTAGAGTCTTCACCTTAGTTATCTTAATAGGGGGTGTGGTCTTCACCCCAGTTATCATTAAAGGGGCTGTGGTTTTCACCTGAGTTGTCATGATAGGGGCCGTGGTATTCACTCCAGTTATCATGATAGGGGCCGTGGTATTCACTCCAGTTGTCATGACTGAGGCTGTGGTCCTCACTGCAGTTATCATGATAGGGGCTGTGGCCTTCACCCCAGTTATCATGATAGGGACTGTTGTCCTCAATGCAGTTATCATGATAGGGGATGTGGTCTTCACCCCAGTTATCATGATAGGGGCTGTGGTCCTCACTGCAGTTATCATGATAGGGGCTATGGCCTTCACCCCACTTGTCATGATAGGGGCTGCGGTCCTCACTGCAGTTATCATGATAGGGGCTGTGGTCTTCACCCCAGTTGTCATGATTGAGGCTGCGGCCCTCACAGCAGTTATCATGATAGGGGCTGTGGTCTTCACCCCAGTTGTCATGATAGAGGCTGTGGTCCTCACTGCAGTTATCATGATAGGGGCTGTGGTCTTTACCCCAGTTATCATGATAGGGGCTGTGGTCTTCACCCCAGTTGTCATGATAGAGACTGTGGTATTTCTTAAAGTGGTCTGGAAAAACCCAGTTTAAGCAGAAATAGAAGGTCGGGAATCCTGGAAATAGTCAAAGTGAAAGGCAAAACCCGCTTTATTAGCAATCCACATAAAGTAGGGACAGCAGACAAGCAATACAATCTTGGAGCTCTCAATGTTTTTCAAACAAAACAATGGCTTATAAATCAAAATTATTACTGACATCATACTACGATCTTGGTTACAAAAACCTAACGGGTGGATGGATTGGTTAAGGGAATCGACTATGTGTCATGAACCATCGGTTCGTCCCTTCTGGACTTCCTGGTCCCTGACCCATAGAGGCTTACACTCAGCAGTACTCCCAACATAGCCACCGAACGCGGAACGCTGTGTACCAGTTACTGCGTCGTACGCTTCACGTTCTATAAAGCAGACACGCTCCGTGGCTCTGCACGTCTCAACGCTACCGCTTACTGTGGCTAGACGTGTGCTGCCGTAGTTCGCTCTCGTTTACTTCTTGTTTGCTGGTTCCTGGTCCCCAATTGTTACCTCCACATTCTTTCCTTCCCTTTGCCCTCACTTGCATCCCGGACCTCCGAGTACTCGCTGCCGAGTGCACGCTTCGCTGTTTCCAGAACTTCCCGGACATTCTGAACGATCCAGGACTCGGGACACTGAACGCACACTGGAACCCAAGGACATTCGCACGGAGTTATACAAGACCCACACTGTGCGCAGGAAGACTCCATCGAATAAAAAAGAACACAGACAGGTGAGAAGGGGGGAAACCTGGGGCACTATGTATAAATTATACAGGGGTTTATCTTCAAATTGGTTATTGAATATCTGATAGCTCCACCTGAGACCTACTAGTGAATACATGTCATCTATACAATAATCTCTTGGTTTGCACAATATATACTGGCCGGCCTAACTTTCATGGTTTTCATTGGTTGCCATTTTACTGACCAATGTTGAACAACTGACAGGTCATCAACATATGAGGCAAATATGAGTAGGGGGAGAGAGGCCTAGAAACTGTTTTCCTTTCAATTAAAAAACATACTATCCCTTTTTCCTAGGCCATGAGCCAGACTGACCTCTTTGTAGTCAGCATGGCATGGCGACCGCATGTCTGGGAATATGTGGGGAGGTGCCTATATATGTCGAGACTAATGAATAGACAGTGTTCTTGATTTATGGGTCACGTGTGAGAGGTCCAGGTTCTGAATTAGTTAACCCTGCATTTACTGAGATTTTAGCTAATATAAATGCTAGTGTTATTACCTTTCTGGCCACTAGAGAATTAGCCATTCCGCTCTGTATGAAAGTTTGAGCTTATAACTATTCTGCACTTGGCCTTCAAAGGCTGGTTCTTCTTTAATTAATCTTAGAGAAATATATCTTGTGCCATTGGAATTATTATCTCATGTTCTCTCTGAGCCGTCCAAACCCTACCTAATTTCTCAGTAACCTTGGCTGCTTCTAACTGTGCCCTGCACGGATCTGTAAATTCAGCTCTTAAAGCTTCCATAAAACCTCAAGGCCTTTCATTCATTTCAATGCCGGCTGAAAAAGATGGCTGTTCATTACTGTCGCGTTTCTATGTTATTGAGTTATACACATATATCTTTCGGGTTGCATTCCATGTTATACATTGTTTCTGTTATGTTCTTTCTGTCTTTATGGTTGCAAGCGATATTCTTTGTGAATAAATGCATATTCAACCTAGTGTCAGCGTTTCTTCACGGTGAGTGCGTATTTGCTTTGTGTCTATTTGTGCATGCGTGTGCGTCAGTCAACAGTGAGTTTGCTACTTCTCACCATCTTTAATTACATTAGGTACATTTCCTCTTGTACTTCTCTGGGATAAGGCCACCGTGGTCACTTTAGTAAGTAGCGTTTCTCACCTGTACAATATTGGAATGGCGAAGGCCCATAGCTATGAACAATGTTTTCATCTGCCTGTCAACATCTTCACCCCAGTTGTCAGGATAGGGGCTGTGGTTTTCAACAGACTTCAAATCCAGAAAAAGTGAGTCTGGAGCTTGTGGGGTGTGTGCTTTGTATGTGTGTGTGTGTTTGATGTGTGTGTGTGCAACCAAACCAATTTCTTTAATATCTTTCTGTGGGCACCTTACTTTGTGGTGCTGTTTCTACTGGATTGCATCATCATTTGTTTGGAACACTTAGCAGTGGCAAGTTTTGTTAGTGCCTGCACTGCCCTGTTTTGAAGTGCTACACTTAGTTACGTTTGGTATGCTACACTGTTATGCTAAGACAGGCTCCATTCTTAAGCTGTAGACACATGTAGTGTAATGTCTTGTTCTTTTTGTGATGAATTTGTTATTTTCCCAAAGCTTAATGCACGTTAACTAGAATCTACCTGAGTGTGACTGTTTTTTTGGGCATGAATTTGTATGCATTCATTCACTCCTTTATGAGGAGTTGGCGGGGGTGGGATTATTTTTGGTTTCCTTTTTTACTAGCTGGTTAGGCCATGTCATATTATGTTGAGGTTTCATTATAATATTTTGCTTTAAATGTCTAATGTACAAGCGTCTTTGAAGCAGCCGTAAAACAGCAGGTAACAACCCCTGCACACGCAAAATGCCCTAGAAATCCAACGTGTAAACTACCGAAACGGGACATTTTAGCACAGCTACTTTGACGGCAAGCGTTTTGGAGCAGCAACTTTGGCAGCGATCACCTCTCGTAGCGGCCGTTTAGCCGCGACCATCAGAGCGCGGGGATACTTTGGCGGCGGCAAGTTTTGCTGCATCTTCCATTAAAAATAATAACTACAGCCAGCGGTACACAAACCTGGGTCTCTGGTCTTTAAGACTCAGCACTTAGCCACAAGATCAAAGGAGCTTATAGCTATCATATATGGGTAAATGCAGGGTAAGTATAAAAGTTGTGCCTTATAAGTCCCTTTGGTTTTGTGGCTACATTCCAGCTTTTGAGAACTCGTGATTCGTGTTCAGATGCCATTGAGGGCAGTGACCACTTTTTTAAATCATATATATGAAAGGATTATATGCCCATTTTGAGCAAGGATGATTTCGGCAGAGTTGCTGAATGTCAGCAGCTGTGCCTAAATCATCCTTACGCTGAAAGAGTTGCGCTGCATTGGCTGTTACGTCACTCTGGCCGTGCCAAAAGAGGCTCTGTGGCCACAGAAGTGCGTCAAAACAGGGCTCACCGAGACCCTACAACCCTCTGTTAAACTAACATTCACATTATGCCCTCAATTGAAAGGACATAGTAACTGCAGTCCAGGGAGAGAAGGCTAGTCAAAGGCAGGATTATGTAAATGGTCTCCCATAAGCACCAAGCCTCCGCCTAAAAGGATTCCTGCCTCACACACCAATACACCCAATAGCTTAAAGGACCTGGCAGGACTCAGAAACCTCCAGGAGGCTACTGCCTCCAAGGAAGCCATGGTCGAAATCCCACCCTCAGTTAGCCCATATTTCCTTCCAGCCTTTCCATATATAGAACCTGCCGTACGTGGTCGTTCAGGTTTAGGGGAGTAAGCAGAAGAGTTTGCCACATGATACTGTGGAAGGCTGGAAGTCTGACCACTGCAGAGCAATAGACTGGCTTTGTGTCCTTAAGCCCCTTTCCAGAAAAGCACAATCCTAGGCTTTTGGTAAAATAAATCCTCTTGGTAACCATAACATAAATAGGAACCCAAAGAAAATGAAGATTATTTTGCTTGCTTTTCAGGGACCCTTTTAAGTAGAGAGGCAGTGCCATCTGTGTCTTCTTGAGCATGTCTCCAACATACCTTGGCATCCCCTGATATGAGTATGAGCCAGGCATACCCGGGTGTAGCAAACACCTCCCCTCCGGCTTTCTCTCCCCTCAGCACCGCGCCCCATAAAATACAGTTCAGGATCATGGTAAATGTGGTCAAATTGTACACCAGCGCATCCGGCTTTCCTTCCAATGCCTTCCTGTGCATCTTATTTGTCCCTTGCCCTCATCCTAACTATCTACCCGACATTGCCCCTCCCTAGCAATACCACTACTAAATGCTCATCATACTCCTCCTTAGTCTCTCTGACAGGCAAAAGGTGCTTCGATGCCATACCATATGGCAGTAGGCGCTGTTCAAATGCCAGACAACATTACATAACATAAAGGCCATTGTCTTCATGCCAGTTGTCATGATAGAGGTCATTATTGAAGAGGGAGACATGAATGTGGCCCTCGTTGCACCGGTCCCACCCTCATCCCGACGTTAAAGAAATGAACGTTTTACATCTTTCCTGGCCCCTTCTTCCCCATTTCCGATGTACCAATGATATGAGAAACGCTATTCACTCAGACAGCCATTTAGACGCTATCCCGATGATGTCATTGATGAGATACATTTTCAGTCGATCGAGCAAGTAGACTGACTGTGACTGTTCAAAAAGCTGATGATGTCACAGCTGTGCCCATGACATAGATGTGTTGACATGAAGCACATGTGCATTCCTGCATGAAGCAACGCAGACACTTTGATTAAATTGCTCCCAGACACAAAGAAAATGCTTATGACCCAGTTAGATAGAAGCCGGATACACCTTCTCTATGCAGTAACCGCAAGTCACACACAATTACATATAAACTGCTTCCTGACACTGAATGCTACTAACACGAGTCGCCATGTAAATCAAGATGGAAGCCACAGCTGCATTGAAATAAATGCAAGGCACTGAAAGGGACTCAAGAATGCAGAAGTGCCAGACCCGGCTGCCTGTTCAGCCAGCATACATATTTTGGCCAAGGACACTGAGGGAGAGAAGTATCAAATTAGCAGAAGAGATAGGACACCTGCATGCGTAAAAGCTGAAAATCCTCATAAATGGAAGCAGGACAATTAAGTTTGTGGTCCCTGCACACGTGATCTGAACCTGGAAGATAAAGCCTATTCATTCCAGCCAAACAGAGACTGTAGTTCCCATACAACTGAAGACAGATAAACTAACTTTGGACCCCAACATTCCCACAAACTACAGGCCCATCACCACGGTGCCATTCCTACTAAAAATACTAGATAAGGTAGCATACACCCAAATTCAGAACTTCCTCGAGGCAAACCATCTCCTTGGCACCCGCCAATCTGGCTCCGCCCCCTACATGGCACAGAGACTGCCCTTATCGATTTAAAGGCCCAAATAGGCTCACTCAGAGACGAGGGTAAATTAGCACTCCTCCTCCTACTAGACCGCTCAGCCGCCTTTGACCTGGTGGACCATAGAGTCCTGTGTAATCACCTGGACTCTGCGGCCCACTTTTCAGGGGAGGCTATAGTCTGGATACAGTAATTCCTCAGTGACAGGACCATGAGAGTGTTCTCCCCCTCAGCGGCAGCAGACCCGATACCTATTACTTGTGGAGTGCCCCAGGGATCTTGCGTCTCGCCATCACTCTACAATATCTTCACCAAGTCACTCTTTGATGATCTTGACAATCTGGGTATCACCTACACCAATTACGCAGATGATACTCAGATTCTCTTACCACTGACCGGGGATTATAGGGAAGTCCTGGCTTTGGTGAACAGAGTTTATAGCATCATTCAGGCATGGATGGCCAACCATGGCCTATGCCTGAACGATGACAAAACGGAGCTCATCATCATGGGCACCGCTGCTCGCATTTCTAAACTGAAACCAAACTTCTCAGCATTCATCATCAATGGGAACACTATCAAGGTCACCAGAGAAGTAAAAACGCTAGGCTTCTACCTCGACTCGACCCTACCCTCACCAAACAGGTAAACTCATTGGCCTCATCCACGGCCCATACATGTAAATTAAGACGAGCCGGGAAACAATTCCTATCAGATAACAGTTGCCTAATCCTATCCAGAGCCCTTATCCTATCAACATTAGATTATTGTAATTCCCTCTACATAGGGGCAACTAAACAAACCATCAACAGAATACAAGTGCTCCAAAATAATGCACTTAGAGCGGCCCTAAGTATTCCTAAAAGAGTACACATTTCTGAAATAAGACGGAAACACAAATGGCTCTCCACCCAGGAAAAAATCAACCTCAAATCTGCCTCCCTCATCCACAAATGCCTAAATAACAAAGCCCCTCGTTACCTAACAGAACGTTTTACTAGAAAAAACTCCACTAGACCTACCAGAACAGCCAGTCCCAACTGCTTGCTAGTGACCAGATTTAAACTGACCACTACTGGAGGGTCCAGCTTCCCAGTCAGGGCAGCTCAATTGTGGAACTCCCTACCTCACGCTCTTAGATCTGACCAAACGTTCAACAAATTAGAACACAATAAAATGGCTTACTGAGAATGATATGTAACCCGCATTCTGTACTGTACCTGTTCATACTCTTGCTATTATGTAAACGTCAGCTATATGATGACTTGCTGCCTGCATACTGTCTTGTATATATACTTTACTGCCTTACCTTCACCCTGTGGAGCCAAGAAAATTGTTTTTACATTGCTCTGGATACTTGTATTATACTGTATGTACTTCACTGCCTTACCTTCACCCTGTGGAGATAAGAACATTGTTTTTACCATGCTCTGTATATTTGTACCTTCTGTAACCAAGCTGTAAGCCCTCTTGTCACATGCACCCTGCTACCTCAGGGTCCGGTGTGCACAATAAATAAACAAACAAACAAACTAAAGTAATACCAGATTAAAAGCATAATGTTCTGTCTCATTGCTGAGAAGATCAGAGATGGTAACTCTATTGGGTACAAACAGCAATGTTGAGGCTGTTCCCAGCACCTGGAAATGTTGCTCATGGGCTGGTAACTTTCCAAGGTGCCAAAGTTGAGAAGACCCTCTCTGACCAATCCCTACCCATCTTCCACGCTATCTCACACTTTGTTGCAAGGCCCGATGGCAATGCGCTAACCTGACATACCTGTAGTTGCAACATTTACGAGGTGGTCACAGGAGGAGCATGCAGACACTGCTTAGCCAATGAAAGTACTAATCCCATATATATCGTCTATGTGTAGGCTACCGTACTCACCAATCCCATCCCACTTTAGGTTTTGTTTTTGCAATGTATCATTTATTTTGTGACGTCACCTCACATTAAAACTTCATGACAAGGCTGTAACCAGTGAGAGAGTAATGGAAATCATGCAATGTCCATAACTCGATACCTGTTTCGAAAGCTTTCAATAAACATTGAGTTTTGTCACATTTTTGGACTCTTGCACTTTTGAGTGGAGGGGATTTCCCCTGCACCAGTTCCTCTTGCGTGTATTTGGGGAAATTAACAGAACCTCACCTTAACCCAATTGTCATGAGAGGGGCCATTGTCTTCACCCCAATTATGATGATAGGATCCCTGTTTGTTTCAGGACCTCATGTTCTGTCATTTCCGTTCATTAGTATCTATTTAAAAATGTGTGGTGTTTTAAATATTCACAATTGTCACTTCCACCACCTTCTAGGCACTTATGTGCTAAAGGCAGGTATGATAAACACGGGTAGGAAGGACAAATGGCAAATGCTGAGAGTGAAGGGAAGGGTAAGGTAGTGCAGGGCTGTGGGTGATGGGGGAGGAATGACTGGATAATGAATGAGAAAGAAGGCGACTGACTCCACCAGTCAGATCCAACTGGCCTTAATGAAGCACGGGCAGGACATGTGCCTGACTCTGTCCCAAGCCTGGTGTCCATTCAGGGGAGAAAAAAACACAAATACATAACTCTCCCGCACACACACACACACACACTCTTTCACACGCATAGACTGTGAAGTAGCACCTTTTGGGCGTATCTATGCGCAGAATGGGATTATCTTAATAAACAATCTTGGACCCAATAACCGGGCAGACTACTTTCTTATTACATCAATAAAGTAGGGCAATCTGTCGAACAGCAAATTGTAATTCACACACTCACAGTTACATTTTAGATACACAAAGGCTTTATACCCCCAATGACACTTCAGCTATGACATCACCCTTCATGGCAAATATTAAAAGCTATCAGGTTCGGGGATTGGTTAGGGGAACATGTCTACTTATAGAACATATAAGTGTTTGTAGCTTTATGGACCGCCCCTTATTTTGCGGGCAAACCTCAAACTTCCCTCTAACTACATTTAATACAGATTATAGCCGCATAACATTAACGGATTGGCCTATGCAACATTGTGTGCTCATCTTCACATAGGCTCTCCTGATTGGTTGGCATACTATGCCATCCTTGGACACTCAGCTTGCTAGCTGCACTGTGGTATAGTTCAATCTAGAAAGTGTGCCTAATAGCGTCACTGTGGTGTAGTTGAATCTAGAAAGTGTGCCTAATAGCGTCACAGTGATATAGGTGAATCTAGAAAGTGTGCCCAATATCAACTCTGTGCTAAAGCGTAATGGATGGAGTGGATATATCTCTGTATATCTCTGTATCTCCTGTTTATGCTATATATATGCTATGTACTTGTATCCACATGTTATCTGTATCACATGTTTAGCCTATCCATCCTGTCGCTTTATATACTTATGCAGCTATGTACACCCCCTGTCCTGCTCTTGTGCCTGGTTGCAGGCGCTCGACTGATAACCACCATATCACACTACTATGCTTACTCTCTCCTATACACCATCATTCAACTAGAACACAGCTATGCTATGCACATTCAGCCAAGCTGTTCTCATATTAACTAGACCCCACAAACACCTCATCATCCTAATAAAACACAGCTAGCTGAGCACATACCGGCTAGCTTAGGTGTCTACTCAGGCCTAACACAGCCAGAACTCAGTCTGGGTGTCCACCCTCCAGACTGAACACATCCAACTGATTTCCTGAGCACCACACCTACCGCTAAGAAGCAGCTATCATGCAACAACCACACCAGCTGCACACATATCCGGCGCGCCCAAGCACCATACAACACTCTCTCTCTCTACTGACTTGAACTGCGGTTCCTGAGGGTGTTCAACCTACCAGCGCTTTGAGATCATACCAATGATACATAAGTCGCTATATAAATGCCAAGTAACATAACATAACATAAGCAAAACTAAACTCAGGTACAGAGAGCAACGTCAGACTACTGCCTACTTGCTCAATTAGTTCTCTCTATCTCTCATCAGCCAAACCTTCAGCCAAGGTTTTCCTTTGTACTGAGGTTTAAGGGGAGCTAAGGTACACCATTATCTTTTGCCTGGGCTTAGAAATAGGCCTTGTTATCTGGTCTTGTATCATGTGTGAAGAGGCCACAATTGTGTCCATTTCGCCTTCTATTTATTGCTATTTGATTTGATTATTTCAGGTGCCATTACCCTCTTCTGCCTCTGGAGACATGGTTGGTATCTCTAACATAGGCTTTTCTGCAGCCCTAATTGATCATACTTACCACTCATAAATGTTTGCTCGTTTACCTCGGTAACTCCCTTCAGTAGCTTCTCTCTGTGGCATCCTTGATCTCTGGCCAGCAGCTATTCATTGTTAATGCACACATTTTTATTCACAGCTTCTGTCAGGCCGGCAGTTCTGATCTCTCTCTTTCAAGCTCTTCGCTTACTATCATTTAAAGCTGGCGTCCATTTTTCCAACATGGCCGCTCTGACGATGTTACATTTTCTACTGCAGAAAGCTTCTATGCATCTCATCTACCTTGCGTTTCTATGTATTCCTATGAGTCAGCTGGTTACTCTATCTTCTTTGCATATATAATTTCGTCTTACTTGCATTCATTTTTCTTCAGTTATATCTACATTCTTTTAAGTATTCTTATAATGTTTTGGTGCGCCATTGTATCTTTTCCTTATGACATCACTTTGCACCTGTTAGGTTTTCCTTACATATATTTGATATCCAGTGGTACCTACAACTCTCCAACTACCACTTCAGTGCGAGGGTACATTTGGTATGGTTTTTTGAGTACATAACATCTCTCATACACTCAATGCAGTATTGGGATGATACCTGGTGTCATGTACAGTTGCTTCCTTTCTTTCATCCAGTAGGACAGAGGTGGGGAGTGGAGCCTATCAGTGACATACTCGTCTGTACCTCTACATTCCCCCCTCTGATCGAGTTCTCAACCACCTCATCTTCAATTCTCTTTATGTTCCTTCCACAGAATGTTTTCTTCGAGCTCCATATCTTAGTCACCCCCCCTCAGGTCACCTGTATTCTTCATGTATTCACCCATGCTCCAGGTCATGTGACAGAACTCTCCAGTTTTTTATTTTAATTTTAAATGCATTTATTTATTTATTTATTTTTATTGAGTATTTGTTAGGTGTCTATACAAATGAATTGTGTTTCAAATCACCACAAGGCTAAGTAGGAAGGGAACAGGGGAAATAATAACAATGTCAAAAACAATAAAGTACAGTCATTGGGCCTCATTCCGACCCTGGCGTTAACCAAGGCGCTGTTAGCGCCTTGGTTGACGCCGTTATCTTTCCGACTCTGCCATGGTGAATGGCGGAATTACCGCCCCATTCCAAGGTTGGCGGGGGCGGTAATTCCCCATTCACCATGGGCCCTTCCCCATTCCCATTTTTGGCCCATAGGGCTCAATGGGAATGGGGAAGGCGCTAATTACGGCACCGTAAATGACAGTGCCGTAATTAGCTCCTAGGTCCCTTTGCGGGTTGGTTTTTTAACGCCTGCAAAAAGCAGGCGTTAAGTACCAACCCGCAAAGGGAACTCGGAATAGGGCGGTAAGGGTTTAACGGCACCGGTCTCGTTACCGGTAGCCGTTAACCCTTACCGCCCTACTAGGAATGACCCCCATTGTCCTACTAGGCCTTGTTGCATTTGGACGTGCAAATGCAGTGAGGAAAAAAGCAGGATATAGGGATGGAGGAGGGGGAGCAGTGCAGTGGACAGGTGTTGGTGGAGGGCCTGGCAGGGAAGTGCTAGGGGGAGCCAAGAAGGAGAACCTCAGGTTAAGTGCTAGTGAAGGCATCTCTCAGGGGAGGGATGCAGAGCCGCCAAGCGGGGCCTGCAATGGCAGTGAAGTGGGGGGGTAGGGGGTGCTGGTATTCACTGGGAAGAAGGGCCTGGAATACTGTGAGATTTATGAGGATCTGGCCACCAGTCACAGTGGCAATGGGGTGAATAACAGGAAAGGAAAGAGGGGAAGAGGTAGAGAAAAGCAGAGTTTTGAGCAGTTTCCGGAACTTAAGGAGGTCCAGCTCAAGTCTGAGAGGGGGAGGGAGGCTGTTCCAAAATGAGAAACCAGCTGAAGATTGAGACCTGTCTCCCACTCTCTGCTTGGAGAAGCATTTGACAGTCAAAGAGTTAGAGTTAGAGGAGTGTAGGGCTCTAGCAGGGGAATATTTAGAGAGGGAGAGTTGGAGATAGCACTGTCTCAGGCCCCAGAAAGCCTTGTGGATGATGCAGAGGGTCTTGGATTTGATCCTTTCAGCCACCGGGAGCTAGTGGAGAAATTTTAGGGCTGTAGAGATATGCTTCCTGCGCATCGGGCCAATGATGCGTCTTATTCTGGATTAGCTGAAGTGGGCAAAGGGAGGACAGGGGGAGATTGAGGAAGGGGCTGTTGCAGTAGTCCATCCTAGAGAGTACCAGAGCTCTGGAGACATTGAGCTTCTGGGGGAAGGTGAGGAAAGGAAGAATACCTCTGAGGAGGTGAAGCTGGAATTGGGAATTCTTAGTAATATTCCTGATGTGAGGGATGAAGGAGAGAGTGGAATCGAAGATGACCCCAAGGGTTTCGGCCTCACAGGATGGTTGGGGTAGAGGGCCCAAAGAGGGTGGCCGGAGGGTAGGAGGAAAAGAGGGCGCAGGTGTCCCAATGAGAAGGATTTCCATCTTACTGGCATTAAGACAGAGATCATTAGCTGCACACCATGCCATAATGGCAGACAGATAGTCAGGGATCGGAGAGGAGGAAGAGGAGGTAGTATAGGGAAGTTTGAAGTGTCATCAGCGTTACACTGGTAATGAGGAGAGAAGGAGGAAATCAGGTGGCCAAGAGGGCAAGATACATATTGAAGAGCCATGGCGATAGGATAGATCCCTGTGGGACGCCACATGTAGCGAGAGAGGTGGAAGAGATGAAAGGGCCCAGTTGCAACTGGGAAGGGCGGTTAGTGAGGAAAGAGGTCAGCCAATCCAGTTCCCGGTCAGTGATGCTGATGTTGTCATGGAGTAGTATTATGAGGATAGAGCGGTTGACTGTGTGAAAGACAGAGGAGAGACCAAGGAGAATGAGAACTGCAGGAGCGTTGGAGTCGAGATTTGCAATCATTGTTTTGCGGGTATTCAGGAGAGCAGTTTCTGTGCCTCTGAATGCCCAGAATCCAGATTGATGGTCATGAAGGCAGCCAACAAGATCAGTGTGGATGATCAGTTGGAGGAAGACCAGCTTCTTCCAAGAGTTTACCCAGGAAGGGGGGTAGTGGAAATAGAGCGATAGTTAGCCTGGAAAGAGGGGTCAGCAGATGGGTTTTGTAAGAGAGGGTGCACAATTGAGTGTTTGAGGGATAGATCGAAAGAGCCAGTGGTGAAGGAGTGGTGACAGAAGTCAGCAACAGCAGGTGCAAGAAAGGAGATGTGTTCCTTAATGTTTCTGGAAGAGCAGTGGAGAACCTGTTTGGAGGAGACCTTGTAAAGCAGACCACTTTAGAGACCACATCCGGTGCCATGGACAGGAGGGAGGAGAGTGAGAAGGGTGGAAGGAGGAGAGCCAAGCAAGACAGGGAAGCAGGCATGGGGTTGGATATGGGGGAGGGGGAGAGTGAGGACAAGATGTCCTGAGATTTTGATGTAAAATGGGAGGCCAAAGCGGTGCAAAGAGCCTGGGAAGGAAGGAAAGAGGTGGAGACTGCAGCTGAGTTGACGAGTTCCATGCAGATTTTGAAAAGTTTGGATGTGTTGTTAGTGGCTCCAGAGATGTGAGTTTGGATGTGGGCCCACTTCTTGGAGCGGATATAGAAGCAATATTGCCTTTAGATATTTGGCCAGTTTGTTAGAGGGTAAACCCAAGGTCTGGCACTTCCGTTCAGCAACTCTGCACTTGCGTTTCAGAGGTGTTAGATCAGAGTCGTACTAGCTGTTGTTCTTGGAGTCAGGGTTTAGGTGATCCTCATGACAGGGGCAAGGATGTCAAGGTTGTTAGAGATGGTGAGGTGCAGGTTGACAGGGACAGAGTAAGAGGGAGCGTTAGAAGTTGGGGTCAGAAGGGGGATGAAGGTGGAGGCGAAAGTAGAGACTGACACTCACTTCATAGGTTATATGAAGGTGAAGGAGGCTGGTAGTGCTGGGGGTGGCTCTAACAACGGACGAAGGGGCCCCAGGTGGGAGGAAAGGAGAGAGTAGTCAGACAAGGTAGGGGCGCTAGAGGACTTTCCTTCAGGTTCTCATGGGAAGTGCTTTCAGTCTGTATATGCTCACCAGTCTCAGCATTAACATCGTTCAATATCTTCACCCCAATCGCTTTCTTCGCTGTCTTCCAGCATTGTCCAAGGAATATTCTTATAAGACAGAATCCTAGCAACACTAACTCTAGTATTGCTCCAAGTAGTTTGAAGGCATTTGCCAGCCAAGTTGGAATCCATAAAAACAGGGCCGAAAAACAGTCGTCATAGTCAACCTTGTCTGCTTCATCCACCACCTTCGTGTGCAGGGTTGACAGCATAGTTATTGCTTCTGTTCCATTTTCTTAATCTTTATTTATTTATTTTTATTTACTTGTTTTTGCATTTATAGCAGTAAACCCAACCCGCAGGTATCAGGGCGCTAGTTACAATAAGTGTGAATTATCAATCTTAAGAGCACCGCCCACACATACAAAACAATGTACAGGTGGTTCTTAAGAGTAGTCTAGTAAAGCTGGGAAACATCCAAAAAGACCGATAAATATTGTCTGAATGCATGAGTTGGCTGAATTTCAGTCCTTTGAAAATTCCGAACGGCCAAAAAGGTCAACCAAATCACACATTCAGTGCTGGGGGATGTGGGAGTGTCTTATTTATTTAGTTATTTATTTATTTATTCATATTTTTAAAGCGCACAATCAGCCCGTGGGCATCATGGCGCTGTTACATATAAAGCTTTTGGCTGGTTACACAAGAAGGTTGATAAGAATACAAGGCATTTTGTTTTACAGTAGAATTTTTAGTTACATAAACTGGCAACAGACATCAAAATGTTAAGGCACAGTTCATATCAGAGGGGGGAGGGTGGGGGTAGATTATGTGAAGAGAGTGGTTTTGAGGGAATTACGAAAGGTGTACAGGGAGGGTTCGGCTCTGAGAGAGTTGGGGAGGTCATTCCAGAGCTTGGGAGCTATGTGTGGGAAGCCAATGCTTCCAGCTTTAGCTTTTCTTATGGTGGGAACTTGGTGTATGTTGGCATGGTGGCTTCTTTTAGGACAGAGGGAGGATTTCTTGGTTATGGTTTCTGATAAGTAGGAGGGAGCAGTGTGATTGATGCATTTGTGTGTGAGGGTGAGTATTTTGAAGTTGATTCCTTCCTTGACTGGGAGCCAGTGAGCATTTCTTCGAGCCTGCGATATATGGTCAAATTTGGGGATGTGCAGAGCAGCACGGAGCGCATTGTTTTGCACTATATGGAACTTGTTTAGGGTTTTGGATGATGTGCCGGCTAAGAGGGCATTGCAATAATCTAGTCTGGCTCCTATGGTGGCTCTAGCGATGGAGAGGCAGTAAGGAGTGGTGAGGTAGGGTTTTATGGCATAGATTAGTTTGGTGGTTAGTGCGGATGAAGAGGAGATGGCACTGACTTGTCTTGTCATAGAGAGTGTAGCGTCTAGGTAGACTCCTAGGGTCTTCACGGCAGTGGAGACAGGTATGTTAATGTTGTTAATGGTCATGTATGAGTAGTCTTGGCTGAGCTTGGATAGAATTTCGCTGGGGGCCAGGATGATGATCGCCGTTGAGGCAAAGACCATTGATAGCCATCCAGGTTTGCATCGTAGAGTAGATGTGGAGGAGAGCTTCTGTGTCTTGGACATAGTCTCCAGTGAGGGGGAGGAGGACTTGTGTGTCATCAGCATAGTTTGTATAGGCTATGCCGAGAGAGTCCAGTAAGTCAAAGAGGGGCTTAGTGAAGAGGTTGTAGAGGGTCGGTGCAGTGCATGACCCTTGTGGGACTCCACAGCTTATGGTGGTCGGTCGAGCGTTGGCCTGGTCAGAATACACTTTCATGGCTCTACCGTCTAGAAATGAAGTGATACAAGTGGTTGCTTTGTGAGAGAAGTGAGCTGCATTGAATAGGTGAGATGTGAGGATGCCATGGTCCACTAAGTCAAATGCTGCAGAGAGATTGAGTAGTAGGAGGAGGGCAGGTTTGCCTGTGTCCATTATTTTGGTGATTTGATTCTTTAAATCTAGGAGGGCAGTTTTGGTCCCATGGCCTTTCCAGAATCCCCATTGTCTTCTGCCTAGAATAGCATGGGTTTCGAGGTATTGCTGGATTTGGTTATGGGCGGCTTTATTTAGGATTTTGAGGAGGAAGGGGACGATGGTGATGGGACGATAGATGTTAGGGGAGGTGGGATCTAATGAGTTTTTTTTTAAGAGCGGGCAAACCCAGGCTTCTTTTAGGCATTGAGGTATGGTTCCGGAGGAGAAGGAGGCATTGATGAAAGCTGTGATGATAGGGGTGAGTGCTTCTGTGCACTCTTTGATGATGGTGGGTGGGCATATATCCCCTTTGCATGTGGAAGGTTTGATATTTTTGAGTAGGGTGGAGACTTCTAGCTCTGTGACATCTCTAAAGGCAAAGAGGGGTATTTGAAGGAGAGGGTTGTGGGGGGGAGTAAAGGGGGCATGGGGAGGACGTTGGGATGCTATTTTGTCTTGGAGCGTTTTGACTTTGCTAAGGAGGGCTGTCTGGATGCCTGTGTACCAAGCTTCATCCTTGATGATTTCGTCAGGGCTGGACTCAGGAGTGGTGAGTTCTTTGAATATAGAGAATATTTCTCTGGATTTGGAGCTGGCTTTGGTGATTCTCTGATTGTATGATTCGGATTTGGCTTTGAATATGGCATTTTTGTAGGTCCGTGAGATTTCTTTGAACTCGTCGAGAGAGGACTGGTTGGGTGTTGATTGCCAGTTGGATAAACGTTTAGTTTCTTGGTACGCAGGGCAGATAGTTCTTCTGTGTTCCAGGAGTTGGAGTGCATGGATTGTTTTCTTTTTTTATCTTCCAGTGGGGCAATTGAATCAATGGCTTGGGCAAGGGCATTGTTATAGATGTTGGCGAGAGAGCTGGAATCTTGGTTAAAAGAATGCTTGAGTTCAGGGATATCAAGAAGCGGAGCGAGGTTGGTAGCAGTGAGTTTTATGGAGCTTCTGACTTTAGCGGGGGGTGCACGAGAAAGGGTTTTACGAGTGGGTGTGGTAGGGATGGAAAATTGGATGAGTTAGTGATCCGTCCAAGGAAGGGCTGAGATGGAGGTGATGGACGATGAGAAGTTATGATCTACTATCCAGTCAATGGAGCGACCTTTGCAGTGTCCTTGCAGACATCCCCAAAAAAAGGCTGGTGGGGCTGCGGGGGTGTCTCCTGCACCGTTGCTCACGATATTGTGAGTGGGCTGTCCCAAAAAACTGTCCCAAAAAAAAAAAAAGAAAGGACCCAGCAATGCCATTTCCCTGTCATGAAAGTGAAAGGGAACAGGTGTTGCAGGGACCAGTGAGTCGGAAGCAAGGTCTGTAGGGGAGCGGGGGGTGTTGGGGGTGTGGGTAGGGGTGTTTTGGGGGTGTTGATAGCGTTGTGGGTGCGGGTAGGGGTGTGGGCCAAATCAGAAATGTTCAAGGGAGAAAAGAATGAAGGTTATTTCAAAAAAATAATCTGTCTTTTCTCCCATGAACATTTGTAACTTGATCTTTCAACCCTGATCCGTAAAGCTGCAACTCATGGCACCGGGGCTTCATTAGGCATACAGATACAAGAGTGTCAAAGTTATAGCTGATACGTACTCCTGCATTGTGGCAAACCATGCAGGCACTAAGGATCTAACCCAGAAAATATGACTAGGACGGAAAGTGCAGCAGAAATGCATTCCATATTTAAATCGCAGTAATTTGGATTACTTGGCCCATGAATTTAGACATGCATCATTTACAATTTGTACTATTGATACTAACTCTTTCATCAATTAATGTGCAATGTTGGCTAACATTCCTTTTTCCCATCCTATATTGGTGGCAACTTGTCCATACACCAATAGCTGAGGTCTCTCCCTGCATCCTAGCATTCCTGGTGTTTCCGGTACATCTGCACATCCCAACCTTTTCTGTGCAGCAACATTTATTTGTTCTCCAGTCAGGGTTGAATATATGAGCATTCTGCTCAACCAACCTGTATCTTTTGCTATCTTCTGTGTTTTTATGTAAGCATCTTCATATGGTAATGTTTTCTTCGATTGCAATCGTAGGGTTTCCCATTTTCCTTCAAATTGTCCTCTTGTTGTGCAAGCTGCTAGATGACTGAGGCACTTCACATTGTGTGCAGATTTTTCTTTTACAATACATGTTCTGGCTGCTTTCATGGCATATGGGATGAGAGAACATACGTGGCAGCTTTCGTCTCATGTTTTTCTCCCCACCTCCTTCATGTGCGCATATCACATGTTATTCTGTAAATGGGCTGTTTGATCAAGATATGAATTTATATCTTAATTATTTTCCTCAACATCTCTTTTAGAGTGGGCAATTTGTTCAGAAATTTCAGGAAAAATATCACTCGTGCCTTTTTCAGGGATTGGAAGGGATGTCTCATTATCAGGCATTTCTCTTGAATTATAAAACAATACATCAAGAAATGTAAAGAGCATACGAAAATACAAATAACACATAAGGCAATATGTAGTGGTAAGGTGTTTTGCCATAGTTTTCAAGTGCCACATAATCTCTTTTAGAGTGGTTAGTCTTCTTGTTAGTGCAAATTTTAAATACTGGAAAATCCCCATTTTTGGGTTACTATCTTCTCCTTTTTTAACAGGAACTGTATAATGATTGCAACAATAACTCAGCGAATGATAGGACTGTTTCTGGGATTTCCCAAAAATGCAACAGCATCTATGTGTCGTCAAATTAGATCTGGATAAGATCGTAATATGTACACAAAAACAGCATGCAGAAATGAGTGCAACATGTCAGGCAGCATGGAATATGTTTATGCAATCTTCATGTTGTTTTTCCAATGCTCATTTTTACTTTTAGTTCAAAACTGAGAAAGATTCTGGAATAGCAGCATGTCCGTTCACCCCCTATTAAGTTAAAGGAGTGTCAGTTTTATTCCAGATAGTATTAATCCATTGATTCTTTATCCTTGCCTTTAGGGGCCAATATGGTCAGCATGTGCATAACTTCTTCTCTTGCTACACTGTCACTGGGTGCCCGATGGGGCCGGGGTCTTTCCTTTGTATAGCTTCACGTTGCTCAGATGCAGCCAGGTACCTGTCCCTTTTAACTTCACGGCAGTAGATGGGGACCTCCTCTACTAGGTGTCGTCCCTCAAAACGGAGCTTGTTCCAGGTCCTGAAAACAATCTCGATGAGAATCTGGTCTCCTGGACACAAACTAGGCTGTTTAAGAGAGTCCACTATGTCAATTGGTTCAATTGATTGGTTATCTTCCTCAATCTTCTTTGACCCTTCCCTCCGATTGTTGATAAGTTGATAAATAAAAGATACACTTGCGGTCATAGCTTTCAAAAAATCATGCAACCCATCAACTAATGTTTTTGCTATACTGTGGGCATCAGTTTTTACTCTTGTGGGGGGAGCAACGGTACTCTCATACGGTTTCCAGTCAACAACTTGTAAGGAGTCAGGTGGCGATCTGAGCCAGGCCAATTTCTGAGGGCAAACAGTGCAATGGGTAGGCAATCTAGCCATCCCTTTTTAAAGTCATCCTAATCTTGGCAATCCTTTCTTTTAGCAGCCCGTTTAATCTTTCACAGGTGCATTCACATGTGGGTGATAGGCTGAGGAATATGTATGCTTTATGCCTAACAGAAGAACTATCTGCTCAAATACCTCATTTATAAAATGCAGTACATTGTCAGACTGCGGGATTTCACACACTCCCCATCTAGGAAGTACCTCACGCATGAGAAACTTAGCAGCGCATGTGGCATCGGGGTGTGTGCATGGACCTGCTATGATCCATCTGGATAAGCGTCATACTACTAACCGCATGTACCGATAGCCTTTACATACTTGTAGCATGATCTGTATTTAGATGCTGAAATGGACCAGTGCACCTAGGCATTGCTCCTCTCACTGTTTGCAAGGTGTGCCCTGCTGTAGATTTCTGGCACACAATGCAGTTTACAATAAATTGTGCCACATGTTCGAATAGATTTGGTGTGAACTAGTCTTCTGCGATAGTTGTAGTATGATGCTCTCTGGTGGTATGTGCAGGATAGGGTAGCTGTTCCTGTGCCACCTTTAATATAGCTAGAGGTATAACTGGCTTCCCAGTGCTGTCCTGTCCTGTCACCAAAGAGACTCAGTGGGCCCTGTGGGCCCTGTCTCCTCCATAGATCCTGCTCTTCCTGTGGGGCTAAACCTTGCAACTCAATTAACTGTGCAAAAGATATCATATTAAATCCTTCCTGCATCAACATGCTCTGCTCTGATCCTTGCTTAACATCTTTTAATTAAAAATCAGAAATATTTGGAAAATGCATGACTCTTACCGCCTTACGTCTGTGGCTTTGTTTCTGCAAGAAATTACGTGCACTGTTTAGTATGGGCAGCGCATTTCACCACAGTGATATCCAATGGGAGCTTTAGTACTGCTATAAGCTTGCCCAATAGAGATGCATGTTGCACTGGAGTGCTGTCTGCGTGGGGGAAACCCTTCCTCTTCCAATGTGACAACCCTGCATGTACGGCTGTCATCATGTAGGAGGAGTCAGAGTACAAATCTCTGAAGCGCTGAGATGAGTGTTACTAATTCTGCAGCCTGCACTGAACAATGTAAAAGCAATCTCGCAGTCGTCACTACTTCAAATTCAGCATTATTTTCTAACTTCACTACTGCTGTCCCATTATGGCTTTCAGCAGTTGTTTGGTAAATGTTTTAAGAACCGTCAATAAAAAGAACTCGCCCTCCCCCCGAGAGCATTTTCTCTAACATGGGAAATATCATCATAGAATATGTTGTGCAGTCATGTACATTGCGCTCTTTTCCTACTGGTTCTTCTATGAATTGTGCTGGATTCACTATTCTACATCTATCAATTCTGACTTCTGGATTCTAAATATTCACTTTGTAACCAGATGCTCTCTGTGTAGTCAATGTACTTTTGGGTTTCTCGAGAATAGCCTAGAGGGAGTGCTTGAACAACAATGTTATTGAGCTAACACTTGCAGCTTTTTCAATTGCGAAAGCAGAAACAGCAAAACCTTGTTGGCAAAGATAATATCCTTTCATCACTGGGTTTAAAATCCCACTGTACTAGGCTTATGGTTTGTCGTCTTCTGTGTGAGTACTGCAGTCATTACCTGTCCATTTGAATGTGAGAATAAGTAAAACAATTCACTGTAATCTGGTATTCCTAACACAGGGGATCTGCAAATCACCTTTTTTCATGCTTTGAATCTTTCAATCATGTCATCTGCCCATTTTAGTTTTCTTTCACGTTGCTGTGCTTTCTTGAGCCCTTTTAAATATTGTTGAATATATATACTGTAGTCGAAAACCCAGACCCTTCAGTAATTACATAGGCCTAGAGACTGCTGCATTTCCCTTAACGTCTCAGGTTTTGAAGTTTTCATGATTGCCTCTGCTCTCTCAGGTTTTACTTTTATCCCCTCTTGAGAGAGCTGTCCTATATACAGGACCTCTTCCTGACAATATTGTATATTCTCTTAGTCTACCTTCAATCCTTTCTCTGTTAGTCTTGTCATTACTTGAACAGAGTCCTCTCTGCACCTTTTCTCTGTCTCACTGCACACCAAAATGTCATCTGCATACTAAGTTATCATGCTCTCAAGCGGTATGTTACCCAAGTCCATCTGAGGGACCCCGTTAAAGATGAAGCGGGACTCAGCCTACCCCTGAGGTAACCTCATGTGTTTTAGTTTCTGGTTTCTATACAAAAAGGAGGTCAACTCCTGTGAGTCTTCATGAATGGGAATCAACTAGAAAGTGTTTTTTTTTAAATCTATGACTGTAAAATATTTGGCTTTGTTTGGGATATTACATAATATTGCAGCAGAGATCAGGACCAAAGGAAATTCTGCCTCAACAATATTGTTTAGGGGGCGGAGATCCTAAATATATTTCAATGACCCCCCAGTTGATTTCTTCACTGGGTACACAGCCGTGTTGCATGGGACTCTAATGGCACCACTATTCCCTGCTTTATTAAAGCGGAAATAGTCTCAAATATGCCTTCATCTGCTTCTTTTGACATAGGATACTGTTTTGCATGTGGCAAAATTGCTCCTGGTTTAAGCTTGATCTGTACATCTCCTGCTCCCCTCAATAGGCCCACGTCATATGGACTATTGGTCCATAGGATGCTTGCCACTTTTTCGAAGTCTTCGTGGAAAAATATGATTTCTTTTTTACCAATGCCATTCTCTGTGGTATCTCTCTATTCTCAATTCTCATCCAATAAGTAACACTTATGAAAAACACAAATTATTTGTCTGAATTTTCGTCTCTAAACAAGTCTTCATCTGTCAATACTGTTAGTCTGTATCCTTCTTTAAGGGCTATTACTGTTCTCCATGCTCTTCCCTCATCATCTATCCCATGAATGACTACCCTTTCTCGATGTACCACTGCTGCTTCTAGCTCTCTGGGAATTACCTGTCCTTCCTCGTCATCCATATATGTTTTTTGTCTAAACACAAATTCATCAGGTATTCTCAATATTTCCTGTGTCAATCTGGGAAGCCATGTCAACAAAGTACGTACTCCATACAAAAATATTCTGGTTCTAATGGAGCCCCTCAAATTTTTTCTGGCCTTTCTAGGCTGATATAAATTCTCGCACATTCATATAATGTATCCCTGGAGTCGAACACACTATCCATTTGTCAGTGAATGATATCGTCATGTTGAGTTTTCTCATCAAGTCACATCCTAATATATTGACTGGTGTCTGTAGAGAATATAATACTGGCATTGACACATCATGTCCGCCTATAGAAAGAGGTCATTGTTCAATAATGGGAACCAATCGTGTGACCTCACAAAATCCCTGCTCATTCATGGCAATACCAGACACTGGGTATTTTCCCTTGGTTCCTCATGTGGGTCTGGTGTTGCAGATAGCACTGAACACATCAAGTCACTCTGTGGGCCTTCCTATTATGGATATAAATCCATTTCTATACCCATGAAAGGATTTGCTCCCACTACTGTTACACCTCCTATCCTGAGTGTGGAGGCCTGTATGGCTCCTGTATTTTCTTTCCATTGTGGCACCGTTGCTTGTTGCACTGGTATATACTGTGATTGTTGTCTCGGTGCTTGCTGTGGCTGCCCTTGTGGCGACTGCATTTGCTGTGGAACCTGCTGTGCTTGCTGTATACGTGGCGCACTCATCTGATACAGCTTGTGATCTTGGCATAACATTCCTTGTGATTCTGTATTGTACTGCAGAGAATAGTCCATCCCCCCTCTTGGACATTGCTAGGTCTGTTGCATGGTTCCTCCTTTACTTCTACATGTGTCGGCTATATGTCCCCTTCTCCCACAATTCCAGCATGTTGTGGCTGACCTCCATTAACTCCTCCTCCCTCTTGAGGGTTTTGAAATCCTCTGCGCCCTCTGGGTACATTCCCTCTACCTCTTTGTCAAAAGGCATACCTGGTCTGATCCACGGGATGCACTACTTTACTTTGCTGCACGGACTATGCTTCGTGTGTGGCCACACCTTCACCACTTGTCAGTACTGCTCCTTCTATGGCGAATTATAACAATGTTCTCTGAACTAACTTTGCTTCCTCCTGCTTTCTATTTTCAGCTTTCGCCTTATAGTTCTCTTGTAACTGTCAACAATGATGTACAATCATCAATTGTATTTCTGGCCATGGCTTCGCTTCCATCCCTATGTTGTTTCTTCATCTTGCGCTGCACTGGCTCGGACAGTCCCCGGCATGAAATATGATAAAAGAATGCCACTGTTTTATCCCACAGTTTTCTCATCTCCAAATGCCAGCGTTCATAAATTTCTTGAATAAAGGCAACTGGATCTTCGTCCTCACCCATTTTCCTAGTCATAATCGCATCCATGTCTGATGTGCCAGGATACTGTACTCTAAGCACCCTCCATATGTCTGCCCTGCAATTATTAAATGGCGCTCTATTATGTTTCATGTTCTATGCAGTTACACCTGCATATCCTGCTCATCTCCAAATGTCGTCAGCTCTTTCTCCTAGGAAAGTTGTTAGCAATCCTTTTACATCACCTATTGCTGACGTAATTCCCGCTGTCATCCTCTCTAACTCATTAATCTATTTTCTTGCACCTGCAGTCAACTATGTAATTTACACTTTAGATTTTCCTTGTCCCTCTGTGGACATGGAATATACTGTGGTGGAACCTCCCCCGTTCTCTAATAACGGGAATTGTGTAAACTCTGGCCCAATATCATATCCCTCTACACGTCGTGTCTTTCAGGTAGGGCTAGTTTCGCCTGTTTTTCTTCGTCCTGGCAGCGGCCTTAACGTGCTTACATAAGGCGGGGATACATCCCCTGCACTGCGCAATTGTGCTGGTGGTTGTTCAGAATATGGTGTTGGTTCTGGCACGTTCTCTTTCGGGTTTTCTAGGTCTGACCATTTTACCCCTTTTTCTATATTTGGGTCTATCAGAAAGCTAAATGCGCCCTCTCTTTTCACTTTTTCATTCTCCTCCCGTCCTTCGTCTGACATCATTACGCCCCAACTGATATGGCTATTATCCCTTTCCTCATCATCAAGATCGAATATGATTAGGGACAGCATTCTATGCTCGTCCATCAATGTGTTATCCACCCTATTTCCCTTTCCTTTGGCAGAGAACCTGCGATGCTCCCCATACCCTTGTAACCACTTTTCACTCTCATTTGTCTAGAAAGATTTCGAGTCCTTTTACCTTTGCCTTCCACTTCATGCTCGTCAGCCCATGTCTGTATTCTCGGTATCCCTTGTGGTTCCCTGCAGGGCCATGTGGTCCTCTCTTCTGCTCCCATCGCTCTCTAGCTTCGATAGGTATAATACTTGTGTTAACAATATGATCTATTTCATCATATCTTTGTCCCCTACACCTTCTCATTTCTTCTTCCCTTCTCCGCATCTCCCTGTTCTCTTCTTCCTCTCGCTTTCTTTGCAAACTATGTTCTTTCAATCTTTGGGCTTCTATTTTGTCGTGTTTCTTCTCTTCTATTCTTTCTTTCAATTTTTTCTGTTCTGTATACCTTCTTTGTTCTTCCTTTCATTTCCTTTCCTTGTCTTTCTCTTCCTTACTTGCCCTTTCTTGTTCCTTTTCCTTCTTTTCTCTGTCTTCCCTCTCGTCTCTTTCTTGAACACCGTCAATGCCTTTTCCATCTAATTTAAGAAATATCTATCCTGCCATCCACTCATTTTGTACTACTGTCATTCCACTTACTTTGTCCTTTTTTTTGTCTTCTGGGCTACTCTTCTATTTGTATCTGTCTGTTCTTTCTCTCATCACGCTCTTTATGTTCGTCACGTGTGGGCACATATTTACGTTCTTTATTCTTACTTTCTTCCATGCTGTCTTCACTATTATAAGCGGGAGGTGCATATGTTAGATTAACATACACCGCTGCTGCTTTTGATTCCTTTAGAGGAGAAACCCCCTTCTATTGTGCTCTCATCTTTAGGAGGACTAAGTGGAGCTGAGGGTGTTACGTCCTCCTGTTTATGCTGATTAAGCATTCACTCCTTCATAAGGTGGGTCTTCTTTCAAACTCTGATACATTTTCCATAATTCTAAAAAAGCTCACCTTTTCTTTAGCTTCTTCCCTGTCTATGTAGCATGGAAGTATGTTCCCTTGTGTCGCAGTATTGCCTTTGATAATGAGCCTTCTTGAGGACAGCGCATACGTGTTTTATTAGTTGTGCCTTTCATACATTTGGCGTGGTACTTCTGTATTTTAGGCGTTTATTGTGGTAGTGTCCTACATACATGTAAAAGGGGTGTGTCCACCATAATGACAAGTCGTTTTTAATTGTCAACAATGACCAGGTTATTTATTTCCCTCATGTATTATTTATTTAATTAATCACATTTCAACAATCACTTTGGCCAGCACCATCAATCGCGGACCATCTCCAACAAACTAATATCTCCAAAATGATTTCCAAATGTATACAATGGCATCCATTTTTTATCTCTTTGTTGATGGTTTTTTATCAATTCATATTATTCTGCCTTTATAATTGATTGTTTAAGAGTCTTATTTTCTCCTATGTTTTTCTCAGATGTTATCCCTCCTAGGTTTTATTGGCGCCGATCGCTTGCTATGGCCTTATCATTTATCGGATCTTATTGCTATCATTCTTAGAATTTTTAAGCTTTCCACGTATTTTATCACAATCGATACAAAACACGTGAAGATATTTTTTACACTGATATTCTTCAAAATCCCCTACAACATGTGTACACACTTTTTCTACGATTGTCTAGTCTCATCTCCCTGATAGACTTATCTCATCTCTATTTTATTACATTATGGATTGTGTCATGAACCTTTCCTTGGTTGTAGCCGCAGGAATTCCTTAAATAATACTCTTTTCCGCAGTGTGATGCGGTCGCTTCTCCCTCCATGAGGTCAGGTATCAAGTTAAACTTCTTTTCCATAACAAATCCTGTTACGTTCCCCTGCTATAAACATGCAATATGACCTCTCCCCCTTTATTTGCCACTTTCAATGTTTCTACTTACATCCGTTAGTCAGCTAGAGGCCTTGGGTATCGACTATTCACCAATCGACCAGTTTGCCTTTAGTCCACGGGGCGTCTGTGTGGACAGAAAAGGCATTTCTTCAAAGGGGCACCTGCAAACCGACTCGAGTCATAAGTGTTTGTAACGCTGTTCTCCACAGGAAACTGAGATCTTCTGGCTAATGTGGAAGACGTCGACCATCCGAGGGTTTGGATCTTCAACCATCGGCACTGCTACCAAATGTGCACTAGCACTTTTTGGGCGTATCTATGCGCAGAATGGGGTTACCATAATGAACAATCTTGGACCCAATAACCGGACAGACTCGAAGAATATGGCAAAGTACTCCTTTATTATCACATCAATGAAGTATGTTATGTTATGTTATCAACAACTATAGAGCGCATTGGTCATCCAAGGGCATCATGGTGCTATACCTTAAACAGTGTACGCAGAACTGAACATAAGGAGGGAATTAGAAAAAAAAGGTTTTGAGGCCCGATGGAAAGGAAGATAGGCCTCGTGGGACACAGGCAAAGAGGGAAAGAGTTCCATAGCAGTGCCGCAGCCACTGAAAAAGCACGGCCTCCATCCCAGGAGAGCCTAATCCTAGGAACTTGAATAGTCAAAGGGATGGAGAATGCAGTGCTCTTGAGGGAACATATAAGCAAAACTTCACCTGGAGATATTCTGTCCCTTTTTTGTAAAAGGCTGTGCAGCAGACACAGAGATATGAACCTCACACATTTTGAAACTGGCAGCCAGTGAAGCTGGTGGAGAAGAGATGTAATATGGGCACCGTGCGGGGGGTGATGCACCGTTCTAGCTGCCATATTCTTCAGCAGCTGGAGGCAGTGAAGCAAGCAATGCGGTAGGACCAAATAGAGCCCATTACAGTAGTCAATTACACGTATTACTAGGGAGGAGACCACAGGGGCATGAACCTGAGAGGGAAAGTAGGGAAGGATCTTGTGAAGGGTCCACAACTTGAAGAGGCCCATTTCAAAGGTGACTGAAACCTGCTCGGACATGGATAGTGAGTCCATATTCTTAATGTCTAGATCTTTAACTGATGAGACAGAAATGGGAATAGGATGGATTAGGAGTACCAACCATCAGCACCTCTGTCTTCTCATTAAACCTAAGCCAGTTCATGGCCATTCATCCACTCAATGCCTCCAGGCAACTCCTAAACCGAGCAGCCGTGTCAGGCTCTGACAGATCAAGCTGCAGGATAATCTGTGTGTCATCGTCGTAGGAGTAGCACTGGAATCCTTGTGCATGGATGATGCCAAGAAGAAGCTCAATGTAAACATTGAACAAGGTGAGGGACAAGGAGGAACCCTGAGGGACTTCACACAACAGAGGCACTGGTTGGGATTAATTTACCTCGGTAACTCCCTTCAGTAGCTTCTCACTGTGGCATCCTTGATCTCTGGCCAGCAGCTTTTCTTTGTTCATGCACAAATTTGTATTCACAGCTTCCGTCGGGTCTGCAGTTCTGGTCTCTCTCTTCCAAGTTCTTTGCTTAATATCATTGAAAGCCAGCGTCCATTTTTCCAACATGGCCGCTGTATCCATGTTAAGTCTTCTTCTGCAGCAAGCTATATGACTCTTCTACCTTGCATTTCTGTGTACACTTATTAGTCAGCTAGTTACTCTCCTTTGAATATATCATTTCTTCTTACTTGTACACATGTTACTTTGTTTCTGCAGTTATATCTTTATTCATTAAGTATTCATATATCGTTTTGGTGTGTCATTGTATCTTCTTCTTATGATGTCACTTTGCACCAGTTAGGTTTTCTTTACAGCTCCTCAATATTCATTGGTACCTGCAACTCTCTTGCTACCACTTAAGTGGAAGGGTACATTCCGTATGGCTGTCTGAGTGCATACCATCTCTTATACACTCAATGCAGTATTGGGATGGTACCTGGTGTCATGCACAGTGTCTTCATGTCCTTCATCCAGTATGACGGAGGTAAGGGGGCGGAGCCTATCAAGGACGTACTCGTCTGCTCCTCTACAAGACACAGAGGCACTCATTCCATCTGTCACAGACACAACACACACACGCTCTCTCTCACACACACACTCTCACACACACTCTTTCACACACAGACACAGAGGCACTCTCTCTCTCACACACATAAACTCACTCTCTCTCTCTCTCTCTCTCTCACACACACTCTCTCTTTCACACACTGACTCTCTCTCACGCAAACACACTCTTTCACACACATAGACACAGAGGCACTCACTCTCACACACAAACTCACACACTCTCTCTCACACACTCTCTCACACACTGACTCTCTCTCACGCAAACTCACTCTTTCAAAAACATAGACACAGAGGCACTCACTCTGTCTCTCTAATGGACACACACAAACAATTATGCACTCTCACACACACAGTATCTCTCACACACACAATCTCTCTGACACACATAGACACAGAGGCACTTATTCCCTCTCTTTGTCACACACATTCACGCACTGTCTCACACACACAAACTCTCTGTTTCTCTCTCTCTCTCTCACACACACACACTCACTCACACACTCCTACAAGCACATGCACACACATTCTCTCACAGACTCTCTCTCTCTTTCTCTCTCTTGATAAATGAGCCAGCGGTACGATGCTCCCCCTCCAAAGTGCATATATGTATATCCGCCTTGCCCATTACCCGGGTGGCAGCTGTTCCAGTCGCTGCATTTGGTGCGGTTGACGCATTTTACATGAAATACTGTCTGTCTCCATGCCCAGAGCAGGAATTAAGTGGCAGGCTGCAGACAGCGGCACCGATTTATTCCTGTTGAAGTGTCTGCATTTCTGTGTGTGGAGGTGTTAAAAGCAATGTTTACATTTCTAGAAACACAAAGCATTGTGTTGCCCACTCAAAAGGAGCCAAATTGAAATTGAAGTCTGTGTAGGGGGAAGGGAATGGAGAGTGGTTGCGGTGATCATGGGTCTCCTGTAATGTTCTCTTTCTTCTGATCCGGGCTCGTGCTCTGAAAGTCTACACCGAACACTGAGGCAGCCTCAAGAACCCGGCCTCAGCTGTGCCTCATCTGCAGCTCTCGATGCCAAGAGCTGTGGAATGTTAGGTTATGTTAAAGGTACTTATGTAGCGCACCGTCACCAACAGAATTGGTCCCCAGGCACTCTGGCGGATCTGTAAACAGGAAGGAGGGCGGGCAGGGTTAGTCAGAAGGAGGAGAGTAGGAGAGTGGGAGAGGTGGTGTGCTGTTGGCAGCTTCAGCTCGGTATACACCGAGTGCTGGGCTTTGGTGCAAGTATCGGATCGGGCGAGACCTTGTGTGCTGTAGGTGCTGTTATGCGTTGTTGATGCAGTGTGGTAAAGTGCGTGTGGATTTCTGTGAGAGAAATTGTTGTGTGTGTTTTGTGTGGGTTGAGTATGCAGAAAATTGGGGGTTGGGTTAGTGGGGTCTGTATCCTGATTCAGATACTTCTGGTTCCGTTTCAGCTGTATCCCTGTGGGTTGGGTTGTTGCTGGTTCCTTATAGGCCATCTCGCTGTGGTGTGTGATAGTGCTGCGCTGATCCAGCTGTATCATAGTGAGTATTGTATGGAGTGATAGGTGTGTCTGAACCTTTCCTTCGGGTGTGGAACTGGATTGGTACTATCTATTCTCTTGCTATCTAATGGTACACTGGTAAGTTGAAGCTTTGAATAGATCAGGGTCAGAGTGCTGTTGATGGGGCATTCTAGTGCATCAGCCTTGGTCAGCCTGTGTATTCAGTTGTTTGTTTCCTCCTATCATGACTATCTTTCAATTAGTTCATTGGTTTTCCATGGGTGACTTCCTTTGGGCTATTGTTTGGTTGTAGTTTGTGTGTGATGGCGCATTGTGCTTCCCGATGTATCTTGATGAGCATTGTGTAACGGTGGTGCTTATTTCTGTTTCTCACCCTTTGGATTGGAGTTAATGGTAAAGAGTTCCCTATTCCCTTGCTATCTGCTGTGATTAGGTCTGTTGGGAATTGCTATAGTTTAGAGTCAGGATCCGATTGATGAGTCGTCCTAGTGTTTCTGTTTTCGTCTTGCTATGTATTTGGTCCTATTACGGCTGTCTCTCGGTTAGTTGTTTGGTATGTCGTGGAATATTTCCTTAGGATTCTTTCCGTCGATTGCTTGGTGTGGATCAGGGTCTGTCTCTTTGTTCATCAATGTTTTGGTTGTGTGTGCCTCTGTGTCGGGTCTTTCTAATTATGACGTGAAGAGGCAAGTTTTGAGTAGTTTCCTGAATAGTAGGTGGTTTCTTGTGTTACATATGTATTTTGGAAGGTCGTTCCATGATTTCGGCGCTTGGTGAGAGAAGGAAGATCCTTCGAGTTTTCTTTTGTTGTAGGGTTTCGGTTCCAGGCAGATGTCAATGCTTGATCTGAGCATTCTCGTTGATTGATGTAGATGCAGTTTGTCTCTCAGGAACTCAGTGCCTTGGTTGTGTACTGCTCCATGCTTGATGCACATTGTTTTGAATTGTATTTGTTCTTTTATTGGTAGCCAATGTAGTATTTTCAGCTGTGGTGTGGTGTGTTCTCTTCGGGGTAGTTACAGAAGCAGTTTGGCATTCGCATTTTGTATGCGTTGTAATTTTTTTAAAGGTCGTTCAGGCATACCTAGGTATAGGTTGTTGGCGTAGTCTGCTCTAGAAATGATGTGGGCAATGATGATGATGATGGTTGTTTTGCTTGGGGAATTATAGGAATGGAAGGTCCCTTTTTGACGCTCGCAGGAGAAAGAAACATTTCTTGAGTAGAGTGTTTACTTGTGGCTCTAGCATGAGATTATTGTCCATCAGGACACCCAGTTTTTTTTTAAATCGGCGAGGTTGCTGGGGTTGTCCCGAGCTCTCTTGGCCAAGGGATGAAGTGGTTTTCTCCTTTTTTATGTGACTATCATCATTTCTATTTCGCCCGGGTTGATTTTGAAGCAGTTCGAGTTCATCCAGATGAATACATTGCGGAGGCAGTTTTCTAGCATTGAGTTTATTTCTAGGTTATCTTGTATTTTGAAGATTATTTGTGTATCGTCGGTGTAGTTGTAGCAGATGAGACGTGAATGGCCGTGACTTTTCATGATTCTGGTTAGTAGATATAGGTAGATGTTGAATAGGAGCGGGGAGAAGGATGACCCTTGTGGTACTCCACAGGTGGAATCTCTTGTGCTGGATTTGAAGGGTTTCATCTATACGGTTTCCGTTCTGTTTGTTTGGAAGAATTTGATCCATAGTAGTGCGGTATCTGTTATTCCAAGTCCTTCTAATCGCTTTATGAGAGTGTCGTGATTAACTGTGTCAAATGTTGCTGATAGGTCTAGGAGTATCAAGGCAGTGCTGCTGTCCGAGTCTGCGTTAATTTTTAGGTCATCCCATATTGAGATGAGAGCTGATTCCGTTCCTCTCATTGGTCTGAAGCCAACTTGTGCCTGGTCTAGTAGGCCGTGCTCTTCTATGAATTCTTGGGTCATTTTTTATATGTACGTTTCATGCAGCTTGGCTGTGTACAGGATGTTGGAGATGGGTATGTAGTTGGAAAGGTCCTCTACGGTTCCCGCTGTATCTTTGAGTAGTGTATGCAGATTTGAAGGCTGTGGCACTTTCCCAGTTGCAATTGAAATATTGTGAACGTTCCTGTGATATTCAATGGGTGTTCCTTGTTTAAGAATCGATTTGTATATGTCTAGAGGGCAGAGGTCTTCAGGAGACCTTGAGTTACTGCTTTTATTCACCAGTTTGACGAATGTCTCCACTGATATTTCTGGAAAGCTTCATAGTTTGTTCAGGTGTTACTCCCGAGTGTAGGTGGGGAACGTAGTCAGATTGGGTGGTCTGCTTTGTATGGTTTGTTGGATGCTGGTGATTTTGTTTTTGAAGTGGTCTGCAAGTTCATTGCATTATTTCGTAGACTGAGTTGGTGTGTTGTTGAATCCTGGAGGATTTTTAATTTCATTTATGATTTTGAAGAGTTCTTTTTGTGTGTTTGGAGCTTCAAAGATTCGGTTGTTGTAGTGTTTCCTCTTCGCTTTTTGGATTTCCTTTTTGTATGCATGGTTGTGTTGTAGGAATTTCAGCTTATTTTGCAGTGACATTTTGTTTTCTCCAATCAAGTTCTAGTCTTCATTTTTTCCTTTTCATGGAGCTGATTAGTGGGGTGAACCATTTTGTCATTGCCCGTTTATGAGAAGGAGTAAAGAGGATTTCTTTGGCAATGTTGTCTATGGTTTTTATAATCCAGGAGAGCAGCAGGGCAACTTTTTTGTCCAGGTCATCTTCTTCCATAAATGTTGGGTGTGGTTTGCTGAGCTCCAGGAGTTCAATTAGGTTGGAGTTTTTGATGGTTCTCCAGTTTTTTTTCATGGTGTTCAGTGTTTTGTCTGGTTGACTGTTTACTGGAATGGTCATTTTGATTACAAGGGGGATGATGAGGTGGTCGCTCCACAGTATTTGAATTGGGGGTGCGTGCTAAGGAGTTCTTTGTTCGCGAAGATTACGTCAAGTGTATGCCCTGCCAAGTGGGTTGCTCCTTTGTCTAGTTGTTGTAGATTCATTGTTGCTAATTGGCTGATTAGAGATTTTTGTATGGTCTTGGTTTCTTCTTCGAACCAGACGTTGAAATCTCTGAGGACGATCAGGTGATTGTGTTTGATGGCTAGGATGGTGATTGCTTCTGTGAAGGCATCTGCGAAGGTCGCATCATAGGTTTGTGGTCTGTATATCAGTATGAATATCAGGTTGGTTTTGGGGCTTACTGATAGACATATGATTAAGGATTCATATTTATTGATGTTTAGTGGATCTTCCAATTTGATATCCAGGTGTTCCTTGTGGATGATTGCCAGTCAAACCCCCTCACCCTCCCCGCTCTTTTGGTTGTTCTGTTTGCGTAGACGCATTTGATGTATTCAGGCAGGCAGTTGTTGAGGGTGATCTTGTAGTTGTTGTCTAGCCATGTTTCTGTTACGAATAGGTTGTCGATCGCTCCGTCGCAGAGCAGATCGTTTATTTTGGTGGCATGTTTGGACATTGACCTTGCATTGATTAGGTTGCAGTGGACCTTTTTGGTCTGATTTTGCTTGTTAGTAGTTCCTTGTTTTGGTTTGCAGTTGTTTGGTTGTGCTGCATCTTTATTGGCATTGATTGGGGGAGGATGATGATCAGCAATGGTTGCATCTTCATTGAAGCGGTCTGCTAGATTGAAAGCTTGGTTGTTCAATAGTGGTGCTTCTCTATTCATGCCGGTTTGATTAAGATCAGCCAAGGCTTCTTCTTCATTGAATTGTTCAGTTAGGTTGATTTTTGGGTTATTGCTTATTAGAGCTTTGTCGTTTTGTCTGGTGTGCCGTGGGTGTTGATGGTGTCCTTCTGTTCTTGTGATGTATGGGGTGATGGGGTCGGAGTCTACCCACACTCTTCTTGGGTGCTCCTGTCTTTTTCCTGGTTGGCTCTGGCTGTTCTTTGTGTGTCTTGATGTCTCTGTGTCATTGGGGTATCCAGGTTCTGGAGTTGTTGCGAGGTAAGGTGTGAGATACAAGGATTTACCCTTTGGAAGTTTGTTCTGGTCATTTTGGTTTTTGCCGGTGTGTTTCCTTCATTTGAAGTTGTTGCTTTAGGGGTAAGTTGGATTTATGTGTCTCTGTCCAATATGGCCTTGTTTTTCTTGTGCTCTTTCTCAGCGCCCCTTCCTGGTCCGGGGCATTTTGGTGCTCGGTGCGGAGATGCCGGTTGAGTGGTTGACTACGGTGTCTTGCGATGGCAGTACTGCTGTTTCTTTTTGTGTTAGTAAGCTTGGGTGCTTTTTGTGCTGTCTAATCTTCAGGTGGGTTGGGTATGTATCCTCTGAGTGCTGTCCAGTGGGGTTGGGTGCTGGCTGTACAGCTGTCGGGAGGTGTAGGACTAAGTTTGGTAACTGTCTGTGTAGATCTCTGAGGTAATAGTGGGAGGTTGATCCTATACTATCACGGTCTAGTCCTCTCTTAGGAGTGTGTTAGGTTCGTTTCGACTGAGTTTGGTCTCGAGACTAAGCCTAACTATGCTCGAGAATCCTGAGTAGTGGGAGGGGAGGGGCCACTGCCGACTGTGTAAATGAGGACAAGACCAAACACAGCCAGACCTGAGAGTCCTATATAGTGGGACTTGCAATTTGAGTACCAATCTAGACACAGATAAGTCCTAACAATGCAATTTGAGTGTCAACCTAGACACAGCTAGATTTGAGAGTCCTGTGTAGTGGGAGAGAGGCCCACACCTAGAATTGCAATTCTAGTATCAGTATAAACACAGCTAGATTTGAGAGTCCTGCACAGTGGGAGAGAGGCCCACACCCACCCAACAATGCAATTTGAGTACCAGCCTAGACACAGTTAGGGCCTCACAATGCAATTTGAGTGTCAACCTAAACACAGCTAGATTTGAGAGTCCTGTATAGAGGGCGAGAGGACTACACTTAGCAGTGCAATTCTAGTATCAGTCTAAGCACAGCTAGGTTTGAGACAGGAAGCCTCGTTGATCTATCAGATGTGCTCGGAGGGACAGGCAATGCAAGAAGGCAGAGCACCCGGCCACACTTGCTGCAGCAACCAGGAGACTAAAGCCTGCACAGATATGGGGGAAAAAAGATAAAGGGCGAGATCCGCCCACACAAGGCTAAGAAAATAAGTCTGCAACTACGAAAGGACAAGCGGGGGGTTGGGGTGGAACAGGCCAGATGGGAGAAAGGTCGGACAACCCAGACTTGTCCATAGCATGCAGAGAAGCTACAAGGGATGGGCAGCACACCGGTGCTTTGGGGTATCGCATCTGCCTTCCGCTTTGGGGAACACGTGGAAGCAGCAGTTTGAAACAGCAAACAGAACGAAGAGCCTGTCTCATTTTTAGCCAGCGCCGAGCAGGGGGAACCCTGAAGCTACAGGACAAGGGCCAGTAACCTGTGCCCCAGAGCAGACAGGAGAGGGAAAGGAGGGCAGGCACACCTCGCAGTGGTGTGACTCCCCCTCTCCCTCCCCTGTTGCAGTCTCCATTGATTCCAGGCGGTCACCATGACGCCTGCAGCCAGGCAGGAGGAAGGGCAAGGTGGAGACCACACCTTGCCCTCCTCACGAAAGAGGTGCTAAGCACCTAGGCAAGGAGGACAGGAAGCAGGTAGGGGAATAACAAAAGGAAGCACCACTGGGTGCAACTTGCTGTCGGCGTCGGCCGGCCGGGGGCTGGCTTTACAGCCCCCAAGCAGGCAGAAAAAAGCCCAGGGTTTGTCCCTGAGACCAATATAAGGAGCTGCTTCTCAGCAAGAAAAGCAGAATCCAGTTTGGGACCCTGCTCGGGGACCCAAACCACAAGCACACTGCTTACGCGGAGTGCATTTTCTGTTTGTAACATTGCCCTTTCCCTGAAGATACTACAAGCTGTGAGCTTTTAATTGCTCCAGGGCGAAGTTTCGCATTCCGGCATTTCGCAACTTTTTTTTTTTCCCTCGTGATGTTGATTTTTTTTTTTTTTTTTGCTGTGTCAAATATTTGGATGCAAAGTTTTCTAACATTTCAGACATTTGGCCGCTTTTTTACTTTTCTCGCCACTTTTCTTTTCTTGCGCTGGAGAATGATTCTTTTCCCTTGCATCCTTCCTGGCTTTCTTTGCGGCTGGAGGTGCAGGATCCCTGCCCAGTATGCATCACAAAAGAATACTGTGCACAGAGCCCACAAGTGTCAGGGAGGTTTCTTAACCACAGGGACACCAGTGTTGCTAACTCCTCAGTCCGGAAAGTAGCTAGAGGCTGTCCTAAAAGTAGCTAAAAGTCGCTAAATGACATCATTGCCTAATTTGCATAATTGCCTTTGCAAGCTGTGCAATGGACGTAGGAGAGAGGACCAATGATGTGGGCCTACAATTCCCAGCATGCAGTGGGAAACTTGGCTGCTGTATGGAGTCACTGGCAACCCTACGTGGACCTATCAGTAATTCACATAGAAGGTATCAATTCTAAATGCATTTTTCTGACATTGATAATGATTTGTTTAAACCCCAAAATGCGTAAATGAATTGATGATAAAATAACTGCTGCTGCTACCGTCAGCTTGAAGCACATACACTACATACATGAATGTTTATCTCTACAGTTTTGCAGAACGATCTTTGAAATCGTGTTGACTTCCTAGCCCGATAATACAGCGTTCCATTGGGGACAAATCTCACCGCATTCTCGTGCCGCTCGCAGGACGCGGCCTCAGTGACACGACTTCACTTGTTGTGTGGGAGCCTGGCTGCAAGGACGGGGGCATTGATTGGAGGTACTCCTATTGTTTTGGAGACGTACACCCTTTTCTATTGGTTTGGAAACATGCAAGTCTCCAAACCAATAGAAAAAAGTGTACGTCTTCAAACCAATGGGACTCGGGAGAAAGTAGCTAGATTAGTCGCTAGTCGCTTTCTATGGAGAACGTCGCTAGGGACCTGCACTTTGTCGTTAAATATAGCGACAAAGTCGCTAAATTGGCAACACTGAGGGACACCTCTGCCCTGAGCCCCGATCAGTTCAAAGATATTATGATGAAAGCCATTTGCAAGGCAGTCTGGGACTCAAAGGAATTTGGAACCAATTCTTTCAGAATTGGCGCAGCGACAACTGCTTGGCAAAGGGGGCCTGGGGACACACCAAGTAAAAAACATAGGGGACTGGACATTGGAATGCTTCAAAAAATACATAAGACCTGAGCTAATCTAAACCAATTTTTGTTTTTCCACAAACAGATCAAGACGCCCCACTCAAATCAGCCTGGATAATAGGCCATTCAGTCATGTTCAGAACAGGGAGATGGCCCGAGGAAACTAAGGAGGGGACAACATTTAAAAGCACCATTACATCATGGCGGGGCTGCAGAGGAATGCAGTGGCCTGATATTCATGACAATTTGGCAGATTTGGTGGCATACAGGGACCCTCCTGAGTTCCTGGTCATCCACCTAGGGGGTAACAATCTAGTGTCCATGGGTAGGGGAGACCTACTCGAGGCAACATGTGCCTCTTTAGCAGGCACAGCCCACCACTGGAGAGGCACAGAGATTTGTTATTTAGCCATGTTACCTAGAAAAACGTGGTGGGGAGCCAACTCATTCAAAGCCATGGACATTGCCAGACAAAAGCTGTATAGAGGGATAGAAAAATTCTGCCCCTCCAGGGTTTGGGTTTTATAAAACAGTGCCATTTCCCTGGCCAACCCGGAGTTGTTTCACAAAGACAGGACACACTTATCAGTGGGAGGAATAGAGCATTTCCTCAGAGAAATAAAGGACAACCTGGCTATTAGGGGGTGTCGGTAGCAACGTTTGGGGGAACCCGTCCAGGTGTGGCGGCACTGGCCAGAGGGCGCAACCTCAGGACCCCCTGCCCAAAAGTACACATTATGCTTATGGTTGTTATGATAATGATTGTTCTGTTTATTATCACAACATGATGTGCAATGAAACCCCACAACCTTTTTATTGCCAAACACTCACCCACAGTCTGCTGTGATGCATGGGGGAGGAATGCGAGCATTCGAATGAGGTGTTTTAGGCAGCTCTGTTTTCTGTCTGCATCTGGGTCCACCGGTAGAATCAGGGCGTGCAGCTCAGAAGCAGACAGGCAGAAGGGCACTGCTGAGGCTGGGAGAAAAGAGGGGGTGCCCCCTTCCACTCGAGAAAGAAAGAGGCACGTTTCGTCAGCGGGAAACGCAAATAGAACAAGTGAACGTTCCTTCAGAGGAATCGATTCCCATAGACTCCCCATGAGAAAACAAGGAGCAGCCTCGGGAACCTATCTCAGCTACAGAGATACTGGCTGTGGGGCAAAGGCACTATGTGGAGTGTCCTCTTTTCATGGCACGGCTCCAAAGGGAAAAAGCAAAGCACGAAGGACAGTCTACAGGAATGAACGACAAAGAATGGCGCGACAAGACTTGGGAAGAAACTCGGCGGAGAAAAGGAAGGCAACACCAGCATGGAGGAAATCACAGGAAGAGAAGTTTTACTAATGCAGAGAAGACAAGCACAACACAGGCAGTCAAACGGAAGAAGAGCAACGAGGAGGAGAAGGAGAAGGAAAAGTGTCCGATTGACAAAAAGCACATGGTTTGCGAATAGAAGAAGAACCTGCGAGAGAGCTCTTCCAGTTCGCACAGCACTCTGAACAGAGCACAACAGAAGACTGCAATTTACACTACAGCAGCAAGAGCACTGCACAGTGCACCCTGCAGGTGCCTATGAAAACCTAATGTCCTGCTGTCGCAAGGCGGACGTAATCGAAATGCAGTAAGTAGTCAAAGAAAGAAGGCGACAAATAGTGGGTGCCCACACATTAATCTCAAAAGTAGCGACAGGGTCAGAGCCGGTCAAGAGTAATTTTAGTAGATATCAAAGTAATGTTGCACTATAATATTCACAGCACAACGCAGTTTTGATGTCATTTGATAGTCTCAGTGGCAGAAGCAGCAAATGCAGGTGGTATTATCTAGAAGGCTGGCAGTTCAAGCCCAACCACGGATGACAAAAGTGTGGAAATGTTATCGTTCATTTGCCATTAAGTACAGAATACATTTGCGTAGTCCAGCTATTTAATTACGCTGCTCTGGTGGGACACATGAACTTGTTGGGGTACAAAGGTTTTTCAGTACGGTTTGCAAGGCAGGTTGGAAGATCTTTGCATCTGTTAGCACAGTACGGATAGCTTGCTGTGTCTACCACACCACGCGATCCGCAAAACGTTAGTTCATACCGTAGAGGTGACTAGCGCACCACAGGGCCACCACAGAAACACATGAGTGAATCGGGTCATCCATCAGGAAAACAAAGTTCATGTCCATGAGGACCTAATCCATCTATTGGCAGGAGAAAGTTGGGGCGGAGCAGACAAGTAGCCAGTATGGTTTGCATGGGGCTTAAGGCGATCTGTGGAAAAAAGGAATAGAAATATTAATGATAGCTCATGGTGGCAGAAGCAGGCTGGGGTCCCCAACAAGAAAAGGTTAAAGGGGGACAGCCCCTGAAAAATTAACAAAGTAAATGTCAGCAAGGTCTCCACTGATGTGTTTTGGTGCTTACCTTGCAAATCGGTGATGGTTAGAGTGAGCAACACAAAGCACCATTTAAAAGATCCATGGTTTCTGCTATCGTAACATCCAAAATAAGTTGCTTTAAGTCACTAATCAAATGTTTGCAACACCAGGAACAGCTACGAGCTTGAAATCGGCGACAGAGAATTTGCATATCTAACTTAGCGGACTACACAACCTTTACAGGGCAGGTATTAAATCGCTGATAGTACAGTAGGTTAATATGATGCTGGGACATAACGGCACAGTCAAAGTGTAAAAAATGAAAACCACAGTGATATTCGTTACCATAACATATTGCGAGAGGACATGTACAGGTTCTGATCCAGTTTTTTTGATTTTCTGTAGGTTGTTCTTGAGGAGTGAGTTCTAGGCTATCACTCTCCTGGTGTACCAAACAGGATAACATGGAAGAGTTAGAGGCAGAAGGGTTCTCGTTCCATTAATTCAGGGGATTTACGTGGTAGAGGTCATTCTTTTGTCTTCTATGTGGAGATTTACATGGTAGAGGTGGGTCTTGTGTCTTCTATCAGGTTGGGCTTCCCTATAAGTACATGTTCCAGTTTACTCTAGCATTTCATAGGGCCCGTGCCATTTTGAAACACGCATATTTTCAGAGGAAGGTAAAAGAATCTGAACTTTCTGACCTACTGAAAACAATTTAAGATTTACTTTTTTATTATAGGAAAGCTTCTGTTGTTTTTGCGTTTTTTTCTTATAATAATAATACATATATTGTGAATTAGTTCATATTGAACTTTACACAAACCATACAAATACATACAACTAATACATACATACATTCTTAATGCATACATACTTACAATCAGAACATTAAATATAACACTTATATAAAAATTATATAAAATTATTTAAAATATATCTTTCATATGAATACATAAATACGATCACGATACATATCCAAGTATCAATCATAGTCATCGTACTTGTAATCATTTACATACTCATAATTGTAATTGTAATCGTAAGGGGCCATGCCACAGGGTTCCAATTTAGGAGCAGGTTCCGTGAGGCCCCCTCATAATGCCGATGTAACCGGCTGATTTTGGAAAAAGCTTTTAACTTTAACTCAAACCCTGTAGAGGGCCAACTGAGTCCTAATTGAGTCCGAGTTTAAACGATAATCCCAGAAGGCCTCTCCCTTAATAGTCTCGTAATTGTTTACCAAGTTTTCCCAATAGGCACATATTAAACGGACCCAAACAAGGGCACAAGGTCAGGACGTGTCTAGTAGTTTCTAGAAGTTCTTCCTTCTCACAGATACGGCAACACCTATCCTTTGATGGAATGCCCAACTGTGGCCCAGTGACCGCTAACACCTGAAGGTGGTTCGTCCGCAGAGTAGCATCAATTGCCGCACCTCAGGATCTGGACATAATAACAAATATTGTTGAGGCTTTCTTTATCTATGTATTACATGCGTTACCGCTTCATACCCCTTCAAAGTAGCCAGGTGGATGTAGTTCTGAGTCCAATCCCATTTGTTCATTTTTTGTATAAAAGATTTTTTTTGGTGGATAAATGGCATTAACCGCTTCTTATCGTGGGACCAGTCTATAGCAGCAAAGAGAGACTCATTTAACTGTTTATAACTGTTCTTATGAGTATGAACTAGAGTTCTGACTGGATTCATGTGTTCTCCTAGTCAGGTGGCTGTCTGTGAAAGAGATATTGGTGCTTCTTCCCTTTGTTCCCAGGTTTCCCTGAGCATGTCTAGGAGATCTCTTGGTTCTCTACCATACAATAATTTGAAGGGGAAGAATCCAGTATAAGCTATATGGGTCTTTCTCACCGCAAACAAGACCCAGGGGATCATGTGATCCCAATCTTTCCCATCCTTGTCTACTAACTTTCTTAGAATCATCTTGTCTTGAGGGTCTTATTAAATCTTTCTACCAATCCATCGGTTTGGAGATGGTACACCGAGGTCCTTAAGGTTGTAATTTGTAGCAATTCTTTTATTTCACCCATAAGCTTACTCATAAATTTGTCCCGTAGTCAGTTAGAATTTCTTTGGGGAATCCAACTCTAGAAAAGAATGGTAGAAAATGCTTTAAGATTTGCACTGTGGTTTTATTTCTCATGGGAAACGCTTCTGGGTACCAGGTGGTGTAATCAACAATCACAAGAACAAATGTATTGCCCAACTTAGACGTTTCTAATGGTCTGGTAATATTCATCCTCATTCGAGAGAAGGAAACTTCAATTATTGGTAGTGGATTTAAAGGGGCAGGTAGAGGAATATGAGACCTGGTCTTTTTACATATCTTACATGTCTGAACAACGTTTTTTATATCAACATGTATCCCCCGGCCAATAGAATTTTTCCACCAATGTGAGCTTGAATCTTAGACTGTTCTGTAAGAATGGATAGTACTGCAAGTCCCCGCTCTGCCAACATGAAGTGGATACTATTGAAAAGTTCAGATAGATTGTGCACTTGATTTATTCAGATGATCAGCCGACACGTGTTTCGACCCTCTGGTTATTCTCAAGGCTCTGAAATGCTGATTATTATGTCTAGATGTTGTGCTCTGCACGTCTTGTCTAGTGATTCCTCTATCCTCAATACGGGGAAATAAAGATTTCTCAAAAATTCCCTGTGCAATCTCAAGGACGTATCAAGGACAAATCCCAGGACGTATCTCAAAAGGGGTTTCTCGATAATTTTGCAAGAGTACTGTTATGTCTCCCCTGAAGTCTGTATCTATAATTCCTGCAAGTACATCAGGACCAAATTTCCAGGTTAAACCATATTTTGGTGCCATCTTAATGTCACAACCCGAGGGGGGTATTAGAACCAAGTCAGTGGGAGTCAGTCCTCTTAACCCTGGAGGGATGGTAGCTTCTCTACTGCTGCATATATCAAAGCTGATAGATTATTTTGTGGCAGTACTGGGGCCTGAGGCTCATTTACTAAGTTTCTGAAGTTTTTGGGTTCCCCAACTTGTTTCAATTGAGTCGTATCCCACATCTGACACCATATGTGAGGCAGGGATGGTATCACAAGTAGACAATGACAGAAGAGATGCAAATTTCAAAACCTTCATTGATAGTTTAAAAGGGGTTGGAAAACTCCTATCTTGCCCTATAACTAAGATGGGAGCATTCTCGACCATCAAACAAAAAGAAAATACAGTCCAAGTCAGTCCTTAGTCAAAATAAAATGGCCTATACTAATACACCTAATGCCTGCCCTCTTTCTTATCCAATAAATGTGTAAAGGGAATGTCTACTGCAAAAAGGAAAATAAGTGTTCAAAGGAAATGTAAGTATGGCTGAGTAAACTCCCTTCCTCATGTTTTGTAGCATCAGTTAAGGTGACAAACTTGGACCTTACGACACACTCTGGCTTTGAACACAAGGATGCAGTTTGTTTTGTGGACCAAGGCCTACCTGGCCTTCCATGAACAGTCTTGTTATGCAGTTCATCAAACCTTTGTTTCCTTCAATTTGTGGGGTTCCTTTCCACAAGCTTCAATCACACCTTCCTAGGCTCCCCTCCATCAAGCTCAAGCCTCCTTTCACTTTCCTTCCACTGTCGAAGACTTTCAAAACTGCAAGTCTTTTGCTCTTACCTTGGTATGACCACTTTTTCTCTCCTACACCAAGGCCTCTTGGTAAATGTAGTTTCAAGCACAGTACTTATTTCAAAGTTGAAAGGTATCTCTCACCTCCAGGTTTCCCTCTGCCGGGATCAAAGCTAACAGTTGAAAGACATCTCTCACATCCAGGTTTCCCTCTGCCAGGATCAAACCTAACAGTTCAAAGACAGATATCACATCCAGGTGTCCCTCTGCTGGGATGAAACCTAACAGTTCAAAGACAGATCTCACATCCAGGTTTCCCTCTGCCGGGATCAAAACTAACAACAGTTCAAATCTTGTATCTCAGTTTCTTTCTCTTTCACCATTTCTACGGCATCAGGCATTTCACAGAGACTTTGGATTAGGCAATCTTCTTTCGCCGGACCACTCTGTTACTTTGTATCTTTAATTTACAGTTATTTACAATGATTTTCTTTCTCTCACGTCTTATCGGCCACACGCAACCTTAATTTGTCAGATACTGTTGCCGTCAAGTTTCATTTAACACAGACTGGATTTTCAATACTTTCATCAACTCACCGGCTGTGTTATTTCATTTTCGTCTTTCGTGGCTTTGTTCCTGAAGTCAAGGCTGATACCACAACTGCTGCTGCACCTCCACAAATCTGCCATTCACCCGAGAGGGTGGCTGGTATCCTTGAAGCACAAAAGAGGTTTGTTTCTTCTATCTGGCTGGGCTTCCTTGAGCAACCTTCAAGGCCCAACGGAGGTAACGAACGATCTCTCGCCGTGGTGTCCAAGGTTTATCCATACCTCGATTCTGTCACTTGGCCTGTCGCTCTGCTCTGCCTGGTTCGCCGTCGGCCTGGGAGAACTACTCCTTCTCGTGCAACACCTTGCTCAGAGTGTGTCTCAATATTCCACCTTTTAATCATGTGGTTAGAGCTAATAGGTACCAGGTGTATGTAATTAAGATCAAGTGTTTGACCCTGACTGATCTCATTAGTGGACATGTCCAATGTATTGCATGGGTCGTACTCCTTTTAGCCTCAAATCTCCTCTTTCTCGTCTCAGTGTTTGTGTAGGAAAGGGGGGATCTGGGAAGTTGGAATATCCTATAAAATAGGATGAGTCATGGGGTATTTGGAAAAGGGGATACCAAGTCTCGCCATCAGGTGTTTCTCCCCCACTCCCTGAAGACCCCTCACCCAGGTGATCATCCAGCACATGTCCACCCCCAGGGGCTGGATCCAAAGGCGATGGTCGTGCCCTGGCCACCTGAATAAGGGATAACGGTGGTTTAGGCAATGAAACACCCTCTGTTTTTCACAGTCAGCATAGTACTACGAGTGGAGAGTGAAGTGGCCCTTTCAGAGGGTTCCACAATGGTAGTCAATGAACACGCCATTGACTTAGAGCTTACCCCAAGGAAATCACCCCCTCTGATGTGCGCCATCTGCATGTAAATGTATTTCAATCTGACCTCTGTTAGGAAATCAGCCCGTGCTCCCACTCTGAGCCGCAGTATGTTTGGGCTCAGCAAGAACTCCTCCACCATTCAGACCTTCTGGCTGCAGTCGAGAGTGAGCCACTCTATGAGATTCGTTTGGACCACAGAAGCTCAGGCTGGGGCTGACACAGGTGTGGTCGCAACAGGGCTTCATCCATCCATGCTGCTGTCTCACTTCACCTGGATTCGACCTGTGCCAGCACGAATGAACAATTAATAAGCTGTTCAGCAGGGCTAAAAGTTATGGGTGCAAATGCAGACCCCTCCAAGTCTGATGTCTCACAGCGTGGGGCATTAGTATTTGCAGCTCCGAATGTAAGGGCTGTCTAAGCACACTTGCCAAGGCCTCCAAGCCGATTCTGTGGACAAGCGTGATCCACCACTACAGCTGCGTTTCATGCAGCAAAATCCATCCAAAGTGTTCCCCGACAGGTGCGGAACAGAATACCCACCAAGGTATTGCGCGGGGGCGGTAATGATAATTGAAGGATTTAGATTACAGCAACCTGAGCTTTAACAAGCAGCAGCCATGTTTTCAGCAGTTCAACAGCTCCCATTTATTTTTGTTGTCTTAAAAACATTGTAATTTTTAACAAATATTTCCCAAAATGCCCAGTCATTGCGTGACAAACCTTTTGTTTGCAAAATATCAGCCAAATCTGTCATGCGAGTCAAAGGTTATTAGCAATTCAATTTTCGGGTATCCTGCGGAACTTGATTTAGCTATAGTGCAGCAACCTTCACTCTAATAAATATATATATTCAATACATATAGTTATTTTCTATACATATATACATTTAGAGTAATACTCACTTTTTTTCAATGCCCATATATAAAAATCTTAAAATATATCCTAATACTTAGTTGTCCCTTTTAAAACACTTCGCATGTCATTTAGAAAAAGATACATGTGCACATTTTCTATAATAAAATAATTGAGTATTTACATATGTTTATTTTAAAATGAAATAAATAATTAGGCTTCAACATGTATCACATTCTTTTTATTTCTACTAAATCTTTTTGTAAATGTATATGCATATTATATTATAGTGAACATGTCTTCGATATATTTGGCACAAACTTGAATGTTCTAAGCAGTGAACTATTTATAAATCAGATATCATCTTTTTACAAAGTACTATAAAGTAAAGCTTCACAAGTAGTGATATGATGCATGTGTTTCTGTTTACTGTTTTAAACAATGTACTCACTGTTATGAACTATTCTAAAATGCCAATATCAAATTTGTAGAAACGTAAGGGTGGTATAAATATGGGCAAACATGTAGAGTGTATGAGAGGTGGGTTTACTCCTGGTTATCTTGTCTGATTCGGTATCAATAATCCTTCTAACACGGTAGTTAGTGCGATACAGGTTCGCTTTTATTGATGGTTTATGAAAGATTCCACTTGATACAATGATTAGTGTGTAGAACACTGTTATGGCATTTTATGCCTTGGTGCGGTCAGCCGACACGTGTTTCAACCCAACCGGGTCTTTCTCAAGGCAAGTATGTCATGCTGCGGTCCCTGGGTGGGGTTCTTGTTTTATTGTGGGTGGCTGTCCTTATGGCAGTCTAGCTCCTATTGGGCTCTTCGTCCGAGTAGTGTCTGTGATGCGTTGCTCCCTGCGGGGAGCAACGCATCACAGACACTACTCGGACGAAGAGCCCAATAGGAGCTAGACTGCCATAAGGACAGCCACCCACAATAAAACAAGAACCCCACCCAGGGACCGCAGCATGACATACTTGCCTTGAGAAAGACCCGGTTGGGTTGAAACACGTGTCGGCTGACCGCACCAAGGCATAAAATGCCATAACAGTGTTCTACACACTAATCATTGTATCAAGTGGAATCTTTCATAAACCATCAATAAAAGCGAACCTGTATCGCACTAACTACCGTGTTAGAAGGATTATTGATACCGAATCAGACAAGATAACCAGGAGTAAACCCACCTCTCATACGCACCAAATTGGGGTCCTGGCTAAACCCCTAACCACTCCTGTGATCTTGCGACACCAGAACAAACCTTCCAACCTATAAATGGTGCTTAGCATGGGCAGGTTCCAATCCTAGAGCCAACCAGACCCTTTAAACATGTAGAGTGGTCTTATGCCTGATGCCGATAGATAATCATTGATGTCATATGTGATGCAATTAGTGATGTCATCAGTGATATCAAAGATGATGACATTAGTGATGTCACCCGTGATGTCACCCGTGATCTCATCAGTGATGTTGTCTGCAATGCCATCATTCTAGTCATTGGCTGCGCAAGAGGAGGCACAAAATTAAGGTGGTTTTAGCTGAATGTCAAAGGAGTTGTTGTGTAAAGTTCTTACCTTAGCATCCCTGCAACTAAAGTTGTTCCTTGAATTTTAAGGGTTTTGTTATTTCATGGAATGTTTCCACCATGGCCAGTGGACATGGCCGATGGCTGTGCACACTGTATATTTTAGAACACTAACAGCCCTTCGACCATGCCCTTCGACCATGCCTACTTTCCATTTTAAAATGCTACCAGACCACTAGCCATCGCCATGGGCCATGGCCGGTGGGCATGGACTCCGGCCATGCACACTGTACATTTTAGAACATTACCAAACCACTAGCCATGGCCTTGGGCCATGTCCGGTGGGCACGGCCACTCCATATTTTTAAACACTTGCAACCCATCTCTCAAAGAGTTTCATCAGTCACAGGCTGATTTTGAAATATTTTGAGAGTCATGTTGTTATGTATTAAATATTGCAGGCTTTGAGAACTCACAATGTTTGTGGAAATGCGTAGTGAGATTAAAGTGTTTGCCGTGGATCACACACTTTGGTTAAGCAGCATGCTACCAGCCCCTTGTTTTATGGCCAGTCTCTTGGTGACTGTTGTGATACATCACATGACCCCGACTAACTGCATTTCAGCAGCACGTTATATGGAAAAAAATGACCGGCTGTAAGAATAAGATATGCCCAGGTACTTTCGGCACCCATAGCGAAAATCAAAAGCTGGCACCCATGAATATGCACACGTAAGTGAACATAGATCTTAAAGTGAAATATACAAATGTAGTTAATTTGCCCGTCCCCATAGAAGAAACTGTGAAAGACAAAATAGCAATGGACTTTTAAAAGAATTAATGAACACCAGAAAAATTACCCGAAAGAGGAAGTCTTCAAATAAATACGCTGGCAAAGTGTAAAAGATCTTCACCTTTTAAACCCAGCAATCTGTCATGAAATATTCCCTGGTAAACACAATCCCAATATAAAACAAGTTCTTGTGGTCATGTGGGTAAGCATCTGCCCTGGAAAGATGACAACCTGAGGTAATTCCTGGTAGCCGATTACTTGAGCAAGCTTGCCAACCTCAAAAACAACCAAGTGGTTGCATCTGCTCTCTGAAAAAAAGTTACACTCTCCACCCACATGTGTCCTTTACTTGTGCCCTGAAAAGCAGCCGCAATCAGTGGAGAATAACTGCACCAGTGTCCAGGATTGCGAACTCTCTTGCCACATCATGGGCATATACTCATGACTTTCTTTGCCTCTCATCATTCCCTCCTCACCCCCATATCTGGGCTTCAACAATATTCTGCTATTCTTGAAAAGTACACATACCATAGTGCCACGCAAACATATAAATCCCTATAGAACTATGTTAGGTCAAAAGTGTCCAATTGTTGCATAATTTCCCCCATCTTGACTGAGAGACTACAAATACCAGAATGCAATTCAGCAAAAGGAAAAAGAAATGGTCTTTGAGTGCAATACCTTCAAGGTGAATTACAGGCTGGGGAACTATTATGAATCTCTCTAATTACATGTAAGAGGATCTGGGCTGAGGAAATCCTTTGCACCAGAAAATGGAAGATCCAGTATAGGACAATGTTTTACTGCTTTTATTTAAAATACAATGATTGGGATTGAAGTATCACCACCACATCATTCTCTGCACTCGCTCATCGAGCTTCAGCCTGTCGTCCAGTTTTGTTATTACATGACATCACAAAACTTGCACCCAAGAAAACCTGACAAGGGTCTGGATTGGTTAGTTTGGTAAACTGTATACACATTCTACAGGGGGTTAGCTCAATAATTGGTTAAAACATATCTGGTGGTTCCTCCTGAGACACCTCTAAAGTTGTCAAATACGAAAGTTACAGGTTAGTGTGAGGTGATTGGATGGTCCTGAAAAGTGTGACCTTGATGTGGAAGATGAATGGGGATTATGCAGAAAGGATCTTCTCAGTCTTGGAGCTTTGGAAAGTTACCAGGCCAAGTGCAACTATTCAAGGTAGTGAGAACGTCTGGAAGGTGCTGCATGTTCGCAACAAGTTACCATCTCTGAGCTTCTAGGCCTAGAGACAGAACATTCAGCTTTGAACCTGTATCACTTTTGTATCCTCCTGCCTGCAATTCAATGGGAACAGCCACCTCAGTCTGGCTCTGATGAATAGGCTCTGTCTTTCAGGTTCATATCATGTGTGTATGGGCCACCACATGGATTTTGTCATACCCCAGAGACAGGAACCCGAATTGCAGACACAAAGCATTAACCAATAACAGGTGTTTGGGTCTACTTTGTTGAAAATATTTGACTTTTTCACATTTTACTGAATTATTTTGCTCTGTTTCTGGTCCAAAATGCAGACCCCCAGCAACTCCCCCATTCCCATACCCCCCTCATATATATATTAATTAAATTTGACCGAATTTTGACTAAAGAAACTATCAAAATAATTCAGTCAAAAGTAAAAGGTCAAATGTTTTTTGACCACGTATGCTAATACTGTAACAGGCACCCTAGAAGACCTTGGGACACACTGGCCCCCGGTGGGTTGGGATCCTGTACAAGAAACCTGGGGAGACAACCAAATTCCGCCAGCCATGGCCATCCCCAATGCAGGGGTAGGGAAGGCCCTCAAAATAACATGCCCACAAACCTCTAGACAATTACAGAGAACGTCACCACCATACACAATACCCGGAGAACAAACCACTACAAAACAACCAACAGACAGCATGGACAGAGACGATGAGCACAGAAATCCAAAGCAACGGGGTAAGAAAAGCCCTAAAAACCCTACTAACCCAACACTAAAACCTCAAGCTCTGCTTACACCTCTCAAATTCAAAACAAACACAGCCACCTCTCTGCACAGCAATCTGCACGCACTTCTTCACACTGCTACTACAAAACAAACCACACATAGCCCAGCACAACACCAAATGGGAATCTACCGAGTGGTAAATCGTTCCAAAACTCAGCGAGCGGTGCAAACCGAACTGAAGCTGTCAACAGGACATCACACCTTTTCCTGCTATAACCTATAAACCCACCCTCCCTTACCCCTCTTATCTTTTAGATCCATCAGAGTGCCAGGGGACCACTCCGGTGGTGATAGTGCACGGTACAAATGATCTTTAACATTAAAATGAACAGTGTATTCCCTGCAGGTGTCCTATCTCTTCTGCTAACATGTAGCTGTCCTTCCCCCGGCGTCCTTGGCAAGGCTGTGAACGGGGCTGCACTGGAAGCCTGGTCTACAGGCTTAAGCTGGAGCAGCCTGTCAGCCTGTCAGCTTTTCCCTGTACCTTCTTCCATTCACTCTAATGCACCTGTGGATTCCATCTTTATTTACATGGCCGCCCATGTTAATATGTGTTCAAGCATTGGCAAGCGGTTCATATGTATTCTTGTGTTGCTCGAGTTGCATGTGTGTCAGTCCTCTAACTATGTGGATCATACGCATGTTCTTCGTGTCTGCCGGCAATAAATTGAAGTGTCTGCGTAACTTCATGCAAGGATGTGTATCATGTCTAATGCATCTATGTCATGGTGTCAGTTGTGACATCATTGACTTGCTTTGTATTGATATTGATATAGATATTTTATTTCTATCGTGCTCATACACATGTGTTTCAGAGCACGATAAGGCAAGGGATGGGAAACGGGAGAAACAGAACAACGATCTTACTAGGCCCAGTGACATTGAGAATGCACAAGTGTGTGGGAGGTTAAAGTCAGTCAACTTGTTCTATTGATTGCAGCTGTATCTCTTCAAAACTGCCATCAGGGTAGGGTCTGAACAGTTGTCTGAGTGAGTAGCTTTTCTCACACCTGGGATACATTGATGATGGGGAGGAATGGCCCAGGAATGATGTTGTTTTTTTTCCCTACTAGGTTTGCAGCCTTGTCAGTTACCTGCTCTATGGAAAAAGGGGTATCAATCCTGGGTTTGTACCAGGACTGACACAATTTCGTAGGAGTGCTCGTTCTCCCGGATAAAGAAGTGATTGCTTAAGCAGTTCAGATTGGTCTACTAGTGCATTATTCTCATCATCCTGTGACCTCCCCCACTGGGACTCGAGATGTTGAGAGATAAAAGAAGCACTAGCCATCATTGAAGCAAGATATCTGTGCATTTCATCACCAAGAAAAAGTGGCAGTATTTTGGGCATCTCTCAATGCTCAAGTGGGAGGAGCAAGTGGGAGCCCAGGCATCATCCTGCCACCCCCTCATGAGGGGTTAAATGGTTGTCGGACCAGGTTGATTATACAATTCAAACAAGGCTAAGGGCAGGCAATGAAGTCATCAATTTATTAGCGTTACTTTCATTTTGGCAATATTTTCTTTCAGCTGGCCACTTAAGCGTTCACAAACCCAATTTACTTGCGGGTGATAAGCACAGGAAAACGTATGCTTAATCCCCAGGTGATCTGTGATGTTCTTAAAAACATTGTTTATGAAGTGAGGCCCATTATCTGAATGTGGACCTCACACATCCCCCATTCTGGGAACACCTCTCTGATGAGGAATTTCACTGCACTGAGGGCATCGGTGTGTGAGCATGGACCAGGTTCGATCCAGCAAGAAAATATACATACCACCACAATCATATATCTATAACACTTGCACACTTGGATCATGTCGACAAAATCTATGTGGAGATATTACAAAGGCCTATTAGGGTGTGGGATTACTAAACACACCACATGCAACGTGTGACCCGAATTACATTTTTGGAATAATATGCAAATATTCATAAAAGTGGAAATATATTCTGCCAAATTGGGACAGAACCAATCTTCACCAATATGTGCTGCAAGAACATCTTTACTAATGTGAGTAGGATACTACAGCTGCGTGAGCGCAATATGCAAGAACGGTGAGGGAATCACAGGTTTTGCTGTGCCCTCCTGTCACCACAGAGCATCTGTAGGAGATATTGAACACCCTCCCCTTATCCATAGCTCTTTCTCCTCTGCTGCTGCTCAGCCCTGAAATTCCATTAATTCAGTAATGGGTACTGAACTGTACCCCTCTTGCAATATCATGCTAAACTTGTATATGCATTTATTAGGTGGGGTGTCAAACTGTTTTATTTCTGTAAAATAAACTGCTTGTTTTGCTTCTGTGTCTGTGGCTTTTTTTCAGTGGGGAATCGTGCCCCTCACCTTGTGTGTGCTTGTCACTTTAAAACAGCTATGGCTGCTTCCAGCACTGCTGTGGCTGCCCTCTATTAAATCCTCCCCCATTGAAGGTTTTGAAATCCACTGCTCCATCCTCTAAACTTATTCCCGCTATCATGTGGCCAAAAAGTGTACCCACCCTAATCTATGGGGTACCCTACATTGATTGGATGTATAGGCAGTTACTCTTGCGTGACCACTCATCAGTAGTGCTCCTTCTATGGCACATTTTGACAACTTCTTTGGAACTATCTTTGCTTGCTTAAGCTTCCTATTCTCAGTGGTTTTCTTATTCTCTCCTCGTAACAATCCGCAATGATGTATGATAGTCAACTGTATATCTGCCCATGGCTTCGCTTCTATCTGTACCTGTTTTTTCACTGCCTTTACACTGACTCGGGCAGCCCCTGTCATAAAATATGATGAAATAATGCTACGGTGTTAACCCACTGATCTCTTTCCTCAAGACACCAATGTTTTTAAATCTCCTTAACAAATGCAAGAGGATCTTTGCCCTCACTTATTTTCCATGTCATAATTGCACCCACATCTGACGTATCAGGATATTGTACAATAAGTGCCCTCAATATATCTGCTATGCAATTATTAAATGACGCTCCATCATGTGTTGTGTTTTGTGCTTTAACACTCACATATCCTGTTCATCTCCAAATGCCATCCGCTCTCTCCCCTAGAATGGTTGCTAGTAGGCCTTTTACATAACCCACTGCTAATGTCATTCCTGCTGTCATTCTTTCTAACTCATAAATCCATTTACCCGCTCCTGCAGTCAAACTGGGTAATTTACAATTCAAATGTTCTTTATCCATTTGTGGTCACGGTATATATTGTGGTTGCCCTCCCCTTTCTCTAATAACATGTATTGTGTGAAGCCTGTTTATTTATTCATATTAGTATAGCACATAGCAGCTTTAGGGCATTGTGGCACTTGTTGCAAAGAATGAAAACAATCTTAGTTACATAGTTATACAGTGCACTTAGCACTTAATGAAATTTACTTAAAAGTTATCAATTAAGTAAAAGAAAAATGTGCATTACATTATACAGTCACAATAGGAAGAAGTAGAGTCAAAGGAAGATAGGTGGTATAGGGTGGGGGAGATTAGATCAAGAAGGAATTTTTGAGATTTTTGTGGAAGGCCTGGGGGGAGGTTTCAGCTCTGATCGTGGTGGGGAGCAAGTTCCATAGTTTGGGTGCTATGTATGAGAAACCTATCCCTCTTGATTTAACTCTGCAGATGGGCAGTATGTGTAGTTGATTAGTGTACTTGTTTTTTGTGGGGTGTGTAGAGGAGGTTCTGGTTATAGTTTCTGATAGCTATGTGGGTCCTGTGTGGTTGAGGCATTTGTGTGTGATGGTAAGGATTTTGAGTTTAATGCTGTCTTTAACCGGAAGCCACTGTGCCACCTGTCTGGCTTGTGAGATATGCTCCCTTCTGGAGAAACTCAAAGCTGCTATAAGGGCATTGTTTTGTGTAGTTTGTAATCTGTGTAGGTTTTTAGTTGAGGTGCCTGCTAGGAGAGCATTGCAATAGTCAAGTTTGGTACCTATAGTTGCTCTGGCTTTTGCGAGGCAGTTGGGTTTAGAAAGGTAGGGTTTCATGGCATTAATGAGCTTAGTGCTGTAGGCAGAGGCGGAGGCAATGGCGCTAACTTGTTTGTTCATTGATAGGTTAGCATCATTGTAGACACCTAATGTCATTACAGAGGGTGAGACTTTGATAATGGAATTGTCTAAGTTGAAATTGGAGTATTGGGGATTTAACTTGGCTAGAGTAGCTTTCTGTCCAAGGATAAGAATTTCGGTCTTATCCCTGTTGAGGCATAGGCCATTAGCAGCCATCCAAGCTTGGATTGTAGCATATATTTTGTGTAGTGCAGCGGCATTTTTATCATAGGATCTGGATAGTGGAAGGAGTACTTGGGTATCGTCAGCATAATTAGTATATACAATACCCAGAAAGTCAAGAAAGTCGAAAAGAGGTTTTGTGAAGAGGTTGCAAAGTGTGGGGGCTGTACAAGAACCCTGAGGTACTCCACAGTGTATAGTGGTAGGGTCCACGTTTGCTATGTTGGAGGACTCCTTCATGGCTCTACACTCCAGAAAGGAGGGAATCCAGGTGGCTGCTTGTGTGGAGAATTGGGCTGACTGAGTAAGACGGGTAGTAAGGGTCTTATGATCTACCAAATCAAAGTCGCAGAGAGATCGAAAAGGAGGAGGAGGGCAGGCTTGCCTTTGTCCATAATCTTGGTAATTTGTTTTTTTAAGTCTAGTAGGGCAGTTTCCATTCCGTGACCCTTACAGAAACAGGATTGTCTTTTACCTAGTATGAAATTGGCTTCTATGAATAGTTGGATCTGGTTATTGGCTGCCTTGTCCAGAATTTTGAGGAGGAAAGGGACAGTGGTTATGGGTCTATAGTTATTAGGCTGTGCTGGGTCTAGTGATGTTTTTTTTAGAAGTGGGCATACCAATGCTTCTTTGAGGTTTACAGGAACAATACCTGTTCTGAATTATGCATTAATGAAAGCAGTTATGAGGGGGTTGATGTCCTTAGCACATTCCTTAATGATTTTGGGAGGGCATATGTCTCCTTTGCAGAAGGATGGTTTGAGATGTTTAATACGTTTGATGGTCTCAGATTCAGTGGTGTCTATAAAGAAGAATTGGAGGGGTTGGAGTCATTATGCATAGCTTGTGGCAGAGGGTTGGTCAGCTGATTGGGGAGGACTTTGTAGTGGTCTTGAATTATTTTTTGAAGGAGGTCTATTTTGTTGAGCATTGCGGACAGAATGCTTGAGCACCACGTTTTGTCTTTAATGATCTCATCTGTGCTTGTAGGAGGTGTGATCAGCTCATTAAAGATGGTGAAGATTTATTTAGTTTAAGAGTTAGCCTTAGAGATCCTGTCATTGAATGAGTTAGCTTTGGCTGAGATGCTAGATCCTTTGTATTGGAGAGCTATTTGTCTAAAGTTAGTTTTAGTTGAATCATTGGTGTTGGCTTGCCAATTTTTCTGAGGCTTGCGCTTTTGTGAATGGAGTGTTTGGAGCGCATCTGAAAACCAAGAGTTGCAATGAAAGGATTTTTTTTCTTTCTTGCTTTTGAGTGGGGCAATTGAATTTATTGCATTGGTGAGTGGGTCTTTGAAAATTTCTGCTAGTAGGTTTGGATTCTGCGAGAACGGGGGTGCTAGATTTGGGATGTGAAGGTATGGTCGGAGGTTTTCCGAGTTGAGTTTTTTAGAGCTTCTTGTTGTAGCTGGAGGAGCATGTGTGAGGGCTTTAGAGCTTGGGGTTGTGGGGATAGTGAACTCTATGCACGGTTGGTCTGTCCAAGGGTAGGCAGTGTTTGATGTAATGGAAGATGTGCAGTTGTGATCCATCACCCAATCTAGGGTACGGCCCTTAGAGTGAGTAGGGGTTAGTACTCTTTGGGTGAAGCTTAGGTCAGATAGTGCTTTAGCTAAAGTTGTGGCAGGTAAGCCCATGTTTAGGCCTCCTAGAAGTAGAATTTTTGAGGATTTTTTTATGTTATTGCTAAGTCGGTGGATGAGATGATCTTTGAAGTCTGAGGGGAGGCCTGGGGGCCTGTATAGGATGTGAAAGTTGATAGAGTCATTAGGTGAGAGGGTTAGTTTAGCGGACAGGATGTCAGCGTTAACGCCCCAGGTGCTAGTGATGAGCCTGATGGTTAGAGAGTCTTTGTAGATAATGGCTACTCCGCCACCTGTCTTGTCTGGTCTATCTTGTCTAAGAATGGCATAGCCTGTGGGAAGAGCTAATGTGACAGCTGAGCTAGAAGCGTCATGTAACCACATTTCCGTTATGCTTTGTATATCGAGGTTGTGGGTGCATAAGAGATTATGTATTTCTAATGCATGCACTGGAAGAGATTGCACATTGAGCAGTGCACATTTGTGGTAAGGGTAGTGTATATTTTTGATTGCTTCTGATTGTGGCATGGCAGGTTTGGCCTTATGCATGAGAATGCAATGCTTGGTGCGTGAGAGTGTTGGAGGGTTTGGCATGGTGAGGTATAAGCCTTACTGAGCTGGGTGGGATGTCCGAAGGCAGTGTGGTTGCTTAGTCTTGAATTCCTTAAGGAGGAGAGTAACGGAGAACATAGTAGGTGCCTAGTTAGTATGCGACTTCTGAGTCTGAGGAGTCTAACAGTTGGGTTTGGGGGCTGAGCTGGAAGAGGTTCAAAGTCCATAGGGGTAGAGGGTGCTCCTGTAACACTGGTGGTGAGTCCGTGGGAGTGTATTAATGTGAGGTGAGAGTGATATATGAGGGCAGGTGGAGAGGTTGTAGGTGCTAAGGCTAAGTGAGGGGTTGTAAAAGCCAGGTGGATGGCTATATGAAGCGCAGTGACAAATATGGATGTCTATGGCACAATGTTGTATGAAGTAAGTGAAACTGTGGCCAGCATGATGGGGGTAAACTATCATTACTCAATAGCTCAATAGATGCAGGGTATTTACTACATGGATGTGGCAGTAATTGACACAATCTATAATCACGAAATGTGCAGGGAATCTGCATGTGCATAAATTTACTCAGGGTTACTTATGTCTGCAGGCAAGACAGTAGTGCCTACTACATATGCAAAATGAAGCAGAAAAGTAATAATGAAGACACAGAAGTTAACAAGCACAGTTAGAATATGCTATTAAATAGGACCAAATACATTCCAGTAGGTGCAGTGCTTGGATGTAACGCACAATGTGTTTAGGTGGAGCACATTGGAGTGGAGCGGCAATCTCGAGTGAGTGTGTGACAAGGGGTGGAACCAGTGATACAGTGATCGGATAGCAGAGTTTTTAGACCGAACATTTGTGGGAGGTGCTGGGAGTACAGGACATAGTAACAGACTTAAGGCATAAAGACTGAATGATTGTTCGTGTGAGGGATATTACCTCTGATGGTAAAGGTAATGCGGTTGGGGCAGCGTAGATAGCCCTGCAGCCTCATACGGCCTCATACAGCCACGACAGGCCAAGACAGGAGATAATCCTTAGTGTAGGCCCTTAGGTGGGCGGTCCTGCTCACGCCTATCAGGCGATGGGCGCCGCAAGAAGTAGATGGAGTCCATGAATCAGAGCGAAGCAGCAGCAACTGCGTGAGATTGCTTAGAAACCAGGAAGCATAAACACGGCAGCAGCCATCTTAAGGACAGGCCTTGTGTCGGCTGTATTTATTTAGATAATAAAGTATGAAAATTGCCCAGATTGAGCGCGCAAATGGTACGATGGGTGCCAGGTTGAATGTGCACACAGATGTAGAATGCAGATTGGAAGTGTGGCTACCTCAGGGGAGATTCTCCGACGGCGATGCTCATCAGAAGTGGAAAGCAGGAGAGGATCGGCTCTGTTCGTCACCTGTGTCGAGACATGCTTCCTGTCTTCCAGGTTGGGCTATTTTTGCATGCTCGTCCTCATCCTGGCAATGACCTCAATCTATTTACATAAGGCGGGGACATTTCCCTATACTATGCAACCATCCTTGTGGTTTTTTGAGATGTGGTTTAGGTTCTGGTTGTTTTCTTTCCGGTTCTTCTCGATCTGACAACTTTACCCCTATTTCTATGTTTGGGTCTGTCGAAGAGCCACAGGCCCCCTCTCCTCGTGCCGTCTCATTTTCTTCCCTTTCTTCGTCTGACATCATTATACCCCGACTGGTGTAGCTGTTATCCCTTTAATCATCATCAAAGTCTAATCTTCTTAGGGACAGCGTTCTATGCGTGTCCATTGATGCGTCATCTGATCTGCCTCTTGTTTCGCTCGGTGGAGACCCTTCGATATTTCCTCTGGTCTCTTAATCATCCTATTCGCTCATCTGTCTATATAGATCCCCAAAACGTTTCCCTATACCTTCTGCCTCATGCTCATCAGCCCATGTTGGTACTCTGGATAGCTATTGCAGCCTCCTGTGGAGCTGCTGTGACCTTCTCTCTTCCTCCCATCATTTTCATTCTTCAACTGGTATTACACATCTATTAACAATGTAATTTATTTCATCATACACTTGTTCTTTACTCCTTCTCATTTTCTTCTTTTATTCCTCTTCTCATCTTCACATCTACCTCTTTTATTCCTCTTCATGTCTTCTCTGTAACCTTCTTCCTTTCAATCTTTGTGCTTCTATTTCCTCCCATTTATTCTTCTCCCCATCTTTTCTCTCTCTCACTTTTACCTACTCTTCATACCTTATTTGTTCTTCCTTTTGTTTCCTATCGTATTCTTTCTCAACTTTGTATGCTTTTTCTCGTTTCTTTTCCTTTCTTTTCCGTTCCTCTCTTTCTTCTCTTTCTTTAACATCATCAATACCCTTTCCGTCTAATTTGGGTAATATCTGTCCTCCCATCCACTCATTCTGTACAATTGTCACTTCACTGGCTTTATCTGTATCTCCTTTTTGTCTCTTGGATTCTTCTATCTACATTAATCCATCCCTTCTTTCACTAGGTTCCTCATGTTCCTTAAGTACAGACATATATTTGTGTTCTTTAATCACACTTTCTTCGGCACTATCTTCACTACTATAAGCGAGGGTCACATATGTCGGATCACTATACCCCACTGCTGCTCCAGCCCCAAACAAACTCCTTCAGAGGATAAAATCCCTGTTTCTCATTTGTCGTACTTTTGTCTTCAGAAGGAGAAAGAGGAGAAGAGGGTGCAGTGCCCTTCCTTTCATTCTTATTAAGCATTCACTCCTTCTCAGGCGGGTCCTTTTTCTCGCTCTGATACATTTTCCATAGCTCAAAAATAGCTAATGTTTTTTGTAACTTTTTTCCATGTATACGCAGCATGTAAGTATGTTGTCATGTGTTGTACTACTATTCGTGATAGGGAACTCTCCTAAGGCCATGGCATGAGCATTTTATCAGCCGAGCCTTTTACCCATTCGGCGTGCTATTGCCTAATCTCGGCTGTGTATGTTGCTAATGTTTTGCACAAGTGCATAAGGGGAGTGTCACTCATGATGACAATTCACTTTTAACTACTTATCATTTTTAGTATTCTGCTTTACTTTAATCAATGTTATATCAACATTATTATTTTCTTCTTTCACACAACTTAATATAGCACAACAATCAATTTGGGCAAGCACCATCAATCACCGGCCATTTCTCAAAACTATTCTTCACAAAATGCCCAAGTCTTACACATTAATATTCTCTTTGTTATTTATTGAACTTCTATTGATTAGTATTTGTCCTGCTGTTTATTATTGACAATCTAAGAGTCTTGCCTTATTTTATTTTTCCTTAACTGTTACCATCAATTGATTGGTGCCAATGGCTTGTTTTTTAGGGTCTGATCAACAGCTAAATTATTCCTATCATTCTACATTTTCCAAAGCACACCCTAAATTATCACACCTACTAGAACCACTTGTCATTTTTTAAACAAATCAAATTATTACAATAACATCTTCATAAAGCCCAAAACAAATGGGCACAACGATTTCTACGATTGTCTTTTCTTACCTATGTAGGAAAAAGTATCTCATCTCTTTTGTACCCCATTTTGGAGTGTAAAACACATAATTATCGTAATACTCCATCTTGGAGTGTGAGTTGTTTTCTTCTATTTCCTTGAGAATAGGTATTCAAGGTATTTCTTCTTAAATCCATACAGTTTCATTTCCCCACTATCTATATTTACACATGCAAAACAATCCCTCCTATTTCATTTGCCACTTTCAATGTTCTACTGACGTCTGCTGTACAGTTCAAGGCCTTCGTTAATTACTCTTCCCCAATCAACCACTTGGCATTCAGTCTGCGGGGTGCCTATGGGTACCGGACAGGAATTTAATCGAAGAGGCACCTGCCGACCATCTTGATTTACACATGTCATTATTCCGCTCTCCACAGGAAACTGTGATCTTCCAGCTGATGGCGGAAAAAATAGGAAGAGAAGACATCATAATTGGAGGGTAAGACACCTACCACACCAGGTAACAAATAGACATAAGGTGTAGCCATAACACTACTTACCAATGTGCCGTGTCTTCTTTCTCCTTCCCTTCTGTTCCCTCCCCCGTTGTGTATCCATACAGATTGGTCCACCTGTATTTAAAGAAGGCACATCTAGCCTCAAAATACCAACAGCAACACCATTGGTTAAGCTGTCCCAGCCCTGATGAAAGTGGTCTTTCACCACTGAAAACGGTCGGCTCACCACAACACTGTACCTGCATACCTGAATGCAGTATGCCAGAATACAGTGTGATCAATCCTAAAGAAGATAAGGACTGATCTGGGCTCATCACTGTGTATCAAACACACAGAAATATAGAGAAACTTTGCTATATTACTAACATCAAGAAAAAGAAGAAAAAAACAAAACAAAAAAGAAGTAGACGCGAGGACTGTAGGTCCCAGATACACCAAGTATACCCACCTCCCAGAAAATATACCGATCAAGGATGAGTGGGGGTCTTTTTAAATTAAAAAACCTGCCCTCAAATGAAACCGAATAAAGTTAATGTTGCTTCATCTTGAGGACAGCCTTTTATGACAAAACAACAGAGGTTTTCCTAAAAACTTTTTGTTTCTTGAAAGAAAGCATTATGAATAAAATTGCCCAAATCCCAATGTGAAGACATGATACCCAAGGGAAGATTTGGGTACTCGACCACCCTTACGGTCCAGTATGTGGTTGCTCTTGTTGTGGCGTCTTTGTTTCTGAGCCAAGCAAATACCCTTTGTTCTTGCACAAATTTGCATTCAAATGCCTGTCAGCTCTGCAGTCTTAGTTTCATTCTCGAGGCTTCTCGCGTACTACTATATGGTGCTGACGTCTATTTTCTCAATATGCCTGCTTTACATGCATTCTATTTTCTACTTCTGCGTCCAGTCCTTGGCTTCTATCAGCAGAACGTGGTCCCCAATACTGATATTTGGCGCTGAAGCAGTAGTCAATCTAACATGTCATATTTGGGACTTTCTTGAAGGTTTCTTCTGGAGGAAAGTTCTCTCTCTTCCTCAATTTTTTCCAGCACCACAGATAAGATACGAAATAGCTGCGCAATCAATGCACTCATTGGAACTGTGGAAAGTCATCAGCTTCTCCCGTAAAACCATTGTGGACGATGTAGTGTCACCAATTGATATCTTGAGATCGATCCCGACAATCTGTCAGAATGTGATATTGAATGGATGGAAGCTGAAATGTATCCAGTGCATAGAAGCTCTGGGATGTTGAATTGAAACTTTGATTTTCAATCCCATGCCAATTAAGAAGACAATCCTATGGAATGATTGGATTTAGACCCAAGAACTGAAAGTGCAATATAAACTCTCTATCAACTGTCCAGTGGAAAATTGAGCTTTGAATCAACTACCTTCCTTCATGCAGCAATTTCCATGCTCAAAGTTTCGAGATCTTTTTGTACGATTGAGGCTCAACCTGTTACCTACGAGAGAGGTGTTAGCACAGAAAAAAACACTGATTGGTCTCTCAAAGATCTGCCATTTCTGCAAGGACAGCACGTGCCAAGAATCCGTATACCATCTCTTAATTGACTGTGTTGCATAAGCCTCCGTAAGAACTAAACATTGAGACATGTTACCAATGGGTGCCATGCCTCCAACTGCAGAGGAAAGATGGACCTCTTTGATAACTGGAGAACAAAAGTCTCTGATTTTCAGAGTTTTATAATTCTGGATAGAAATTTTGACTTTAAAAGATTTTTAATGCTGCAGAGTGAACATTTTGAATTTCTTTTTCTTTTTTTAAGATGATGTGAAATAATGAAAGGTTTGTAATAAACTAAGTCATTCAAAAAAAGAAAAAATGTTTTTTACTTTTGGCTATCTTCTATATCTACCTAGTGTTTCTTTGTGTATACCTCTACTACATCTCGTGTCACTCATCTTCTTAGTCTATATGATTTTATTCATATTGTCATAAATGTTTACTTTGACACATTCAATCACATCTTCATTATTTTAGATATCCATACATCGAGTTTGGACCATCCACGTATCTTCTCTCTGTAGTGGCGTCACTTCACATCTGTCAGACTTTACTCATAGCTCTTCTATTTCCAGTGGTGTCTGAAGGCTCATGTCTGCTGTGTCAGTTCGGGGATGAATGCGATACGGTTGTCTGAGCGCATAACGTCTCTCATATCTCTGATGTGGTATTGGGGTAATACCAGGTGTCATGCACAGTGTTTTCTTGCTGTTCTTCCAGTATGACGGAGGTCAAGGTGTGGAATCTATACGTTATGTGTACATCCGCCTCGCTACACGCTGTTTCTGTGACACAGTTTGTTTTGAGATGTCGGCTATCCGGGCATATAGCCAAGGTTACAAAAAAGCTTTGTGTTTCAAACTCAGTTCCGAGGCCCCCTTCAACTCTCAACTTTCACTTGGTGTCACACAGGTCAAAGGTTATTAACAATAGAATCCTTTGAGGCTCCTATGGGAGCCCGACTCACCTTGCCCTATAAAAAATATATAAATATATATATATATATATTTTTATATATATATCTATATTACATGGACGCAGTAGCGTCCATGTAGTTATGGTTAAGTTGGTGTTTCCATAGGAAGAGCACTTTTTGTGTGGCTTATAACTTCGCTCCCCCTGGACGAATCCTCACCAAACATTGCAAGAAAAGTATATGGCCCGCTCTGAATTGTTTTGCAAAGTTTGGTGAGGATCCGTCCAGGGGGGGAAAAGTTATAGGGGGGTCCCAAAACTTTTTTTTTCCCATAGACTGAATGGGAAAAAACTTTGCGCACGGCTACAGCCCGAACCGCTGGACGGATTTACACCAGATTTGCAGCAGGAGCGGCGGCTTTGTCCCGAAAGCATGCTTTTGTAAATTTGGTGTAAATCAGTCCAGTAGTTTTTTTTAAAAATGACCAAAATGTAAGGCAAAATAATTAGTGATATCTGTGTTCGCTTCGCGGACGGACTTCCCTGTTCGCTCCGCGGACAGCACCCCGATTGGCCCATGGCCTTGCGTCATGTCTGCGGACATGTGACGTGTTCGCTGATTGGACGGCGAGGGGCGTGGAGCGCGTCAGATTTTCTGTGGCATCCGCCATCTTGTATTCGCCGTCGACCGCGTACAACGCGGTGAAATGTGGATAAAAATTGTATTTAGTGCCCTGTGTTGGTGTGTAAGAGTGTTTGGGGAGGGTGGGGGAGTATGAGATAGGTTCAATGTTTTGTTTTTTTATGTGCTAGAGGTTTTTGTTGCGTTCGATTTGTCCGCGGAGAACACGGCTGTTCTGACATTTTGTAAATAAACTAAATGGTGGGGTGTTTAGAGGACAGAGTATGTGTCATTTTTGTTCGCAAGGAGGGTAAAAATGAGCTATGAACACTCGCGGTGTACTTAATTGTTCGTAAATACACAAACTGGGATGTCCTCAGGACGCTGTCCGTATTGTAATCTGTCTAGTTGAATGTGTTCTAAGAACACTCGCAGTGTCCCGAAATGGTTGCAATTACACAAAATGGGGGTGTTCTGAGAACGATGTTTGTATTGTTCGTTGTCAGGGTGAAAGTGTTTTAAGACCACTCCTTTTGTCCGCTAATAGTACAATTTCCTATGGGCGTCAACCGACTTTTTGTCCACTAAAGAAACGATAAATCCGGCTGGTGTGCGCCGACATTATGTGATAATCCTATGACTGGCGCTATTGACCTGGCTGACTTGCTTTTGTGACACTAAATCATATCTCCCGCCCCTAAGCCTGATATTTTCAAAGCATTCATATTCCCCGCCTCTCTCCGTGACGTTACAGGGTGCGTCAGCAAACGCGCCCAGTCCTCTCCAGTCCTAAGTGACTTTACACAGAACCCGGAAGACAACACATATTATGTCACAACACAGCGCGCCACAATTCGGAATATGAAACAGTGATTTAAAAGCAAACAGCAAGATTGTAAATTTTGTAAAGTACATTTATTTGACATCAAATGTTTAGAGAATATTCAGCAATTTGCATTTGTCTTTGTTGTTGATCCGCAAAAGTTCATGTTGAGGCACGCAATGTTCCTTTGCGTTACAGAGGGTGTTAGATCAGCTTACAACTCAGTGCGCCACAATTCGGAATATGAAACTGTGGTTTAAAAGTAAACAGCACGATTGTACATTTGGTAAAGTACATTTATTTCACATGAAATGTTTAGTGAATATTCAGCGATTTGCTATTGTCTCTGCTGTCGATCAGCAAAAGTTTATTTGGAGCCACGCGTTGTTCCTTTGCGGTAGATAGGCTGTTGGTTTATGATAAAAGCAGTAAATGGTCGCTCTGATAATCGGAAGGTTGCTCCAAAAACGAGCCATTATACCACCCTATTGGTTGGTATGTTGTTTGTAGCTGCTAGTACTGCGTAAGGGCATATTGGTCCTTGCCGATTGTCCCATAAAATGGTGAGGGTCATGAAGTTGCATATTTGGACCTGCACCTGGCAGTTGAAGACCCCATCCGCTGGAGTCTGTAAATCGTGACATAGGCAAAATGGGGCCACATACCTGTTTTAAAAAACATAAATTAGTCTCACCAGCCGATCTTCATTAAAAATCATCATTTTATTTATTAGGGCGTGAAACTATTTGCTATCGAAGATAGTGCAACGGAGTATGTTAATAATAAAATAATAATATTTTCCCATTCATATAGCGCTAAGAACCGTGAGGTATCTAAGCGGTGCTTATTATTAACCACGGTGTGTGGTGCTCATTTATCGACCACGGAAGGATGGAAGGCTGAGTTTGGCCTTGTCGGGATTCGAACTTGCGTTAGCAAGCTGTGCACGGATGTCAAAGCGAGCGTTGTACTTGCTGTGCAACTTGACAGGCTACAGTGAAGTGGCACAGCGAATAGAGCGCTTGACCGCCTATACCGGTTAAATTATTTATATTAACCCACCCTGTGACGTCTGCCTTTTTCAGAGCCCTCTAAACAACAGGGGATCAATTCGGCGGTGATAGTGCGCGGTAGAAAACATTATGCCACTTTCAAAGCACAAGTTCAACTTGAGCGGTCTTTAATGCTACGCTATTGTAATTATATTTGGTATAAAATAATCTAAAGGGTTACTTACAGTACAGTTGCAATTTCCATTGTCTACGAGTGGTGCAGTCCCAAAATACGACTCCGCGTGTGCCAACGATCTTTCGCATAGTGATATAATATATAAAAGTGGTTTCGTTTCATAAATTTCATCCTTATCTTCTCTTACGTTTTAGCAACACTCCTCAAGAGAAGTCTTTCATCACAATCTCTGTCTGTCAAGGTCAAAGCACAATACAACCTTATAGTCCGCTTCGTGAGTCTCTCCGGGGCCAGAGAAAAAAATGGAAGCAGCTGACCTTCACTGTGAACGAGCATAAATTCTTACTTTGCAACATTCTGTGTAAAGCCATCTGTGAGAAGTTGGTTTTTGCACGCCATGTTTGTATATTGTTTGCGTGATATTAAAAAAAGTTTGTTTAAGGGATGTTATGGTTCTAAGTACAGCCGAAAGACCCCTGAAAATCGCAAGTTATGGTAAGCTATGAAAAATAACTCGCGCCACCACAGTGCACTGCTAAGACTAACACCCAGGACATCAAAGATGACATCGCAAATGTCATTGATGAAATCACTGATGACATCACATGTGTATGTACTTTTCATGGAATTTGTGTACTAGGGATTTTTATTATAATGTTGCGAAAAAAGTGTCAAGGATATTGCAATAAATATCATACCGTTATTAGTGGTTTGAACGATGCATTGATATAAATAGCATTGTATTATGGGATTCTATCTAGTATACTGAGCTACTAATGGAGAAACATAGCATTGTGTGCAGAGTACAAGATGAAAGTATACTATTTGTAATGTTAATATGTTGAATAATGAAATGATAATTGTCCTGAAATGTTCGAAAATTCACAAAATGGGGGTGTTCTGAGGACGTTATTCGTATTGTGTGATTGCTTAGCTGTATGCAATGAGGGAATGGCACAGAGAGTAAAGTGGACGCCGTCCGCGGACACCGCGGCTGTTCGTGGACAGGGCGTGCTACATCCGGGTTTTTCCAGGAAATCCAACATGGAAAGAAGACTGTACAGATCAGCCAATCAGATGTCGAGGTTGTGGATTTGTGTTGAAAGAGACTGTGTGTGGTGAAGATGGCAGAAGTGGAGAAAGTCAGGGTGTTGGTGCTTGGAGATATGTTTGTGCATGGTTTACAGCAGTACGCTGAATGCAGGCATGTTGCAAAGAACTTTGATGTGAAAGGAGTGGAGGTGGTGTGGAGCACTGTGCCTGATTGCAATGTACAGGGAATTGTACCAGTTTTTGAGGATATGGCCACGATGAACAGTCCGCATGTGGTAGTTTTGCACTATGGTGCTTTCCATTTGGGCAACGTCAGTGCCCCTACTTTGTTGGCTGATTTGGAACGCTTGGTTCAAGCCGTAATGAAGATCCTTCCAAATGCGAAAGTAATTTTTTCTGTATTACTACCTAGGGCAATATGGGACAATAGTTCAGTTTTTTGTCCTCAGCAAAACATTGCTAGGTGTGTCATCAACAGAGGCATGTGTGCCTTCATGCTTAGAGCTGGTATGTTCTTCTGTAACAATGAGAATATTGATGCCAGTAATGCTGTCAATTTTAAAGAAGATGGCATTTCTTTATCTTTTACGGGAAATGCCTCTCTATTTTGGAATGTAAGGGTTGCTTTGGAAAAGGTTATGTAAAGATTTTAGGAGTAAAGTAAGAAAAAAAACAAGAAAGAAAATACAAAATAACAGGTGCCTGTCAACCATCTGTGAAAAAAAACCCCAAAAAAAACGGGAAATGGGGCACACTATTTAAATTTACATTCACCACGCTCAGATTTTCGATGTGTCTGTGGACATGGCGGTACTCCGCGGACATGAAAATCACTACGAGGGGGTTAGTATGTTCTATGTTACATGTATATGAAGTCAGGGATATTATGGTTAAATTGTGCTACTAAAAACCTATGAAATTCAGTGAAAAAAAAAAACTTTGTTAAAGGGACGTTATGGTTAAGTTGCGCTACTAAAAACCTATGAAATTCAGTGAAAAAACTTTGTTAAAGGGACGTTATGGTTCAAAGTAAAACCGAAAACCCCCTGAAATTCGGCAGTTATGGTAAGATAAGCAACCATAACTCGCGCCGCCACCGTGCACTGCTAACACTAACACCCAGGACATCAAAGATGACATCACAAATGTCATTGATGACATCACTGATGACATTACATGTGCATTTACCTTTCATAAAAAGTCTGTACAAGGGATTCTCAGTGTAATGTTAATAAAAAAGTGTCAAAGATTATTGGAATAAATATCAAGTACTAATCAGTGCATTAAACTATGCATTGATATAAATAGCATTCTATTATTAACTCCAATCCAGTATACTAAGGTACTCATGTAGAAACATAGGCATTGTGTGCAGCATACATGATGGAGGTGCAATATTCATAAGCTTGCCATGTTGAATAGTGAAATGATAACTGTTTTCATATTAGAGTTTTGCGTACAGTGAAACTTGTGATAAGTAGGTAATAAAACCCACTTACTACATAATTGCATTATTATACACAAATCACAAAGAGACAATACCACATACAAATATGAATATATACAAGGGAATTGAAGTAGGAAAAAGAAACAGCAATAGTAGCAGAAAGTGTTCATAACCTAACTGATTACTTTTATGGAGAGAAATGATTGCTCTGTTTCAAAGATGTTACTTACCCTATCTATATATATCACATGATGTGTCTTGTCCCTAAGGAAAATAGTGTGAGTACAACATATAAAAATATGAGCATATACAGGGAAAGTACAGTAATAAAAAAACATCAAAAGTATCAGAAAGTGCTGATAAATCTACTGATAATTTTAATGCACAAAAAGGATTGCTGTCTTTCAAGGTTGTGACTTCTCCTATGTATATGTTTCATATGATATGACTGGACCATAAGGGAATTATTCTAAGAACATCCTTGAAGGATAAGTCTACGAATATAGTAATTTACAATTTTTAGTTCCTGACTGTTACTGAAGAAAATCATGTGGCCTAGATATGTCAGGAAAGTAAAAAAAGGGAGAGCCAGCCACGTGATGTCATCAGTGATGTCATCAATGACATTTGTGATGTCATCTTTGATGTCCTGGGTGTTAGTGTTAGCAGTGCACGGTGGTGGCGCGAGTTATGGTTGCTTATCTTACCATAACTGCCGAATTTCCGGGGTTTTTCGGATTTACTTTGAACCATAACGTCCCTTTAACAAAGTTTTTTCACTGAATTTCATAGGTTTTAGTAGCGCAACTTAACCATAACGTCCCTTTAACAAAGTTTTTTTTACTGAATATATATATATATATATATATATATGTGTTATATATATATATATATATATATATATATATATATATATATATATTACACACACGGCACACACATACCTATCTCAGTAGTCAGATGTCGTAGGAAAACCCATTTTAAGGGAGTGCTTCAATCTTCAGGTCAAGATAGTTTCCTTACAGCCACCTCCCCATGACACCCAAAGGCCCTGCATGAACTCAGTTGGTGCAAATTGTGTTCCCTTCGCTGAGTCTGAAAATTGAGCGTCCACTCCTTGCAAGCTTAGTTTTCCCCATACTACACTGCCTCCACATACTGCATGCTGGCTCTGCTGTGGGCATGGATGCCCTGCGGTGATGCTGCAGCTTCAATGCTGATATTTTGCAGTAAAGCTCTCCCCAGACTTGTCTGCAGGCCGCCCAGTGATTCCTGAAGGATTGACTCTGGGCGAGTGGTGCTGGCTGAATCCCAGGGGTCATTCGGCTGGAGGATCATCTCCTCCGGAATCAATTTGTGCAGGATGTCGGGAAGTATGCCAGGAAGACCGTTACCATCACCCCAGGCACCACCATGGACCCCTGTTCCCCTACCGATCCAGCTGGTGTAGAAGCAGATTCAGCATTCTAGTCTCTCTGCCACTAGTGGGTCACACCCCACAAGAATGAGGAGTTATCAACCCAATCAGCAGAGGTGCTGACCATATGTCTTCCCTTAGAAAGGTCGGAATTGCAGCTCCTACGGGCAGAGGGGGAAAGAGTTCAAGCAATCATGGTATCGTCTCTGCTTTGGCAGAAATAAGCCTTTTCTTTGAGAGCAAGGAGAAATCATTTTATGAGGAATTAGAGTTTAATTTATCACGATCCTTGGGTGTTGCAATCCGTCCTGGGTTTTGTACTGGAGTTGAACCACCTCCTTCAAAATATTCCAGAAGGACAATCATTTGATTTTCCAAAGAATTCCAATTCTTGCTCAGGCAGGTGGTTGGAGATGTACGTCTCAAAGGGGCTACAGAGAAGGCTCATCTCATTCCACAGGACATCAACCAACTGGGAAGGGGGTGGGGCAGTGGGAGGGTGCAGGTCCACTTCCATATCAGACCTGGCCTGGGACATTTGACTTTGGTATTGTTTAAAGATTTATGCTGCATTTCTGCCAGATACAAAGAAATTACAGAGCAATTTCTGCTACTGTCCCTGGTGGAACTGAGCAACTGGAGGCCCCTTCACTTCTAGATGTTTCTCCCTTAAAGCACGTGTGGTCCTTTTCATAAAGTCCCCTTTGCAAACCATCCAAGCACTCAGTTACTGCCATTTTGCAGCTGGAGTCCAGGCCCAGGGGAGGGGCCACAGGTAGGCTTTTTAAGCACTAGTAAGTGTACTTCACGATGCCGTCCCTCCAGTGCTTAATTTGTAAAGAAATAAGTGGCAGGACCCAGACACCTTCTAGCACTACTTTTAAGCGCTGGGGCAGGCAGCTGCCATCTTCTGTCGGCACCACCCATGACTGCTCCACACACTGTCAGAGTAATTGGGGTTAAATCTGCAACACCCCCCAGCTCATTGGTGGTGATGGGGGCACTACTCAAGTCTTATGAGAGATTTACAGATAGCAAGCTGCATAACATAACATAACATGCCATACATTTGGCTCTGATTCTATAGGTGGCAAGTGCAACATGTTTACCATTTACCCACGGGAAAGGGGCTAACAAGCTTTCCTTGTATTGTAAATTGATCAAACATCCTTACTGAACTATTGAATGTACCTGGTAAACACTAGAGGAAAATATCCTTATATAGGCTTTCACTCGAGTCAGGCACTCCTCTCTGGCAGTGTCCTTGTCCCTGGGCTTACCTGCATCTTGGTGCTGCTAAGCGGTATCTCTCCTGTTGTTGTTGTCAGCGCCCCCTGCATTAGCAATGCGGCTGGTGTTCACAGCAGTGGAGCTGCACCAATGTCATGCAGACATGGCCAGACCAAACCCCCAGGATGGATTGCCTCCATGAAAATGCATGAATAGGACTGCCCACTGCGTCAAGAGGTCCACGAATAACAAGGAGCTGGCCGGGGATGCAGAGATCCCGGCCAATGCACACAGCACTGTTCTGTGACTATGGCTGACTCGCATTTAAAATAATGAAGTTGCCAAAACACCAGATAATAATCAAAATTAGTCTGAGACAATAAGTACAGGAGCTCAGAAATAAGTGCCAGTGCTGAGCCCAGGCAAACATCCCCACAAATGAAGCACTGGTTTTCCCCCGTTTCTTCATGATCCTGAGATACGTATTCATATCTTATTCCGGGGGAAGTCACTGGTATTGGTCGCTCAGTTCAGGTCGCCATAGGTCAGGTGTCCCCTGGCCCTAGGAATGTCTATGACTCTGATTGTCCTGCTGCCTGTATTTAGGACAGTGGTCTTCAAACTTTTTTGGCCTGGGCCCCCCTGAGCAAAGTTTGGGCAGGCCGGGCCCCCACCAAAAGTGCCAGATGGACAGTATGTAGAAATCGCTATGAACTTTTGCGTGCCGTCACCGCACCCTACTCCCAGTACAGAACCTGGGCTCTCCCCACCCTACTCCCACCACTATCCCAGTGCTGCAGCCCATCCTGCTCCCACCACAGTCCCACAACACAAGCATACACACATCCATACACATTTAAACAAAAATAAATCGCCATAAACTTACCTTCTGCAGGGGCCTGCACGTGGTTGCTAAAATGCCCCGCTCCAGGTTGCTCTGCCCGTATGTGCGAGGAGGCGCAGGAGCACCCCCTCGCACATACATACACGCAGTGCCCCAGCCAGCATTTCCAATGAGCTATGCAAGGCTGGCGAAGCAAAACACCCACAGCGTTGCATGACTCAGTGATCATGTGCGGCTGGGGAAATGAACTGTCAAAGGCAAACAGTGTTTCCCTTTGACAGTTCAGCCAGCCCAGGAGCACTCCCTCAGCTGGAAAAAGCAGCTGAGAGAGTGCTCAGTGTTTCACTGGGCTGGCTCCTCAGCTCACCCATAGTGGGTGAGGTGGCCAGTGGGAGGACGCTCCCTCGCCCATTATGGATGAGCCGGCAGGCTTGGACTGGCCTATAAGGCAATAGGGCGATGACCGTACCAAAAATGCAAAATGTTAGTGTAGACCAGTCAAAATGGCCCACTTTTTTGGCCAATGTAGGCCAGTTTGATGAGTTACTTCACTATGCAGCTAGTAGTTTTGACCATTGTTGCTGAATAAATATTCTTTAAATATCACAATGTGTTTACATTTGAACAAAAAACAACCCCTTGGGTACTATTCAAACAGTGTGTGATTAAAGGACTGAATATCCATTTGCAACTGCTTGACATTTTTTTCATTGGTGCCTAAGACCGTTTTATGGTCCAGTCTTACCATGTGAGCTGCCCCTTCCCATTTCCTCCAATCTAAAAAAAAAAAATAAACAAAAAATATTTATTTTATTTACATTTCATGCTGGGCTTTGGCGCTCCCCCTGGGAGTGCGCGCCCCACCGTTTGAAGACCTCTGATTTAGGACAATGCTTTTGAGCAGTCACAGCACCCGTATCCTCTTATGTTGACAGGTGCCCGGCCACTAACGCCCTGTGAAATATCAGAAGCAGATGTAACCCCAGGAGCCTTTCACCAGAGCCTATGGACCTCAGTATCCTACCCCGCCCTATATATCTGTTCTGTTGTTACCTCTGAAAAGTCCTCCGTTATGCATCTGTACTGTTGTACACCTCTGAAAAGTCCTCCGTTATGCATCTGTACTGTTGTATACCTCTGTAAAGCGCTCTGTTATGCATCTGTACTGTTGTTTACCTCTGTAAAGCGTTCCGTTATGCATCTGTACTGATGTTTACCTCTGTAAAGTGCTCTGTTATGCATCTGTACTGTTCTTTACCTCTGTAAAGCACTCCATTATGCATCTGTACTGTTGTACACCGCTGTAAAATGCTCTGTTATGCATCTAATCTATACTGTTGTATACCTCTGTAAAGCACTCCGTTATGCATCTGTTCTATTTTATACCGCTGTAAAGTGCTCTGTTATGCATCTCATCTGTTCTGTTGTATTTCTCTTTAAAGCTCTCTGTTATGCATATGTACTGTTGTATATCTCTGTAAAGCGCTCTGCTATGCAGCTGTACTGTTGCATATCTCTCTAAAACACTCCTTTATGCATCTGTACTGTTGCAAATCTCTGTAAAGCGGTTGGTTATGCATCTGTACTGTTGTATACGTCTGAAAAGTGCTCCGTTATGCATCTGTACTGTTGCATATCTCTGTAAAGCGCTCCTTTATACATCTGTACGGTTGTATACCTCTGGAAAGCGCTCTGGTATGCGTCTGTACAGTTGTACACCTCTGAAAAGCGCTCCGTTATGCATCGGTACTGTTGCATAACTCTGTAAAGCACACCGTTATACATCTGTACTGTTGCAAATCTCTGTAAAGCACTTGGTTATGCATCTGTACTTTTGTATACCTCTGGAAAGCGCTGTGTTATGCATCTGTACTGTTGCACACCTCTAAAAAGCGCTCGGTTATGCATCTGTACTGTGGCAAACCTCTGTAAAGCACTCCATTATGCATCTGTACTGTTGTATAACTCTGTAAAGCGTTCCGTTATGCATCTGTACTGTTGTATACCTCTGTAAAGCGTTCCGTTATGCATCTGTACTGTTGCATATCTCTCTAAAACACTCCTTTATGCATCTGTACTGTTGCAAATCTCTGTAAAGCGGTTGGTTATGCATCTGTACTGTTGTATACGTCTGAAAAGTGCTCCGGTATGCATCTGTACTGTTGCATATCTCTGTAAAGCGCTCCTTTATACATCTGTATGGTTGTATACCTCTGGAAAGCGCTCTAGTATGCATCTGTACAGTTGTACACCTCTGAAAAGCGCTCTGTTATGCATCGGTACTGTTGCATAACTCTGTAAAGCACACCGTTATACATCTGTACTGTTGCAAATCTCTGTAAAGCACTTGGTTATGCATCTGTACTGTTGTACACCTCTAAAAAGCGCTCGGTTATGCATCTGTACTGTGGAAAACCTCTGTAAAGCACTCCATTATGCATCTGTACTGTTGTATACCGCTGTAAAGCGTTCCGTTATGCATCTGTACTGTTGTATACCTCTGTAAAGCGTTCCGTTATGCATCTGTACTATAGTATACCTCAGTAAAGCACTCTGTTATGCATCTCATCTGTACTGTTGTATACCCCAGTAAAGTGCTGCGTTATGCATCTGTACTGTTGTACACCTCTGAAAAGCGCTCTGTTATGTATTGGTACTGTTGTATGCCTCTGTAAAGCATTCCGTTGCTCCCCGAAGCTAGGTCTGCACTCAATAAATACAATAATAATAATAATAATAATAATAATAATAATAATAATAATACAATAATAATAATAATACAAAAGTCTCAGGCTCCCAGCATTATCGATGCCTACATTTTGTCCCGCTCGGCCTGGTGTGTGCAGAGGAACATGCATCAGTATCAGGCTGTTTTGAGGCGGGCAGTAGGTTAGGGCTGATAGTGTGCTTTATATGCTCACCCTACTCTTCAAAGAACCCTTCGGTGGACACTTTTCAGGTGGACACCCATCTACTGCACCGCCATATACTGGGCATCCATCTACTGGGCCCCCATCTACTGCACCGCCATATACTGGGCACCCATCTACTGGGCCCCCATCTACTGCACCGCCATATACTGGGCATCCATCTACTGGGCCCCCATCTACTGCACCGCCATATACTGGGCATCCATCTACTGGGCACCCATCTACTGCACCGCCATATACTGGGCATCCATCTACTGGGCCCCCATCTACTGCACCGCCATATACTGGGCATCCATATACTGGGCACCCATATACTGGGCATCCATCTACTGGGCCCCCATCTACTGCACCGCCATATACTGGGCATCCATCTACTGGGCCCCCATCTACTGCACCGCCTTATACTGGGCATCCATCTACTGGGCACCCATCTACTGCGCCGCCATATACTGGGCCCCCATCTACTGCACCGCCATATACTGGGCATCCATCTACTGGGCCCCCATCTACTGCACCGCCATATACTGGGCATCCATATACTGGGCCCCCATCTACTGCACCGCCATATACTGGGCATCCATCTACTGGGCCCCCATCTACTGCACCGCCATATACTGGGCATCCATCTACTGGGCACCCATCTACTGCACCGCCATATACTGGGCATCCATCTACTGGGCCCCCATCTACTGCACCGCCATGTACTGGGCATCCATCTACTGGGCCCCCATCTACTGCACCGCCATATACTGGGCATCCATCTACTGGGCACCCATCTACTGCACCGCCATATACTGGGCATCCATCTACTGGGCCCCCATCTACTGCACCGCCATATACTGGGCACCCATCTACTGGGCCCCCATCTACTGCACCGCCATATACTGGGCATCCATCTACTGGGCCCCCATCTACTGCACCGCCATATACTGGGCATCCATCTACTGGGCACCCATCTACTGCACCGCCATATACTGGGCATCCATCTACTGGGCCCCCATCTACTGCACCGCCATATACTGGGCATCCATATACTGGGCACCCATATACTGGGCATCCATCTACTGGGCCCCCATCTACTGCACCGCCATATACTGGGCATCCATCTACTGGGCCCCCATCTACTGCACCGCCATATACTGGGCATCCATCTACTGGGCACCCATCTACTGCACCGCCATATACTGGGCATCCATCTACTGGGCCCCCATCTACTGCACCGCCATATACTGGGCATCCATCTACTGGGCCCCCATCTACTGCACCGCCATATACTGGGCATCCATATACTGGGCCCCCATCTACTGCACCGCCATATACTGGGCATCCATCTACTGGGCCCCCATCTACTGCACCGCCATATACTGGGCATCCATCTACTGGGCACCCATCTACTGCACCGCCATATACTGGGCATCCATCTACTGGGCCCCCATCTACTGCACCGCCATATACTGGGCATCCATCTACTGGGCCCCCATCTACTGCACCGCCATATACTGGGCATCCATCTACTGGGCACCCATCTACTGCACCGCCATATACTGGGCATCCATCTACTGGGCCCCCATCTACTGCAGCGCCATATACTGGGCATCCATCTACTGGGCACCCATCTACTGCACCGCCATATACTGGGCATCCATCTACTGGGCCCCCATCTACTGCACCGCCATATACTGGGCATCCATCTACTGGGCCCCCATCTACTGCACCGCCATATACTGGGCATCCATCTACTGGGCACCCATCTACTGCACCGCCATATACTGGGCATCCATCTACTGGGCCCCCATCTACTGCACCGCCATATACTGGGCATCCATCTACTGGGCCCCCATCTACTGCACCGCCATATACTGGGCATCCATCTACTGGGCACCCATCTACTGCACCGCCATATACTGGGCATCCATCTACTGGGCCCCCATCTACTGCACCGCCATATACTGGGCATCCATCTACTGGGCCCCCATCTACTGCACCGCCATATACTGGGCATCCATATACTGGGCCCCCATCTACTGCACCGCCATATACTGGGCATCCATCTACTGGGCCCCCATCTACTGCACCGCCATATACTGGGCATCCATCTACTGGGCCCCCATCTACTGCACCGCCATATACTGGGCATCCATCTACTGGGCCCCCATCTACTGCACCGCCATATACTGGGCATCCATCTACTGGGCCCCCATCTACTGCACCGCCATATACTGGGCATCCATATACTGGGCACCCATCTACTGCACCGCCATATACTGGGCATCCATATACTGGGCACCCATATACTGCACCGCCATATACTGGGCATCCATCTACTGGGCCCCGATCTACTGCACCGCCATATACTGGGCATCCATATACTGGGCACCCATCTACTGCACCGCCATATACTGGGCATCCATATACTGGGCACCCATCTACTGGGCCCCCATCTACTGCACCGCCATATACTGGGCATCCATCTACTGGGCCCCCATCTACTGCACCGCCATATTCTGGGCATCCATATACTGGGCACCCATCTACTGCACCGCCATATACTGGGCATCCATATACTGGGCACCCATCTACTGCACCGCCATATACTGGGCATCCATATACTGGGCACCCATCTACTGCACCGCCATATACTGGGCATCCATATACTGGGCATCCATCTACTGGGCACCCATCTACTGCACCGCCATATACTGGACATCCATCTACTGGGCCCCCATCTACTGCACCGCCATATACTGGGCATCCATCTACTGGGCCCCCATCTACTGCACCGCCATATTCTGGGCATCCATATACTGGGCACCCATCTACTGCACCGCCATATACTGGGCATCCATATACTGGGCACCCATCTACTGCACCGCCATATACTGGGCATCCATATACTGGGCACCCATCTACTGCACCGCCATATACTGGGCATCCATATACTGGGCATCCATCTACTGGGCACCCATCTACTGCACCGCCATATACTGGGCATCCATATACTGGGCACCCATCTACTGCACCGCCATATACTGGTCTGCAAACTCCTCAGGAGTCTCCAGTTTTGTGAGAATTGAAATCGAATCACTTGTTTATGGGATATAAACGTGTTTCCAGGAATGGCCGGACAAAGTAGACTAGACAGCTCAGGCACATTCGACTAATTGGTTATGTTAATGGTCTTGATTCATTTCAAGAAAATGACACACGTCAGTGCCCTGGACTTATCTGAGTCGATCTTTACTCCTGGGGGTTGGGTGGGGGGGTTCTTTTTGCATATCTCACAGGACTAAGACTTGTTCTAAGGCTGTACGTTATTCAAGCTTCTTTGACTTTCCCAAACTGTGCGTGGCTAGATGTCTTCATGAAAATGAGGATTGTACTAAATACTTGAAAATTATGGCAGATAAATGGTTTCTTCCTGGACACCCTTTTGCCCAGTGTCCTCTCTCATTTTGACTATATGGGTTAGATGGGTCATGTCCCAGGTGGGGATAGATGGGTCATGTCCCAGGTGGGGTTAGAGGTCTCATGTCCCAGGTGGGGATAGATGGGTCATTTCCCAGGTGGGCATAGATGGGTCATGTCCTAGGTGGGGATAGATGGATCATTTCCCAGGTGGGCATAGATGGGCAATGTCCCAGATGGGAATAGATAGGTCATGTCCCAGGTGGGTTAGATGGGTCATGTCCTAGGTGGGGACAGATGGGTCATGTCCCAGGTGGGGTTAGATGGGTCATGTCCCAGGTGGAGATAGATGGGTCATGTCCAAGGTGGGGATAGATGGGTCATGTCCCAGATGGGGATAGATGGGTCATGTCCCAGGTGGGATAGATGGGTCATGTCCCAGGTGGGTTAGATTGGTCATGTCCCAGGTGGGTTAGATGGGTCACGTCCCAGGTGGGGATAGATGGGTCATGTCCCAGGTGGGTTCGATGGGTCATGTCCCAGGTGGGGATAGATGGGTCACGTCCAAGGTGGGGATAGATGGGTCATGTCCCAGTTGGGGATAGATGGGTCATGTCCCAGGTGGGTTAGATGGGTCACGTCCCAGGTGGGGATAGATGGGTCATGTCCCAGGTGGGGATAGATGGGTCCTGTTCCAGGTGGGGATAGATGGGCCACGTCCCAGGTGGGGTTAGATGGGTCAAGTCCCAGGTGGGGATAGATGGGTCATGTTCCAGGTGGGGATAGATGGGTCCTGTTCCAGGTGGGGATAGATGGGTCATGTCCCAGGTGGTGTTAGATGGGTCATGTCCCAGGTGGGGATAGATGGGTCATGTCCCAGGTGGGGATAGATGGGTCATGTCCCAGGTGGGGATAGATGGGTCATGTCCCAGGTGGGGACAGATGGGTCATGTCCCAGATGGGGACAGATGGGTCATATCCCTGGTGGGGATAGATGGGTCCTGTTCCAGGTGGGGATAGATGGGTCATGTCCCAGGTGGGGATAGATGAGTCATGTCCCAGGTGGGTTAGATGGGTCATGTCCCAGGTGGGGATAGATGGGTCCTGTTCCAGGTGGGGTTAGATGGGTCCTGTCCCAGGTGGGTATAGATGGGTCCTGTTCCAGGTGGGGTTAGATGGGTCATGTCCCAAGTGGGGTTAGATGGGTCATGTCCCAGGTGGGGATAGATGGGTCCTGTTCCAGGTGGGGATAGATGGGTCATGTCCCAGGTGAGGATAGATGTGTCATGTCCCAGGTGGGGACAGATGAGTCATGTCCTAGGTGGGGATAGATGGGTCATTTCAGGTGGGTTAGATGGGTCATGTCCCAGGTGGGGACAGATGGGTCATGTCCCAGGTGGGGACAGATGGGTCATGTCCCAGGTGGGGACAGATGGGTCATGTCCCAGGTGGGGATAGATGGGTCATGTCCCAGGTGGGGATAGATGGGTCATGTCCCAGGTGGGATAGATGGGTCATGTCCCAGGTGGGTGAGATGGGTCATGTCCCAGGTGGGGGTAGATGGGTCATGTCCCAGGTGGGTTAGATTGGTCATGTCCCAGGTGGGTTAGATGGGTCATGTCCCAGGTGGGGATAGATGGGTCCTGTTCCAGGTGGGGTAAGATGGGTCATGTCCCAGGTGGGGTTAGATGGGTCATGTCCCAGGTGGGGATAGATGGGCCCTGTTCCATGTGGGGATAGATGGGTCATGTCCCAGGTGGGTTAGATGGGTCATGTCCCAGGTGGGGATAGATGGGTCATGTCCCAGGTGGGGGTAGATGGGTCCTGTTCCAGGTGGGGGTAGATGGGTCATGTCCCAGGTGGGGATGGATGGGTCATGTCCCAGGTGGGGATGGATGGGTCATCTCCCAGGTGGGGATAGATGGGTCCTATTCCAGGTGGGGATAGATGGGTCATGTCCCAGGTGGGGTTAGATGGGTCATGTCCCAGGTGGGGATAGATGGGTCCTGTTCCAGGTGGGGATAGATGGGTCATGTCCCAGGTGGGGATAGATGGGTCATGTCCCAGGTGGGGATAGATGGGTCATGTCCCAGGTGGGGACAGATGGGTCATGTCCCAGGTGGGGATAGATGGGTCATGTCCCAGGTGGGTTAGATGGGTCATGTCCCAGGTGGGGACAGATGCGCCATGTCCCAGGTGGGGTTAGATGGGTCATGTCCCAGGTGGGGATAGATGGGTCATGTCCCAGATGGGGATAGATGGGTCATGTACCAGGTGGGATAGATGGGTCATGTCCCAGGTGGGTTAGATGGGTCATGTCCCAGGTGGGGATAGATGGGTCATGTCCCAGATGGGGACAGATGGGTCATGTCCCTGGTGGGGTTAGATGAGTCATGTCCCAGGTGGGGATAGATGGGTCCTGTTCCAGGTGGGGATAGATGGGTCATGTCCCAGGTGGGGATAGATGGGTTATGTCCCAGGTGGGGATAGATGGGTCATGTCCCAGGTGGGGATAGATGGGTCTTGTCCCAGGTGGGGATAGATGGGTCCTGTTCCAGGTGGGGATAGATGGGTCATTTCCCAGGTGGGGATAGATGGGTCTTGTCCCAGGTGGGGTTAGATGGGTCATGTCCCAGGTGGGGATAGATGGGTCATGTCCCAGGTGGGGATAGATGGGTCATGTCCCAGGTGGGTTAGATGCTCATGTTCCAGGTGGGGATAGATGGGTCATGTCCCAGGTGGGCATAGATGGGTCATGTCCCAGATGGGGATAGATGGGTCATTTCCCAGGTGGGCATAGATGGGTCATGTCCTAGGTGGGGATAGATGGGTCATTTCCCAGGTGGGCATAGATGGGCAATGTCCCAGATGGGAATAGATAGGTCATGTCCCAGGTGGGTTAGATGGGTCATGTCCCAGGTGGGGATGGATGGGTCATGTCCCAGGTGGGGATGGATGGGTCATGTCTGAGGTGGGGATGGATGAGTCATGTCCCAGGTGGGTTGGAGGTGTCATGTCCCAGGTGGGTTACATGGGTCATGTCCCAGGTGGGGATAGATGGGTCATGTCCTAGTTTGGGATAGATGGGTCATGTCCCAGGAGGGTTAGATGGGTCATTTCCCAGGTTGGGTTAGATGGGTCATGTCCCAGGTGGGGATAGCTGGGTCATGTCCCAGGAGGGTTAGATGGGTCAGGTCCCAGGTGGGAATAGATGGTTCAGGTCCCAGGTGGGGTTAGATGGGTCATGTCTCAGGTGGGTTAGATGGGTCATGTCCCAGGTGGGTTAGATGGGTCATGTCCCAGGTGGGTTAGATGGGTCATGTCCCAGGTGGAGAGGGATGGGTCATGTCCCAGGTGGGGATAGATGGGTCAGGTCCCAGGTGGGGATATAGGGGTCATGTCCCAGGTGGGGATAGATGGGTCATGTCCCAGGTGGGTTAGATGGGTCATGTCCCAGTTGGGTTCGATGTCTCATGTTCCAGGTGGGGATAGATGGGTCATGTCCCAGGTGGGAATAGATGGGTCATGTCCCAGGTGGGGATAGATGGGTCATGTCCCAGGTGGGGACAGATGGGTCATGTCCCAGGTGGGGATAGATGGGTCAAGTCCTAGGTGAGGATAGATGGGTCATGTCCCAGGTCGGGGATAGATGTTTCCACTTTTGTAATCTAGTAGAAGAAACATGAAAAGGGAAGCAGTTGCGGGTACACAGCCAACCAGTATGTTGTTGGTAGGTCGAACTGTGGGAGGATCTGGGTAGGTCATTCAAAGTGTGGGTAGCAAATTGAGAACTTTGTCTAGAGGGAGGAATGAGTAGAGAGGAAGGTCAAGGAGTAGGCTTGAGCAGTCGTCCAGTTTTAGAGGTTAAAGTTTTTGTCGAGTGGTTAGTAAGAAAAGGACAGATTGAACGTTGAGGAGGTAAAAAAAGCAGCAGAGCCAGCGGCAGTGATGAGTTGTTGCAGTTGGAGGACGTTATCAAAGATAGCACTAAGGTTGTAAGCCCTGCGGGACAGAGCGAGAAGGTCAGTTGAGCGGAATTATAGAGGGATTGTGAGGGATCGCATTGGAAGCCCAGAGAAAGGTGAATTCTGTTTTTAAACTGTTCAGCATGAGGCAGTGGAGAGCCATCCAGTGTGAGATTGCAGTGGGAAAGTTGGCAATCCATTCTGAGATGGCTGGGGTGAAGGAGAGAAAGGGGAATATATTTCAGTGCCATCAGCAAAAAGACGATAGTGAAAGCCTAAGGATGAGATTCATCGTTCTAGGCAATAGGAATAGAGGGATGAGCAAGGATTGATACCTGGGAGACGCTAACAGGGAGATGAATGGAGTCTTTGGTTTGTGATTCCCAGGAGATTTTACAGTGAGAATGCAATTCAGAAATTAGCAGATTCACAAAACACAAGGTCCTGGAGAGTGGACAACAGTATTGAAAGTGGCGGAGAGGTCCAAAAGAATGAGTCTAGAAAAGATTGATGTTTTTTGCGCATCAAAGAGAAAGTTGAAGACATGCACAAGTGCAGTCTCGGTGGAGTGTTAACTATGTAATCTGGACCGAAGTTGGTTTCCAAGAGCATTATCCTCAAGGTACTTAGTGATCCAGTTGAAGACTGCCTGCTCAAGAGCCTTTGAATAATGGGGAAGGTAGTGTTGGGCACAGCAGAGGGTTTCTTCAAAAAGAGTAAAACGGCAGCAGATTTGAAGGAGACAGGGAAAGTGTGCAGGGAGGTTAAAGAACTCCCAGAGATAAGAGCAGGTGATTGATACTATGTCAATGACCATTCGAGGATCAATCAATTCGACAGGCCCATGAGATGGATTGGCGTTGCAAAGGATGGGTGCTAATTTTGTTGAGGAGGCATAGTTTTACAATGTTGTGAGGAAGAGGAGCTAATCAGTCTTGAAGCATGAACTTCTTTTCGACACAGTCAAAGCGAGAAAAGGACTGATTGAGTGGAGAAACCTGGCCTAAGTGTACGTTTCGGCATAGGGTGCACTGAATGACGTGCCTTGATCAGAACATAACTAGAGTGAAGTTGGATCCTCTGGTGTGGTCTAGAGAGTGGCATCAAAGCAAAAACTCAGCTGCTCTGGCTTTTACAAACCATTCCAAATAATATTCATGTGGGTCAAGAGCTCCATTCTGTATGTACTTGTTTTTGAGTTTTATAATGTATCTACTCGCTGGGTGCAGCTTCAAAGCATCTGAGAAAAACAAAACAGGACATTGAGTACAATACAAAGGTGTGACATACATACAATGAAAAGGAAACATGGGATGAGGTTACACGCCCAAGTCGTCTGCTGAGTTACAGTCGGTATAAGGAATCTGAGCAGACATTTGGGTTACATAGTGTGGTTGACGCTTTGCTGAGATGCCATTTTGGGTAAAGAAACTCTGGTGCTTGCAGGTTATTCATTTTACAACAAGCATAACACAAGTGTACACAGAAACAAGTCAGATAACCTTCATCAGGGCAAAGGTAGGCACATTTGAGGTTGCAGGTATTGACAGAAATGGGGCCGTGAGGCAGTAGTGCCTCTCGTGCGGTATAAGTGTGGTAGAGACAAGTGTATAAGTTATGGAAGGGTGAAGGTTATTTGGTTAGTGTATGCGAGTGAAGGTTATTTGGTATTTGGTTAGTGTATGCGGGTGAAGGTTATTTGGTTAGTGTGTGCGGGTGAAGGTTATTTGGTATTTGGTTAGTGTATGCGAGTAAAGGTTATTTGGTCAGTGTACGCGGGCAAACGTTATTTGGTTAGTGTATGCGGGTGAAGGTTATTTGGTAAGTGTATGCGGGTGAAGGTTATTTGTTATTTGGTTAGTGTATGCGGGTGAAGGTTATTTGGTTAGTGTATGCAGGTGAAGGTTATTTGGTATTTGGTTAGTGTATGTGGGTGAAGGTTATTTGGTTAGTGTATGCAGGTAAAGGTTATTTGGTATTTGGTTAGTGTATGCAGGTGATGGTTATTTGGTATTTGGTTAGTGTATGTGGGTGAAGGTTATTTGGTTAGTGTATGCAGGTAAAGGTTATTTGGTATTTGGTTAGTGTATACGGGTGAGGGTTATTTGGTTAGTGTATGCAGGTAAAGGTTATTTGGTATTTGGTTAGTGCATGCGGGTGAAGGTTATTTGGTTAGTGTCTGCGGGTGAAGGTTATTTGGTATTTGGTTAGTTATGCGGGTGAAGGTTATTTGGTTAGTGTGTGCGGGTGAAGGTTATTTGGTATTTGTTTAGTGTACACGGGTGAAGGTTATTTGATTAGTGTATGCAGGTGAAGGTTATTTGGTATTTGGTTAGTGTATGCGAGTAAAGGTTATTTGGTCAGTGTACGCGGGCGAACGTTATTTGGTTAGTGTATGCGGGTGAAGGTTATTTGGTAAGTGTATGCAGGTGAAGGTTATTTGTTATTTGGTTAGTGTATGCGGGTGAAGGTTTTTTGGTTAGTGTATGCAGGTAAAGGTTATTTGGTATTTGGTTAGTGTATGCAGGTGAAGGTTATTTGGTATGTGGTTAGTGTATGCGGGTGAAGGTTATTTGGTTAGTGTATTCAGGTAAAGGTTATTTGGTATTTGGTTAGTGCATGCGGGTGAAGGTTATTTGGTTAGTGTATGCGGGTGAAGGTTATTTGGTATTTGGTTAGTGTACGCGGGTAAATGTTATTTGGTTAGTATATGCAGGTAAACGTTATTTGGTATTTGGTTAGTGTATGCGGATGAAGGTTATTTGGTTAGTGTATGCCGGTGAAGGTTATTTGGTTAGTGTGTGCGGGTGAAGGTTATTTGGTATTTGTTTAGTGTATGCGGGTGAAGGTTATTTGGTTAGTGTGTGCGGGTGAAGGTTATTTGGTATTTGGTTAGTGTATGCGAGTAAAGGTTATTTGGTCAGTGTACGCGGGCAAACGTTATTTGGTTAGTGTATGCGGGTGAAGGTTATTTGTTATTTGGTTAGTGTATGTGGGTGAAGGTTATTTGGTTAGTGTATGCAGGTAAAGGTTATTTGGTATTTGGTTAGTGTATGCAGGTGAAGGTTATTTGGTATTTGGTTAGTGTATGCAGGTGAAGGTTATTTGGTATTTGGTTAGTGTATGTGGGTGAAGGTTATTTGATATTTGGTTAGTGCATGCGGGTGAAGGTTATTTGGTTAGTGTATGCAGGTAAAGGTTATTTGGTATTTGGTTAGTGCATGCAGGTGAAGGTTATTTGGTTAGTGTATGCAGGTAAAGGTTATTTGGTATTTGGTTAGTGCATGCGGGTGAAGGTTATTTGGTTAGTGTATGCAGGTAAAGGTTATTTGGTATTTGGTTAGTGTACGCGGGTGAAGGTTATTTGGTTAGTGTATACGGGTGAAGGTTATTTGATTAGTGTATGCAGGTAAAGGTTATTTGGTATTTGGTTAGTGCATGCGGGTGAAGGTTATTTGGTTAGTGCATGCGGGTGAAGGTTATTTGGTATTTGGTTAGTGTACGCGGGTGAAGGTTATTTGGTTAGTATATGCAGGTAAACGTTATTTGGTATTTGGTTAGTGTGTGCGGGAGAAGGTTATTTGGTTAGTGTATGCCGGTGAAGGTTATTTGGTATTTGGTTAGTGTATGTGGGTGAAGGTTATTTGGTTAGTGTATGCAGGTAAAGGTTATTTGGTATTTGGTTAGTGTATGCAGGTGAAGGTTATTTGGTATTTGGTTAGTGTATGCAGGTGAAGGTTATTTGGTATTTGGTTAGTGTATGCAGGTGAAGGTTATTTGGTATTTGGTTAGTGTATGCAGGTGAAGGTTATTTGGTATTTGGTTAGTGTATGCAGGTGAAGGTTATTTGGTATTTGGTTAGTGTATGTGGGTGAAGGTTATTTGGTTAGTGTGTGCAGGTAAAGGTTATTTGGTATTTGGTTAGTGTACGCGGGTGAAGGTTATTTGGTTAGTGTATACGGGTGAAGGTTATTTGATTAGTGTATGCAGGTAAAGGTTATTTGGTATTTGGTTAGTGTATGCAGGTGAAGGTTATTTGGTATTTGGTTAGTGCATGCAGGTGAAGGTTATTTGGTATTTGGTTAGTGTATGCAGGTGAAGGTTATTTGGTATTTGGTTAGTGTATGTGGGTGAAGGTTATTTGGTTAGTGTATGCAGGTAAAGGTTATTTGGTATTTGGTTAGTGTATGTGGGTGAAGGTTATTTGGTTAGTGTATGCAGGTGAAGGTTATTTGGTATTTGGTTAGTGTATGCAGGTGAAGGTTATTTGGTATTTGGTTAGTGCATGCGGGTGAAGGTTATTTGGTTATTGTATGCAGGTAAAGGTTATTTGGTATTTGGTTAGTGTACGCGGGTGAAGGTTATTTGGTTAGTGTATACGGGTGAAGGTTTTTTGATTAGTGTATGCAGGTAAAGGTTATTTGGTATTTGGTTAGTGCATGCCGGTGAAGGTTATTTGGTTAGTGCATGCGGGTGAAGGTTATTTGGTATTTGGTTAGTGTACGCGGGTGAAGGTTATTTGGTTAGTATATGCAGGTAAACGTTATTTGGTATTTGGTTAGTGTGTGCGGGAGAAGGTTATTTGGTTAGTGTATGCCGGTGAAGGGTATTTGGTATTTGGTTAGTGTATGTGGGTGAAGGTTATTTGGTTAGTGTATGCAGGTAAAGGTTATTTGGTATTTGGTTAGTGTATGCAGGTGAAGGTTATTTGGTATTTGGTTAGTGTATGCAGGTGAAGGTTATTTGGTATTTGGTTAGTGTATGTGGGTGAAGGTTATTTGGTTAGTGTATGCAGGTAAAGGTTATTTGGTATTTGGTTAGTGTATACGGGTGAAGGTTATTTGGTTAGTGTATGCAGGTGAAGGTTATTTGGTATTTGGTTAGTGTATGCGGGTGAAGGTTATTTGGTTAGTGTATGCAGGTAAAGGTTATTTGGTATTTGGTTAGTGTATGCAGGTGAAGGTTATTTGGTATTTGGTTAGTGTATGTGGGTGAAGGTTATTTGGTATTTGGTTAGTGTATACGGGTGAAGGTTATTTGGTTAGTGTATGCAGGTGAAGGTTATTTGGTATTTGGTTAGTGTATGTGGGTGAAGGTTATTTGGTTAGTGTATGCAGGTAAAGGTTATTTGGTATTTGGTTAGTGCATGCGGGTGAAGGTTATTTGGTTAGTGTATGCAGGTAAAGGTTATTTGGTATTTGGTTAGTGTACGCGGGTGAAGGTTATTTGGTTAGTGTATACGGGTGAAGGTTATTTGATTAGTGTATGCAGGTAAAGGTTATTTGGTATTTGGTTAGTGCATGCAGGTGAAGGTTATTTGGTTAGTGCATGCGGGTGAAGGTTATTTGGTATTTGGTTAGTGTACGCGGGTGAAGGTTATTTGGTTAGTATATGCAGGTAAACGTTATTTGGTATTTGGTTAGTGTGTGCGGGAGAAGGTTATTTGGTTAGTGTATGCCGGTGAAGGTTATTTGGTATTTGTTAGTGTACGCGGTGAAGATTATTTGGTTAGTATATGCAGGTGAAGGTTATTTGGTATTTGGTCAGTGTACGCAGGTGAAGGTTATTTGTTTAGTGTATGCGGGTGAAGGTTATTTGGTTAGTGTATGCAGGTAAAGGTTATTTGGTATTTGGTTAGTGTATGCGGGTAAAGGTTATTTGGTTAGTGTATGCGGGTGAAGGTTATTTGGTATTTGGTTAGTGTATGCGGGTGAAGGTTATTTGGTTAGTGTATACGGGTGAAGGTTATTTGGTCAGTGTACGCGGGTGAAGGTTATTTGGTTAGTGTGTGTGGGTGAAGGTTATTTGGTTTGTGTATACAGGTGAAGGTTATTTGGTATTTGGTTAGTGTATGCAGGTGAAGGTTATTTGGTCAGTGTACGCAGGTGGAGGTTATTTGGTTAGTGTACACGGGAGAAGGTTCTTTGGTCAGTTGACACGGGTGAAGGTTATTTGATTAGTGTATGCAGGTGAAGGTTATTTGGTATTTGGTTAGTGTATGCGGGAGAAGGTCATTTGGTTAGTGTATGCGGGTGAAGGTTATTTGGTATTTGGTTAGTTATGCGGGTGAAGGTTATTTGGTTAGTGTATACAGGTGAAGGTTATTTGGTATTTGATTAGTGTATGCAGGTGAAGGTTATTCGGTCAGTGTACGCAGGTGGAGGTTATTTGGTTAGTGTACACGGGTGAAGGTTATTTGGTCAGTTGACACGGGTGAAGGTTATTTGTTTAGTGTATGCAGGTGAAGATTATTTGGTGTTTGGTTAGTGTATGCGGGAGAAGGTTATTTGCTTAGTGTATGCCGGTGAAGGTTATTTGGTATTTGTTAGTGTACGCGGGTGAAGATTATTTGGTTAGTATATGCAGGTGAAGGTTATTTGGTATTTGGTTAGTGTATGCGGGGGAAGGTTATTTGGTCAGTGTACGCAGGTGAAGGTTATTTGGTTAGTGTATGTGGGTGAAGGTTATTTGGTTAGTGTATGCAGGTAAAGGTTATTTGGTATTTGGTTAGTGTATGCGGGTAAAGGTTATTTGGTTAGTGTATGCGGGTGAAGGTTATTTGATATTTGGTTAGTGTACGCGGGTGAAGGTTATTTGGTTAGTGTATGCAGGTGAAGGTTATTTGGTATTTGGTTAGTGTATACGGGGGAAGGTTATTTGGTCAGTGTACGCGGGTGAAGGTTATTTGGTTAGTGTGTGTGGGTGAAGGTTATTTGGTTAGTGTATAAAGGTGAAGGTTATTTGGTATTTGGTTAGTGTATGCAGGTGAAGGTTATTTGGTCAGTGTACGCAGGTGGAGGTTATTTGGTTAGTGTACTCGGGTGAAGGTTATTTGGTCAGTTGACACAGGTGAAGGTTATTTGTTTAGTGTATGCAGGTGAAGGTTATTTGGTATTTGGTTAGTGTATGCGGGTGAAGGTTATTTGGTCAGTGTACACGGGTGGAGGTTATTTGGTTAGTGTACACGGGTGAAGGTTATTTGGTTATTGTATGCAGGCATATCTGAGTTTAATCTCTTGCTCAAGAGATCAGGTATTTAGGAGCAAAGTTATGGAGGATTCCGAAAGCAATACAGTTGAGTTTGTTTGTTATTTTCTTTGTAATGGGATCATTTTGAGGTTTCTTAGGCTTGGTGAGATATAGTCCCAGGCCTTGGGTCCCAAAATAGTTCTATCTGCCTTAATTTGGATAGGTTGCAGTTGTTCATTGCTTAGTCCTAGAAAGAATCTTTTGGAGTAGTCTAGGCAAAAGAGGACATGGGCACTGTATGCCTCTATTCTCTGTGCCATATCGAAGTAGGGGAGAATTATCCTAAGATTATGGACATGGAATGTGGCTTCATCTTATTTTGGGTTGAGTTGAACTAAGGTAGTTTGGTAGCTCATGTAGACACTTTACTTTTGGGTTTGTTTTAAGGGTTTCTTCTTATCTGGGTCATGTTGGTTTAAAATGTGTCAGACTAGTAGAGGCAAATCCTTGCTCAGTTCTCCAGTTATGTTATCACTCAATAACAGCACTTGGAAAGACCAGAGAGTGGTTAAATATTAAGGAACACTGCCAGGAGCCAGACCTGATGGATGTAAAGTGGCCATGTGGGGGTGGGGCTAATTCTTCTGAGATCACACAGGAGGCCGGGGGCCTATCTCTTATGAGGCGCTGAATGACATGTGTGCCCACATTGCTGTCGCCCCATTCTAGGGTAATAATGTGAAAAACAGGAAGAGTGGTTAATTCAGAAAGCAATTATGGAGCAAAAGGGATACTGATTGCATAACGACTCCGCCTCATGCACCAAATACTTCTGGGGGCTTTAGTCTTGTATCAATAGGTTTTTAGTTAATACTAACAACAAAAGAAAAACAGAAATGTTGTCATAATACTCACCTCTATGTGAGTAATATACAATCACACTTAACCTACTTGGAACAATTTACAGGAATGCATGAAACAACACTTTGTACCAAATGGCCTGTAAAGATGTGTGAGCCTAGAAACACATATGTGAGCTGTAAAAGTGGTTGTGTAGTTTCACGTCCTTTATGACATTTGTATAATACATGTATCTAAAGGCCAATGGGATGGTGGATCCCAATATCTATCTACCTCTGAGGGTCCCTTTTCTTTGGGGTCCTGCACTTCACCTACAGATCCGCTACTGTGCATTTTTGCTCCTTGTGGGGAGCGCCCTTGGTCCTGCTCTCGGTTCTTTTTTCTTTAGGGTGCTTAACTTCACTGGTGAATCCGATGCTGATCATGTTTGCTCCCTTTGGGTATGCCCTAGTTCTTGCTCTATGGTCCCTTTTCTTTGGGGGTCCTTTACATGTACTGGTTATCTGCTGTTGTGTAACTTTATACCATGTGGGGAGCCCCTGGGTCCTGCTCTTGGGTTCCTTTTCTTTGGGGACCTTCACTTTTACTGGTGGATCGGCTACTGTGCACCTTTGCTCCTTGTGGGGAGCGCTGAAGTCCTGCTCTAGGGTCCCCTTTCTTTGGGGACCTTCACTTTTACTGGTGGATCGGCTACTGTGCACCTTTGCTCCTTGTGGGGAGCGCTGAAGTCCTACTCTAGGGTCCCTTTTCTTTGGGGTCCTTCACTTTCTCTGGTGGGTCAGCTACTGTGCGTCTTTGCTCCCTGTGGGTAGCCCTCGAGGTTCTGCTCTAGAGTCCCCTTTCTTTGGGGTCCTTCACTTTCACTGGTGGGTCTGCTACTGTGAATATTTGCACCCTTTGGGGAGCTCCTGAGGTCCTGCTCTAGGTTCCCCTTTCTTTGGGGTCCTTCACTTACGCTGGTATATCTGCTACTGTGAATATTTCCACCCTGTGGGGAACCCCAGAGGTCCTGTTCTAGGTCCCATTTCTTTGGGGTGCTTCACTTTCACTGGTGGCTACCCTACTGAGCATGTTTGCACCCTGTGGGGAGCCCCTGAGCTCCTGCTTTTGGGTCCTTTTCTTTGGGCTCCTTCACTTTCCCCAGTGGGTCTTCTACTGTGCATCTTTGCTCCCTGTGGGGAGCCCTCGAGGTCCTGCTCTAGGGTCCCCTTTCTTTGGGCTCCTTCACTTTCCCCAGTGGGTCTTCTACTGTGCTTCTTTGCTCCATGTGGGGAGCCCCCGAGGTCCTGCTCTAGGCCTGTGTCAACAGTCCTGTGCACCCTTATCCTCTGCCTCTCTTGGCTGCTTCCTGGCCATCGTGCTCACCTTCCTCGAGTCAGCCCTCTTCTCTGCCCACGTTCGGCTGCTTTGTGCGGCTGGGAGCAGCTTCCATTGGAATGTGCCGAATGGTCCGTCTGGGTTTCTAAGTGCAATTGGCGGGAATGGCTTTGCGCATAAATCAGACGGGGAAACATTAAGAATATGAGAAAGAGAAACTATTGGTGCTTGCTGTCATGTGTTGGCAACCCTTTGCTAATCTGTGCGGCCGCCCACTCATTAAGCCCATGCGCAACAAGAAAGCCTTTGGCAACAGGGGACCACACGCTTTCACTGCGCCATTGCCCCAGATCTCCTTCGCTTCATCTCCTCTCACAGAAGAGAGTGTAGGCTCCCAGAGGTCCTGCACACAGGTCCTTGTTTTTAGGGTCCTTCACTTTCACTGGTGGATCCGCTACTTTGAATGTTTGCACCCTGTGGGGAGCCCCTGAGGTCCTGCTCTAGGGTTCTCTTTCTTTGGGGTCCTTCACTTTCATTGGTGGATTGGCTACTGTGCATCTTTGCTCCCTATGGGGAGACCCTGATGTCCTGCTCTAGGGTCCCCTTTCTTTGGGGTCCTTCACTTTCACTGGTGGATCCGCTACTGTGCATCTTTGCTCCCTTTGGGGAGACCCTGAGGTCCTGCTCTGGGGTCCCTTTTCTTTGGGGTCCTCACTTTCACTGGTTGCTACCCTATTGAGCATCTTTGCTCCCTGTGGGAGCCCCCGAGGTCCTGTTCTAGGGTCCCCTGTCTTTGGGGTCCTTCACTTTCAGTGGTGGATTGGTTACTGAGCATCTTTGCCCCCTGTGAGGACCTGCTATAGAGTCCTCTTTCTTTGGGGTCTTTCACTTTCAGTGGCTGATCAGCTACTGTGCATCTTTGTTCCCTGTGGGGAGCCATCAAGGTCCTGCTCTATGGTCCCCTTTCTTAGGGGTCCTTCACTTTCACTGGTGGGTCTGCTACTGTGAATGTTTGCACCCTGTGGGGAACCCCAGAGGTCCTGTTCTAGGTCCCATTTCTTTGGGGTCCTTCACTTTCACTGGTGGCTACCCTACTGAGCATCTTTGCTCCCTGTGGGGAGCCCTCGAGGTCCTGCTCTAGGGTCCCCTTTCTTTGGGCTCCTTCACTTTCCCCAGTGGGTCTTCTACTGTGCATCTTTGCTCCCTGTGGGGAGCCCTCGAGGTCCTGCTCTAGGGTCCCCTTTCTTTGGGCTCCTTCACTTTCCCCAGTGGGTCTTCTACTGTGCAACTTTGCTCCCTGTGGGGAGCCCTCGAGGTCCTGCTCTAGGGTCCCCTTTCTTTGGGCTCCTTCACTTTCCCCAGTGGGTCTTCTACTGTGCTTCTTTGCTCCATGTGGGGAGCCCCCGAGGTCCTGCTCTAGGGTCCCCTTTCTTTGGGCTCCTTCACTTTCCCCAGTGGGTCTTCTACTGTGCAACTTTGCTCCCTGTGGGGAGCCCTCGAGGTCCTGCTCTAGGGTCCCCTTTCTTTGGGCTCCTTCACTTTCCCCAGTGGGTCTTCTACTGTGCTTCTTTGCTCCATATGGGGAGCCCCCGAGGTCCTGCTCTAGGCCTGTGTCAGCAGTCCTGTGCACCCTTATCCTCTGCCCCTCTTGGCTGCTTCCTGGCCTTCGTGCTCACCCTCCTCGAGTCAGCCCTCTTCTCTGCCCACGTTCGGCTGCTTTGTGCGGCTGGGAGCAGCTTCCATTGGAATGTGCCGAATGGTCCGTCTGGGTTTCTAAGGAGCGCGCGTGCAGTGGGCGGGAAGGCTTCCGCGCATAAATCAGACGCGGAAACATTAAGAATCTGAGAAAGAGAAACTATCCGGTGCTTGCTGTCATGTGTTGGCAACCCTTTGCTAATCTGCGCGGCCGCCCACTCCTTAAGCCCACGCGCAACAAGAAAGCCTTTGGCAACGGGGGGGACCACACGCTTTCACGGCGCCATCGCCCCGGATCTCCTTCGCTTCATCTCCTCTCACAGAAGAGAGAGTACTAGGGTGAGGGGGTGGGCAGTCACCTCTAGGGCGTTATTACCGGCGCAAGGCCCACCTGCCACGTGAGTGGTCCCATCATTCTTGACTTGCGCAGGAGAGTCTGTCCAAGCCCTGCTGGTCTTTCAGTGGTTGCCGCCTCTCAGGGCGTGTCCCCCGTTTCCTGTTAGAGCACTACACGCCCCTTTCCCCCAAAGCTTCTTTCAGGCCCAAAAGATGCACAAAGGCAGTGGTCCATGAAAGAGGTACGCGAGGGGCCTTGGGCCGGTGGAGAGTGGGGGTGCAAGGGAGGCCAAGTTCACATGTGCATCTACCATCAGGATAAACTCCAGAACCCCGCCCTCCCGCCCCCACCCACCATCCGACCGCAGAACATGCTACACGTGCACTGCCCACTGCACAGATAGAATCGCCGCAAAGCCCCCTCGGCTCATGGCTAGTTTCATTATTTGGCCTGATTTCTCCCTGACCCCCCCTTCAGACACACTCACCTCATGCCTGCTTTCCAAACTCAAACTCCCACCCCTCCTAGCCTGCCCGTCTCTTTTCCTTTCTCCTATAGTGCTTTGAAGCAGATCCAGGGCGCGTTTAGTTGCTTTGCCCTACTTAACACGCCTTGGCGCCACCTCGTTTTCCTTTCTCATTCATTAACTCCTTCCGTTTCTGCATGCCACAGCCACCGAACTCTGGCAGCAGAGGGGTTGCACGCGGCACCTGTGCCTCGCTCGCGGTGCCCAGCGCAGTCCTGCCTTGCAGCACACCGTGGGGTCATCGCGGACGTGAGCTTTAACTGCAGTCGATCCCTTTGAATCCTCGGAAGAGGCCTGGCCGAAAAGGACACTGGGAGATTTCAGAAGCCTGCCCATCCTGCCAAGATCCTGGGCCAGGAGTGAGTGCCATCTGCACACTTCCCCTACGCTTTCCCCGTCAGCTCCAGGAACAGTGGCAGAGCACCTTGTGTTTATTCTCGTCCTCCCCATGTTATTAATCACTGGAGTCAGGTGGCTTCAGAGCGCTATGGGACAGGGGATGCTGGGAGCAGGGGAGGGGGAGGAACAGGTGGCAGAGGGAAGAGGCGACTCTCCCAAGAAGCGTATTCCTGACGAACAGCGGAGAGGCACTGACAGTGAGTTCAAAGAGATGAGCCTTGAAGATGAAACGCTATAACTCTAAGGGCCTCATTACACGGGTGGCGCTAAGTGATTACCGGCACCGGTAAGGGCACCTTACTACGAGGTCCTTCAGTGGGTCCCGTCCTTAATGTGTGGGCAGACCACACGTTAAGGAAGGGACCTGCTGAGGGACTTCAGGGCAAATAACGGTACCGCTAACAGCGGTACCGTTATTCGCTCCTTCCCCATTCCCATTGAGCCCTATGGGGGCTCAATGGGAATGGGGAAGGGCCTTGGTGAATGGGGAATTACCACCCCGCCAACCTTGGAATGGGGTGGTAATTCCCCAATTCACCAAGGCAGAATCGGTAAAATACTGGCGGCAAACATGGCGCCATTAGCGCCATGGTTACCGCCATCCGTGTAATGAGGCCCTAAGTATCCTAAGGCTGTTCGAATGAAACCAGTGCATTATGGATCCTAGGACAACTGACCGTAGATGGCTCTGTGCGTAGGGTGCAGGATCTTGACGTCATTGGCTTACTTCTTCAGCTGGTGGAGGGTAACTCCAGAACAACCAGACATTAAAAAACTGCTAGGGTCAAAAGCGGGTGCACTCATTTACGAGAAGAACAAGAGCTTTATTTTGGATACAAAAAGGAAATAGCGACCTGATATTACGAGCCCGCTGCCACAGAGCTCTCTCTTCATCAAAATGGAGTTCGCCGTGCACAAAAATGGTCATTTGTGACGCATTCGATATACTGTATTAATCCCCCACCCTCATTGGCTGACGCCTATTTGCATGCTAATAGTTATCTATGGACACTTTGGCGATTGGTCGCGTCGTCTTCTCCTCCATCTTCTACACACACGTGAATAACAGCCTCTTCTTCTCGGAGGAGCGCTGCACGGTAATTGGTTAAGTTTCGGAGACACCACCCGATCTTCTCTCCTAATCATGTGATGTGCACCTGGTCTTCAATACGAACTTAGTAGATAACTTCGAGGCCAGCCTGATCCTTGCAAACAAGGCAACTCTTTTCTCATGCCAGACATGTAGGCACCCCCATCATGCCTTCCAGTCGCAATGTTATAATTTGGCATCACCCTTTGCTGTCCCGGGTACAAATCACAGACCTTTTTGTGCTCTGCTCCTCTTTCTACCAATTACCCATTTCGAAAAACTGACCTGTTGTCCCACTAATCCATCGAGTTCATGAAGGATTTAAGAGCACTATTCTGGCACATTTGGTAGTTCAAATAGAATGGCCGTTCTTCTGCGGGCTCGCTAGTGTCCTAAATCTCAGTTCCTGTTTTGGCAGCTCAAGACCTCTGCCCCGGCTCCCATAGGTATGACCTTCGTGCTGAGCCACAGTCCGTCTCCCATTCAACTTCTGACATTCCTACCTAATTGTTCAAAGGGCTAACTTGATACACTTATATATGGGTGTACGTGCCTGTTTCTTGTCGTGGAATGCGATAATAGGGTGAGAGATGAGCAGTGCTTTAAGTGGGCCGGGGCCTGCCGGGGCCGGGCCCCGCCAGTCTCCAAAAAGTGGGGCTGAGCCGGGGCCCTGCCGGGGCCCCCGTCCCACCACGCCATGGCAGGACGCATTATCCCGTCACGGCCGCAGCCGCGACGCGAGATGTGCCCGCCAGTGTAACGTTAGGCAAGTGGACAGAAGTGCCAGCCAGCCACAGCGTCGCTGAGGCTGGCTGGCACTTCTGTCAGTCACTGTAACTTCCCTGATGACCCCCCATCTGAGGGGTCATCAGGGAAGTTACAGTTCCTTTGTTTGCTCTCCCCAGGTCACTGACCCTCTGTGAACCTGCAGGCTCCATGATCTAATATGTAGATTATATCACGGAGCCCGCGGGTTCCCAGAGGGTGAAAGACGCCTCGGGCTCTGTGATCTCTGCTCAGAGCAGCGATCACTGAGCCCGAGCTGCCTGTCTCCTTTGGCAAATCTTTATAAAAGATGCCTTCAAATGTGTACATTTCAAGCCATCTTTTATAAACGTAGAAATATTTCTACGTTTATAACAGACGGCTTGAAACGTACACAATTCAAGGCATTTTTTATAAAGCTTTGTGGACGGACAAAACCACCTTGGGTTTTGTCTGTCCTCAACACTTTATAAAAGATCGCTTGTACGTTTCAAGCCGTCTTTTATGAACATAGAAATATCTTACAAATCTCTATGTTTATAAAAGGTGGCTTGAAAAGTACACAAACCATAGTAAGTTACGCACACAATTCTGCCTAACTTACTATGTTTTGTACACTTTCAAGCCACCTTTTATAAACATAGAAATATGTAACATTGCTATGTTTATAAAAGAAGGCTTGAAAAATACACAAACCATACTAGTACGCATACAAATATATAAATGCTCTACTACATTTATATATTTGTTTGCGCACCCTACTATGATTTGTGCACTTTTAGGCCACGCCCACAGCGGATGCCACGCCCCCAAACGAGGGCCCCCCTCAATTTCTTACCCCACTTAAAGCACTGGAGATGAGGCCTCGCTGTTCTGTGTCTCCAACATCGCCTGCGAGGATTCAGGCCTACTCTTAAGTGCAGCACTAATTCATGTATTCTAAGTGCCACTATCGTAAAGCAATGGTTAGTCTTCCCCTATATAAACTCCTGAAATACATGTGTCTCCTGCCAACAACTTCCACCCATAGGTCCCCCCGCCCCCATACACCACCCTCTGCGCATTCTCCACGTTATAATATATTATACTCCTCCTGAATCATTTGGGAGGGGCAGGGATCTGAACATGCATCCCAACACCGGCAAAATCAGGACTTCTCGGCCTAGGTGTGATGTTTGGTTCTACTCAGGCCAGGGATATGCCACACTGCTGTTCCAGACCGCAGCAGTGTGTGCAGTGTTTTGGTGGGAAGACCACCACAGGGTCCTTTAGGGAAGTCGAGCTTGGGCATGAGAACTGCAAAGGCCAGGAGGCTCCTTTGAGGAACCAAATGAAAGACGAGGCTACCTCTTATAAGCCTCCAGTAGTAAAAGTCAAGTTCAATGACTGTCTTTAGTTGTGGGGTGAAGCACAAGTCAGTGTCAAAGATAATCCCTGAATTTCGACATTTGGGCCTGTATTGGCGGTGAGGGGCTAAACAAGTGGCCAACCGAACAGTTCACAGATCACTCCATCTCTGTGGTGCTTTTAGATTGGTGGCTGGCGGACGTCCAGGTTGGAAGGTCAATGAAGCAGTCAATAGACTGGTTAATGGACCTGTAGCCTTCATTGAGTATATGGTGTAACTCAGTGCCATCCGATATCGAAGCGACTGAGAGGCTGCGTCATCGAGATCCTGAGCATATTGAAAAGGCTCAGGGCCAGAGTAGACTTTGGCTGATCAGGACACAACATGTGTAGTTTATTTGTTCAGAAGCTTGGCTTATTACAAACCTTTCCTCTCATTAAAACATATTACCCAATAACAAATTCAAATCCAATTTCATAATTGCATTCGTCTTTAAAAACAAATAGAAAACAATCATTGATTTTAGATTAAAAAAAACATTCTTCAAGTCCAAGGTTGTCAATGATTCTACAAGCCTCAATCATTTGAAATACGTTACCCACTCTTGATACCTTCAATAAAAACGAAAAATTACTTGACAAATACCACTCTTCCATTCCTTAAGTACCTAATAGAGTATATCTTTCAAAACATTTCCTCTAATAATCTTATCAGACTAAAAACCAAAGTGAAATGTTCTCCCGTTAAGAATCACAGCCTCCATTCCTCGGCAGATAAAAGAGGCTCTATTGCCATTATCTTTCCTAATTGGCGGGTTCTCCCATCCGTGTTTTAACTTTTCAATCCCCTGTTCTACTTACGCCATCTACAAGAAGTGTCTTCCACTGCTTCTAACATATGGGTGGCAAGCACTTTCTTCGTAGAGAACAAATTCATTCCGAGTCGCATGAACAGGGTACGAAAATAGATACTAGGGAATTTTAGTAAGTACCCGACGACATGCTATATGCCCTCCCCTCAGTATTAAGGTGATTGAATAATTTGCATCCTTTCCTTTCATCCTGTGTTTGAATCCATTCCCTTCATCAGAACTTCTGTGGTACCGCCTCCGGATCTGAGACCAGTGCCACCCCTGATGTCAGAAGCCAGTGGGCAGCCCTGTTTCAAATCTTTATTTTTCTGTATTACTTTAGCCAAATGCCCCGATGGGTTTAATCTTACTCGTAACGAGGTTGATGAGTACAGGGCCTGAATGGCTTGCAGTTGGTCTACTGGGCTTCCCCAACCTAACATTTTTTCCCAGAAAGGAACCCTGTCCATGTTGTCAAGTGCAGTGAGTCCTCTCCTTTAGCACGAGCGAGGAGCGAGGAGCGTGGAACGAGGAGGAAGGAAATCTCCATGAACATAGGGCATCAATAGCAGGCAGCTTTTGAAAACTCTGGGGACTGCTGTGAATGGTTGGTGATAGTTTGGTGACCAGAAAAACAAAAGGTTACTAAGGTGAGCAGAGGTGTGCTCCTAACTACGCTCGGGCTGGCAGTCGTGCCAATCCTGTCGCGCTACGGTGTCTGTCTTGCTGCGGACCGTGCTCCGGCGTTGTACGAGGCACGGGAGGGTCGCCAAGGGGGCTGCTTAGCAGGATCGCGGGCGGGAACTGCAGGCTTCTTGCCTTCGACCTGCTCACTAGATCCACTCGCCAGATACTGTTTCGAGCTCTTCACCCACTTTGCTAGTTGTTCTAATAGTAGAGAGGCGCGTAATTAGCGCAAGTGATCCAAAAGGCTGATTGGGCGTTAATATCCCGGGTCTGCCTTATTGCCCTTTTTAAAGATTGGGATTATAACCAACGACTTCTAGGAGTTTGGGACCTCTCTCGATCTTGTCACCTGCTTCAAAAACACAACTAAAAAGTGTGTCCATCTTTCTGGTTCAGTATAAGCATGGCATTAGTCAGCCTCTCTGGGCCGGGGCCCTGAGCTACTAGCCTTCTTAATTAACATCATGATGTCATCTCTTTCATAGACAAACGACCATTGCTTGATCATTAGTTCACCAACCCCTTTATGGGTTTATTTAAGTCCCGAAAGAGCCCTGAAAACTATCGCACACTTGTTTCTTCCGGAACAACATTGCCTTGCAACGCTACTCGAGGAGCGGCTTCATTGCTTAACATTTGGCGCAGATCTCCCATGTCCCTCTTATAGATCACTCGCATAATCTTTTCTGCATCTTGTTGCAGCGTTGTTGCTTTATGCCGGCATATACTTCTGTTTCCTTTTCCTCAATTTGTCAGCAACTCCAAAGTTTGAAGAGTTTTTAATTATGTGAATATCGGCTCTCAATTGTTTCTTTCCAGACACAACGTCACGATCATAATCAGGTGTATGTTGAAATCCACACTTCTTCACCCCCCCCCGCCTCCCCCCCACTCCGTTCTACAAAGTCATACAGCAAAGCTGGGTACCTGAGTGCCTGGCGACTATCACCGGCCTCGCCATTATTCAAATACCTCGTCTACCTCTCTGTCAGATGACCTATATCCTGAGCTTTCATACACATTCTGTGCCCTCCCCGAGCAACCTCCAAAGATTGGTCATAGAAATCTTCTCCTCTATCATTGTTGACGCTCCGCCTCATTTTAAGTATATTGTGATCACTAGTCACTGAGTGGAGTATCTCAAACCTCTTGATCGCCGGGATGTGCTTTCGGGACAGAAAGATATAGCCCTTAATCCCTTTTTGCAAACCCCTAGCCCCAGTACTATGGCAGGAGATTCCCCCCTGCATCTGCACAGAGACCAAGCACCTTCCTTCCACAGATTTGCTTTTTTATTCATGCAGGTTGCATTCAAGTCACTGCAAATAACTATCTCAGGATCTGTCATTTCATTATAAAAATCAATTAAATCAGAAACACAATCCACAAAAGTCCTCATTACAAATATGAGCCGGATTCCAATGCAAATTCAAAATTACTCCCTCAATACAGCGCAACGCTCCTCCCAACTCCCGTTTCATTTGAATTATTTGAACACATGGATTCGAGTTTCTGACTGCCACAACCCCAAATCATGTTTAATAGCCATCAATAAACCCGAGGAAGGCCTTCCTTTTAACCCTTACGTTGCTGCGTTTGGGTAGCTACAGCACCCATCATCGGGCGTAGCCAAGTTTCTTGTAAGCACAAAATATCATCGGTCTCCAATTTTAATTCCTCCGTTCTAATTGAATGTGCAAAGACACACGTATTCCATGACCCCATCCTTAGGTCTTTTACGCCAGCCAGGGTCTTCTTTTACTTCCGGTTACTCACCACAAGGAGCACTGCCATCCCGGCTCCGCAGCACTCAGGAGCTGCCAATGACTGTTCTTCCGGCCCCATAGTTATCTTCCTTTCAAATGCTTCATTACCACCAAATGTCCCTCTGAACGGGTGTTTGATTGATGCTGAACCACTTTGTCCCCTATTGCCCTCCATCTCGGAGCCCGATAACCTTTCCTTATCTCTCATGACAATCAATATCCCATTTCCCTCAAGCGTGGTCCTTATGTTGCTTCCATTCCCCACTCTGCCCTTTTTGATGGATGCCAAGCACTCATGCGGGACCTCCCCCAAAATCAAAACCCAAGGGCAGCATGTATGATATGGCCTTCAATAACAACTGTTGTAATCAAATTCACCTCTTGTCAAGCCAATGTCACCGAGAACCAAACACAGGCCTGGCTATGGGTGTCATGTAACTAAGTAAGCCCTACTGTAACAGCACCACGATGCCCCTGGGCTGCTTTGTGCGCTTTATACATGTAAAACATAAATAAATAAACAAATACACTGATGAACTAAACTGGACTCCAAGTGCAAAATACACAATTCAGGTTTGAGTCACTTAAAAATTCAACTTGATTTATATTCTGGGTGCTAATAGGCCTTACTTTTGGCATGGATGAAACAATTTCAGTGCATTAGTGTGATTCAGAGTAAACACGTTATTAGGCAGAATCTTGTGCAGTTCCCTTAGGGAGCACTACAGAAGATTAAGACTGCAGGTATGAGCAATAAATCCCCTTTGGTATCAGTCTGTACCACAAAGATTTAGTTGCTAGCTCTGGCTAAGCAGTCAGACTTATCTCAAGAGGGAGATGAGCAGTATTCAGGCTTTACACATTAGGGCTTCAGTACTATGGAACAAGGAAACACTGTCCAAAGCTTTGTATCAAAAATAATATATATATTTATTTTACACACTCTGATGTTCACACACAAATCACTGTTAATAAAGCAAGTTAAATCAGTCGAGAAAAGTATACACAACTCCCTATTTAAATTATAGACAAGTTTAAGCAAGAATGAAAACGGAACAAAACGGCACAGTGTAAACCAAGCAGACATAGCACTCTAACAATTTCATAAAAGGGAGGGAAAGGACAAGTTATATAGGGTTAGACTCTTTAACAAACCAGCAACAGTTCCCAAGTAGATTGTGAATAAGTTAGGCAAGGCAATACTTTAGTATCAGCAATACCTAGATGAAAACCGAGCAACATAGCACTTGACAAGTTTAAAAAAGGGAAGGAAAAAGGTGGTTATAAGAGTTAGGTGCACCAACACATTTCTAGGTGAGAAGCAATCTAGATTAGGCGGTTGTAACAGATTTAGCCAGAGTCAATAGCCCTGTGCCAGAGTCAGTGGTACAAGGAAAAGTGCCTGGATTCAAAATGTTCTAGTAGCTGCAGTCAAGTCTTTGTTTAATGATTTGAAAAGGCAGTTTCAGAAGGTGAAAGACAATGTTAGATGATAGGGGCGGCCAACCCAGTATGTAAGTAAAGGATTTAAAACACCTTTAGTGATACCCAACGAAACGGGAGGCCAGGCGGAGCAATGTACCTTTAAAGTGGAAGAGGCTCCTGCGGTGGCGGTAGTTCCTGGCAGTTCCTGCAGTTCCTGCAGTTCGGGAGATCCAGTAAAGGAATAGAGACTCTCGTCATGGAGGAAGGTTCGAGTTACTGCACTGCCCAGGGATGAAACCAGCCGCGGTGCTGCCAAAACGAATAAAAGGTATGCTCCTTTAAATCACGGTCGTGGTGGACGGGTGCCTGGCTATCTGGTCACTGAGTGTTTTGCACTGGCGACTGGACCAAGGCAGGTCCTGGAAGGTGATTGGCGAACTGGTTGGCTCCACCAGCTCAAGGGAAGAAGACTCTTGCAGAGGAAGATCTTCTCAAGTCGTTGGAGAAAAGTGGTGAGGATCTGCAGCAGGGCTTCACCGGTGGTTCAGTCATTGCAGATGTCGTCAGCTTCTCTCCTCTTCGGTTTCTTAGTTCCAGTGGCGACGTCTTGTCCTCCAGTCCTCAGGACCATGCTTTTATGCAGCAAGACTCCCTATTCATACAGCCTAGCTGTCACTCCCACAGTGTGGTGGCTCTCCTGGCGGGAGAACCCCCCAGCCTATCAGGGCATAGTGCAACTTGGGTTGCGTGGGTAACCCTGTCCAGGGTGCCTATTCCCCCTCCCACACATCCTGTCTACCCCAGACTCAGTGGTGCCGAGAGGAGGGCTTCTGTGCAGAAGCCCGCCAAAAGGACGAACAAAGGATCCCCAACCGACATTAGAATTTCAGAGAAAGACACGAGAAAGAAATATTATTAAAGTTCTGGCAATAAAAACCTACCGGAGTAAAGTTAATATTAAAATAAACCGGCGGTATGTTAGAGGCTGTCAGTAAAAGTGGTAGCCTCGAACAATGGGAAAATCCCATAGGGAAATATTTGCGGTTGAATATTTACGGTAGTAACCACTGCCATCAGCCAGAAAACTTTGAAAGAGGGACTGTACGAAACCCCCTCGAAAATGAACACTAGGGAAAACGTATGAACCCTTCCCAGTACCTCCATGGTAAGATGGGTTGTACTGGTTTAGGTCATAATTATTGACTAGTAAAGTCAATGGGGACTTTACATGATCTGGGAGAGAGTAGTCAGTCCCAGGGTATGGAGTCTATGTTTGGGGGTTGCTACGACACTCTGGTGGTACTGCACGGAGAATGCTGTGTACCACACATGTTAATAAGATAATTCCTATGAGGGTGAGAAAACCCCATAGACCATAAGCACACAAGATAGCCTAAAACATACACTAGCAATCTGTCTAAGAGTGGGAAAAAAGGGTCTCACTCTTAGCAGGAGAAAAAAATAAACCCCTCAAATCGAGAAAAGCTGCTGGGGGTTTCTATAGGTAAGGGAAATTAGCCTTTGAAGAGAATCCTCCCTAACACTCACCGCCCCACCCCCCAGACTAAGGGACAGGTGGATCTAATCCACTCCTGGGTGAGTCTCTTACCTCTAGTCGGTTAGAAACATCCTAGAGAGACCATCAGCATTTTAGTGGTGACATCCGGACCTGTGCTCAATGGTAAAATCATACCCTTGGAGGCAGATTGACCATCTTAAAATCTTAGTAGTTTTGGGTTTTCCCCTTTCATTTGCATCAACTATCCCAAGGGTTGGTGGTCAGTCTGAATGATGAAAGTAGAACCATACAAGTATGGCATAAACTTCTTCAGAGACCACATAATGGCAATACATTCTCTCTCAATAGTTGCCCACCTTGTCTCAGGTTACTTCAGTTTCCTACTGATGAAGCAAATGGAGTGTTCCCTACCATTCTCACCCAGTTGACTAAGGACTGCACCTATAACTGTATTGTAAGCATCTGTTTGCGCAATGAAGGGTTGGTGGTAGTCAGGAGATCTTAGATCTGGAGCTGGACAAAGGGCTCTTTTTAGGCTTTCAAAGGCCTGATTGAACTCCTCATTCCATTTGACCTTTTTAGGGAATTTAGGAGAGGAGATCACATTCAGTGGAGAAGCTGTGGTCCCATAGTTCTCTATGAAATTTCTGTAATACTCAGTGAGACCGAAGAAGGCTCTCACCTGGGTTTGAGTAGTAGGTGTTGTCCAATTTTGCACAGCTTCTATCTTGCTGAGCAAAGGCCTTATTTCACCACCTCCTACCTCATGTCCAAGGTCGACCACTTTACTCTCACCAATTTGACATTTGCTTGCCTTTATGGTCAGCTGGACCTGCTCAAGAGCCTGCAAAACATATCCTAGGTGGTCAACATGTTCCTTCCAAGTAGGGCTGAACACTGCAATGTCATCCAAGTATGCCATGCAGAATTCCTCCATTCCATTGAGAACCTGGTTAACCATCCTTTGGAATGTATCAGGTGCATTCTTTAAGCCAAAAGGCATAACCTTAAACTGGTATAAGGCAACTGGGGTGGAGAATGCAGTTCTCTCCTTGGCATGGTCTGTCAGGGCTATTTGCCAATAGCCTGACGTGAGATCAAATGTGCTGAGGAACTTGGCTGAACCAAGTCTATCCACCAGCTCATCTGTCCTAGGCAAAGGATGGGCATCAGTCTTAGTGACTGCATTTAAAGCTCTGTAGTCCACACAGAATCTCAACTCCTTGGATCCTGCCTTTGGTACTCACACAACTGGGATAGACCATGGACTACTAGAAGGTTCTATTACCCCGAGATCAAGCATCTTGTTGACCTCTCCTTTGATGTGGGTTCTTACAATTTGGACTTTCTGTAACCCCTGCGTTTGACAGGTAAACAGTCACCAGTGTTTATGTCATGCTGGCGCCAAGGCGTCAGGCCTGGTGAAAGTGAAAACAAGGGTGCATATTGATTTAACAAAACCTTGCACTCCTCCTGTTGTTCAGAAGTCAGGTTAGAAGAGAGATTGACTCCTTCTATTTGCTCATCTAAAGGCTTGCCTCTGAGAAGGTCAGGCAGAGGTTCACTCTCCTCCTCCTCTTGAGCTGAAGCTAGAAGAAAAGCTCCCAGTTCTGGTCTCGAGACATAAGCTTTTAGACGGTTGGTGTGAAAGTCTCTGGGAGCCTCCTTAGGATTAGCTAAGTCCACCAAATAGTTCACCTCTCCAAGTTTTCCCACAATCTTGAAGGGTCCTATCCACTTGTCCGGCAAGGCCCTCTGACTTGTTGGCACCATAACAAGAAGTAGCTGGTCTTGAGTGAACTCAACCATGTTGGCCTTCTGGTCATGCCAATGCTTAACCAGAGCCTGACCTGCTTTCAAGTTATCACTTGCCTCAGCCATCATGTGTAACATTCTCCTCCGGAGTCCTATCACATAGTCAGTCACTCTGACTGGCTTGGGAGAAGGAGCACTCTCCAACCCCTCCTTGATCAGGGCCAATGGACCTCTGACCGGATGGCCTTAGAGAAGTTTGAAGGGACTGTAACCCACTGCCTACTGGGGGACTTCTCTATATGCAAAGAGAAGGCATGGCAGTAGAAGATCCCACTTTTTTTTAAGGGGGTGTTCTAAAGCTCTGTGCATGCTCTTCATGGTTCTGTTAAACCTTTCTACCAACCCATTTGTCCGAGGGTGGTATGCTGTTGAGAACTTGTAGGTAACTCCACAGTTTTTCCACATGGCCTTCATATAGTGGGATATAAAGGTCGACCCCCTGTCGGATATTACCTCATTAGGAAACCCAACCCTGGTAAAAATACCAAGGAGAGTCTTAGCCACAGCCTGAGCTGTAACAGTTCTCATAGGAATTGCTTCAGGTAAACTAGTAGCATGGTCTACTACAACAAGTATAAACCTGTTGCCTGAAGAGGTTGGAGGGTCAAGAGGACAGACACTGTCGATTCCCACCTTCTCAAATGGTAGTCCCACCACAAGGAGAGGCACTAAAGTTGCCACGTTCTTGGAACCACTCTTACCAGAAGTCTGGCAGGTGTGGCAACTCTTGCAATATGTATCTACCTCAGCCCTCATTTTAGGCCAGAAAAGTAGAGAGAGAGCCTTTCCTTGGTCTTCTTGAAGCTTAAGTGACCAGCCAAAGGTATCTCATGGGCTAGTTGCAAGAATTTCAGTCTGTTCTCTTGGGGCACTACAAGTCTCTTGTAGTCTCCAGATGTTGACTCAGTCAGTTCACTATAGAAGAGGCCATCGTCCCAGTGTAGCCTAGCTGCCTGGTGGCAAAGACCTTCCAGAGTTGGATATTCTCTTTGCCCCTTACTGAAGTCTGCCTTGTTGGGGCCACCTTCTGCCAGTAACGACTGCAGCTTAGGATGGTCCAAAGGGTGCAGATTTCCAATAAGATCCTGGCCTTCTACTAGGTCTGAATCCTCAGACTCTTGTTCAACCACACAGGGTGGTACCTCCCTCTTAGCCTCAGCTGGAGGAGGAATCACAGGCATGATTTTTGATAACCTAGGAGATTTCCTGGTTGGCAGCACTGGAGTGTTTTCGCTGGTTTCATTTTGGAAGGCTTGGGTATCCCCTTTGCTTCTGGTTGCTTAGAAATTGCAGTTAGTAACTCCAGTGGAGTATGAGTGATTTATCTTTCTATCATCTCCTCAGGACAGCCTCTCAAGATCCTCTCACTTGCAGGTCTGGTGAGCTCCTGTAATCTCTTACTAGGAGGTCTGGGAGTACTTGACACTACTCCAAGACCTTTAAGATCATTGCCCAACAACACCCTTTCAGGTACTTCAGATTGGATACTAACATGTATTCTGACAGTCATGGCATTGCACTGGATGAGAGCTGGTAACTGGGGAAGCATCTGCACAGGCCCTCCAGTTAACTTGGTGAGGCATTTGGGTGCCCTAGCAACATCCTCTACCTTGAAAAAAGATTCATCCACCACAGCTATGCTGGACCCAGTGTCCCTGATGTCATGGGTCTCCTGACCATTCACTAGGACACTGTCCTTATAATACCGTTTAGTACTATTTGGGATAGAATTATGCACATCTAAATTCTGTTGTTCCCACAACCCCAAGGATACTAAAGATACACTAGCTGCGACTTGGATGGGGTCTTCAGCTAGTAGTTGAAAGTTTCCACTGGTCATTGGTACTTCCTCATCTGGAGTGAAGGCTAAGGAGACCGCGTGGATCCCTGAAGGTTGACCTTTACATCTGGGATCCCCTTTCACATGGTCAGTTCAACCACAAACATAACATTTCCCAAATGTCTTTATGAATGGTGGCTTGTTCTGACCCCCTTCTGGTCTGGGACCAGGAGGTACACTAGCCTGATTCGGTTTCCCTTGTGGCTTACCCTTAGAATTTTGTTTGTGGCCCTCTTTGGAATTGGAATTATTTGAATTTTCTTTGTTGTCTTTCTTAGCCTGCTTTGCCTCTTCCATTTTCTGAGTGACCCTTGAATCCTTGTGAGTAGCCCTGTTGGCAACCCACAAGTCAGCAGCCGTAGCTAGCTTCTTGGAATCTAGTTCATTTGAATCAGCCAAGTGCTGTCTGAGCTCAGGAGAGCAGGCATCATAGATAGACTCCAACATGACAAGATTTCTCATTCCTTCATAAGTGTTCACTCTGTAACCTTAATCCATCCCACTAAGTTTTTCAAACACTCATTCACCCAAGTAGCCCAAAGGGTACTCTCATGCTTTTGAGGGTCCTAAACCTCCTAAGGTACTGGGAAGTGGTTTTCCCAAATCTAACTATCAGAGCTAGTTTTACACATTCATAATCCATCCTATCCACCTCCCCATCTCCATTAACACATCAGATGCAACAGGGGGGAGCCCAGAGAATAACCAGGGGATCAACTGATTCCCTGTGAAATCCTGGAGCCCATGATTGTATTCAAACATAGCTAACCAATCTAACACATCCAACTTAAATTCATACATACACACAATCTCTCTAGGCATCCAGGGTCTTTTTGGACTGGAGAATCTAGAGGATTCGGGGAGAGAAGCAATTTCCAAAGACAATTTATTAATCTTTAACTCATGATTGAGCTCCATTTCTTTGAGCCTTAGATCTTGATGTTTCTGTTCAGTTTAGGCACTAATTCTTTTGTATTCAAGTTCAAGTCTCATTTTTTCTAGAGTGATACATTCAGGACTTAATGTGGGACCTGTTAATGGTCCAGTAGCCACAGGTTGAGGCCTTTGAGCAAGTAGAGGTCCAGTGGGGGCTATATTGTCACCCGCCACTTCCTCATCTGTTTCAACGATAACATCATCAAAATTATCATCCTCAATGTTTGTTACATTTGCTGGAGGAGTAGGCACTACAGCTCCATTCTCCAGACTTTGGTTTTCTAACAATCCGTCTATCAACTCTGATGTCTTGCCTTTCACAGGAAGACTTTTCTGTCTGCCCAGATCCCTTAAATAATCAGCAGTATTTACAAGGAGGGTCTCCTGGCTATAGCTTTCCATACTTGACTTTTTTTAAATTAACTTTTAGTGATTGTTAAGCCTTGTGGTTAATTGAACCAAGGTACTAGCAGCTCTCTAAAATGTAAATCCAATGTTTTTATCCTCACCACTGTACACCGGTGTTAGGCAGAATACTGTGCAGTTCCCTTAGGGAGCACTACAGAAGATTAAGACTACAGGTATGAGCAATAAATCCCCTTTGGTATCAGTCTGTACCACAAAGATTTAGTTGGTAGTTGTGTCTAAGCAGTCAGACATATCTCAAGAGGGAGATGAGCAGTATTCAGGCTTTACACATTAGGGCTTCAGTACTATGGAACAAGGAAACACTGACCAAAGCGTTGTATCAAAAAGAATATATATATATTTATTTTACACACTCTGTTGTTCACACACAAATCACTATTAATGAAGCAAGTTAAATCAGTCGAGAAAAGTATACACAACTCCCTATTTAAATTGTAGACAAGTTTGAGCAAGAGTGAAAACTGAGCAAACCGGCACAGTGTAAACCAAGCAGAAATGACACTCTAACAATTTCTCAAAAGGGAGGGAAAGGACAAGTAACACAGGGTTAGACTTGTTAACACACCAGCAAGAGTTCCCAAGTAGATTGTGAACAAGTTAGGCAAGGCAATACTTTAGTATCAGCAATACTTAGATGAAAACCGAGCAACATGGCACTTGACAAGTTTAAAAAGGGGAAGGAAAAAGGTGGTTATAAAAGTTAGGTGCACCAACACATTTCCAGGTGAGAAGCAATCTAGAGAAGGCAGTTGTAACAGATTTAGTCAGAGTCAGTAGGCCTGTGCCAGAGTCAGTGGTACAAGGCAAAGTGCCTGGATTCAAAATGTTCTAGTAGCAGCAGTCAAGTCTTTGTTTAACAATTTGAAAAGGCTGGTGCAGAAGGTGAAAGACAACATTAGATGATAAGGGTGGCCAACCCAGTAGGTAAGTAAAGGATTTAAAACACCTTTGGCGATACCCAACGAAACGGGAGGCCTGGTGGAACAATATACCTTTAAAGTGGAAGAGGCTCCTGCAGTGGTGGTAGTTCCTGGCAGTTCCTGCAGTTCGGGAGATCCAGCAGAGGAAGAGAGACTCTAGTCCTGGAGGAATGTTCGAGTTACTACACTGCCCTGGGATGAAACCAGCCACAGTGCTGCCAAGCTGCCAAAACGAATAAAAGGTGTGCTCCTTTAAATCACGGTCGTGGTGGACGGGTGCCTGGCTATCCGGTCTCCAAGTGCTGGGCTCTGGCGATTCGACCAAGGCAGGCCCTGGAAGGTGATTGGCAAACTGGTTGGCCCCACCAGCTCAAGGGAAGAAGACTCTTTTAGGTGAAGATCTTCTCGAGTCGTTGGAGAAAAGTGGTGAGGATCTGCAGCAGGGCTTCACCGGTGGTTCAGTCATTGCAGATGTCTTCAGCTTCTCTCCTCTTCGGTTTCTTAGTTCCAGTGGTGACGTCTTGTCCTCCAGTCCTCAGGACCCTGCTTTTAGCAGCAAGACCCCCATTCATGCAGCCTAGCTGTCACTCACACAGTGGTGTGGCTCTCCTGGCGGGAGAAGCCCCCAGCCTATCAGGGCACAGTGCGACTTGGGTTGCATAGGTAACCCTGTCCAGGGTGCCTATTCCCCCTCACACGCATCCTGTCTACCCCAGACTCAGTGGCGCCGAGAGAAGGGCTTCTGGGCAGAAGGCCACAAAAGGACAAACAAAGGATCCCTCGACCCGGGTTAGGATTTCAGAGAAAGAAACAATAAAGTTCTGGCAATAAAAACCTACCGGAGTAAAGTTAATATTAAAATAAACCGGCGGTATGTTAGAGGCTATCAGTAAAAGTGGTAGCCTCGAACAATGGGAAAATCCTATAGGGAAATATTTGCGGTTGAATATTTACGGTAGTAACCACTGCCACCAGCCAGAAACTTTTGAGAGAGGGACTGTTCAGTACCCCCTCGAAAATGAACACTAGGGAAAAACTATAACCCTTCCCAATACCTCCATGGTAAGATGGGTTGTACTGGTTTAGTTCATAAGATTGACTAGTAAAGTCAATGGGGACTTTACATGCCCTGGGAGACAGTAGTCAGTCCCAGGGTAAGGAGTCTATGTTTGGGGGATCGCTACGACACCCCTGTGGTATGGCACGGAGGGTGCTGTGTACCACACATGTTAAAAAGATAATTCCTATGATAGTGAGAAACCCCATAGACCATAAGCACACAAGATAGCCTACAACACACACTAGCAATCAGTCTAAGAGTGGGAAAAAAGGGTCTCACTCTTAGCAGGAGAAAAAAATAAATCCCTCAAATCCAGCAAAGCTGCTGGGGGACTATAGGTAAGGGAAATTAGCCTTTGAAGAGAATTCTCCCTAACACCCGTCCTCTACATCGGCGATGCGTTCAAGAAACAGTCAAATCCCTTTAAGTGGCGGACTTCCCTCCCCCCGTTTCTGATCAAAGAGATCACACCTGCCCCTTTCTTCCCCATTTTATGTTTTGCATCAACCGCCAAGGGGTTTTGTTCCAAAGTTAAGAAACTCAATGGAGAATCACCTAATGAATAAGGCGGCATTCCTCCTCGTCGGGTATCCTCCTTGTCGGGTATCCTCCTCACGGGTATCCTCCTCGTCGGGTATCCTCCTCGCTGGGTATCCTCCTCGTCGGGTATCCTCCTTGCAGTCGACTGCATTATTCAGACTAGCAACCTTGCTAGTCTGGCCATGATCCTAGGTCTCTTGCTGACCTTGCTCTTCGATGCCCTCAATTGCGTATACGGACAGGTTCAGCAACTCCTGCTGTGAAATTATTTGATCTTCCTGAGCATTCTTTTCTTCGAAGGTGTTATATCGAATGCCACACAGCAGCAGTCGATTACTAGGGCCCGAGTTAATATCAGCATCTTTCTTGCACCCCTCTTGCTCAAGACGTTCGAGATGGAATTGTCAAGTTGCAAATACATTTCCGCGAGTCATTAGACTTTAATTTCTTGCTTTGGCGCATGTTCTTTTTTTTTTTTACCTGTTTTACATACTTTTTATTAGCTTTATTATAGCTATATTTAGTCCCACCCCTTCTACCATCCATTTGCAATCCTGCTCAGTGTTCAACTCATCCTCAGGGACGGTGTGCTCCACCGATGTAAATAAAATAGCTGTAGGGGCTACTGTTTCCTTGCAAGGTGACTCCCTTGACAGCTCAGTAGGTGTCTGTGCAGTTAATAAAGACCTTTCACTGTTGCTCTCATTGCAGGGACAGGGGACAGAGACAACATTACTTGCCTTTTTAGTTCTTTAGCCTCTCAGATTTGCTTGGCCCCTTTTAATAGTTCAGCAATATAATGTGCTTCTGTCGCTACCGTCGATCCTTGCTCATGTGTTCAAGCACCCTTTTTATGATAACAATGGGTCTGCTCAGACTCTCGATCCAGACTGGTTTGTAAAGTCATTACAGATCTTCCAATGAAGACCATCTTTGAAAGTAGCATTGCATGATGTTTAACATTGTCATTGCTAGATTCATATAATGTCAAGAAAGGAGCTAATGAGATTGTTAATGATGACATCATTTGGAAGTAGTCATGTTGAGGTTGGTCAACCCTTCCTAGAGACCCACCATAGCGCTTGTTAAAGTTTGATGAGCCCGGGGCGGCACTAGCAACAGAATCATCTGTAGAAGAGAACTTGCATGTGTTACCATCGCTGATACTGCATTTTCTTTGGGTTTCTTTGAGGCACATTGGATACAATGAGACTGGCCTACAGACTGGCCTACAGCTGAAACACCCATGCCAAGCGAGGTCATAGTGCAGAGCTGAGCTGAGGTTTGCGTGATGCCTCAGGCTGCCGAGGCCAGTTCAGGCCCCTGCTGAGAATGTACACAGCGATGATGCTGCTGGCTCAATTCCCAAGGCCCGAGGCTGCCTCGCAGAAATGGCACCGAAAGCCTTTCCCAACTGTAGGTTTCCTTCCCCCTGTTCTCCAAAATTGACCTTTTTGTTATTGTACGCACTGTTTCATGCGTGAAGCAGGGATTCAGCCACCCTGTTTGTATATAAGGATGAGCCAGGCCTTGGAGGGGCAGAGCAGTGAGCAGCGCTCCCATGCACTGGTGTGTTTTGCATTACAACCCATTTCTCTCTACTTCCGGTCTCCTGTGTATAATTTATGTTGAGTGCTCGAAGTGCATGAAGTGAGGGTGCGCACTGGTATCGCGCGGAGCAGGACGAGCCTGTAACAGGTTGAACTAACAGATGTTTCCAATGGTGTAGGCCGAGCCGATATAAAGCACGAATGTGCAGGGCCCCTACTGGAACTAATAGAAAGACTACATTGGGGAGCTCCCACTCCCTTCACATAGATGTTATTGTTATTTTCTAATAGATCCCACTTGCCGGCACTCCAGCAGCCCCCTCCTCTTTTTCCAGGGACAACATTTGAATAATACACACTATATCTTGAGTCAACCTGGTGGTTAGTGTTTAATCCTTCCCATCGAGTTCTGGTAGGAGGGTTGAGGCGATAATGTCAGATTGAGGAGGTTGCTCTACCAGGTCACCCATTGAGATGGCGGACGTAGCTCGGAATACTGTGCTTGGCTTACCAATGCCTCCTCTTACAACCACTCTGCATCGGTTACCTCAAACAGATTTCTGTCAACACCCTCGTACTCCCATTCCCAAGACATGTAACCTGAGGGAAGACCTGCATTTTCTGGAGCCGCTCTTAAGGGGTTTGATTTCCCTTCCCACTGGGCCATCTTTCAGTGCAATATCAGTTCAACAGGTCTGAAGCAGTCACCGCCTCAGCTATGGACACCCTCCTCTGAGAAGCTTTAAATGGCCCTGGAGCTTCCAAGCTCGGATTTCCACATTGATCCACCTCAACAGGGGCCTGTCCCAAATGAGTGGATATCAATAGAGACTAGTCATTAAAGGCACCTGCAGGGTAAAGCGAGACCCCCGCAGGACTCACCTCTGATGTTAATTGGTCCATAATCAGAACTTGATCTACCAGCGGGCGGGTCTGAATGCTGGAGCGGAGCAAATAACCCATGTACATCTTTGGCTTTATCAATGTGGCACTATGTCCTCCATAGCCGCAAACTAAACCTTCTTTCTGCCTGACAGAAGCATGACTGACTTCAGCATCGAACCCTCACGCCGGCGCTTCACGCCGGTGCGATACTTAAGCTGTCATCCTTGCAATTAAAGAGCTACACCACTGGAAATGTAGAACGGTGGAAACACCACCTCTCCAACTCTCAGCACTGAAGCACACACTGAAGCACGACTGAACTCAGCACCAAACTCTCCTAGTGGGTGCGATCAACGAGGAGTGAGAGGAACCACTTCAATCGAATGCCACCCACACCTGTGGGCTCCGTCATACAGGGAAATAGAATGTTATGGTCAATCATATTGTAGGCTGTGGAAAAGTCAAGCTGGACTAATGCCCAGCAGAGATCATGGTCAAAGGAATGAAACTAATTCTCCACAAGCCCCTTAAGAGAGATTTGTGTGCTGCACTGTTGGCGGGCAACAGACAAAAGGCCACAGAGAAGACTACATCAGTCAAGATCAGAAGACTTGTGGGCAGTTTGAAGGGCTTTGGGCCATGCAAAGGAGCTCTAAAATCAGTCAGAGCTTTGCAAGGGCCCAGGGTCAGGAATGTTGTATTGTGTAGAGGGGTGATGCCTCATGTTTGAACTTGTTGAGAACAGCACCAGGACTCATTGGCATGCGAAGGAGCTCCTGGATGAAGGAGAGGTTCGAGATAACCCAGTTGGCCAAATGTGGGTGTCAGATTTTTATAAATGGAGACAATGCTTAAAGTACTTTTAGAGTTTAGGTAACCTGGTTCACCTACCCTACTCCCTTTCAAGACATATTTGCAAAGTGCTTGGTGGAGGGTATTGAGGGTCTGAGGGCATTGAGTAATTTCCCTTGTACAGTGTGGAGTGTGAAATGGCACTCTGCATCCCTCGAACAACAAACAGGGTTACGTTGTTGTGGAAAAAGCAAGGGAGGGCACGGGCAAGCCGTTGGTTTCCTGTTAACCGTTAAAAGGGGTTAGACGTGGTAGCACAAAAACAACGGTTGTGTAGGAAAAATGTTTAATTAATCGAAATATCTGAGGTGAAAAAATGGAAGTTCATATCCTCAAGCTCAAGTGCAGGGTGTGACAACAAAGCGGCAAATCCAACGAGGTTGGTATATCGCTGTCCAGAAATAAAGATTAACTGCGGTAACTGTATGATGGTGCTTCAACCTAGAAAAGGTCAACTGTTCATATTCTGATTTCCTGTGTTATTTATTTTAATGGTTCCCGTGGGACACAGGTAGGTAGAAAACTTAGGGGTCAACAGTTGGAGATGCACAAATAAAAGTGGCCGAGGGGCCAAAATGGTAAGGTGAAGCTCTTGTAAAAATTGCACACTCTTTTCATCTGGGTGCGCGCAGGAGTAGTTGTTCTGTGGCAATATCTGATATCTTTCCATACAGATATTTGGTGTAGGTCATGAGAGCCCTCATGACCTATTAGGTCGACCGGTTTCAATGGCACTCGTAATTGGGGCCATCTTCCTCAGGACAATGATTCCAAAGAAGGAAGATAAATCCAAAAGTTTCAGAGATGTCTGAAACGGGGCCAGGTGACTCCTGTAGGGATACAGAAAAGAGGGAAGGGGTGGGAGAGGGGAGACAATTGCATGAAGAATCTAGCCTTGTCAAAAAGTGTAATCTAAACCTTACACCGAGAGTGAGAGGATCGATGTGGATAAACATTCAATCTAATTGCGATGAAGAGTACAGGACTATTGGTGGTGCCTGGTCACCGGTGTCTAAACATATCTCATTGGGAAGGGGGGGGGGGGGGAGAAGTGCTGGAGTGAGTTGACTAGGTCACAGAGGGGAAGTGCTCAGTGGCAAAATGGGAGAAGAATAGCCAAGGTTCCTCTACACACCTTGTGTGCTGGAGGAGGTCTGTCTGTCACAAGCTGGCTGGTGGCTCTGAAAAGCAAGACAGAGGGTCTGTAAACAGACAGCCAGGTGGCAGAAGTGAAAATTGAAAAAATGCAGCTGGAGTGCTGACAAATAGGTCTGTAAACAGACAGCCTGATAGCGAAAATTGCAGATGCAACTGCAGCACTGACTGCTCTGTAAGGCCAGAGTGACAATTGGGGCTGTACCTGTGTCTTCCGTGGAGGCGTCTGCTTCACTCGGTGCGACCGCTCGAAATGAGCGCGATGTCGAACTAAGGCCAACCGACTCTAAAATTGTCACTCTGGCCTTACAGAGCAGTCAGTGCTGCAGTTGCATCTGCAATTTTCGCTATCAGGCTGTCTGTTTACAGACCTATTTGTCAGCACTCCAGCTGCATTTTTTCAATTTTCACTTCTGCCACCTGGCTGTCTGTTTACAGACCCTCTGTCTTGCTTTTCAGAGCCACCAGCCAGCTTGTGACAGACAGACCACCTCCAGCACACAAGGTGTGTAGAGGAACCTTGGCTATTCTTCTCCCATTTTGCCACTGAGCACTTCCCCTCTGTGACCTAGTCAACTCACTCCAGCACTTCTCCCTCCCCCCCCCCTTCCCAATGAGATATGTTTAGACACCGGTGACCAGGCACCACCAATAGTCCTGTACTCTTCATCGCAATTAGATTGAATGTTTATCCACATCGATCCTCTCACTCTCGGTGTAAGGTTTAGATTACACTTTTTGACAAGGCTAGATTCTTCATGCAATTGTCTCCCCTCTCCCACCCCTTCCCTCTTTTTTGTATCCCTACAGGAGTCACCTGGCCCCGTTTCAGACATCTCTGAAACTTTTGGATTTATCTTCCTTCTTTGGAATCATTGTCCTGAGGAAGATGGCCCCAATTACGAGTGCCATTGAAACCGGTCGACCTAATAGGTCATGAGGGCTCTCATGACCTACACCAAATATCTGTATGGAAAGAGATCAGATATTGCCACAGAACAACTACTCCTGCGCGCACCCAGATGAAAAGAGTGTGCAATTTTTACAAGAGCTTCACCTTACCATTTTGGCCCCTCGGCCACTTTTATTTGTGCATCTCCAACTGTTGACCCCTAAGTTTTCTACCTACCTGTGTCCCACGGGAACCATTAAAATAAATAACACAGGAAATCAGAATATGACCAGTTGACCTTTTCTAGGTTGAAGCACCATCATACAGTTACCGCAGTTAATCTTTATTTCTGGACAGCGATATACCAACCTCGTTGGATTTGCCGCTTTGTTGTCACACCCTGCACTTGAGCTTGAGGATATGAACTTCCATTTTTTCACCTCAGATATTTCGATTAATTAAACATTTTTCCTACACAACCGTTGTTTTTGTGCTACCACGTCTAACCCCTTTTAACGGTTAACAGGAAACCAACGGCTTGCCCGTGCCCTCCCTTGCTTTTTCCACAACAACGTAACCCTGTTTGTTGTTCTAGTCTCTTCGCGCAACCGGTCCGGTTGCTGGGTTAGATTTACTCATATTTAATAAGAGGTAGGCCACCCTCCCTCTTTCCAGCTGTTTACAACTAAGACTTCGGTGTCTTTGCTCTCATTAGTTTCCCCTCCCTCCCCCACTTTCTTCACATCCCTTAGCCCAATGGCCGATGGACATTTTCTTGCGTTCGCAGAAGAACTAGTCGATGGGATCCTAGCCAATCCTTCATTGCTAGGTATCGATCTCACCCCACAGAACATCAGTAACAACGACGAATGGAACGAGATTGAAATTCTGAGAAAGAAAATCATCCGTACCGAACTACATGGAGCTCTGATGACAGAGTACTTAAGGGCACATGCAGCCCCCAATGGCCTTATTATCCGTATTGAACCACGTATTTTTCTGGATAATTTACAATTTAGAAAAGATTGGTCTTTTATCGCCAACAAGTGCACACGAGACTGGCTGGTACTTATCATCAATACCGCTAAATCAATCACAGATAATTTAGTAAGAGAACTTAATGAGAAAAGTGACCATCGGAAAACTAAAATTGCCATCGACATCTATACAGCGAAACTCAGTCTGCTCGACAACACACTTAAAGAGTTTAAGGAGAACAACCTCAGTAGAAAGATTAGCAAACTGAAAAAAGACCTTGCAGCATTCACGCATGTGAAAGTGTACCCCTATGTAGGGGAAGAATACTTCACAGAAGAGGCCAAACAATCCAGACGCGACGCCGCTCAGCTACGTTTCCAAAACCTCCAACGAGGCAACGCAAACCGCTCTTGGAACAGCTCGAGCAGTAACTCGAGCAACAGCTCAGGTAACGCTAACTGGAACAAAAGGCGCGTACAGTTCAGTGGATCTAACCCAGGCACCCCTCCTGTGGTTCCTTTTTTAGGCCAACGAGGGAGAGGCCAACACGGGGCACGATGGCAGAACCATCCGCCACCTACGGTAGTTACCCGCAGCAGAGGCCAAGGAAACATACCAGCACCGCTTCCTCATTGATCGTCAATCAGTCCACACATATACTGACTCAAGCTGAACAAGAGATTCTGCAGAAGGGTCTATCCTTTATCCCTACAGCACGGTACGATCCGTTCCAAACGAGAGTTGAATGTACACAACTGATGCGAAAAATAAGACTGAAGCAGTTTTTCACCAACGAGACAATCGAGACCACTGATGCAACGGGCTTACGCCCACCTTCACAGTTTCTTCCTCCACATTGTATGAACACTCCGGAATCGGTCACCTTTGAACAAGCATTACTTAAGAAAATCTCAGAGCTGGAGCAGACCATTCCATTCATCAATAACAATTGCACGAAACCCCAACTAGCAGCACTCTCTGATCTAGCCAAGAATACAGCCATTACCATAAAACCGGCTGACAAAGGGGGAGCCACTGTCATCATGGACACCACTGACTATATCAATATGGTCAATAACCTACTGAGTGATAACACCAGCTACAAAATGCTCCGCACAGATCCCACATCTGCCCTTCAAGCAACGATAGCTCCCATCATCTACGAAGCCGAGGCTGAAGGATACATCAGCGCCCGCGAGGCCGCCTTTCTTTCCCCGCCTCATCCTCGCATCCCGGCTATGTATGCCCTACCCAAGATCCATAAGGGCATTACGCCTCCACCAGGACGCCCCATCGTGTCCGGCATTGGCTCTATTTTGGAACCCCTCTCTCAATTCGTTGACTTCTTTATAAAGGAACAAATTCCCAAAATGGCTAGTTATGTCAAGGACTCCACTAATATGCTAAATCTACTTGATACCCTGCAGTATGATCCACAACAAGAATGGCTAGTCACTATCGACATTGAGTCTCTATACACTCGGATCCCCCAACAAGAAACTTTGAATATGCTGAGCAGACTATTACACTCAAGGATTGAACTACATGGTGTGTCACCAAACTTCATCTACCAATTGGCAGAGATCGCACTAACCAAGAACTATTTTGTTTTCCAAAATACCTTCTACCAACAGATATCTGGCACTGCGATGGGAGCAACTTTTGCCCCCAGCCTCGCCAACTTGTATGTCGATCTTTTAGAACAACAGCATATCTACCCCACTTCCAACCCTTTTCTTGCCAATCTTGGCATATGGCGTAGATACATAGATGACATCTTCGTAATCTTCAAAGGTACTGAACAAGAACTTGCTTCTTTCCATGTTTGGCTCAACTCACTCAATCCTCACTTACAGTTCACACTAGACAAAGAGAAACATTCTACTCATTTTCTGGATCTTGCAATTTCCACAAATAACGGCAGACTAGTTTCGAGTGTTTACAAAAAGTCCACTGACAGAAACTCCCTTTTATGCTATTCCAGTTACCACCCTAAAGCACTCAGAGATAATCTCCCTTTCGGACAATTCTTGCGATACCGCAGGTTGTGCAGCCAGACCTCCACCTACATTACACAGTCCAGCCTCCTACGAGACCAATTGGCAGACAGGGGATACCCACAGAAAATCATCAGGGACACTTACAAAAGAGCTCGAAACATCCCTAGATCCATAACCCTGCAACAACACATTAAACCAGCCATCACCACAGGAATTACAGCAGTTTTCAGTTACTCGCCCCTACTCAACAAAATCAAGAAAGAAGTAAAGACTCTATGGCCGATCTTGAATACCGGACACACCACCATCCCTGTACCACGCTTTGCTCTCAAAAGACGACCAAACCTGCGAGACAAAGTGGTAAAAACACTAACACACAATATCCCGATCACAGGACCTAGCCAGCGTACCCTCTGGGATAGAGCCCCACCAAGAGGACACGCCCCCTGTGGCAATTGCTCCATGTGCCCCCAGATATCACGCACCACAGAGATTGACATAGGATGGCAGACACCATGGAGACAAATGACATTGACCAATTGCAACTCCAAAGGAGTGATCTATATGATCACGTGCCCCTGTGACCTCAGGTATATTGGCATGACAACCAGGCCAGCCCGCACACGTATGGTCGAACATCGGTCCTGCATTCGCACAAACAAACTGACTGCTCCTTTAGTCCAGCATTTTGCAGCTGAAGGACACACTGCGGACTCTTTCCAATGGACTATCATTGAAAGGGTCACACCTCCGGCGAGAGGGGGTAACTTCAACAACATTCTGTTCCGAAGGGAACAGCAGTGGATTTATAGACTCAACACATGTTCTAAAGGACTGAATGAGAATATCCAGTGGCACGACCTAGCGGTGCTAACATAGGCCACTATGTTGTTAGTACTGGTCTGTTCCTACATTCAATTGCCCTTTTGCTCTCCCTTTTTCCCCCTTCCCCCCCCCTCCCACTGTGTTCACAGCCCCTCGAGGGAGCAGTCTCCCCTCTCCCCGCTCCTCGGCATTTACCTAGATCTGGTCATCCGGCTAAACCCCCAACACCTGCCCCCCTCCTCCCACCCCCCCCTTTTTTTATTTTCTCCCCCTCTCTCCCCAACCCCCCCTCTCTGTCCCCCCTTTTCTCTCTTCTTCCCCTTCCCCCCCCGTCATCCACACTGGTTTAGGAGTCCACTCCCATCTCCTAGTCCTACACAGCTGCAGTCTCCGTCAGCCGTGTTTTCAATTCCTTTTTACGGGCGATTGGGCAGCTTTTCCCGTTTGGACCCATACTGCTCTTGCTTGGACGTTGCCTAGACGCCCGCCGACGTCATTCCGACGCCAGGCGGGCGCGCGCTGCACACTTGTTTTTAGAGTCGGTTGGCCTTAGTTCGACATCGCGCTCATTTCGAGCGGTCGCACCGAGTGAAGCAGACGCCTCCACGGAAGACACAGGTACAGCCCCAATTGTCACTCTGGCCTTACAGAGCAGTCAGTGCTGCAGTTGCATCTGCAATTTTCGCTATCAGGCTGTCTGTTTACAGACCTATTTGTCAGCACTCCAGCTGCCTTTTTTCAATTTTCACTTCTGCCACCTGGCTGTCTGTTTACAGACCCTCTGTCTTGCTTTTCAGAGCCACCAGCCAGCTTGTGACAGACAGACCTCCTCCAGCACACAAGGTGTGTAGAGGAACCTTGGCTATTCTTCTCCCATTTTGCCACTGAGCACTTCCCCTCTGTGACCTAGTCAACTCACTCCAGCACTTCTCCCTCCCCCCCCCCTTCCCAATGAGATATGTTTAGACACCGGTGACCAGGCACCACCAATAGTCCTGTACTCTTCATCGCAATTAGATTGAATGTTTATCCACATCGATCCTCTCACTCTCGGTGTAAGGTTTAGATTACACTTTTTGACAAGGCTAGATTCTTCATGCAATTGTCTCCCCTCTCCCACCCCTTCCCTCTTTTCTGTATCCCTACAGGAGTCACCTGGCCCCGTTTCAGACATCTCTGAAACTTTTGGATTTATCTTCCTTCTTTGGAATCATTGTCCTGAGGAAGATGGCCCCAATTACGAGTGCCATTGAAACCGGTCGACCTAATAGGTCATGAGGGCTCTCATGACCTACACCAAATATCTTTATGGAAAGAGATCAGATATTGCCACAGAACAACTACTCCTGCGCGCACCCAGATGAAAAGAGTGTGCAATTTTTACAAGAGCTTCACCTTACCATTTTGGCCCCTCGGCCACTTTTATTTGTGCATCTCCAACTGTTGACCCCTAAGTTTTCTACCTACCTGTGTCCCACGGGAACCATTAAAATAAATAACACAGGAAATCAGAATATGAACAGTTGACCTTTTCTAGGTTGAAGCACCATCATACAGTTACCGCAGTTAATCTTTATTTCTGGACAGCGATATACCAACCTCGTTGGATTTGCCGCTTTGTTGTCACACCCTGCACTTGAGCTTGAGAATATGAACTTCCATTTTTTCACCTCAGATATTTCGATTAATTAAACATTTTTCCTACACAAACGTTGTTTTTGTGCTACCACTCTGCATCCCTCGTCTTCCACTCTTCTAGGTTCAGTGCCACTGTAAAGCTAAGGCTCGGCCTGTCCACTGCCCCTGACACTTTGAGCAGAGACATTGCAACCAGGGAAGGGATTGTGACAGCCCGAGTCGTCCATGATATATTTGAAATCTGCGCTGTAACCAAATCAAACAGATTGTCTACTCTGAACAGGAGTGGCGGCCGTTGATGAAATGCCCCTCCGAAGTCACCATCTGGCAACAAAATAGTATCATAAAAAGAAGATTTTGCAAACGGCGTCCAACAGAAAATGAATCCTGTCCAACACACTTCAAAAACAAATTCTTCTGCCACTTCCAGTGACAACACGTTCCTTCACGCCAGAGCGTCCTTATTTTCAGAACAGTTTTCAGAGGGCTTCCAAAAATGTAATTGCGTTTCACAAATGCTGCTCAGTTCCTCACAAAATGTACTCTCTTGTCAGTCACAATCGCTCTTATAAATGCGCCTGTCTTCTTTCGCAAAATGTCTGTCTGGTTAACAGGATTTAATTTCTTGATTGCGCCGGTTCTCATTAAAAGGACTCATCATCGCTTTTAATCGATTGGGTTTGACACGTTCATCTCTCCATTGCATGCACCGGATTTCAATGGGGGAAAAAGGGTTCATCTTCCTAACTCCACTGGGTTTCACAGAGTTACTGCTTGGTCTCCTGGTCCTCTTGGCACCGACTTTCCCAGGGTAAGGGACTTACCTGCTTGCGTGCCCACGGAATCAAAGGTTCCCTGAAGGGCAAAAAGACCCCAGCAGAGTCCCCACCAGATCCCTAGCCTTTAAGTTCACATGTTTCTGAACCCACATGTGCCATGCTGTTTCTGGTATAGGTTTGCATGGGCCACAAGGGCCCAGAATGCACCTGTTCTAGACTGACTGCTGACTCTGAGAAGCTCTAAGTATGGGAGCCACTTAAATTAAACAAGCATTGGCAAAGCCAACAGTTTAGACGTGTTCATGTACAGGGATTGGGCATTTGCCAGGCACTGCCATGATGCTACTACCTGACCGCAAGACAGTAAGAGCTGGCTAATGGTGTGAGCTACTGGGTATAGTGTGGCAGTGCCTGACATTTGTGTAGACATGTTGCAGGCATTTTCCAGGCCCTGCCATAATGGCCCTCCCTAGCCATAAGATGGCAACAGCTGGCAAATGGCGTTTGTAATGGGGCATATTCTGGCGATGGTGAAACAGCCACAACTGGTGGCTTTGCCAAGGCTTGTTTTTAACAGAAACTCAATGTCAGGAACAGCTTCAAGAACACCTCTATAGCGTATCAATCAGGCAGCTGAAGTCATTAATTTACTGAAGACTGTTTAGAAATAACATTGGCATCCCCTCTGAAGCACAACGCATATGGCTAGCTCAAAGAGCTCCCCGCCTCCCAGGAGTGTGTCTTTTCAGGGAGGAGAGGCCTCAAGGGGGCTACCATGACAATGAGTGGTCAACAGGTGACTAAAAAGCCAAACAACGTCCACAGGGTGTGTCGCCATCGCCCATCTACCCCTTTTTCCGTGGCCAAAAGCGTTTGCTAATAAGCAGCACGACCACTCAGACCAAAACTAAAAACAGGTTTACCTACTGGCTCGAAGGGCTTCAGCCCATAGGGGCCAGGCTATGTGACTCTCGGGTCCCACCAAAAATGCATGCTCCGAGGCACGAGAGACTAGGCAGACAGCCTTGCATTCACAAAAGCAAGCTCTCCTCTAGCAGGGGCTTTGCAAAGCTGGTAGGCGATCGTGTGGGTGTTTTCAAGGGCCCGGGTCTCTCTCTCTCTTGCCTGTGCCTGCAGCCTTTCCTTTTGGATCCCTGGCTTGTCTCAGGCTGCAGGGATCCTTGGCCTTCCTGCAGCAGTTCCTGCATGAATCCCGCTACGATCAAACCCTGCTGCTGGCCGTAATTGTGCAAAGTGCAACTGTCTGGACACCCACCCAGGGAACCTAAACAGTTGAAAGTGATAAGCACGAACAGAGCTTGAAGTGTGTGCAGCCCCTCATGCTAGTAAGTGTTTCCATGTTTTTAAAATTGCAATGCATTTTTTATTTTTGTAACTATTATTGTACCTGCATTATGTGGTGTGGAAAGTTAGGCAGATGTGGAGAAAGACGTATTGCTTGCATTCTGGGACTTGAGGGCCGGCTTCTTATATTTGAAACTCTGCACTACAAATCCCAGGATACAAAGGGTTGAATCTAAGCTGCTGACTAAAGCACACATTGCTTTGTTTGTGCTTGTACACTGTCCTGGCTGCCTGCCCTGCCACCAGTTGTTCAGGCCCACTCCACAGTTCATTGTCGCAGCTGCAAGAATCAACAGAGGAAGACACTACCTTATCGGGTGCACATACAACAAATCTCTACCCTAGTTTCTAGGTACATTTAAGCGTGCCACTTCAGTGTACACCGGCCACAGGCATGGCTACCCGCACACATCTGAATACAGCAACGATTACAACAAATTTGGTCCCGCTGGTCACATAATTGTTTGGCTACTTACACCAGACTACGCCTCAACACCTCTGCCATCACTATACAGCAAAGACCTATGACAAATTCAGGCCAGCTGGACACATAACGAGTCTCTAGCAGCCACGCCATCTCCTGACCACTCTCAGCGCCCATCCACATGCCCGACCTCGTGGGTTGCTCTCTACCGGAGCCCGGCCAAACCTGATAAGCCTTATCGTGGCGAAATGCACACACGCATTCTAATCATACTCTCTGATCTCCACCACTCTGGATTTCAGTCCCTGAGGGTGTTCCCACCACTAGCGCATTGAGACTATAATAATGGTAAAAGGTGCTATATAAATGACAACTACAATACAATACAATCATACATGCAAACTTGAACCCTTAACAAAAAGAACTTAGTTTGCTGATACTTGTAAGCTTCCATCTAGGATGGCAGGAAATAAAACTGCAATCTTAATCATTTCTCAGATTGGTTTAATATTTGTCCTGTGTATTTTGAAAGACTTCTCTCTAAAGCAGACTACTATTTTAGCCATAGGATTCTGAACACGGGCACACATCTCCAATGTCTCAAGTCCTTTTTTATAAAGCACAGTATTTTTTGGAAACCAAAACAACACATATTTCTATCGACTAAAGCTGGGAAGATATTTGGTCAAATGGCTAAAGAGCAGTCTGGGCTCAAATCTCAGCTTCATCACTTAACCAAAGTTTGTGATCCTGGGTAAATCCTTTAATCCCAATTGGGTTTTGTTATGCTTTCAGCTGACAGGAACACATTGCAATTTGCTTATAAAGCAGCAATAAGTACCTTTGTGCCTGCACAATCTAGGGTGTGTCCTTCAGGCAATGAACATATGCATCATATACTGACAGTCAATTATTTCTTGCAATATTGTTGTCTACTTTTCTGTGTTTACATATCACTCTTAAGTACTTTAATTGCAAGTTAATAAATATAGGTGTTTGTATTACTATGGTATTTTATAATTGTGGGGTGGAGTTTCAGCACAGTGTTTGTGGTATTGGGGCATACTTAGGGCCTCATCACACGGACGGCGGTAAGGGTTTACCGGTACCGGTAAGGGCACCGGTACCGGTAAACCCTTACCGCCTTACTACGAGGTCCCTTTGCGGGTAGGTACTTTAACGCCTGCTGTTTAGCAGGCGTTAAAAACCAACCCGCAACGGGACCAGGGTGCTATTTACGGTACCGCAATTTGCGGCACCGTAATTAGCGCCTTCCCCATTCCCATAGAGCCCTATGGGGCAAAAATGGGAATGGGGAAGGGCAATGGGGGAAGGGGGAATTACCGCCCCGCCAACCTTGGAATAGGGCAGTAATTCCCCTTTCCACCAAGGATGTGCCGGTATTTTACCGGCATGGACCAAGGTGCTAATAGCACCTTGGTCCTCCGCCTACCATGTAATGAGGCCCTGTGTCTTTCACCACAGGCACTTTATCATGTAGAGTCTGCCCTCGAAAGAGGGGTACCCGGTGAATGAGGGAGAGGGGGCTGTGTTCCATTAATACATGAAGGCTTCGGGCAGGTGCTGTGAAACAGTAGTGTTTGTGTTGGTAACACTCTTATCCCTGACCATATTGTACATAACACAGTGCCCCCTTTAGCCAAAATGTGTCTTACCAAGCATTCGGCTGAGGTCCATCCCCATCGTGAGGCAATGCCCATCAAGTCCTGAGGTCTGCCCCGGCTCCCCTGTGACCTATCCCTCTTCAAGTCTCATCCTCGTGCCTCACTAGATTCAGAACTAAAGGAAACCTTTGTGCTCTGTCCTAATGTTCCTCAAGAGTGTGGGGGTTTCCCCAGTTGATACTGAACCTGCTCATCAACTAGGCAACATTCTTGATTTCATCTGTGCTCCAAAATGCTATATCTTGATTTCACTGCCCTGCCCCATTTTATAGTCTGATCATTTTCTGATTCCTTTCTTTATTTTTCATCACCCTCCTATTTCTCCGGTTCATAGACCTGCTTATCTCAGGCGTGACTAGCGTACAACACACGTCTGACAGTCCTTCCACCCTCATCACACTGGAGAATGCTTTCTCTGAAGCAGCTGATAAAATGGCACCTCTCAGACTTTCTAAAGGAACGAATCGTAGATCGGAGCCATGGTTCTCTGAAGAACTCAAGACTGGGTTGCAGTCAAGCCGAAAGGAAATGGAGGACTGGCTATTTGCTGGAGTCTAAGCTTACTTTCCGCAACCTTCTGTCTGACTACCAAAAGGCTATTATGATAGCAAAAAAGGCTTTTTTTGGGTCCAAGGTAGAGGGTGCCACATATAAGCCTAAGGCCCTTTTTGAACTGGTCCGCTCTCTTTCCTCTCCGACTAAAGCAAGCCCAGCGGTTACTCAGTTCCAAGCCCTATGCAACTCTCTGTCGACTTTCTTTTCCTCAAAAATTGGGACCATACGTACTGATATCAGCAAAACGGCTTCCCTCTCCTCTGATGGCCTGTGCTCTCCTGTACTTCCTGCCCACATGGCACAATGGTCATCGTTGCTGTGTTCTCTGACCTTGAGATGTCCAAAGCTGTTCATGTTCTTAAATCTGCTTCGTTGGTGGACGCTATTCCGCTAACTTTGATCAAAGACATGTCTAGCGAGCAACTCCCGCACATCACTGCCGCAATAAATGCTTTCTTTCTAACTGGCCTGAGTCCCAACTCGCTGAAACATGTGTTGATGCCTTTGTTAATAAAGAAGCCATCCTTTGACCCTGAAGTACTGGCCAACTTTCATCCCATTTCTCTTCTTCCCTTCCCTATGAAGGTTCTTGAGGCTCTGGTCTCTCCTATTCTATCCTACTTTCTGGAACCATCAGGCTTTTTTGATCCCTTCCATCCGGCTTCCGTCCCGGAAAGGAAACGGAATCGGTCCTTAATTCTGTAATGGATGATATCTCTTGGCTAGTTGATCCGAGGGGTGGGGGATCGGAGCGGTACTGCTGTTAGATCTGTCTGCCGCGTTTGATACAGTACACCACCCCACCTTTCTAGCCTGGCTATCAGATGCTGGTATCTCAGGACAAGTCTTTGATTGGTTCCATGACTTCCTGTCCAATTGGACCCAGTCTCTGACCCCTTTTTGTTCGCAACCTGGGCTTCTTGCATGCAGGGTCCCTAAGGGATCGGCTCTGTCCCCCATTTTATTCCATATGTATATTCACCCTCTTTTGCTTCTTATTTTGTCACATTGGTTCAGATCTTACTCTTACACAGACGACACACAGATGCTGTTCTGGCTGGACCTGTTTACTGTCGATACTGCTATTCAGTGTAGGAGATGTTTAAAAGATCTGGGCTCATGGATGGCAGCCAACTGGCTGAAACTCAATGGCTCCAAGACTGAGGTGCTGGTGGTAGGCACCTCTAACCCTCCCTTTTTTTGGACCTCTGAGTTTTGGCAGGCTTCACTGGTCCCTTGCCCCATGCCGGCTGTCTCAGTCAGAACTCTGGTAGTTACATTGTCATCTTCCCGTATCCATAGCACCCCAAGTGGTTCCTATATGCAAGTCTGGACACTTTAAATTGCGCATACAGCGAAAAGTGCTTCCTTTTGTTCTGGTTAAATACCACGCTCCCATGGTGACTGCACTGGTGCTGAGCACCACAGATTACTGCAACTCCCTTTACCTAGGTCAGCCATGCTTCCTCACCAACCGCCTCCAGTTGCTTCAAAATGCTACTGCCTGCTCAGTGCTTTGTCCCCCTTTTCGAGCCAATATGACTCTGCTTCTTAGGCAATTGTACTGGCTTCCTATTGAAAAGAGGATTCTTTTCAAATCTATGTGTGTCATTCACCGTGCCGTTTATAAGCAGGGTGCAGAATATATCCAGGCTAAATTCCCTCGCTATGTGCCGTCTCGTCCTCTGCGCTCTCAGTCTGCTCTCTTGGTCTCTGTCCCTCGTGTCAGACTCTCTCGCATTGGCAGACGTGCATTTTCGGTGACTGCTGCAAAAGCCTGGAATAGCCTTCCACTGTCTCTTCGAGCGATCGAGGATCATTTGACCTTTGCCGGGCTCTGAAGACTTATCTCTATAAGCTTCCTGCCTACTGCTGCTTGCCTCTCACTCTACCCAGTGCCATGATGCCCCTGGGCGCACGTGCGCTTTAGGAATAACTATAAGATAACATAACAGTGTGGCTGGAAGTTTACATTCTCTTAGGATATATATATATATCTGATCCTGCTTTTCTTCAGTGCTAAAAAGATAGGTTTTAATTCTTCTAAACGCACATTACGCCCCACGAGGGTCGCCCAGCATGGATTTCATTTCATATTAAAGTACCCACTCTATTAATGTGCAGCTCTGTGGCCCTGGGCTCTAAGTGGTCTCTCTGACAATAGTTTGTTTATTGTACTCTTTATTGTGTGTGTATCAGTAGAAGTGATGTCACTTCCTGTGATGACATCAGGGTAAATGGACATGTAGTGTCACTTCTGAGACCCCTGCCACTTTGGGGATTTCACTGCCTGGGCCCCACCAATAAAATGATGAGGTTGGCACCTATGCTTCAGCCTTGACCTTCTGTCCACATGTCCTCTTGGTAGATTGTCACACTCAGTGGCCCCACAGATCCTGAAGGCAACACAAAGGTTATTCCTGAGCAGAGCAAGTCTTCTGTCTGGCTGAGCTGCAGCACCGGTCTATGTGCCAGCATGCCAGTGCACCAATGGACCTCTCATGACCTCCAGAGTTCTCCTGAGGCAAGACCTTTCCACTGAGTCAGTAGCCGCCAATGGCCACCACTAGGACATTGAACCATTCATGGTAACACCTAGTGGCCCCCACATGCGTACATGCCCCTGTGACAACTGATAGACGGGCCCTTCACAGCCATGCACATCCAGGGGGTGAATGTAGTCACTCTGCTCTGGGCTAAGTTGCACATCTGTGCCAGGGCCAGAACAGGTAGCCCCAGTCCTGAAAGTGCGGGCTCCGGTGCCAGCCTTGGGAGGAGTGTTCTGTTTCTGTCTGTGCTACAAAGCAGCACGTGTTATCCAAAGTCCCTAAAGCCCTGACCCACACCTAAAACACGTGTGTTTGAGTCCCTGGTCCAGGAGCAGCTTTGCGGGACCTCCAGATCGCAATTCAGTGTCCGGGGCCCCAACCTCGTCAAATATGGTGGTTTAATTCCTTATTATTGATCATTGTGCCCCAATTTTCATGACCTCGAAGAAGGTATTTCAACCCCTTGTCTACCTCGTTGGTGTATGTACAGTATACAATCCTATCAGCAGTGCGTTTGTAATAAAATAGCATATTTCATTTAAATGAATATTGGGCTGGCCATTTCTTTTTTTCTTTTAAACTGTGGTACCAAAGAAATTATACTTTTTTCTTACCCAAACCACAACCTCTTTCAAAGCATACGCCCGTTGCTTAACCTATCACCAAAAGGTCAACCAACGACCTTTTAGGAATCTGTCGTTGAGTAGACTGGCTGACTAGTCCATTCCGAGTGATTAGAAAATGCCCTACCTAATCGCTTCTCCCACAAGTTATTCTGGCATCAGTACAGAACATACCTGACAATCAATGTTTAATTTCAATAGATCTCTCCAAATAAAGGATTCATTTTCTTAGTTCCATTGGGTAACACAAAGTAAATACTCCACTGGACCTCATTAAAGAAAGGATTCATCTTCTGGACTCCACTGGCTCTCACATAATACAAAGAATATTGTTCTTCATTGCAGCGACTCACAGAAGAAAGGACTCATCTTCTTGATTGTGATAGATCTGACTCATTAACATTGTTTGACTAGTTCGATGCTGAAAGTTCTTGCAGAACACAGACATTGAAGAGAGTTCTGCTGGCGTCCACTTTACACACAGCTTACTCAGAATGCCACCTGGGTTTTGGGGAATGATGTTCAGCACACAAGGCTTGTATTATTTTAGATTCAAGTTAACTGAGTGCCCTATTCATGTTGACACTGAGCTGTACTTTCCCCAAGAGATCTAGTGGGAATGGAACACTGGCTTAAATGCTGTTGATGGTAGGATGGGATGGTCATTTACTGATGATGGCCATCCCTCCCCTAAAGAAGGCTTGCATGAACCCCAACAGTCTCTCCCACTTCGGGTCTGTTTCTAATCTACCTTTTCCTGCCAAATTACGCCTGACAAGCATCTGTGGACAACTCCAACCCCACAGCGACGACAGCTCCAACCTCGACTTGCACTGCTCTGATTTCAAGCCAGAGCAGACACTGAGTAAATTCTCCTATAGCGATTATTGGATCTCGCTGTAATCAGGCACTTTGAAATGACATTTTTGCAAACTGGCTCTTTACAAAACACAAACAAATAAATAAAACATGTAGATGTCATTGTCCTAATACTCCTGGCCTGTTGGCATCCCCCATTCCATCAGCGGCCAAATTATCTGATCCCACGTGCAGTCAGTGGACAACCTGCGGGGCGTGACACTACTTTGGATTCACATCTCCCTACATCACAGTGATCAAATGCTTGCCTCTTCTCCTTTCCTTGCCTCCTTACCCCCACCCTCGTTACTATTAACTGTGGCCTCCCAGAAGGCTCTGCCTTCTCGCCCCTTGTCTTTAACCAGTACCTCTGTCCATTGGCCCACATTATCCACGCCTCGCGCTTCAGCCCTTACGTATGGGCCTACAACATGAAGAGCCAGGATAGGGCGCTTCCTGCCTTCAGTCCATAGCTTCATGGATTACAGCCCACTGGCTGAAGCTAAACCCCTCAAAATCAAAGGTCAGGCGCATTGGGGAAGCCTGGAGCGACCTTCCCCTTGCCCTACGGGGGACTGCTGACCACTTTGCTTTTCCTCAGCTTCTGAAAACGAGATCATTCTAGAATCAGACATTCAATAAAATCTCCTATTCACGCAAATAGCACCATGAAGCCCTCGGGCGTACGTGAGCTCAACAAGTTCAGATAACATAACATAACACCCCCCCTGAAGTAAGAATCTGCGGCCGGCCAGTGTAGGCACCTGCCCATCTCCGGCCCACTCCATCAAACATGTCGGATTTCCCATGGATCAGGATCTCGCCTTAAAGTCATACATGGATGCTGCTCTCAGCTCCTGTTTCTTCCAACTGAACCTACTTCCCGGAATCCTCCCCTTCATCTCCATCGCAGGAGACCCATAAACACCAAAGACCCCCCTGGACTGATTCCGGCAACAGAGTGTCCCTGCATCTTCTGCCAGAACTAAGCCAAGACTTAGAATGTGCCCAGAACGCAGAGCCATGGCTGCTACCCACCACATCCGCTTTGCCATATCTCCAGTGGCCGTCGGTTGCCAAGAGATGCCAGGTCAGAGAAGCCGGCCATGTCTATCATGTCCTGAAAGGTCTAGACTCCCGTTTCCTGACTTCTAAGTTGCCCCTAATGGACCCTGCACGAGTCAGTGCTCAAACCACGCCAGTCTGCCCTGCCTGCCAAACGCCTGAAAGAAGACTGGGGGCGTAAAGTCTTCCCATCATCCCTCGCCCAGAAACCCCCCACTTCATATTCAGAAAGCAGATGAAAGCATGGCTTTTCCAGAACCAACTCTCCCTCCTATAAATTATGTGTTACCGGCATGTTACACATCCGAAAACAAATAAATATTGCAAACACTGAACTTCTTTCCTGGAAATAGTAAATGCTTCTGTAGTTGTCTGACTCGGCATGGTTGGTATTTAATTAATGTAGAGCTCAGAGCCATTTCTGGAACACACAGAGTGAAGAGAGAAGAAAGAAAACCGAGGGTGGCTTTTGTGATTCACGAGTTTCATTTCAAATGCTCTCGATGGAAAGTGGGTGCTCACCCAGATTTAGGAGTTCTTTTTCCAATGGATTTATTTTAGTAATTACGCTGCATTTCTTGGAATGCAATATCCACATTGTTTATTGAACTGTAGCTAACAGAAAAGGGCTTCATCTTCTTGATTGCAATAGGTGTCACATAATAAAGGGTTCATCTTCCTAAGTGCTCTGGGCGTCAGCAAATAATTGATTCAACATTTTCATTAAATAGGGTCCCGAAAAAGCATTATTTTAAACAAAAATTGCATGAGTCTCATTGAAATTGATCTTCATGAATATATTGCACCGGGTTTCACAAGTTTATGAATCGGCTACGAGATACCCATGGCATCATGGACCTGGCTCTGAACTGGTTGACCTCCTTCCTTTCTGAATGACCTTTCCAGGTTCAACTGGGCCCTTTTCTCTGCTCCATCACACTCTCCACCTGTGGTGTCGATCAGGGCTCCATCCTCTCGTCTTGACTTTTCAACATCTAGCTCGCCCGTCTAGCCCATTTGATCTCCACCTTCTCTCCTAACTTCCAGTGTTATGTGAATGACACACAGTTCCCCTTCAACCTACCCTTCTCTGCCTCCTTCTCTTACTCTCTCACTCCTGACTGTCTGTCTGCTATTCAGGCATGGTGTGCTGCCAAAATGACAGTAAGACTGGAATTCTTCTCAATGGGACTCAAACTCCCTCCTTCCCTCCTTCTCTTGGGCTGTCCTCCTGTGAGGCTAACAACCTTGGGGTCATCTTTGACTCCTCTCCTTCTCTCTACACCTTACAGAGCTTGCCAAGAAGGCCCACTATCAGCTGTGAGGCCAAATCCCGAGTGCTTTGCAACAGGAAAGTTAAAGGGCTGAAAACATGTACTACTAAGTCCCACCCATCTTCCTGTTTGTTGTGGATCAAAGTGTCTCTCTGGTTAATTGAGCTCTCTGTGGCTCCGGATCAAAATGCAGGTCTCCCTTGAAGTTTGTGGCGAAAACTAATTTTCTGTCTCCATCAAAACACTTCTTCACTCTGAAAGGGGGCACCCGGCAGGGGTTGCCTACAGTAAATATTTGCCCCAGACATTACATTCACTGCCCTTCATACAGAGGGGTCAAAACTAGCTTCAAGTTGACACATTGCATACTTGTCTGCGTACTTGCACGATGTTGAACGTACTAGACTGTAGAATTTCTGTCTGTCCTGTCCTCCTCCATCATCCCCTCCATAGCTGGCTGTGCCTACACACATTGCACATTGATGACCAATCCTATTGTGTTCCCCCCCACACTTTATCACACACTAATAATAGTAGAAATGCCCTGGCCTAGCTTGCTAGCTATTGCTTTTTAATTCATTAGGAATCATCAAGACCTAAGAATGACGATGATATTGCCTTGTTCCCTTCCCGCCTTGAAGCGCTTTTAAGCACTTCACCTGTGTATAAGCGCTTTACAAATAAACAATTACAATTAGAATTCCAATCTTCTTGATGGCATTGTTTTCAAAATGTAAAGTATATGTTTTCCTAAAAGTAAAGAGTTTCATAGAATAAAGAATGCATATTTGTGATTGCTTTGGGCATCCATGATTTAAGGATTTTTGATTCTGATTGCACTAAAACACATGGGATAAAGAATTCATCTTCTTGATTGCACCAGGTCTTAAATACATAATAAAGGTTTAACTGTGTCATTCAACAGGCTTTCACAGAATATAGGACTCCTCTCCATGATTGCTATGGGTTTGATGATGGTGCGCAGTAGCACTTTATGGAGTGTATCTTTGCGCAGAATGGTTTTACCATAATAAACAATCTTGGACCCAATAATCGAATAGACTCAAAGAATATGCCAAAATACCACTTTTTTATCAATTCAATAAAGTAGGGCAATCTGGCGCACAATGAATTGTAGTTCAGGCCCTCATGCATCCAATTTAGGTACCCAAAGTCGTTATACCTCAATATGCGTCAGTTATGATGCCATCCTATATGGCAAATAAAAAAACCTATTGGACTTGGTGAATGGTTAGGGGAACATGTCTACTTATAGAACCTATAACTGTTAGTAACTTTATTGGTTGCTGTAGGAAAGGAGAGGTACAGGGGCAGTAAGTGACATTATATTCTGAGGAGGTAGTAAACTGAAAACAAACATCACCTAGTTGGAATACAGACAGCAAATGGAAGTGCACATTCAGTTTTGAAATGATCCACATCAGGTTGAATAGGCCAGCTGTCCAATTTGGACGGTGTATATATCAACCCAAACTAACCCACTAAACCTTTCCCATTAATTGATAATTTACCTTTAACTAAGCAGTGCAAAATGCTTGAGAGATGACATGTCAAAAGTAATGTGCTGTTCTGCAATGGGTTAACACATGCAAGCAGTTTGCAGGATTTGATTTCATGGCACAAACTGTGAAGGAAAGTATGTGCTCTGGTGAAAACAACATTGTACCAGAGGAAACGATTGTTACAAATCTTCTCATAAAGTTATGCTTCCAGAGAAACCAGCTCGGAAGATGTGTATACGACAGAAGAAAAGACAGGTTTTAGTTATAGAGTGACAGGGCTAGCATATAAATTCAGGAGAAAGAGAGATGTGGTTCATAGAAGAACGGGAGTGTAGCTGACAGAAGGTTAGAGCAGCAGGCAGAGAGCAGAATCATGCAGTGCAAGATCTTCCAGGAAGCTGGGGCCTTGGTCTGTGTGCTTCGTGGGTGGCGGAGCTCTGCAGAACTTGTGATACTCCGGATAGCTGATAATCAAGGGCAAAGGGTTTTCCCATGAAACCAGAGCATAAGTCTCACACACTGGAAGTGAGTATTTGTAAAAGTGAGGAGCATGTACGCATAATTAAGTTTATATTTACAGTCAGTCAGGATTAAGTGGTCACTTTGTGAACAGTGTCTTTTTGAAAATTATAAACGCTGAAGTGTAAACGGAGAAAAAGTGCGTTGGCACACTGTCGTGCTTGTGTTTTGTTTTTCTCTTAGACTGTATATTCTGCCAAATTCGTTGGGACCCAAGGTCTGGGCAAAATAAGAAATATGGATGTTTTGTCATGAACACAGGCTGGTCATATAATCTAATGTAGAGGTGCTATTTTGTTTTAATGTTCTTACCGCATAACCTGTTTTCAAATAATAGTGCATATAAAAGAAACACTTTTTTAAAACTAAATCAGTGGGGTTGTGTTTTCTGTGTCTAAGTGTATTCAATGACAAAGAGGGTGTGGAGTTACAGGGAAGAGCCCCAGTGTGTCAAAAGAGGTAACACATTTGACCATGGGTGGTAAAACAGGAGGGAAAAGTTGGTGCTCTTAGCAAGTAAGTTTATAAGCGTATGATGCATGTGTGACTGGTGAATCATTCACAGTGAAAAAGCTGTTATGTACAGATCTGTCAAAGAACGTAGTCCAGTCTCGTAGATAAGTGACTAGAGTGACAGTTAGCACTGTTGAGTTCCCACATGTACGAAGCCCATTATTCTGTGTTTAGAGTTGACCCTAAGTAGAATACAGGTATTAGAGGGGAGTTGTGTCACACCATATGGGGCTTCACCATAACCATGCTGTACTACCATGTTACCACTATTTTAACTCGATAATAAAATACCACCAAATTAGGTATAGCCCTATGACAAAATCCCTAACACTGCGTCTTGCTATCCGTCTAAATACGTATAATATAGATTATAGCAGCATAACAGTAGCAGATTGGCCTATACAACATTGCATGCTCATCCTCACACAGGCCCTTATGATAGGTTGGCATACTCTCCTAACCTTGCACACTTGGCTCGCTAGCAGCATGTAAGCAAAATGAAACTCTGGTGCAGAGAACAACGTCAGGCCACTGCCCACTTGTCTGTTTAGTTCTATTATTTCTCATCAGCCAAACCATCAGCCAAGGCCTCTCCTTTGTACTTGACCTTGTGGACTGTTCTCTTCGTTAGAACTATAAGGGAGTGAAGGTACATCGTTATCTTCAGCCTGGGCTTAGGAATAGGCCTTGATTTCTGGTCTTGCACTACATGTGAAGAGACCACGATTGTGTCAATTTTGCTTTCTATTTAGTCTTGTTTGATTTGATTATCTCAAGTGTCATTACCCTCTTCGGACTGAATACTTGGCATCCACAAATGTTTGCCTATTTACTTAATGTAAGAGAAATATGCACTGCATACCTTGCTTATCCTTGGTAACTCCCTGTGTACCCTTCAATAGCTTCTCGCTGTGGCATCCTTGATCACTGGCCAGAAGCTATTATTTGTTCATGCATGAATTTGTATTTCCAGCCTCGGTTGGCACTGCAGCTCTGGTGTCTCTCTCCTTCAAGCTCTTCGGTTACTACCATTGAGAGCCGATGTCCATTTTTCCAACATGGCCACTCTATCCATGTTATGTTTTCTACTGCAGCAATCTTTTATGCATCTCATATACCTTGCGTTTCTGTGTATATACATTTGCTATTCATCTGGTTATGTATCTTCTTTGTATGATTTCTTCTTACTTATACGTCTGTTACTGTGTTTCTTCAGTTATATCTTATTTCTTTAAGTATTCTTACATTGTTTCGGTGCATCATTGTATCTTCTCCTTATGATGTCACTTTGCATCTGTCAGCTTTTCTTTACAGATCTCCATATTCAGTGGTGCCTGCACATCTCTTGCTACCACTTCAGTGTGAGGGTACCTTCTGTACGGCTGTCTCAGTGCATAACGTCTCTCATATACTCAATGCTGTATTGACATGATACCTGCTGTCGTGCACAGTGTCTTCCTCATGGGCAGCACCAGACATGGGCTTGGGAGGGCTGAAGCCCTCCCCCTTTGATGCAACAGTCATCAATATGATGGGAAGGCCGCCCCGGACTCAGACGGTAAAAAGCTGACATATGTGTCAGCTCGTAGATCAGTGTATTTACTTAAATTCACCGCTCTCCAAGGTCAGTAAATAGTCTATTACTGTGGCTGCTGCCTCAGAAAACGTGCTGAGGACAAACGCCTGCCATGGGGGTATAAATAGACCCCCTATGTGGAAGCTAAAGGCTTAACTGCTGGGCTCAACCTTGAGCTGGCCCATGCCCCCAATGATTAGCGTTCCTTTGTTTTACTAAATAGCCTGTGAGATGCATTGGTGTAGACAGGGAATACAGGGAAATGACTAAGTAAAGAAAGTGGTTTTTGTTTGTGTGTATGTGAAGATGGAATGCATGTATATATGCATGCAAGCATGTCAAGGTGTGTGTAAGTGCTTGTATGTAGGTTTGTATTGAGGGGGTGTCTAAGTGCATGTGTATGAATAAATGCAGTGTGATGTAGAGGCGGCATCAAGGTGTGGCCAACGGGGGCTGCGGCCGCCCTTATGAAAATGCTGTCCCCACAACGCCATACCGCCTGCCTGTTATGTGTTTGTTTTGGTGCGCCATCCACAGATTTCCAGTGATCTCATCAGGCCGTCCCCATGAAAAATGTCTGTGGGGCGCCATTGTGTGAATAGTGTACATAGGTGCGAGTGTGCTTGTGAATGCAGTGTGAATGTTTTGGGTGCTTGTGTGTGTGTGTGTGTGTTTGTGTGGGTGTGCTTGTGTGGGTGGGTGCGTGGGTGGGTGTGTGCTTGGGTCAGGGTGTGGCTCGGACTGCGTTGTAAAATTGTCTCAGGCACCAATGAAAAAGTGGCCTAAAGTTGCAAATAGCAATTCATTGATTTTGTGACAGACGGTTTCAATTGGACCCTTTTTCAATTGTACCCAAGGGGGAGGTGTTTGATCAAATTTGATGCAAATTGTGCATTTTAAAGAATATTTATCCAGCAACACTGGTCAAAACTACTAGCCGCATGGGGAAGTAACTTATCAAACTGGTCCATTTTGCCCAAAAAGGTGCCCACTTTTACAATAAAAACTGGCCCACTCTAGCAATTTGCGTTTTTGTTTGGACATTGCCCTATAGTCCAGTCCGAACCTGGCGGGCGCATTGCAGCATGAACATTTTTTGCTAGGAGCATGGCACATTTTACTGGCATTTTTGGGCGAAGTCAGCTAGAGTGTTATTATGTGAAGGGGGGGTTGCAGTAGAGGAAAGGTACTGCATTTGGGCAGAATGAGTCCTACTGTGGCATTGAATGTTGTACTCGCATTAAGAACAAAGCCAGCTTTGTGAGTGTTGTTGCGTGGGGGAGGGCATGTTTTCTTAATGTGGTATTGTTTTACTGGTGTTAAGGTCAACATGAGAAGTGTTCTTATATAGGGGGGGGGCTTTGTGCAGCCATAAAGCAATTTTTTTCTCACTGTTGCATGACATTTTTTTTACTGGCGTTAGGAAGCAAATACAACATGAGTGTCCTTATATGGGGGATTTGTGTACTGATAATGATGTATTATTTGTACGGCGCTTTCGCCAAAGCACTGCACAGAGAACATATTTATATAACATTATCACCCAAGTGAAATTGATCCTCATTTATTGACCTCAGAAGGATGAAAGTCTGAGTGTGCCTTGCTGAGATTTGAACCTATGGCCTGCAGAGCACACACAGATTGCAGCAGCAAAGGCTCGACCCGCGGAGCTATTGTACCAGCTAACCAGCAAAGCCATGTTTTCTTACTGTGACATGGCTTCTTTTTTTAACTGGCATTAAGGCAAAGCCAACAAGAGCATATACTTACGTGGGGATACAGCATATATTGCATATAATCAGTATGAAAACGTTTTTTAATCTTGCTGGCATAGAATGGCCAAAGGCATTATGAAAATGTGTTTGACAATGCACTTGTGCATCGTTGATGGCTTGACATCTAATGGACTTTTTTCATGTCTTACCCTACAAACCCGATTGTAAACTGTGTGACTTTTTACCTATTGTATCATTGAACGTGTACTGTAAAATTCACCATTTCAATCCCTTATTCAAAAATGTGCCTCTGAAAGAGAGCCCCTCTGAAACCACCTGGGTTGGTTTGCTCCCCCTCCCTACGCTAGGTAGCTCGTACAGATTCTGTCGCCCGGGGGTAGAACAATCCCAGTTCCACCTTCGGGCTCCCTGAGCCCTACTACTTTAGCTCAAGGCCTCAATTGTTGCACAATCCTGCCTACGCCCCTGGTGAGCTAGGGGTGAAAGATGCATTTAATGGTCCAAAGGAAGGAGCAATATCTACTCAGCCTCCTGGGTTCCATGTGAGGATCAACAGCGAAACAGGTTTAATGACCCCAATCACTAGCAGCTTTCAAAATCGCCATCCAGCCCCCCATAATGTTGTGGCTGGCTTTGCACCTGGTCTTCGGGTCTTTCATCCAGTATGACGAAGGTGGTGGGTTGGAGCCTATCAGTGACGTACATGTCTGCTCCTCCACAATGGAATAAAGGATTCCTCCCCCTGACTGTGACAGTACTGGTCCTAATAAATAAAAGATGAACGTTTGTGATTGCACAGGGCATGACTGAAAAAAGTATTCATCTTCCTAGCGACACTGGCTCTCTGAATGTGAAGGACCGCCTTCAGGCGTGAACTGGGTTTTATGTATTTAGCGATTCATCTTTTTCAGATCATACTAGCTTTTAATTGGTGCCTGGATTTTTTGCTACTTGGTTGCAAGGTTTTTGAAGAATAAAGGATTCATTTTCTTGATCATGGTCTTGCAGAATAATGTATTCAGCTTCTTGAGATCACGCTAAATTTGGCTGACCATGGGTGCATGTATATATCGCACCTTGAAACAACTGTGCATAGGCGCGTTAAAAATATCATATCACATCATATATTTTTGTCTGTATGATATATTTATGTATGTATACATGTTTTATAATGCCCTCTGTTTAGAACTTCTTAGCATAGGCATTTCCAGCAGCATGGCCAGATGTTCTGCCCTCCACTCCCCCCCCCCCAAGTTAGGGTTCCGTCTAGCAGAACAGGCGGGTTTTGGTTTCTTTTTTTGTCCTCCTAGATGTCTGATTTCCATTTGGGCAGCCTCTACATCTGGCTTTTTACATGGTGTGTCAGGGCATGATTTAATACATGTTGAATGATTCAAACTGATGTTTTATAAAGTATTGGGTTGACCATTGATTGGCTTAGACTGGTCAAGAGTTCCAGAAGGCCTTACGTATGAGACTGGAGTCCTTGAGTCTGACCCTTTGCGTCGAAGGTGGCGAATGATGACGGGGTTCTTGGTCAGAGTTTAAAGGTCATTCTTTCTCCTCAATTGTTTTTGGTTGCTGCAGTTTTGCTATCATTTAGATGTTGGACGCTATGAGTGCTGGAGGGGTACCCTAAGTGTCCAGCCAGTGGCAAGACAGGAGATATTGGGGATCCGTGCCCACTCCCATTATATGTGACTTGCTGTCTATCTCTCTTGCTGCCATTCAGGGCCAAGCAATGTTTATTCACCCATTCCATGAATGCCAATGGGCCAGCCATGCTGGGCGGTTGCTTGCGAGCCAGTGGATGGGGGGGGAGTGATGTTAGGGTCGTGTTATTTAAAGATTTAGGGATTAGCCATTTGTCATCTGCACATGCAGACGTATGATTTTAGCCAGGGGATGGACATACATGTATAAAAACAAAGGTGAACAGCATGAGCCCTCTGGCTCTCCACATTTGAGAGTATCAAGTAGTGGTACGAGGCGGTCCACTTTAACCTTTTTGAGTGCCTAGTACAGAAATTCCCAGTGATGTAGGCATGTGATGTACACCCAGTGTTGATAATTATATTTTTATCTATGGTATGGAACACTGCCATCATTTGTGTTACTGCCAGTGCAGCTGCATCTTCACCCTCGGTGGCTGACAGCAAATGTTCTTGTATGTCCATAATGGCTGTGCAGTGCAGAGGTATCTTCATCATTGTTGGCTGATTGCAAATGTTCTTCTATGTCCATAATGGCTGTGCAGTGCAGAGGTATCTTCATCATTGTTGGCTGATTGCAAATGTTCTTCTATGTCCATAATGGCTGTCCAGAGTAGCAGAATCTTCATCATCTTTGGCTGATAGAAAATGTTCTTGTGTGTCCATAATGGCTGTTTTTAGCCCTGTCCCTAGTGCTCGATTGAAACTAGACAGGTGATATTCCATCAGTCTGTTAGTACCATACAATCCTGAAGTTCAGCAGTAATGATTTGTTCTAAGGTTTTTGTCATTTAGTTGGCTTTATCAGTAGGATACAGGTTTGTTTTGTAAAGGGATTGGTCACTATTGAAATGTTAAAGATGCCCGGTACTCCTGTCCCGATTATGTCGCTGATTATAGGTCCAAGGAATTGATTCATAGTCTGAACACCTGAGGGGAACATGGCTTCAATAGCGAAGCCGAGGACTCAAACTCTAGTAGGTGTCCACAAACATCGGGGATGTTTAGAAGCTGGCCTGGCTTGGGGGCAGGATCCTCGTGCGTGACGTGAAAGATGGATGACCATTGATTTTCTAAGGCATCATGGAAAGTTTTACGTGTTAGGAAGGAGTTGGTTGAATGAAAGTTTGAAGAAGGTGAAAAAGGGCTTGGTCTTGTTTGCTTTTTTCAGAGGCCTTTTGTGCTAATTGTTTTAAATCACCTTTAGGCCTTTTGCAGGGACGTTGATGCTGTTTTTTCTTGCAGAAATGTAATATTTCTCTATTTCCTGTCCTGGTGGATGCATTGTTCTCGAGCTGTGGTGGACCACTTCTTTCCTTTTGAGTGGGGAGAGTTTGGGGATTACTAGTGAAATGATGCCCCACTAACCAGTGGATGGAGATTGCTCAGTGTGGTATTAACTGGTGTTTGAAAGTCCTCAGGTTCGGTAAATGTGGACTTTATCCGAAGATTGTCTGCCCGTGACGGTGGGAGGCTTGGATCTGTGAAAGAAAGCAGTATTCTCCTTTCGGGCTGAGATGTTGCAGTAGTTTGTGGTGGGTGGTGGGACACTCTGTAACATATCAGAATTAACAAATACAAAATAGATAAATCAGGCTCTCTGAAAACAATCAAAATGCTAAGGACAAAGAACAGAGCTGAGAAATTGTAAGAAAGATGAAGAAAAAAAACATGCAACTCTGACCTTCCTAACCCAGGATGGCGACATGCTTACATTTTAGAAAACTTAATCTGGTGCCTAACATCTGTACAGGCCAGTTCATTTCAACTTATATCTTAAAAATAGGCCATTCAAGAGAGATAGATAGTCCCTGGCAATGACAACACATGTTTTTAGATATATTTCAAGCACTCCAAGTTGGAGGACAGATGCCCTGACATGTCTATAGGGATGACTGAGGCCAAAGCAAGTCCAAGGGAGAGGAGCCTTGAGTGAAAAAGTGGCAATGGGGCATAAGCTGACACCGTTAAGTCAGGTTTCACGAAATGTCCATAGGAAGGACCACAGTCAATGGAAGGGTATGGGACAGAACTTTGGTGAAAAAAGGACAAAGGCCCAGTCTAAAGAATATTTACCAGTGTAAACTGGAAAAGCAGTCGAGGAGGTTAGGGGTCATTGGGCCTCATTACAAGTTTGCCGGTCCGGTAACTAGAGTACCGGTAAGCATGCCGGTACTGTAGTTAACGGACTGGCAAACTATGAGTTCTGCTTTCGGTTGCCTTCCCGCCCCGCCAGGTCTGACCTGCCGGGCATACCGGCACCCGCGAGTAGAGCATGTCAGATGCACCGGCACCATTCACGAATGGTTCAGGTGCATCCGGTCTCCCCATTCCCATTGAGCCTTACGGGGCTTAATGGGAATGGGGAAGAATATTTTCCAGAGCCCAGGAATGGGCAATTACTGGGTCTGCCAGGGTTGTAATACCTCGGTAATCGCCCATTCCAGGGTGCCGAAAACATTTGCAAGTTTGGCGGCAGCCTGCCGGTTTTACCGACAAGGCTACCGCCAAACTTGTAATGAAGCCCATTGTAATTGTAATTGTAATTGGTTATTTATAACGTGCTTCATACCCAGAGGTTTCTAAGAACAGACCCGGGGATTGAACCTGTGTTGCTCTGCGACGTCTTGCTTCCAAGGTGAGTGCGTTGCCACTGAGCTATCATCCTGAGACCCGCATTGGCCCGAAAAGGTTACTTCTTTTTAAAAGGAGGGACCTCCTTTTGAGCCTAGACAATTTTCACTGGCCGATAAGTCGAACCTGATGTCTACGCTGATAGAGATAGGAGGTCACTCACACAGAAGGAGGGTGGTCCCAGTCATGAGCGGGGACCCTGAGTAGATTTAGAGGACCAAAGAAGGGATTTCAACACAACAGGCACCTATGGGGGGGGGGAGACAGAGTCCTGTCAACGTAAAACCGGTGCGGTAGGATGTCTGCAGAGTCAAGTGTAATAAGGTGTATACCCCTTCTGAGCCTGTGGGAACACCTCTGAGCTTCTGAGAGTTCTGTCAGGGGTGCAAGGTGCCCCACCGTGCTGAGGAACCTTGTAGTATGGCTGTGGTCAGTGGGCAGAAGCTTAGCATGCATGGAATTTTGCTGGGTGTGAGGTCATGGAAAGTGAATCAGAATGTTATGGTTTAAGTAGGCAGTTAAGTGAGAAGTTGCTCCGGCAGCTGGTTGGAGGTTGATGGAAGTTATTCATTCCCACTGATGCTTATTTGAGACTTCACAACAAATACTTAAGAATCTTCTTGGAGTAACTGATCATCATTGCATACTTCAAACCTCAGAACTGGGCTCAAGCCGCACTCAGGTCCACCAGTATTCTGGGTCAGCGCCATGTAGGTAGTAATATTATCTGGGATGAGGTCCGGATCCACACCCACACCCATTGGCAGAACCCAGGTGTGTTGTAACCCAGCACAGGGACAGTTTAATGAGGGCCAACCCTAGCACTCCCGGCTCTCATTCTTGAAGGGATTTCAAGGTTGGGTAAATGTTGGGTTTTAAGTTGTGTCTCCCCAGTGCACCCTCTTGCCACTGGGGCTCATAGTGATGTTATTTGAGGGGAGTTCCTAGGCTGCCATCTTCACCCACCAAACCAGTGGGAGGGTTGGGCGATCACGTTAGGCTTATTGCTGGAAATATCAAGCTTTGGGTGTAGACATCTCTTCCCTGATTCCTACACCTAGACTTTCAAGCAAGGTTTCATGTTCTAGTGAATTCTGCTCCCAGGGGCTGCTCACCGAGCCGGCCCTAAACCCCAGACTGGCCCAAACAATACAAAGCATTTATAGGATGTGTGAACCCCTTACTCCCAATAAAAAAATAAACTGTGGGCAGAAAACCACAATCTCCTGCTACCTCAAAATTCCCCAACACACCCAGCAGCAGGCATGTTTAAATATACTTAGGAACGTAACAGCATAAGGTAAGATAGGTGGTTGGATTTAAATGTACATGGGGAAGGGGTTGTAGCAACAAAGCTACGACCACTTATCATCCATGTATATGTAACACGTTTTACCAAAACTTGGGGTTCGTACATGTCCCCGCATAGCCACTGAACCCGGAACTAGGATGGTCTGGTTCAACTTCCTGGACACAGGGACACACCCACTCAGGCACCAATGAAACAGACCTAGGAGTTTAAACACGCTGTCACGGGCAAACTCTCACAGCACAGTGACTCTAGTCTCATAGAGACATACAACTGACTTCTCAGGCATGTAGTCACAAACTCCATCCCCCTACCCCTCATTCCCTTTCTTTCTCCCCTTCTGTGCTACCCTTTTCTATTCCCTCTCACACCAAGGTCCGGCTACCCTGGCAGGGGCACTCTACTGCACTCATCTGCCATGTCTGGGCACTGTTAGGCCTGTGCCGCAGTGACTGGAGCTGTACAATAGAATAATAATGGATCCGGGCACACCCATTACCACATGTGACAGCGCATTACATGCAACAACAACAAACACGTTCATCTCTCGAAGCGACCTCCCATCTCTTCTGAAAACAGCTTCTACAAATTCACAGCCATCATCAATAAAACGACGATCATAATACTCCATCAAGAGATCAAGAGACACATTGCATCCCTGCAGGTCCTGACTCCATATTGGATGAAATGCTTCCTTCTTAAATCATTACAATTGTCTTCATCAAAAACGGACCTAAAAACTTCTAAATGCCCGCTAGCCATTTGTAAGCACACTTTAACATAACATAACACATGGATGTGAAAATGCTGTGCTAATAAAATGTATGTTTGTATTTATTTATAGAAATCACCGGAAAACAATTCATTTCTGGCACAAATGTTTTAAGAAAATGTACCAATGATAACAGAGCGGAGGACATGGGCCCTTTACAATGGGGTGAGAGAACGTGACTTGAAGACCAGACTTTGCAAAGGACGGTGGAAACATAAACCCAGGCTGAGGACAGGACAGAATGACATAGGAACAGGATGGTGGAGGAAGTCCAGAATTAAGGATAGAGGGAGAATGGAAAAGTGCTGTTGGATTCTGCATGAGGTTAGGGAGAGAGGGAAGCAGGGTGCTGGAGTAACATATAGTGCTAGTAAACAGGTTCTTCAGATATTAGGAGAGCTTTGGAGTTGGATTTAAATAGTGGAAGAGTTGGAGTAGGTTATGTTATGCACATTTGTAGTGCACACTTTCACCCAAAGGCATCTTGGAGCGAGGAAAAACAAAGACACAGCCTTCCCCTATGCTCTGAAACAAGAGGGCCTTCAGTGCGTGCCTAAACTGAAGGTGGTTCACGATGCCTCAAAGGTTAGAAGGCATGCTGTTCCACAATTTGCCCACTGCAACGCGGGCAAGGCGCACCTTTGGAATTGCCACAAAATCGGCATTACCAGAAAAAAGAGCCCATCCCGGAATGTAAGGGGGGATCTTAGCTTGAAGATATTCTGCCTCCAGTCCATGGAAGGCCCAGTGGATTAGGCACAGGGGTGCAAATTTGATCCTCTGGATAACTGGGAGCCAATGGAGGGCCCAAAGCACAGGATTTATGTGGGCTCCACAGGGAGAGTTTGTTGCCACCCTGGCTGCCAGATTTTACAGCAGTTGGGAGCGGTGTATGGCGCCCAAAGGCTGTGCTAGGTAGAGCACGTTGCAATAATCGATGCGTCTGGTGATTAAAGATGCTACGACCATAGGTCGCAGATGTACAAGCAGAAAGGGAAGCACTTTCCGTAGCACTCTGAGAAGAAAGTGCCCAATATTACACACCGCGCTAATCTGAGGTGTCATCGATACAGTGATGACAGAAGAATCCTTAAATTCTTGACCACCGTCACCGGGGTGGGAAGATCACTCAACATGGCGGGCCAGAATGAAGAAGTTGACAAAGTGGCAGAAGAGGGCGAACCCACCACCAGAACTTCAGTCTTATCTCCATTCAGCTTGAGCCAGTTTGCACTCATCCAGCTTCCCACTGCCGACAGACACTCACGCAGTTCCAAGGCTGTCGTTGCTTGGCCGTACCAAGATCTGAGTGTCGTCAGCATAGGAGTAACAGCAGAAGCCATAAGAATGAATGAGGCAAACCAGCGGCTGAATATAGATATTGAAAAGCATAAGGGACAAGGTGGAGCCCTGCGGGATACCACAGGATAGTTCATATGGGGGTGAAAGAAAAGGGGGTAACGAAAGTGACTGACGCCTGCCAGTTAGGAATGAGACAAACCAGGCCAAGACGGGCCCTGGGAGCCAGCTGCCTGCAGGCGGGACAACAGAATGGAGTGGTCGACCTTGTCGAATGCCGCAGACAGGTTTAACAGGATGAGGGCACACACTGTGCCCTCGTCCACCAGCATGGTAAGGTCATCAACCACAGACACCAGGACACTCTCGGTGCCATGCCCTGGCCGGAACCCAGACTTAGAGGAGTTGAGGAATGCTGATGTTTCAAGAAAAGAGGAAAGAAGAGGTGCAATCGGGGACTCCAGCAGCTTCAAAGAAAAAGGGAGAAGAGAAATAGGGTGGAAGTTAGCCAGCAATGAAGCATTAAGGTACAGGTTCTCCAGGAGCTGGATCACTGTTGCCGGCTTCAACTCGTTGGGATCAGGCCTTCCAGACAGGAGGAGGAGTATAGAGAGGAAGAGCATTCGAGGTGGGGGGAATGAGAAGCGGGAGAAAGCATAAACGAGAAGGCACGCAGAAGCGTGAGTGGTCGCAAGGTGATGAGCCAAGGATTATCGTAATGAGCGAAGAGGAGAGTATAGAGTGGGATGAGCTGATAGGTTGGGTGGGTCGAGTCCATGGATAGTTTTAAAGATGATAAGAAGACGTTTATACTTACCCTTTGTGGCATAGATAGCCAACCAATCTGGCGACAGGCAGAGGAGGTAGAGGTAAGGCGAGAAAGGTGTAAAGAGGGTGCAGACCACAAAGTTGAGGACTTTGTCCAGAGGTGAAAAAGCATAGTTGGGAAGGCCAAAGAGGAGACTGGCACAGCAGTCATATCTAGAAAGGACTAAGAAGGGCATTAGCTGTTTAGCAGTATTGAAAAGGAAGAAGATGATGGATTTGTCTGATGTTGAGGAGGTTGAGTCTGGCTGCAGTGGCAGATTTGGAGATGAAGAGCGAGAAGTTGTGTGATGGGTCGAAGACAACACCCAGTTTATCAGGGGAAGCAGTGTAAGGAAGGAAGTCAGGAGAAGAGAGGCAGACAAGAAGAGACAGCCTGTTTGGATGCTAAGTAGAGAATGCTAGTCTTAGCGGAGTTGAGCATGAGCGAGTGAGACAGCATTCAATAATTGATGGCAGAGAGACAGTTTGACATTTTTGACAACAGCTCGTAGGGTAAGAGGGATAGGTCAAGAAGATCCTTGGGAAACTCCAACAGTCAGGTGGGTGAGCGGGGATGTTAGGCTATTCCAGGACACCTGAAAGTGTCTGAGGGCAAGGTATGAAAAAGTGTGGTACAAGAGAGACAGGGCAAACATTGCCAGAACAGGTGGGATCGAGACCAAGTTTCTTAAGGTGATGGATGACAGTAGCTGACCTATAGGAGGAGGGAAATGTAGCATTGTCAAGAGAGGAGTTGAAAAGAGAAGTAAGATGTGGAGCAACACTGGGAGCTATATGCTTCACAAGGTGTCGGGAGAGTGGGGTCATGGGGGCACAGGAAGGGTTAACCTTGAGGAGTAGGCCTATAATCACATCAGGTTTGGTGGGTGCAAAGAAAAAGTAGCAGGAGAGGACGGTAAGAAAGCAGAGAAAACTGAGCAGGAGTTGGGGATAGAAGGTACAGTGCGAGGGTACTGCGACAGGTAGAAATGTTAGAAGTAGCGAGCAACATAATTTTCAGAAGGAGTTGAGGAGATGTGGAGGGTTTAAGAGGTGAGAGAATTGAGTTGATGGAATTTTGGAGGGGCCTGGGTTGGGAAGATTGAGACGAAGGTTCAAAATGAGAGAGAGAGAGATAGAAGTCACGTTTAGCAGAGTCAAGAGCTGGGGAGTCGTTTTGAAGAGCAGTGAGGTACAGTTGGAGATCTGAGTCTAGACCTTTGCGAAGTGCAAAGCTTTTTCTGCATAGTTGTTTTCTCGGTTCAGATGAGACGTTGAATCTAGGTCCGTGGAGGTCCGTGGAGGGGAGAATTTAGGAGTAAATGTGGAAAGAGGGTAGCAATAGAGAAGGGAGCATAGAGAGCAGTCTTAACGTTTGTCAAGGCTTTATCAGTGGATGGAAAAGTAAGTTGAGCATAGAACTGGAGAGAGAGTGGTGTAGGTCAGAGAGATAGTCAGGGAAGCACTTAGTAACAGTAGTCTTATATGGAGAGAGTGGAGACTGAGTGAAAGATGATTGTGTGATCAGAGGGAGAATGAGCTGTGGAGATACATCAGAGGCGGCGAGGTGAAATGACATGAGAATAAGGTCAAGGGACTTACATTTGAATGGATGGTCAGAAAGTGGACAGAAGAGAGTGAGTGGTCAAGAAAAAGAGAGCTAAAGTCAGGGGATAGAGCAGCAGAGAGAGAGAGAGAGATAGAGGAGGTTAAAGTCCTCAATAAGATGATAATCTGGAGGAAGAGAGAAAATGAGCTGGGAGAGATAATTTGAAGAATTGACCTACCAGACCTGGTGGCCCTTAGAGAAAGAGAATGTGTATTTCGTAGGTGGCATTGATTGTGTAGATAGTGAATTCCTTACAGACATAATGTGCATTCCAATGCACAATATGAAGGGCATGAGATGTAGAAACATAGCAACAGGTCTGCCGGGGGTATAAACGAGTAGAGGAAGTGTAGTGAAAGCTGGGGTTGGAGTAGGTTTTGTGAATGGAGAGAGTAATGGAGCGAAAAGAAGGCTTGAGGAGAAGAGATGACAGGGATAGGAAGTGAGCTGAGATGGTTCTGAGTGGCAGTGAGTGCAGAGAGAAGTGGAAGGCAAAGAGATGGCATTAGAATTGCAAGGTGAGAGCGAGTCTGAGAAGAAGCAATAATGGGTACTTAGCGACAAGTAACAGGACACATCGAGACTGAGAAGAAGCAATAATGGTCGCTTAGAGAAAAGTAGCAGGACACAGCAAGACTGAGAAAAAGCAATAATGGGTACTTAGAGACAAGTAGCAGGAAACAGCAAGACTGAGACAAAGTAATAATGTGTACTTAGAGACAAGTAGCAGGGCACAGAAAGACTGAGAAGAAGCAACAATGGTTACTTAGAGACAAGTAGCGGGACACAAGAAGACTTAGAACAAGCAATAATGGGCACTTAGACGCAAGTAGCAGGGCACAACATTACTGAGAAGAAGGAATAAAGGGTACTTAGAGACATATAGCAGGACACAGCAAGACTGAGAAGAAGCAATAATGGGTACTTAGAGTCCAGTAGCAGGAAACAGCAAGACTGAGAAGAAGCAATAATGGGTACTTAGAGTCCAGTAGCAGGACACAGCAAGACTGAGAAGAAGGAATAAAGAGCACTTAGAGTCAAGTAGCAGGACACAGCAAGACTGAGAAGAGGCAATAATGGGCACTTAGAGAAAAGTTGCAGGACACAGCAAGACTGAGAAAAAGCAATAATGGATACTTAGAGACAAGTAGCAGGAAACAGCAAGACTGAGACAAAGTAATAATGGGTACTTAGAGACAAGTAGCAGGATACAGAAAGACTGAGAAGAAGCAACAATGGTTACTTAGAGACAAGTAGTGGGACACAAGAAGAATGAGAACAGGCAATAATGGTCACTTAGAGACAAGTAGCAGGACACAGCAAGACTGAGAAGAAGCAATAAAGGGTACTTAGAGACATATAGCAGGACACAGCAAGACTGAGAAGAAGCAATACTGGGTACTTAGAGTCCAGTAGCAGGAAACAGCAAGACTGAGAAGAAGCAATAATGGGTGCTTAGAGTCCAGTAGCAGGACACAGCAAGACTGAGAAGAAGGAATAATGAGTACATAGAGTCAAGTAGCAGGACACAGCAAGACTGTGAAAAAGCAATAATGGGTACTTAGACACAAAAAAAGTAGCCAGACACAGCAAGACTGAGAAGAGGCAATAATGGACACTTAGAGTCAAGAAGCAGGACACTGCAAGACTGAGAAGAAGCAATAATGGGTTCTTAGAGTCAAGTAGCAGGAAACAGCAAGACTGTGAAAAAGCAGTAATGGGTACTTAGACACAAAAAAAGTAGCCAGACACAGCAAGACTGAGAAGAGGCAATAATGGACACTTAGAGTCAAGAAGCAGGACACTGCAAGACTGAGAAGAAGCAATAATGGGTTCCTAGAGTCAAGTAGCAGGAAACAGCAAGACTGAGAAGAAGCCATAATGGGCACTTAGGGACACGTAGCAGGACACAACAAGACTGTGAAGAAGCAATAATGGGTACTTAGACACAAAAGACAAATAGCAGGACACAGCAAGACTGAGACTTAGAGCCAAGTAGCAGGACAGAGCAAGACTGAGAAGAAGCAATAATGGGCACCTAGAGACAAGTAGCAGGACACAGAAAGACTGAGAAGAAGTAATAATGGGCACTTAGAGACAGAGTAAGCAATAATGGGCACTTAGAGTCAAGTAGCAGGACACAGCAAGACTGAGAAGAAGCAATAATGGGCACCTAGAGACAAGTAGCAGGACACAGAAAGACTGAGAAGAAGCAATAAAGGTTACTTAGAGACAAGTAGCGGGACACAGCAAGACTGAGTAGAAGCAATAATGGGCACTTAGAGACAAGTAGCAGGACAGTGCAAGACTGAGAAGAAGCAGTAATGGGCACTAGGAGACAAGTAGCGGGACACAGCAAGACTGAAAATAAGCAACTATGGGTACTTTAGAGACAAGCAGCAGGACACAGCAAGACTGAGAAGAAGCAATAATGGGTACTTAGAGAAAAGTAGCACAACACAGCAAAGCAAAGGCTGCTGGGCAAGTGGCTTAGTGAAGGAGGCTGGGTGATTGCTCTTTACTTCAACACTCTTAACTAAAGACGCCCATGGGCTAGATAGCTGTATCGAGCTACTGAACTGTATGACAGTGCAAATTCATCTTAAGATGGACACCAGTTTCGGCTCCAGGACCCCGGTGACCTGATCTCAGACCGGTGCCCCCAACTGGTGGTTAGACTGGGGGCAGATCTGTGGGAAGCTGGGAGCAGGAGTTGTTTTTGCTGGGCTCTCTGGTGGGCAAAGTTACCCTAAGAAGTCCGCTGATTTTACCCCCGGGACACCGGTCATGTGATCTAAGATCAGTGCCTCCAATTGGTGTTTAAATGGAATAGGATCCTTGGGAAAGCTGGGAGCAGTGCTGGCTGGGAGCAGGAGTTGCTGGAGGTGTAAATACCTTTCAAAGATGTTTGTTTTGGGGTTAGGGGTCGCCTGAGCAGCCCCTAGACCGACACTGGATGCTTCTTGGAGGCCCCCTGACCTCAAATCAAAACAATTGGGTCCTGCAATGCTCAATGTCACCGACACACAGGGTGAGTTTATAGAGTATGTTTAAAGTGCTTCAAAGACATCGAAGCACCTGCCTATAGCACCAGCCCTTCCGAACACAAGTCGCTGGACATGCCCCCCATTCACTCACTCCAGTGAAAGGATCTTAGCCTGTGGAGTCCATTGCTATAGGTTAGCCTATAGCCAGCGGATACCAGTGAAGAAGGCTTGTAAACAAGTTGCCCAGAACCCACTAGTCCTCTCTGCTATTACCATTCAGACAACATGTGCATGACATGTGTTTGGCTGCAAAACATATAATTAAAATAAATGCGCACAACAACGAGATACATAGGGAAACATGTTTGCAGACGAAATTCCTCTCAACAGGAACATCTTGTTTGTTTGTTTGTTTTATTCACTTATAATGTGCACCAGACCCGGGGATAAGAGGGCACAGCAGTACAGGATATGCGAAGCTTAGGATACATAGTTACATAATTACACATAGTACAGCAATCGCTAATTACACACAATGCTTATAGTATCTACAGGTTGTAGCAATAGTACAGTAAGTTATCTACAGGATATTTATCAACAGGTGTTGCATAGTTACATATACTGCTAATAGAGCATATAGATTATAACCGTAGTACAATGATTTATATACAGGTTGCAGCTAGGATATCAGCAAGGTGGAGGAGGCGCTGGCTAGTTAACTTCAGGTGATTGATGTAATTGAATCTAAATTTGAGGTAAGATTTCCTATCACATTGGTTGCACAATAAAGCAAGAGTATTTCGGGTTGAGGCGGCTGGCTGGTATTAGTATTCTTGAGATTACACCACTTTCATTAATTACATGGACACTGTCCTAAGTGGGAGGAGTATCTAGAGGAATAAAGTACCAATATTCTTGAATTAACCACCCAGTTCCACTAATCACAGTGACACACCTTTGTGGCTGGAGTGGTTTTATGTATATATATATTTATTTATTCAATAGTTTTTTTTATAACGCACCTAATACGATACGAGTTCGGTTGCTAAGCACAATCTGGGATTCGAACCTCTGTTGCTCTGTGTGGTCTTGCTTCCAGGACCAGCGCGTTGCCACTGAGCTATCCTGAAACAATGAAGGATTCATCAACTTGGGATTGCACCTAGTTGCACTAATCATAGAGACACCCCTTTGCAGCTGGAGTGCTTGAAATAATGAAGGAATCATCTTCTTGAGATCAAACTAGTTTTCACTAATGATATGATACGATATGGCATTTATAACACGCCTGTACACAGGTGTTTCAGGGCGCAACAAAGACATGGAGAGGGAAGCAGAAGGAGGACAAAACAACGATCTTACTTGGCCCTGTGTCTTTCAGATCGCGCAGGTCCAGGGAAGAGGAAGGTAAGAAGTGTCGTACGGGGGGGCTAGGAGTGCAGGTAACTCAATAAGTGCAAACAGCGAGTGGCTCATAAGTGCAGAGAGAAGGTACAATCCATGAGTGCTGGGGGAACCCAGAGACTGTTCAAGGGCAACTGGGCATGCAGAGCCTGGGCTCAAGTTCAGAGGGTAGCCGGGTGACCAGTACATGGAGCCCTTGGGACATCTGCAGGGAAGAGGGAGAGAGAAAGCGGAAGTGAAGAGGACGGTCTTGAGTTGCTTCAGAACCAGAGGTGGTTCTGCTCAAGTTTGAGAGAGGCAGGGAGGCTATTCCAGAGGGAGGACCCTGCCGAAGAGAGAGATCTGCCCCCAGCTCTCTGCTTGGAGGAGTATCTGACCATCAGAGACTTGGAAGTGGATGAGCTTAGAGCTCCAAAAGGGAGATGTTTAGGAATTGAGAGTTGGAGGTAGTGTATTCCCAGGCCCCAAAAACCCATGGGGACGATGCAAAGGGTCTTGAACTTGATCCTTGCCACAACAGGGAGCACATTAAGAGATTTCAGAGCTGGTGAGATACAATCCCTGGGCTTGAGGCCAAGGGCAAATCTCGCAGTCCTGTTCTGGATATGTTGTAGAGGTCAGGCAGTAGAGGCAGGCAGATTTAGAATGAGGCTTTTGCAGTAGTCCAGTCTAGAGAGTACCAGAGCTCTGGAGATAGTGAGCTTCTGGGGGAAGGAGAGGAAAGGAAGACTACCTCTGAGGAGGTGCAGCTGATAGTTTGACTTCTTAGAGACATCAGAGATGTAAGGAGAGAAGGAGAGTGTGGAGTCGAAGATAACACCAAGGTTCTTAGCCTCACAGGTAGGAGCAGGACAATGGCCCAGAGTGGGTGGCCAGAGAGAGAGAGGAAAGGAGGGAGCTGGTGTTCCGATGAGGAGGATCTCAGTCTTACTGGCATTAAGGCAGAGATCATTAGCGGCACACCATTCCTGAATTGTGGCCAGACAGTCTTGTATGAGAGAAGGGGAAGAGGTGGCTGAGGGGAGCCTGAAAGTCAGCTGAGTTTCCTCTGCATAACCCCGAAAGTTGGAGCAGAAATTAGCGATGAGAAGGGTTAAGAGGTGGCAGGCAGTTGTTGAAAAGCCATGGAGAAAGGTTAGACCCTTGGGAACACCACAAGTAGAGAGATAGAAGAGAGGAAAAACCCAAGTTGGACCTGAGAGGGTCAGTCAGAGAAAGGAGGTCAGTCAGGCCATAGCCTGATCAGTGATACCCAAGTTATCACGGAGGCAATAGAGCAGGATGCCATGGTTGTCCATATCAAAATCAGAAGAAAGATCAAGGAGAATGAGGACAGAAGGAAGGTTAGAGTCATGGTTAGAAAGAAGGTCTTCACGGGTGTTCAGGAGAGCAGTTTACGCGCTCCTGGCACCTCTGAAGCCAGACTGATGGTCATGGAGACAACCAACAGATTCAGTGTGAAGATTAAGCTGGAGTTGGCCAGCCTTTCCACGACTTTTCCCTGAACTTACCAGCCCGCTCCCTCTCCGCGCAGCATTGCGAGCACTGGGCTTCTGCTGGCAACGGGAGGTGGTGCTACAGCAAATCACATGCCGTGATCACGTGATCGTACTAAGGCCTTCAAAAGAGCACTGCAGCCACCCTTGCAGTGTAAGCCCTGGTGGCAGAAGGGCTGGTGCTGTTAGGCTGTTTGGCTGGGTCTGGGTCGTAGCCACCGATATATATCCGGACACAAAGGTGGTGTCTGTGGAGAACCCAAGTAAGTTCCATTTGATATCATATTACATGATCAAAAAGTACATTGACTATACTACGGACTGTAATTAAAAAATCAATAAAATAAATTAAAAAAATAAATAAAAAAAAGGTGGGGTTGAGGAAAGAGATATTGAAATACGCCTGTGATAGAGCAAAACATCTGCAAGTGCTGGAAAATCAAATTTGATTGCATCTGAGAGAGCACGGGAGACTGTTGGGGCCTTGACCTCTTTGATCCCGTCAGGCACTTACATCTGCTTTTTTTTTACCTAAGGCAATTGTGAAACTACCATGTCAATGATAAACAATTTGAGAAGTGGCCCATTGGTAGAAGCACATAATGACCAGGAGGGGGAGACCTCAATAGTGGGACTTACCAACGCCATAAACAGTGCATTTTTACCATAAAAAACATCACTCGCAGGAGCTTTAGCTTCACAAAAATCGGAGATAGCTGATATCAGGTCTATGCTTCAGAATATAAGTTTGGAAAGAAAAGAAACCAATTTAATGCTACAAAATTTCATTCAGACCCAGGGAAACGTCAAGGGTCGTGAGCAGCCCCCATTGGGCGATCCCTCCAAAAACCTATCCCCCTCCACGTGGGATGATACTCCACTAACCTCATCAGTGATGGAAGAGTTCTGCCGCTTAGCACAGTTGGCGGACGCTACTACACAAGATGAGGTGATCTGCATAGAAGAAGACTCTTCCCAGAAACAAAGTATTGTTGAGGAGGAAGGGAGCCCTGTAGAGGAAAGTGCAGGTCAACCATCTCAAAGGAGGAGGAGGGCGAGAAAAAAAAGAAACAAAAAAATGCAAGACATAAATCCCAACAGCCCTCCAGACAAGGAAAGAAACCCAAAAATATGAAGGCAAACAAATCAAATAATTCTGATACAAATACGTTCATCAATAACCTAGCCAACGCATCAAAAAATCAAAACAAAGAGAAGACAGACAAAGGAGAGAAACTTTGCTCAGAAACGGAGATGGAGCCTCCTGAAGTGCAGGAGTCGGGAAAGAACAAGAAGAAGCCAAACGCCAAACTAAGGTCTGATAGTAAAAACGTCTCTAATAAAACAGTAGGAACACAAACAGAGCAAACAGACAGTAAAAATCGGGAGAACGCAACAGGCCCAGTGGTGGGCACCCTTCCACCATTGATTGCGGGGAAATCAATAAAGTGGGCCCCAATTTTTCTCCCCCGAGCTAAACTGGCTCCAACAAAACTGCCCCAGTCTGGAGCTCCTGTTTTAAAAATAGCTCCAATATTTCTTCAAGGACAAAAAAAAAATAAAACCAGTAGAAGCCCGGGTAAAAAGAGTTGAAAAAACTAGCAGGAGCCTACCACCAACCCGGGGCCCAGAAGAGCTGTTAATATTGCCCCTAGTGGTAGAAGACTCAACACAGAATATTCCGCCAGAACGAGTAAATCACAAAGACACTGGATTCAGAAAGGAGAGGGAGCAAAACAAAAGGACAGAAAGGGAATCATCATCTGGTAAAAACAAATCCTTTTGCAGCCCCGTGGCTTTGGCTTATAGGTCACAAAGACAAAATGAATTGTAAATACTTGAATAGAGGGTCACTTATGATGCTCTTTCTAAGAAATACCAGATTTATATATTTTTTCATCAAATGACATTGAGTATGTTACATTCCCAGAGCGACAGGCGACCCATTTAGTGGAAGTCGGGTTTACATCTAAAATAGGGGCAAAGGCAATCTTGGATGCAGCAGGCCCTTTACAAAAACAAGGTATAACCATACATGAAGCCATGCCCTCAGATACCAGGATTGGGGAAGGAAGGGAGGAGGAAACAAAGGAAGGAGGCGAAACAAAAAATTACCAAGTAAAGGAAATGTCAGATGTAGCACATGGTAAAATCGCGGGGGATAAACAGACAATGTGGGCGCTCCTCCCGGAGATCATAACACAGGTCTGCCAGGAACTGGTTGTGGGTGAGACATGTCTTTAGTTGGGAGATTATGAGGGTGGCAAGTTGGAAGACGCGAGGCTCAAGTTCCTTTAGGAACCTCAATATGAGATCAGAGGTATTTGGCAAGAATTACCTAATTCTCCTACAGGAGACATGGTTAGTTAACGCACCAGAGTTGGAGGGCTTCATAATAGCCACACAAGCCGCAACAAGAGTGGGGAAAGGAAGGCCAAAGGGTGGTCTGCTACTTGCCTGTAATGCCACTCGCTTTAATGAGGTGACAATAATCTCAGACGAACAAGAGGGGATCTTGGCAGTAAAATGTGTGGTTGCGACATCTAAAGGGTCGAAACAAATAGTAACAGTAAGCTTATACTGGAATCCGGCATCTTCAAAGCTTGCCATATTTCTGGATGCCTTGTCTAGTGTGCTGACTGAAATAAAATTGATCCACCCCGATTCATATGTTTTGGTGGCAGGGGACCTAAATTCCCAATGTGTTGAAAGTGGTAAAGGGAAAGTAGCACCGAAATACAATGCCATCTCCTCAAATGTTAACATTTGGGGATCTTTCTTTAAAGATTGGGACCTAAAAATGCGGAATGGATCTCTGGAAGGAGACATTCCCCCAGCAAGCACATGGTCCCGGGGAGCATCAGAATCCACTTTGGACTATATGTTCATGTCTCCTAGTATGTTCGACCAATGTGAAACTATGAGTATAAAAGAAGGATGCACAAGTGACCACAAACCACTAGAAATGTCAGTTAAATGGCAAAATGTAAGGGTCGTAAAGAAGTTGACAGAGCACATAATAGTAAACAACCAAAAATATTGTTTAGTTAAATATAACAGGGACGGAGAGAAACTGAACAAAGCCCTGTAAAAATGCAAATATGAATTAAGCAATAGAAAACTGAAAGATATGTGCAACCCTTATGTTTTCCATGACTTCTTGTGGTCAGTTGAGGCCCCCAGTCTTGTGGTGGGTCAGATGAGAAAAACCTATAGGCATACATTTGACGAACACACATGGGAGGAGAGACGCGAGTTGCCGTGGTCGATAAGTGCCATTAGAAGGGAGGAAGCTGTTAAATCTATCAGAGAGGCCAAAATAAAGACCATCAAAAGTAAATACAAACAATGGTCAAAACAACAACGAATGTCCCGTGCCCAAAAAGATGGGGAAACCATGCTCAAGGCCGTCCTAAATAAGAACTCACTGAACTTTTGGTCTCTAATTAACCAACAATCTATAGACCAAGCTGGAGCCTTGTCAAACATGGTTATTGAAACAGAGTGGATAGAATTCCTGTCAAAGAAGTATGCACAGTCGAAGGGGGAGCCTCTTTTTTTCATCTCTGGCGGCCAGTGGTCTTTGGATACAACGGAAGAGGATATCTACGCCTTAATAACGAAATCTTCGGCCTCAAGGGCAGCAGGCCCCAGCGGCTTAACATATCAAGTCCTGAAGGGAAACCCTAAAAGGTGGGCCCACCTCCTAAACACACCGTTCCATGAGATATTGAGGCTCAAAAAAATCCCGTCATCGTGGAAATCGGGAATCAAAGTCCAAATATTCAAAAAGGGGGATCGAAGAGACCCTTTAAATTACAGACCAATTACTCTTCTCGATGTGGAAAGCAAGCTGTTCACCAGCCTAGTACTGAGAGACTTGGAATCTTGGGCTGAGTCAAACAACATCCTCCCAAAACAACAGACAGGCCTTCGAAAGGGACACTCCACTTCACTTAATGGCATAGTACTTTCCATCATCTGTAACAGCAAAGTGGGGGGGCAAGCGTCACGACTATATGGTGCTTTCATAGACCTATCAAGTGCCTTCGATCTGGTGAATCGGGACAGATTATGGTCCAAATTAAAAGTTAGAAGCGCTCTGACCCACCTCATTGACATATTGGTCTCCCTCCACGAAGGAAATACGGTGCAAGTAAAACTCAACTTAGATGGATTTTTATCAACACATATCCCAGTAAAGAGGGGGGTGAGACAGGGGTGCATGGTTGCTCCCTTCTTGTTTAACTTCTATTTAGCTGATTTTGGACAGGAGGTGGAGTCCGCAGCACTGGGCAGTGCCAAGTTAGGCACACACGCAATAAAGTGGCTCATGTATGCTGACGACATCGTCCTACTGGACAAGACACCAGTGGGCCTTCAGAGGCTATTAAACCCCTTGGATCAATACATGAAAGACAACGACCTGAAGGTAAACCCGGATAAATCGAAAATTGTGATTTTTGGAAAGAAAGGTGGCAGAGAAGGCAAATATTGCTGGACAGTGGGGGGCAAACGAATACCTGTGATAGAGGAGGTCATTTACTTGGGCTACACTCTGTATTCTACACCCAGAGCCTGTACGCTATGGTCAGAGATGCGACAAAAGTGCACCCAATTGACGGCCCAATTGCAAAAAATGATTAAGCAATACTGGAGGGTTTCCCTCCTACCCGCTATCCATTTCTATCGAGCAAAGATCATTCATGTCCTCTTATATGGCTCAGAGACAAAACCACTGGCTTGGTCGATGGATTGGCAGTTAATAAAAGCCAGGATCTGGAAAAAAGCTCTAGGCCTCCCAAACAGCTTACCAATGGCCAGTCTGCGGTTTGAGTTGGGCCTCTCTTCACATGGGGCTCAGGCAGATTGGAAACTTTTATCTCTCTTTAACCTGATAATCAATCCAAGGCGTAATACACTATATGAAGATCTAAAAGTCCACTTGAGCCGTGCTGCCGTGGGGGTACTGTATGACCTAAAAAAAAAGTATCCCTAGAAATCCTTTCCAGATGTAACAGTGATATAGATGCTCCAACCACAAACCCCATGAAGACAAAGAGGGAGCTACTATTATCAGATTGGATAATGACAGTTGATCACACACGATCCTCAATAGTGGCACCCTCTCTTTCCCCAATGGACAAGAGACTTAGTTGCTTAGCCAACTATTTGATGAAATTCCCGAATGCTAAAGGGAGGCAAAACGTTCCTAGACTCCGTTTGGGTTTGATTTGAGCAGGGGGGATCCTGCTTTGATGAGGCGTTCTTAGATCACATGGACACCCCATTGTAGCTGGAGTGGTTCAATAATAAAGGAGTCCCCTTATTGAGATCACACACAGTTTCACTAATTACAGGGACACTTGTTTGTGTCTGGACTGTTGAAATAATAAAGGACTCATCTTATTGACATTGCACAGAGTTTCACTGATCACAGTGATGCTCTCCGTTGTGGCTGTAATGCTTAGAGGAGTAAAGGACCCATCTTTTTGAGATAACACCCAGTTTCACTAATCACAGGAACACTCCTTTGTGGCTGCAATGTTTAGAGGAATACATGACCAATCTTCTTGGGATTACACCAAGTTTCCCCAATCACAGGGACACTTCAAGAGCATTCATCGTCTTGATAGTAAACCCAGTTGCACTAATTACAGGGATCACCCTACTGTGTGGCTGAAGCATTTGGAGCAATAAGTGACTCATCTCCTCGAGATTACACCCAGTTTCACTAATCACACAGAAACATTTCGTTGCAGTTGGAGTGGTAAGAGCAATAAAGGACTCATTTTCTTGAGACTACACCCAGTTTTACTATTCACATGCATACTCTCTACTGTGGCCGGCATGTTTAGAAGAATAAAGGATTCATATTCTTGATATTACACGCAGTTTAACTAATCGCAGGGACTGTGTCTTTTGTGGCTGGAGGATCTGGAGGAATAAAGGATTCACTTTCTTAATTCCATTGTGCTGCCTAGAATTACTTTCTTCATCCCGTGGGTTTTCTGGAATAAATGCCTCACCCCGGGCTGAATTGTACTCGAGGCTGCTGAGTAAAAGGCTCACTTCCTGGAAGGGCTCTCGCCTCTCTCGGGTGCTCTTATCTATGGCTCACAATTCATTCTGTGAGCCAGGGCTGCTGATGCCAATTGCCAGCTGGAAATTGAATCCATGATCTGTTGATTTAGCATCTGTAGCAGAGGGAGCTTCTCCTTAGACTGTCACTTGGCAGGATGAGCTCTTAGGCAGAGCAGGCATGTCCTCAGGTTGAAACAGAGGGACATTTCCATTGCGGCAAATAGTTTCAGGTGAGGTGCAGAAAGGGTACAAGGGTGCAGCCACGTTTCAATGGTATGCCTTTTGCTAAATCTGTTACTGTATTTAACAAATTTGCATATTGTTGCATTTACATTACACCCCTGACTGAAAACATACACAGCGTGGAACTGGGGAAAGAATTGTGAAGAATTGCCTGTTTCCATCTGCATGTACCCCTTCTCCTTCTCTCTCTCTCTCTCTCTCTCTCTCCCTCTCTCTCTCCCTTTCTCTCTCTCTCTTTCTCTCTCTATATATATTTTTTTTTCACTGAAAAAACCTTAGTTATGATGCAGTTAAGTTGTGCAGTTTTAACACAACAAAACTCTTTAAATTCAGCAGATGTGGGAAGTCATGACCAGCTAAACTTGTGGCGCTCCTACTGATGTACCCCTATATTTCTATGTTGCCCATAATGCTATTTTGTATGTCAACGTGAATCCCTGCTCTTATTATATGTATGTGCTCATTGGTTTTGCAACGCGAACGCGCCACGGTGAGCAGGTCCTGACTTCCCAGATATGTGGAATTTCAAGAGTTTTGTTACGTTAAATCTGTACAGCTTAACTGCACTTTAATTGAGGTTTTTTCAGTGAACTTCAAGGGTTTTGTTCTATCATAGATTTTTATGAGCCACTAGCTCTTCAGTCTTGGCCAATGGACATGGCCTTGGGCTATGCCCACTTTCCATATTGCACCATTTGGTTCCTTTAAATTAACCTAGTTGCCATATTCTTCGGCTACATCCAATACTCCCCACCTCACTCTACAACTCTACATTGGCTTCCAATTGTCCAGAGAATAAAATGTAAGTCTCTCTGCCTGGGTCATCGAGCCTTGTCTGGACAAGGAGCCAATTATCTGAAAGAAAAATGTCACTGCTACATCCCGGCCCGATCACTCCGCTTTAGTGAAGCCAATCTCCTTGTCATTCCAAACATTCGATAGTCATGTGTGCGAGGCCGAGCCCTCTCTTTTGGAGCCACCAAACTGTGGAATAGCCTTCCTGCAGGGTTGAGGGGATGGAAAAACATCTCCTCTTTAGGCGGGCCCTGAAAACCTTTCTGTTTTAGCTCTTTTGTTCTAGCTGTTGGTCTTAAACCCTGTATTCCTCGCGCCAAGATGCCCTCGGGTGAATGTGTGCACTATAAACATAACATAACTGTAGCCGTTACATTCCACTTTTTTTGTATTCTTTTATTTTTTAAACTCTCACTTTTTAAACAAAAATCTTTTCCGATAACCATGGCTACTATGACCCTGATAATAGAAATGTACTACAAATAATATTCATAAAATAACCCCAATTATTCATGTGATGCTCTTTCATTCCCGATTCCGTTTTCTACTATGAACCCGGTTATGTGAAAATAACCCTGGTTATGCGAAAACATTCCAACTCTGAACTTATTCCATAGCCCCACCCACACCCCAACCAACTCCACAATTTCACACGGTGTCCTGTTTCCCCCTCCACACCTGTAGTTTGGTGTCATTTCATCCCTTTTCCTCCTTGAAATGGCAGTTTTTCCACGTTTGCGGCAAACACCAGTAATTCCTGCAATAACCCCAGTTGTCTCTCACATCGAGCCAAACAAAAGAAAAATTGTGACGTTTTCATTCCTGAAAAGTGTCTCTGTTGCGAAGCAGCACGAGGGGTATAGCTATCATTTTGTAAGAAGGAAGCACCCCCTTCCCCATCTAATATTTTTCCAACTACTAGAGGGAAAAACCCCAGACCCCTCCCTGAAATCGAGTTAATGCAAATCGAGTCAACGCTTCATGTCCAAGTTGTTTCACAGTGTGCAAGGGTGTTTATTAAACTGTGAAAATAGGTCTGAAAACCACCTAATCTAAAACTAAATCTAAGATGGGAGCAAGCATTAAAGGGACGTTCTGGTTAAAAGTAAAACTGAAAAACCTCATTAATTCACCAGTTATGTAAGCTAAGCAACCATAACTCGCGCTACCACTGTGCATTGCTTATACTAACACCCAGAACATCAAAGATGACATCACATATCTGGGCCACTTGTTTTTGTTCACTGACCTATCTAGGTCAGGTGGTTTTGTTCCTTGACAGTCAAAATATCAAAAGGTGCTATATATCTTGACGTTAACCTTGTCATATGTTCTTTAAGTACTTTCCTTAGGGTTTGGTCTCAGCTCATGGTGCACATACATGGGGCAATAAGCAGGCCTCAAACATACAATTAATTTGTATACATGAAGATAAACTTTAATGTTATTACCATTTTCAATGTTGCTGTTTCTTTCTTCTTTACTTTAGTTTCCCTGTATTTGCCTCTGATTGATATGCATTGTGTGTCTTCATATGTATTGTTTGTACTAGCAAAAATGAGTAGTAAATCTTGCAGCTAGTTAATACCTGTTTAACATTACTCAAAACTCTGATAAGGTAGCATTCATTATTTTACTATCCAAAATTACAAGATTTTAAATATTGTACTTCTGTGTTGCATGCTGCAGCCATAGCCTATGTTTATGTATGATTAGGTTCCTGTATTAACAACAATACTCCAATACAAAGTTGTATAGATGAGTACATTCTTTAATAGATTAAGTAGTTCATGATAGGTGTCCCGATCACCCCTGACATCTTGTTACCAACATTATAAACACAACCCCTTGTAGGGAGTTTTTCGTCCAAATTAATGTCACATGTGATGTCACCAATGACATTTGTGATGTCATCTTTGATGTCCTGGGTGTTAGTATTAGCAGTGCACAGTGGTGGCGTGAGTTATGGTTGCTTAGTTTACCATAACTGGTGAATTTCTGAGGATTTCTGGTTTTACTTGTAACCATAATGTTGCTTTAAAAGCTTTTTCTATTGAATTTCATAGGTTTTTATTAGTGTAACTTAACCATAACGTCACTTTAACAAAGTTTTATCAGTGAATTTCATAGATTTTTATTAGTGCAACTTAACCATAACTTCCCTTTAACAAAGCTTTGTCAGTGAATTTCATGGGTTTTTACCACTGCATGCTATTCTTTCTACAACTTAACCGAATATAGCAGCATTTTCCTCCAATTTACAAAGTTTCATATTAAAACTCTGCCATTTCCCACCTTCTAGTATAATTTTTAACACTTCTTGCAACTTTTTACACAGTTTTCACGTCCATCGATGTCCGTGAAACTCTGACGTCATCGCAGACCTTCAGGACAGTTCCAGGTGACCATGCACTTGTACGCGGCATGATGTCATGTCCGCGAACGCGTCTGCACTTTGCGATCGGGTCCATGCTTTGAGGACAGCTCTGAACTGCATTTTTTACTGATCTAGGAACTTTCAAGCTCAAAATGGACCCTTGCAGAGCTCCTACACCTAAACTTACTCATTATCCATTAACAATCTAGTACAAAGCACATATTTGAAGGAAAATTAGCAAAACTGCTATTTATCTTAAAAATGGCATCAGCTACTGCCATCTCTGTACCCCAAGAGCCAGCTGGAGGACCTACACAACAAAAAAAGTGCAGTACTTCTAAAGATAATGAAGACAACCAAGAACATGAGGTAGAGGAAGTGCCTACCTCTAGCGCCCAGAGAGAATCATGGGTTTGGCAGTTCTTTACCACTATTGGGAATTTACCAAAGGCTAAAGCTACCAAAGTGAAATGCACTGAGTGCAACATTACTCAATCGCGGACTACCTGGAAAGTACTCCTATGGGACCACCTCCATGCACCTCCACACCAAATCCAACCCCTGGAATGCTCTCAAAAAGGTTGTTCCTTTCTTAGTAAGTAGTAGGCTGTCTACCTCCACCTCACCTTCCTCAACCAATATTGCACCCACACAGCCTACTTCTGTGGGACACAACATCCCATCAGCCACCTTGCAAGCAAAAAAAGAGGCTGTTGATCCATATCTTTCGAAGACAACAGTCCTCTGCATATACTGCAACACACACCACACTGCCGGGGGAAGCAATTTCAGAGTGCTTTTGAAGCTGTAATCAAGGAGCATGATAAACACTGCCCACTACCTTAGAAGTAACACATGCACAACATCTTCCCCTGTCCACCTGGCCTCCATATTAGTGCTTGGTGCCTCTTTCCTCATTTCCCTCCCCACCTTACGTTCTAACCTCTCCGGAAAAAAAAAACACATCAAACAACATCAAAAGGAAGGTTCCTTTAGGAACCACCTTTCACAGTTAAAAAATAGAACTAAAAATAAATTCTTATAGACTCCATCTACTTTACATTTCTCAGTAAAGTGCACAGACTCAATAAGATGTTCCAACATTTCCATTAGCATTTTGTGTTATGTTAATGGGAATACTGTGGCGTTCATCCCCTGTTCCAGGGACTGGAATGCTGGAATGGGGGATAATGGCCTGGCAGCCCAAGCTATTGGCCCAAGTAAAGCGAGGGCGGATAATGAGGGCTCTGGGCCGTTATCCCCCGTTCCAGCCACTGCAATGGGGGATAAAGGCCATCAGCACACCGGGTTGTTAATGATGTTCACATTGTTGATGATGATGTTGAAACGTTTCTGTGAGCGATTGGAGGTGCATTCGAGTTATTGGAGTTGGTGTTCAAAATTGCATTGCGTATGGCCATCTTATATTTGGAGCAGCAATGTTTGTTTGCTGTACTGGTGGAGGGGCTGTTTATTTGCCAGACCCTTCCAGAGTGTCTAGTTTCCTGTTTTTTGGAGAGGAAGGAATTGTTGAACCATGATTTGTGGTGGTGGTTGTGAACTTTTTGTGTTTTGAGGAGGGCTATTTTATGGAATGCCCGTGTTATTGTGGGGTGGAAATGGTTGAGGGGCAAGGAGTGGTGTGTGTGTGAGGGGAGGACGGGTGATATTAGCATTGCTAGGGCCGTGTCTGTAATTTGTTTGTTTTGTCTGGCTGTTGGTGGGGGATGTGTGGTAGGTGGGAGGATATTGTGTTGTAGAGCGCATGTGATGGAGATTGCAAAGGGTCAGATCACGATTCAAAGATTTGATTTTGCACAGAGATGTTATTTTTTCATGAAATCAGAAGGCCAAGGGTTTTGCCAGTTGTGTGCGTAGGGTAAGTGACATGTTGAGTGAGGATACTGTTCAATGTGGGTTTACTGTCCGGGTGGGAACTACCTGGGTTATTAGTCTGGGCAGATGTTGGTGCAGGGGAAGCTGTGGTCATTAGTGGTGAAATATGACCATTCTGTGTGGAAGCTGGGTGGGGTGGATGAATGTGGGCTGTGGGTTGTGGGTGTGATGGAGGAGAGCGCCTGGGCCGGAAGGCCACTAAGGATGTGTATGATGTATGATATTGCTAAGTGTGAGTGTGTCTTTGTTAATGATGGCAATGACACCAACTGCTTTTGGTGCAATAGCCTGAGCTGGAGATCACAGGCTATTTCACCCTTGCACGTGGAATTTCTTCACAGTGTTATAGTCACAATGGTTATGCCAGTGTTTTGATGCTTGAGACATCTGGCATCAAGTGCTATACACAAACACAACGTATTATTATTCCCTGCCTATAAGTGGATTGCATTTAAAGGTGCCTGTTTGGCTATCAAATGCCAATTCGGTCTCTCTTCCTTGCACCTCAGACCTTCCCCTTTCTGTCCCTCTCACCACTCCTCTCTCCTGAGTGATCACTTCCTCCTTTCCTCCCAGCTCACCCTCTCTACCCCAGAGGCCAAGCCAACTCCAGCACTGCCACAAACCTTCTCGGTTATCTGACCTATGAAGTGCGTGTCAGTTAAGACTTTCGCCGCCACTTTCTCACCTCCCCCCCTCCACCTTTGGCTGACTCACACCCTGACAAAGCCCTTTCCAGGCTCCACTCTGCTATATCTGATACTCTCGATGTTCTTGCCCATGTTATGAGGATCCACCTGAAGCCCAAATCCAAGTACATCTCGTGGTACGATTCAGACCTCATCACCCTCAAACGCAAATGCAGGGTGGCTGAGAGGAAACGGCGTGCTTGTGGTACATCCTCTGACAAACTGGCCTGCCACCTGCTTCAAAAGGCAATATCGGCTCTCTGTCCTCAATGAGAAGAAAGCGTGAATACAAGCCTGCATCTTTGCGGCATCTAACAACTCGGCTGAACTCTTTAAAATATGCAAGGAACTGGCCAATCCTGCAGCAGTCTCTACCTCTCCTATCCCTTCTCAGGCCCTCTGCACGGTACTTGCTTCTCATTTCATCTCCAAAACTCAGGCCATCATGTCCTCTCTCTCCTCCTCACCCCTTCCTCCCTCTACTCCCTGCTCTTCCTCTGGTCCTTCTTCGGCCACCTCTCCGCCCTCCTTCTCTGCCTTTCCCCTGTTCTCCCCAGACAAGGTTTCTAGACAAGTCTGATCTATGAAAGTCTCATCAAAACAGGTTCATCCATGCTCCTCCAAAACCATCAAGGACCACATCGACTCCCTGGCTCCTGCTCTGGCCGAATTCTGCAACCACTCCTTCGCCACTGGAGTCTTCCCCTCCTCCCTGAAGCACTCCCTTGTGCACCCTCTTCTTAAGAAACCCTCTGCCGACCCTTCCTGCCCGACTAACTATCGCCCAATCTCCATCACTCCTTTCCTAGGCAAACTTCTGTAAAAGCTGGCCATCCCCCAGCTCAATCTTCACCCTGAATCCGTTGGTTGTCTCCATGATCATCGGTCTGGCTTCAGAGCAGCCAGAAACAAGGAAACTGCTCTCCTGATCATCCATGAAGACCTGCTCTCCAACCCTCATTCCAAGACCCCCTGTGACCTCATCTTACTTGATCTCTCTTCTGCCTTTTATATGGTCAACCATGCCATCCTGATCAACTGTCTCCATGATAACCTGGGTATCACTGATCAGGCCCTGGCTTGTCTGACTTCTTTCCTCTCAGATCAACCCTCCCAGGTCTAACTTGGGTCCTTCCTCTCCTCTATCTCTATCTCTACCTATGGTGTTCCCCATGGGACTAACCTCTCTCCCTGTCTGTTCAACCAATACCTTGCATTGCTTGCCCACTGCATTGACGCGCTCTGCCCCAACTTTCAGTGCTATGTGGATGACAGTCAGCTCATTTTCAGGCTACCTTCAGCCACCTCTTCTCCCTCTCTCATCTCTGATTGCCTGTCCGCCATCCAGGAGTGGTGTGCCGCCAATGATCTCTGCCTTAATGTCAGTAAGATTGAGATTCTCCTCATCGGCACACTCTCTCCTTTCCTGTGGCTCTCTGGCCGGCCTCTCTTGGCCCTCTTCCTGCTCCCACCTGTGAGGCTAAAAACCTCAGGGTCATCTGTGACTCCATACTCTCTTTCTCTCCTCACATCTCCGATGTCTCTAAGAAGTCACACTACCAGCTGCCCCCCTCAGAGGTATTCTCCCTTTTCTCTCCTTCCCCCAGAAGCTCACTGTCTCCAGAGCTCTGGTTCTCTCTAGGTTTGACTATTGCAATGGCCTCTTTCTAAATCTGCCTGCTTCTACTCTCTGTCCTCTGCAACTCATCCAGAACAGGACTGCGAGACTTGTCCTTGGCCTTAAGCCCAGGGATCGGATCTCTCCAGGACTGAAATCTCTGCACTGGCTCCCAGTGGCTTTGAGGATTAAGTTCAACACCCTCTGCATTGTCCACAAGGCCTTCTGGGGCCTGGGGCCTCAATACCTTCAACTCTCTCTTCCCAAATATCTTCCTTCTCGAGCTCATCGCTCATCCGCCTCCAACTCCCTCAGGGTCATTCGCTACTCCAAGCAACGAGTTGGTGGTAGATCCCTTTCTTCGGCTGGGGCCTCACTCTGGCACAGCCTCCCTGCCTCCCTGAAACTTGAGGAGAACCATCTATGGTTCCAGAAGCACCTCAAAGCCATTCTCTTTGCTTCTGTTTTCTCTTCTCCTCTCGCCTGCTGAATTTTCTGGCTGAAACTGAAACTGCACTGGTTACCTGGCCACCCTCTGATCTCGAGCCCAGGTCCCCTCCCCCACCAGTCGCAAACCTTCACTACCTTCCTGGCAACCCCTGCACTTGGGGAATATGTTCTGTATCCCTTCAGTCCCACTACCAGCACTTGACACCTGTTGTCTGCACTTACCCCATGCACTTGCCCCAGCTGGCCGCACTTTTAATTATTGGTATTTATTCTAATATCCCATGTTCTGCACTGTCCCCTCCCTCTTCCCCCCTGCACTTTCCACCTTCCCCCTACCCATGCACCTGTGCGATCTGAATGACATGACACCTGGCCTAGTAGGATTGTCTTCCCTCTGTTCTCCCTCCCTTAACTCGTAGCGACTTGAAACACTTGTGTGTAGGTGCGTTATAAATGCCATATCATATCACATCACCTACTGTTCATCCAAGCCAGGCAACGCGCGCGTTTTTGTGTGTGTACATCAATGTGGTTATCATTCTGTGTGTAAGTGTAAGTGCTTGCCTTTGCACCTCTCTGCACTGTGTGGACATACCTTGTGGCCCCAGAAGTGTGTATGCCAATATGCCTGTGCCATTCAATGCATATCTGTGTGGTATGTAATATGTGTATGTGCCTTTGTGCTTCTGTCAATGTGTCCCCCATCACTGCTTGTGTTGGCAGGATGCGTATCTGCCTTTGTACCTGTGTTGCGAGTGTCTGGTTGTCAGGGTGTTACCAGTGTGCGTACCACTGTCTGACTGTGCAATTGTGTATGTCTCAGTGTGCCCCTGAGCATGTCAGGTTTCTGGTCTGTCCTCTGCCAGCTTGTGTGCCGACAGGATTTGGACCCCCACCACAACATCTACTATTGGGTCAGGTTGAGCCGCTCTAACAAAGAGGACCTCACTAAGACTTTGGCAGTAGTGTAAAATATGTGGTCTTTTTAAGCCAATTTCCCCAGAATGACTAAATTACTGCATGCTGTTTTATCCATTGAGTATTACCACATGCCCTCAAATGGAGTCCTCTAGCTGTCCAAAATGGGGAATAACTGAAGCGTCCGCATGACTGTACATCTTCGTCAAATTCTGCCTGGAACAGACAGCTACCATGGATGGACCAGTGATGAACATTTCACAAAAAATACTATGGCCCTTATTAGAATGTAATGGGGCAGATGAATACACAGGTAATAAATACCCTCTGACCATACTCAGAAGAACATGCAAGTACCGATGCCGATCCTAGGTCATCACCAGTATCGTTCAGGTGAGAAACGGTACCAACTGAGACAACCCTACTGGCCCAAGAACCTATGGGCGGAAGATGAGACCAACTAAAACCACAAAGTCACTGGTATGAATAAGATAGATGAGGGGACTAGTAGAGTGATAGGTAGTTGTTAGTATATATATAGAGAGAGAAATAGAGTCACTAGATGACGATACATATACACACGAAGAACACATAATAGAAGTGCATGCATTAGACATGAATAAAACATGCACTCCACATGAAGAACACATACAATAGGTAATATATGCATTTAGACATGAGGAATACTAATATAACATCCATAAGAAATGAAGAACATTAACGTGACCAATGTATAAAGTGAATGCTCCATGAACGACACATGAATGTAGATCGCTAATATGGAAGTGAGAGTGTAATTGGGCAGCCATCTTCTCAAAGATGGACGCCACAGCATGTCTTAGAATGAGCACAGGCCTCAAGGCATCCAAAAACTCAAAAGGCTGAATCCACAGAAACACATATTTATGAAGAGCCCAAGCAGTAGCGTGCAGCAAGATTCTAGGAAGGGAGTAATTGGATGAATGAAACGCAGACACCAGATAACAATTCCCAGGATGAGGGATGGTAGCCTCCTCAGTTAATCCATTTCAATAAGAGCACAAACAACCTCTGAGGTCTAGGTGCATGAGATTAGCAATCCAAAAGCCTTTATAGAAAGTAACCGACGAGCGCCACGAGTGGCCAAAAAGAACACAGATTGCATGTTAAAATTAGCTGAAACCTTAATAAATAGAAGGAAATTCATTCTCAAACACGGTACCCAAACACGTGGCCCAGATATGACAAACACTGCCTATTCATTATGTGCCAAACGTAGATAAAACATGTGCAGAACTCAATCAATATACACACAGACACCAAAATCCACACAAGGCCAAGTTAAAAAAATACAGGAGGCCTCATCACCGTGGGATGATTAGGGTATTCTTTAACTAGAAATATGGCAGACCACTTGTGTCTCACTCGTCAAAATGTCCAAGGTTGGTAAGCTTGATTCCACCTAATAAAAGGTGTGTGCTTATTCAATAAGGACCGTTCGTCTGGGAGAACCAGAACTCTGCCCTCAGATCTATTCACCTGCTCAGCACTGCGAGCCTTGCAGAGCTCTTGCTGATGAGCTCTTCGTTTCCTGAAGGAGGCAGAGTCTGCAGCGATCACGTGACTGCACCCATGACCTAACGGTAGTATTTACACACGGCTAAACCACCCTTGCGGCGTAAGCCCTGGTGGCAGAAGGGCTGGTGCTGTTAGGCTGTTTGGCAGCTTTGGCGTGTGGTGAGCCATCTCTGACTTGCAGGAGGTTCGACATTCGAAGATTGAACGATCACTTTCCACTGCTACAAACCGACTCGTCCGGGGCGAGAGGAAATGTGGAGAAAGCCTTCAAAGTTAAGAAACAAAATTACCACGGTAAGCATTTTGTTACAGATTAACAGACACAGGAAATCCAGCAGCCATATTCCATCTGCCCCTTCTTTTGATTAAAGCCCAAAATCTAACATAAGCACTGAGAGCATATCGTCAGAAGGGAAATTCATATAAAAGGGGCGAGGGCACCCAAGGTTAAAATTAGTCTGGGGAAGTACTAACAACCAAACCCTCGGGGAGGGGTTGTCATTAGGAAATTTAGGGAATATAACACCTATCCCACTCAAAACCTGACGGAAAGGTACTAAGAGAAAAGTCAAAAGAAAGTAAAGTGAAACAACAGATAAACAACAATATAACACCTTCATAATCACACTCACGTGTAACGTCTGCTCTTAGAATGAAACTAAGGAGCACAGCGCAACTGGACTCAACAAAAGTACCAGAGTGGGACGGCCCCTACTTGGAGCCAGAGGTACACTCCACCACTGTAGGGTCACCTGCAGATAGGAGGGAGCAGGAAGCCGCAATGAACAGTCAACATTCAGTGGAGGCCCAAATACATACCCCCAATCCAAGATCAGAAGAGGAGAGAACTGAAAATGGAAATCAGGCAGATTGTAGAAACCATTGGAAAAAAGGGCTGCAATACAAAGTCACCACCAGAAATATACAGAAGAAAATAAAAGAGCATTTTGAAAAAAGGAGAAGTAGAAGTTTAAATGAACTAGTAGAATACCCAATAAAGGATCCAATGCAGCAGAGTGAAGAGGACGATATGAGGAAAAAATCATGTGAAGAACAACAAACAACACAAGAAAGCATTGAAAGTGAGAAGGAAATCGAGAGGGAAGCAGAGAGAGAAATTATTGAGACAAACAGTGGAAGCCCCTCAATGGAGACTCCCAATAACGAACCTGCAGAAGAGGGAAGAGGAAAAAAGTGCGACCTAAGTCCCCCTACAAGTGGGATAACCCTGAGTGCCCTTAACTATGTCCTAAACTCCTTGGTGTCAGTTTTCGAACTACTAAAAGGGGACGTCCAATCCCAAGCAGGAATAGTTTTGGAAGTAACTAATAAAGTAGCAAGATGTGAAGCATCAATGGTTGGCCTCAGTAATGCGATAAACACCATAATGACTCCATCATTGGAAGAGATAAAAAAGTCTCCTTAAACCACAGAATAGAAACCGCTCTTCTCTGTACCATTTTGAAAGATCTAGGGAAAGCAGAAGAGTCTAGCAGAGACCAGGTGCTGAAGGCTATGTGGAACTGGAATGAAAAACCAGCACACAAAGAAATAGGAATTCAGGCTGGAATCCAGCAACTTGATGTCCAGGAAGACACCCCTTTATCAGAGTCAAAAACAGAAGAGCTCTTAAAGACAGCCCAATTGGTGGAAGAACAAGATCAAACTGGAGAGGACTCCAAAGACAAGCAAAGTGAAGGCAAAGAGGATCCTACAGGTGATTCAATCATACATTGGACCGAGGCGAATAATCAAAACTCTAGGAGAAGAAGGAACGCAAAAAAAAAAAACAACAAAAAAAGAAAAACATGGATCAGGAAAGATTCCCTCACCTGACAAAAAAGCAAGAAAAGAAGTTACGAAACAACAACAGCAAAAAAAGGGAAAAGGAAATAAAAGAAAAGACACATGAAATCGGGGACAAGACACTTCCGCAAAGGGGTAAAGTACCTCTGGAAAAGGACCCAAAAAAAGGGCAAGATACATTAGAAGACAACTTGGAAAACCTACCACAAAGACATAAGGGAAAGAAAAGTACAGGGCAAGATGCCCCAAATACATTAAAAAAAACAGGCGGAAATGTAGGCTCACAAACTGAGAATCAAATCAAGCCCACTGAAGCAGTGGGGATTTCCACTAACAAAAAAATGAAATTGGCTCCAATCTTTATCAAACAACTTAAAAAAACAAACACGGGCGAGTACCGGATTGAGTACCGCTTACCCGCATTGTTTCCTGCCTGTGCTCCTGCTTACGCGTCTGTGTCTCCAGTGCCGGACTGTTGGACATTGATTTCTACTTGGGAGGTGATGCGAAGAACTAATCAAAATTGAAAAAAAAACTTTATTGCAACTGTTGTCAACAAAATTGAAGTGACACTGTGTGTTTGTTTGTTTGTTTTCTCAGTTGATTTGGGTGTTTGGCGCCAGAATTGTGCGAGCAGTTTTCGGCTCCACCCCTTCTTGCAGCGATTGGCTGCACTGTGACCCTGCCTAGCCTTCAAATCTATTGCGCACGCGCACAGCGCGCGCGCACACGGGCGAGTACCGGATTGAGTACCGCTTACCGGCTTTGCCGCGTTGACGGTTGAGGTGGTCTCTTTTACATCCTGACTCACGAGTAAGTGCCCCTTTTAGCCCCCCCTCAGACCTCAGACCTCAGTCTATAAACAGCTCTGAGTATTTTGTTTTGGCGTTACCTTGCCGCTCTATTTGATACTTTCAGTCTCCTTGAAATGTTGATGCGGGGTCGGCTTTACTCATTAAAAACCGACATGCCATCAACGGTAAATGTTGGCAATAGTTTTAACGGTAACCAAAATAATTTACAAAAAAAAATGTCTTCCTATAAATCTATTGTTTTGACTCCTTGCCCCATGACCCCAAAGGGTCCCAGTACTACCGTGTTTCATCCTGTGTGTCTGTCAACCCCTAATCAAAGTGCTCAGTTGCACACCCAATTTCCACGGTCACTTAAGTTACTCAAGTCTAATAATAATAACAACGATCTACCACCGCAGCGACCTTTCATTAGAACTGTGGCTGATCTAAAGACACCATGTGAACTCTCAGACAATACTATGTTAAATTCACCTTGTCATGCTCAACCAGTAATAGTAGACCGAACCATTCAATCATCTATGTCTACTGATTACAGTTCAGACCCTAATGACCCTAATGAGAATCAAGAGGTCTCTCTCTACGCGAGTCAGTGTGAATCCCCAATACCGATCCACAACTCGCAGAATTCTCACCAAAAATCTAATGTGTCTCTACCAGCTCATTCATTGTCTGCGATATCATATGTACACCCTACACCGCGTCGTCCCTGTGCACCTCCTCAAGGTGATTCTGCAGTGGCTCAATCTCTGTTGTTACAAACTACATTGACAGCCATTAATACCACACTAATGTCTCTGTTTAAACTCTTTGAAGTATTGAACTCTAAAATAACAAACCAAGAATCTAAGTTAGATGGTTTGTTGTTATGGACACAGCAAGTAAAACTGGCGCCTCCTCTTCACCCATGCCCAACAGAAGGGACGCTGTGTGGTGATTCCTCTGGCACTCGGATGGCAGCTGACCCAGTCCCTTTAACATCTTTGCCCACGCCTTACCCGGCGCTGCCCACTATTGCGCATATTATCACAGTAAGTCCTCCAAAACCGGCTGCTCCCCCAGTTTCCTCTAATCAATCGTGGGTGAGTGTGCAAGACTCACCAATTTCTAACCCTATGTTGGAAAACGTTCTGCCTGTAATGAACCCCACTGTCCTGGATGAGTGTCCCTCTGTAGTTTCTTCGAAATTTAGGAAGATTGTCAAAACCAACGCCAAAAAAAAGACTAAGAACATGCCTGCTGCACGAATGTCAAAAGCCTCAATACATGCCTTTTTTAAAAAAATTACTATGGTCCGTCCTGTAGCTGCAGAAATAGTAAAACCTCTTCCAGCCTGTCCTGTATCTACCAATCTTGATGAACATGCTCTACCTGCAGTACCTGTGATTTATGACCCATTAGACGCCCTAGTTGAGGCTCTTGAATCTGACCATACTGATAACATTGATGATCCGATCTGGACTGACACTCGGGCTACATCTTCTGCTCATCAGTTACCAACTCCTAGCAATCATGATACCGAATTACAACGGTCTGTTATTTTGAGTGAAATGCGTCGCGCCCTGGACGCCTACATGGATGAGCGTTGCCCGTCACTGAATGATCACGCTTTGAATCCAGCAGTGGACTCCCAAACCAAATCAGTTTCTTGGACTTCCCCGGTGGTTCAATCTAAAACTTCTTCACATCGACTAAATAATAGAGGTCTGCCTATATCTAAACACGTTCCAGGACTGTCTATAGAACATCAAAATTACACCGCGGAAAGAAACAACATCTCATTCAATAATCTTGAGACGAAAAATGTCAGCAATAGGCAATCTCGCCACCTTATTACTACCGTGCCAGCCTGCCACACGCTAATTTTGAAATGCCGTGATGGCCCCTATCCTAAATTCAATCTAAACAGGCAAAGTGTCTTGAATATTTTTGGCGATGTACTTGAACTAGAAGACCTAACATCACACAATATAGCTCAAGTCGAATATATTTCTGACACCACTACAGCAATTGTGAGACTATGGATCCCCCAGGATTAGTCTTAAATACTATATGGCTTGCTAAAATGTCTTTATTTGAAATGGGTTTCTTGTTGACACAAGACCCGGAGCGTATCACAAAACATGTAGATGCCCTTTCAGTTCACCAATCTCAAATTTACATGAGCTCCCGGGATGACATGCAGACATCTAGATATTAACCATCAACTACATTACAGCCTCATGTCATTAAAATAGCTTCCTGGAATACTCGTGGCCATTCGCATTTACACACTTCATTAAAAATACTAGCAGACTATGCTATAATTGCCCTGCAAGAAACTTGGTATTTGGAATCTCCAACCTGGGACAATTTTGATGTCATTTTATTACCTGCAAAGCTGGGAGCACGTGGTCGGCCCTCATCAGGGTTATTGGTGGCTGCTAACAAGAAATTGGGTTTTAAAGTCGAAGCCTGGAAGCATGTCAGCAACTATATGCAATTGGTGAAAATTACCTGTAAAAATCATACAATAGCCCTTGTCAACATCTACCGTAACCCGGTCGGGTTATCAGACGTGGCTTTCTTTGAGGGCTTAACAGGATTCATTGATTTGATATCAGTCACACCTGGCATCACTGACTCCCTTATCATGGGCGATTTAAACATGGATTGTTTGTCCCTGGCTAATAGAAATAAGACGAGGGCTGTTACCACGTGGTCCCGCATTATGTCTGACTGCAATATGTGTATGGTAAATGGCTCTGTAGATAGTGACATCCCACCGAATCCAACATGGCAGCGAGGCATTAGTCAAAGTACCATTGATTACATGTATGTTGAGCGAACCATGTTTACCCGCATTCTCCTGTTTGAGATAATACAGGGGTCTGTAAGTGATCACCATCTTCTCTCCCTTCAGTTAGCTTGGACGCCTATGAACTCAAGACAATGGCTTGACCAGCATTTCATGGTCAATAATACCAAAAATCGGCTCAGATGGACGCATGGAAATCTTATGAAGTTCACGCATGCAATTCATCAGTATGATAAATCATCTAAACTGATTGAGTGTATTGATTTTCTTGATCCATTTCGGCACACAATTGTCCCAAATCCAAATGTAAAAACTCATAAGCATACATTTGACTTTGCAATTAAAGCTCGCAAGGCCGAATATCGCAGGGAAAAAAGAGTAATTCTTATGACAAATAACGCTAACATTAATGCCAACCTAAAAACAGCTAAATGCAAATACATGAATTGGATTCGAGGACACCGAGCCAAGGTTTTCCAACAAGACGGTGAAGCGATGCTATCTGCAATTTGGTCTAAAAACTCAGCAGAAATATGGCGATATCTTAATCAAAAACCAAATGTAGCTCAAGCCCATGTGCAATCAAATCCTGTAACAGAGGCCGTTTGGGTATCACATTTCTCTAATCTCTATAGTGATCCAGAATTTGATACGAACGATCACCAGATTCAGTCCTCTAAACCCTGGGACATTCATTGCTCCCCTTATCTTCTTGAAGCAATGATCAAAAAATTAAGCTCATCACGAGCTGCCGGTCCCGATGGCCTCCATAATGTCATCTTGAAGGACAATCCAAGACTTTGGGCTTTAAACCTTCATGCAATCTTTGTACAAGTGTTGACTAATCGCAGACTGCCAGCCTCTTGGCTAAATTCTGTGATAGTCCCTATCTATAAGAAGGGTGACCGCTCTGATCCTCGTAATTACCGGCCAATTGCCCTGCTAGATACACCAGGTAAACTGTTTGCAAAACTAGTATTGTCAGAGTTCAATCAATGGACAGAAACCTGTGGTAAACGTGATCTTCACCAAACGGGTTTTGTTGCGGGCATGGGCACCTGTGTCAATCTTTTTACGTTGAACACAATCAAAGCCCTCCGCCAGTCTCATAAGCAGTCAGTCTATTTCGCGTTTATTGACCTGCACGCTGCATTTGACTCTGTTTCTCGTCCCTTACTATTGGCGAAATTAATAAGAGATAATTGTCCATCAGACCTCTTTGATATCATCCATGCATTTCATGGTGCAACCTCTATTCGCGTAAGGCTTACTTTGGAGGGGTTGCTATCTGCTCCTATTAAGACCGCGCGAGGCTTAAAACAAGGTTGCCTATTAGCGGCAGCAATTTTTAACTATTTCATACATGACCTGAGTATTTCCTTTCTACAGATATGTTCTGATGCCCCTATCTTGAAGGGGTTTAAAATTACTAACTTGAACTATGCTGATGACATTGTACTAATTTCTAAAACGCCGAAGGGCCTACAGAATCTTATAGATGCGTTTAACCTGTACCTATGTAACAACCAACTGGTGGTCAACACTAAAAAAAAACAGATTGTAGTCTACCAAGCTAACAAATTTAGTAGGTCCAGGCTAGCGTGGTCAATAAATAATACACCACTAGATATTGTGCCAACTTACACCTACTTAGGCGTTGATTTTGATGGCCTAACCAATTCACGCAGCCAGATAGAGCGCATGGAGGCAAAGCTGACCGTGACCATTTCGCAGACCAGAATAATATTGCACAAATTTGGGAAATTTTCCATTAAACCGGCAATAGTTTTCTGGACTGTAAAAGCCATCCCTTCGATTATATATGGAGCGGAATCCATCCTGAATTGTCAAAATCTTAGAAAATCTAATCTTGATGGATTCAAGGGAAAATATTGGCGAGCGGTGTTATCTTTGCCGTACTGTGTTCCCGGTCCTTGGCTGCGTTATGAATTGGGACTCGTCTCAATGCATGCTATCTATAGATGGCGTTGTTGTATGTTTCTGCGTAAATGCATAGTGGCTTCTCAAAAAGTTACTATTCTGTCGATCATCTCTGGTTTTATGCTAACATCGGATAAATCCTTTGTGAAACTTTGGATTGACTTCTGTTTAGAAGCTCTTGCGGCCGCAAGCATACCAATAGCCTTGTTAATATCTAATCCAACAAAGGCAAAAAATCTTTTATACCAACTAGATTGGATTAAGACCTTAGAGAAATGCCAAAAATACCGCCAACCATGTAAGTATCGATTCTGGCCCAAACCGGTAAAAAGTCCAGAGTCTTAACTACTAAAATTTCCATCAGTAGCATTAAGATCAGGAATAATGAGGGCACGATTTGATCTATGGCCCACTCATCAAGTTCAAGTGAGACGCAATTTGAGACCTCGAGCACTCATGTCATGCAGATTCTGTAATGATCCCACCACGATTGAATCTCTTGAACACTTGGTCTGCAATTGTGCCCAATTATCTATCTTAAGATCAAAACATTTTTCAAAGGTGATGAGTACGTTAACAATCATTGCCTATGACATGCGCTGGTCTTTTTTATTGTGTTCTAACAATTACTCTGTCAAGGTGGCCTTAAGTAATTTTTTGATGGCCATAAACTGGGACATTTCTATCTGAGAGGCGGTTTCAATCTCAAGCAGCGACCGACTTAAAGAAGGGTAACGGTTTGCTAAGTCATCTACCAGATAAACTGGCCCTCATTACGACCCTGGCGGAAATCGAAAAACGATGGCGGAAATGCAATACCGCCATCGAATACCGCTCGGTGCGACTATGACCCGTCACCGTAAAGTACGATGCCATTAGCGACACCGTAGTGAACGCCAATGCTAACTGCACCAAGTACGCGCACGCGCGCCATGCAAAACCGTAATTACCACCATGGCGCAACGGTACGCGAATTCTGACCCCAGCGGACATTTACTTAACGCCATCAAGCAAGGCGGAAAGTACCATTCCGCCATGGTGAGAATTACGGCATCGTGAACCAACCGTAAATGGCCCTACTGAGTGACTGTACACCACTCCCTGCCCACATTGCACAACTCCTCGTAGGTGCAATGAAGTCACACAATGCAACCAGTGAAATGCACAAGTCACCCATGCATGCCAACGAACAAATGAATGTAGGGGCTCCAAGTGCCTTCTGAGTGGCCATCCATATTTGGCATGTCACCATTGCCGTACTGATGCAGCACAGGCATGTGAAGGTTCAAGTACAGCAAAATGAACTGAAAGATGAGACAAAACAACAACAGGCCCCCATCGCCTGACACCAGTGTAAGGCAACATTCAAAGCAGTATCCCGAGGCAGACTGCACCAGCCCTGTACACATGCCAGTAAACAAACCAACCATCAGCCTAAGCATGTACCACACAAGTTGGCAGAGTGACTGAGCAGCCAGGCTCATCTCAAGAGGGGCCAATGGGAGCTGCAGGGCACAGATGGCACGAATACAGAAGCTATTCCAATGGACATGACCTCAGTCTCCCTCCAAGAAACGCACGCAAACACAGGCACCTGTGACCAGCCATATTCTGATAATCACGTCATTCCACCAATCCACCTGGCTGACCGGCATCTGTTACACAAAAGCTAATCCCCCGCCCCTAAGCATGACATCATTAAAACAGTCATAATGGCAGCCCCATCCCTGACCTCAGTGGGCTTCGTAGGCAAACGCGGCCAGTACAGTACCACGCAACTATACTCAGAAGCCGGAACCCAATGCAGATCTACTCACAATACATCGCTCCACAAATAGGAATATGCTACATTACTTGCAAAGAATAACGCTACACGGTTAACATCAGAATAAAATTTTAATGCACATCAAATTCACCAAGCCCATACAGCTATCAGGTCATAAACCCCAAAATATCTACATTACTGTGGGCTGCATCCGCAATAAATGACCAGCTACTCCTTGTGTGACGCCCTGTTCCTTCATGGTACACAGGGGCTACATTCACGTTCAAAAAGGCAACATGGAAGCGCCTAGAACCGCAGGGCCGTCCCATTAGGTAGGCACTAGTCCAGCTGAAAGGTAGATATGTTACTCCTAGCCACTAGTACTGCGTAAGGGCATGTGGCCCATTGGCGATCGTCCCATAAGATCGTAATGGTGCTCCACTGATTAACTCGAAGCAGCAGGTGTCGGGAGTAAAAGCCATCTGCAGGAGTGGCATACAGATGGCAGCGGCAAAAGGGGAGGAGATACCTGTCACCCAAATGAAATGAAAAAGAATAGCATGGCCATCAGAACTTCATTAGTATTACTCACTTCAATGATCACACTAAATCTACAGCCATATGCATGCTAGCCCACTCAAAAGGATTATTTCCACCCAAATATCACTTGCCAATCATAACCATATAAATCGAGGTGAAAACACTATTACAAACGAGTGTTTGTGTGCATGCGTCTGTTAAAACAGAATCCATGAGATGGGATTAGTAACGTGCATAGACACAAGTGTCGGAAGGCGCGTCGAGACTGGGAGGGTTCAACAAGGGCAGATAGACGATGGTCCCACTATGGCAGCTCTGCATCACATAGCGCAGGGGAAGGGGATAGATTCCAATAAGCCATGTACATGGCAAACTCTCAATTAAATCATCTGTCCATGCATCCATACATCATTCCCTCATCCCGGTATTAAAACGCCTGATTATTTACTCACATAACATTTGAAATCTCCATTGAGTCTGTGCGTAATGCAGCCTGCAAAATCCACTGTGCTCCAGGCCGGAATAATAGTGTTGTGAAGTAACATGTATGTGGGAACGTCCTGCCTATTCGTCCACTACGCTATTGAGCATCCCATACTATTCATATCAATCATTGCATTCTCGCCATGGCCCCTGTCCCAAGGACATTAAACAATAGAACGTTATATTTGCAGTCAGACCTGTGGGCGTCTCCTCGCCGCTAGCTGAAAACCGAAAGCGCTGTCCTTCGAATTCCTCATTTGCAACATCACGTCGAAAAGGCATCTGTGACCGCTTGAAATCACAAATTCATCCATGTAGTGCGGCAGCGTGTGAAAATGGCAACTGGCTTCACTCACAAATGGGACGCCCCGCCCGTCGGTGAACCTCGGTACAGTGCTCGCCCAAAGGGGATAGCAGCTGGCACAGGTGGAATGAATCACCACAGGTGGAGGCTATACAGCCTGAAAACACATAAATTGCACACCCAACCCCCTCCCACAACCACACCCACTCCAAAATGCTACCGGCAGGACTAGCGATGTTGGGCCTGGGGGACCTGATAGCACTGCAAGTACTCCAACTCCAAGAAGAAGACGAACACCAACTACTACAACAACCGGCCGCACAGAGGAGACGCAGGAGGAGGAGGAGGGCAAGGCAGGGCCAGCAAGGCCCACCAGCACAGCCACTACCACCACGCAGGCAGCCCGCAATCCCACGCCTCCGAGCACATCCGTTCAACCTCACTGCTGAGCAGATCCACACCCTCTACCGTTTGGACCGGGACACCATAATCTCCATTGTGGACATGACACACGCTGACCTTGTCAGCATGATAGAAAGCCCAACCGCCATCCCACCCCTACTGAAGGTGGTGTCTGTACTCCACTTCCTGGCCACAGGCACCTACCAGCACACAGTCGGACAGTTGCATGGCATTTCACAGCCACTGTTCTCACGGACACTATTGCAAGTGCTCGATGCCCTCCTGAAGCACGCAGACGACTACATCTCATTACCACGCTCGGAGCTGGAGATTACAAACACAAAAGTGGGATTCCATGCACTTGCCGGCATACCGGGTTGCATTGGTGCCATCGACTGCACCCAAGTGGAATTGGTTGTCCCACATGCCATGGAGGTCCAGTACCGCAACCGGAAACAATATCATTCTCTTAATGTACAAATGGTGTGTGACTCCAACAGGATCTTTACACATTGTTGTGCCCGATTTCCTGGATCAACCCATGATTCTATGGTCTTGAGGAACTCTACAATACCACGCTACATGGAGCGACACGCAGGGAACAGATCCTGGCTACTCGGTGAGTCTCAATCCATGCATGATAATGTGGGGTATGTGATGCGGCAATGACCTGGCAGGAAGGGGGGGGGATGCGTACGTAGCAATGTCATCCCACAAACATCCTTTCTTGTCCACATACAGGTGATGCCGGGTATCCACTGAAGAGATGGCTCCTTACACCACTCCGGAACCCACAGGACCAGCATGAGGAGGACTACAACCATGCCCACTCACGTACCCGTGTAGTCATAGAACAGGCATTCGGCCTACTGAAGGCTCGTTTCCGCTGCCTCAGCAGGTCTGGCGTGGCACTCCTGTACCGCCATGAGAAGGTTGCAAAGATAGTCATGGCATGTGTCATGCTACACAACATGTGCGTACGTAGAAATGTGCCCATGCCCCCTGACGCAGAACTGCTAGCACCTGAAGATGGTCATGATGAGGCTGGGGATGTGGCAGCACCTCAAGGAGTCCGCGAGGCACAGGAGGCCCGTGAAATCCGTCAGAATATCATAGATTCATGCTTCTAGCACTCACGCCTGGTGGCTGATGCATGGACACGGGACTTGTGGCACTGTGTGTGTCGGGAACATGCACAATGTGGACTGTACGCCTATAAAGGCCTTGTACACAAGGAACAATGTCCACACATCTCATTGGATGATTATGTAATGTTTATAGCATATGTGAAATTATGTTACACACCCCATAGACCCGCAACCCAAGAAAGCCCAACACCCTCCCTCCACTCTCCTACCTCCCCCCCGAACACCAGTGTCCAAAGATGCTCATTGGCAGTGGGCAGACGCTATTGCAAGCCCCCTCTCCGGGTATCAGGGGCACCCCTGCCTGTGGAGCGCAGGTTCCTCTCAGATCTACGTTGGGGGCTGCCCTGGACGGAACTTGCAACGGATGATGTCTCTGCCTGCTCACGCCCATGCATGTCCCTAAGGGTTTGTGAGAGCTCAGTGAGCACACGGCGCACAGCGGCAAGTTCACCACATACGTCTTTGGACGTCGCATGCAGTTCCCCCCTCAGGCTCTCGGTGCTTCTCTCCATTTGTACCCTTAGTGTCTCTGTACTTCGCTCCATTTGTGCCCTAAGTGTCTCAGTAGATGTTTCTATGGCTGCCTTAGATGCCCCACATTCATCAGCATGCTCCTTGAGGAGCATGGCCAGTTGCTGCTGTTGCACGATCACCTGGTCGAGGGACTGTTGCCTCTGCTGGGCCATGGCCATTAGCGGTGGTGTCACAGAGGGGCTGATCAACTCATGTTGCCTTGCCACAGGGCTTGTGGGGGATGGCCAGTCGTCGTCTTGTGGGTGCCCCTGCGTGGTATCCTCATGGTGTACGGGATGAAACAAACAGGGGGATTGTGACAGGTCATGGATGGGTCCTACATCGACAGCACCGTTGTCTGTGTCGGAGCATGCTGGCATTAATGCAGTGTCACCTATGGTGCTGCTGCCATCAGAAGCAGTGCCTTCTGTGGCATCCATTGGGGGGACCTGTGGTGCTGCTGGTGTGGGCATGCTGGCTGCTGGGGTGCCTGTTGATTTGGGCTGCTGCCGTTTCTTCATCCGTGCAGCTGAGGTGGAGGGTCTTTGTCCGTTGGTCTTGGCCCTCTTTGCAGGTGTGCTGGTAGGGGTGTCCTGCAGCTCGTCGTTTGACTCGGACCCTGTGGTGGAGTAAAGGAGGGCGAGCGTTATTTATGGGTCTGTGGAAATTGGAATGGCAATGTGTCACATGCACTGGGGTGGTACCTGAGGGTGATTTGGGTCAGGGCCTTGGAGGTGGTTTCATTTCTGTGTGGATTGAGGATGCAGTTGTTTTGCAGCCTGCAGTTAGGGTGTGCCTGCTGCACGTGTAGAGGGTGTTTTTAGGATTTGCAATTATTTATGTTTTTTTATGTGGCTTTTAAAGTGCGCTATCAGGCCTATGTATGTGGACGTTCTCCTGGACATGTGTTTCTGTTGCACTATGTGGACACATGGTACTTCACATGATTGGACATTGTGGATTTAGCATTGTTTTATTTGGCCCACCTACCTGATTCTTCGGATGTCTGCACTCCTTTCTCCATCCCTCCGACTCCCTCTATACTCTCCATTCCAATGGTGGAGGCACAGATTTCTTCCCAGGGGGTCAACTTGATGGGTGATTCCGATCCTCCCCCGGTAGCTGTGGCAATGTTACGGTTGGCTGATAGTATGCTCCGTACGCGTATCCGCAAGTCGTCCCATCGCTTTCTGCATTGCTGTGGGTTGCGGGGTGCGGTCCCCACCGCACTTACCCGCTGTGCCACCAGGGCCCATATGGCCTTCTTGTTCGCAAGTACCGTCCTGGTCATTTGCGTCGAGAAGACGACGCCAGCATTCTCCTGGAGGGTCTCTGTGAGCACGGTGAGTTCCTCATGGGAGAAGTGGACCTGCCGCTTGCGGTCGCACGCTTTTTTGGCAACTTTTCCCATTTTGATTGTTTTAACTAGGGTGGCTAACGGGTTGGGATGTGTCTCAGGGTCGGATTTTTAATGGTTGTGTTGGGATTCTGATTTTATGGGTGTACGGCGTGCTGTTTCCCGTTCCGGCCCCATGTTTTTACTTCCGTTTCCGTATATTTACGGTCACCGTATTTTGCGATTAGCGCTCATTACGGTGACCGCTATGATGGGTGGCGGAATTGCACCTAGGGCGCCGTACGACGGCGGTGAGGGGCGTTTTGGGGAGATTTCCGCCATCGCGGACTTTGCACTTCCGCCATGGCGTAATGCTCGTGCCCGATGGGTCAGAATTAGCCGCACTTTGCTCCATCGTGCAATGGCGGAAACGCTATTTACGCTATAGCGGTCGGGTCAGTTACTTTCCGCCAGGGTCGTAATGAGGGCCACTGTGTTTTATGAATGTTCTAATTCAATAAAGCAATAATAGTACTGTCGCTGTTTGAGTTTGTACATCCTAAATGAATTTTAAATGGAAATGTTTGTTGGGTTTTAAAATGTTTGAATTTTGTATATTGAAAAGTTGTTTTTAACAGCTAAATCAATAAAAAAAAAAAAAAAAAAAAAAAACAGGTGAAGCAGGGCCCAAAAAGAGAATAGCCCCGATATTTGAAAAAAAGAAAGCAACTTTGCCGAAATTGCCAAATTTGAAGGCCAGTGAGTCCATTACCGAAGTGGCTATGAATCTGGGTCATGGAAAATTTCAAACTATACCAGAACCTGAAATAAGAGAAACCAGAGATAGAGAAAAAGAACTCATAAAACAAAGGGTGGAAGAGAATAGGGAATTGAGACGCAGTAGCGCAGACATTCAAAAAGACTCCCCTACGGGATTAAAAATTCCTAAATTATGGTTAAAGATAGCGCCAAAACGAGCAAAGACCAAATCCCTCAGTAGAATTGCGATATTAGCCATAACTAAAAAAAATAGAAATCTCTACCTATTTATCAAAGAAGCCCTCGAGTATGTGAAATTCCCAGACCGGGAAAATTCGTTTTTAGTAGAAATAGGACTGAGCCCAACAAAATCCCACGCCGCAATCCTAAAGGCAAAAAAATAACTAGAACAAGAAAGGCTAACCATATACACCTCTGATCCTAAAACAACTGAACCTCAGACAAATAAACAAGGTCAACAGAAGGATACAGCCCAGAAGGAAGGGTGGGGCCCCAGGGACGCATATGGAGAAGAAGAAAAAACACCAGAGAAGGGAACATCAACCCAAGAAAAAACACTGGCGGCCCTACCCGACATACTCACGCATGTTTTGAAAAATATGGGCATATGAATTCAGAGACTTTAGGCAGGAAGAGCTGAATGTGGTTAGCTGGAATACAAGAGGCTCCAGTCCATTCAGGGCAAAAGAAGTGAAAAATTATCTTCTGGAGAAAATGGATATACTGGCTTTTCAGGAAACATGGCTAGTAAATCCAACAGAAATAGAGGGATTTTCAACCTTTTGTTTACCAGCAAGCCAGGAAGCAAAAGGGAGGCCGGCGGGTGGGTTAATAACGGCTATGAAAAAGAGCACATTGAAACGTGCTACACAAATATGGAAAGACGAGAGTGGAATCCTGGCCTGCAAAATCCATTCCTCTGACAATCCAAAAGAAACCGCCCTGATCCTGATAAACATGTACTGGAATCCGGCAACCATCAAAATCCGACCCTTTCAGTGTGAAAACAGAAATAAAATATCGAGGCTGAGTACCCCAAAAGGAAATACACCGAACACGGGTTACAAAGGAACATACAAAGTACTTTATTCTCTACTGAATTCAATTACAAAAACAGTGCAAAGTCCGATAGTTATCGGCCCTGAGTACAACACAACAAACTCCAGCGTGGTTCAGTGTGTTCAGTGAGAGACGCTGTACATTAGAATGCATTCGCTTTTTATACATTTTGTGGGCACGATGCCCAGCCCCACTTCGGGTTAATATTCCTTTTACTATATCACCGATCTAGGATTCGCGCCAAGTCTCAAATAACCGCATATAACTGGTTTGTTTTTAATACATGTAACAACAAGCGTATGCAATAGCTGTGTATTCTAAAGTTTTCCATGCAGGCCTTCTTAAACATTAATACAATGTAATAAGACAGATGTTCTTTGTTCAGTATTCAAATATATTGTCTCGACATATGCTTGTGGATTAGTTTTCATTGCACGAGTAATCCCTTTACACATAGGTCAACGAAGGACGAGGTCTCAGTTCATGATCTCAACAAGTGGCCTGCAGGCAAATTACACATTAGCTATCTACAGAGGTCAAGAAGGCCATGTTGTATTTTGCAATGACATCGTCCACCATTTTAGCTCACAGGGTGACTTTTAAATGGCGGTTTGACCTAAAATGGTGGCCTACATAGATTTAAGGTCAGGACCTTGCAACACAGATTTTTTTCACAAGTGACTTTCGAGCAGCTTGGCGTAGGCCAATATAAAATACATTTATTACAATAGGAGGCACAATATACTTTCTTATTTGACAAACCGCCCCTTTGGCCTATGCCAAGTGCTAAAAAACTAATTTGGATCTCCTTGGAAATAACTCCATGCATCATTCTCCATGCACCCTGAATCACTATCAGAAATATCTATTGCCATTAGGTCTTTTGCTAAAATATCCTTCAATACGTATTCTTTGGCAGTCTTATCTGGGGCATACACTTTATGTCCTATCGAACCTATCGCTTGTGCGCAACATCCCCCTAGTATCGAACACATACCAGGCAGACACTGAATACAACAACAAAGAAACACCAGTATTCCCGAAATAATCAATAAGACCAAAAGCACCTTCCAACCCCAAGACCGCAAGAAGTCACAGAACCAAGCGCTTAGATCCCAGTTTCCCTCGGGAACATGCACTTCGGAACTAAGGACGTGCAGATTTTGTATTGCATTGAAGATAGTTGTGGAGGAATCTGGTGCGAAAACACAGCAAGTGGACCCCACTAATTTGCATACTCCACCACGCTCAGCTAGAATGACATCTATTGCCATTCTATTTTGAAGTGCTACTAATCTTATCGCCTTTTGTTCTAACTTCATATTGTAGAGTATGTCCGTGGTCCGGTTGATGGTTCTCTCCAGTACTTTCGCTAGTTTTCTAATATATTCTGAATTCGCTATCTGCCCCCAAAATGGCACAACTGATTTTGCTATGTCTCCCAATACTTGTGCCGGGGTATCACCATTCTCATCCCGCCGTGGACGAGCCTTTGAAACTTCTTTTGTACTAGCTATAAACACCCCAGGTAACAGGATCCCTAAATAACAGGTTCCCTGCCAATCCCTGGGAAACCATGGGAATGCTACATTACTGCAAACAAAATCGACAGGTTCGCCTACATACAAAGGTCTGTCTTCCCCAGTCAAATTTGCAACGTTAGCACAACCTTTAAAATCTCCCATTGACTGAGTGCCATTCCTCTGTATGCAGAAAGAAACTGAATCGGGGCTATGGTTAACAGTGTAAGAAGGAGGCATGGCATCCTTATTGCCTATCGGAGCCATTTTAAAGGAAATCAAAGATTGGAAAGGACGAGACAGTTTATCAGAAGGCCTAATGGAAGCAACATTCAGTTTACTCCTATTTGCAAAAAGGGAGCATCCCAGGGGAGTCAAAACACGTTTGTCAAAACTATTCAAATTGGTGCCATCAAAGTTCCCTGAGACGCTATCATTCCATCGGCCAAAGAACAGTGCTCTAAGAGAAGCATAGCAGGCAGTTGTCAACGGTAAAGGATGAATATACCAACCTAGCCCCTTATCCCCGTGTTGCGGTAAATGTGAACAGACCCAGCAAATGGATTCATTAAAAATGGCATGTGTAGCATTCATGATACGTAGTAGTGTGTTATTATGGTACCTTTGTCTGTTGTAGGAATCCCGAGGGGATAAAGTGTGCAAATGTACAAAGGGAGTAGGAACGATAGGTGCATTTTCAGTAGGCAACAAAAGTTCTAAGGAATGAGTTTCCTCCAGGTACCATAATCCTAAGGCAGCGACTATAAGAAACCCAAATATCATTACAAAAATACAGCAATACGTTTTCGGGGCCCAGGCATTTTGTCCATTGTCCCGGTTGGTCACCCCCTTATTTACAAGTCCAATACGAGCGGCGGCGGTAGCAGGCATTGCAGTCTTCAAATGGAAACCCCAATGTTCGTTGCTGGTGACCCCCCGGTCGCGCGATTTCTTAGTCCTTCCACAACCCTAGCCAACAGAAACCCCTTTCTCAAATTTGGGCAAAAGCAAGGCCTCGATTACTCTTTTCCTTCCTTGAATGCACAGCCGAACCGTGCCGTATGTCTATCAGATGCACAGCAGAACCGTGCTTTATGTCTATTTTCTCGAACGCAAGTGGTACCTGGCTGTTCCTTGTACTGATTGATCCAGAAACAATGTGTCGTCACTTCCCGTTGGAAGCAACGTGTCAGAGGCAAGGTCGGAGGATGAATTTGAAACAGCCGTTTCCGGGTGCAAAATTTGCATAGAGTGTGGAGACAAAATGGCAGCTTTCCCAAGCCTCCTGGGCTTAGAGATATTCTCTGAAACACTCTCAGTGCTGCTTACTGCTTTCGGATCATCAGTTGCAGTATCAGTGAGGGGTTCTGCTTCTTCTGTAGCCTGTGGCACAGGATGAGGAAGTTTCTTGATGTGTGATGCGTGGCTCCAGTTCTTTCGCCCAGCTACCCGCACCACTGTCTGGGTGACCAACAGGACCTGGAATGGCCCACGCCAGCGAGGCAGAAGGTGCGCTCAAATTATTTGATGAGCACCGAGCTCCCCGGTCGTATGCCGTGGCCCGGGCCCTCGTATAGCACAGGTAAGGCCTCTCGTACCTGGTGGTAAATCAAATACAGGTTTTTAGTCAATTGGCTACAATAATCTGAAAGTAGTACATTTTCAACATTCTTCAAATTTTGACATTTTGGAAGATTCCAAAAATTGGCAGGTCTTCCTATTACTACCTCAAATGGAGAGAGCCCAGTCTTAGTATGAGGGGTCGTACGCATGGCTAGTAACATGATCGGTAAGGCGTCCGGCCATTTTAATTTGGTGCCGGCACACGTCTTAGCGAGCTTGTTCTTGATGATACCGTTGTGTCTTTCTACTAGTCCGGCGCTCTGAGGATGTCTGGCCGAATGGAACCGTTTGTCAATTCATAACACTGTACATATCTGTAGGATTACAGCAGCGACAAAATGTGGACCATTGTCCGACCAGATAACTCTCGGCAAACCGAACCGGGGAAAGTACTCCTTTAACATGGTTTTCGCAGTGGTCATGGCTGTAGCATCTTTAACAGGGAAAGCCTCAACCCACTTACTAAAGGCACAAATGACCACAAAGACATATTTTAGATTGTTGCATCATTCCATTTCAATAAAATCAAAGTGGATCACTTCGAATGGGACAGAGGGTGGCCCAAAACTTCCCCTTGGGGTTGCTGTCCCCTTTCCCACATTATGATGTAGGCAAATCATACAGTTCTGGACGTAATGCTGAGCAGTTTTTGAAATTTTGTCATTTACCCAAACATTTTCTAACATTTTCGTCATCTGTTGGGCACACACATGCGTAGGACCGTGTGCTATTACAACCATCATCATCACATAAGCATCAGGAAGTAGTGATTTTCCATCAACCGTGTCCACCCAACACCCATCATCATCAAGTTTTCCCAAGCCCTCAGCCCACCTCTTGGATTCTTCTAATGTGGCATTGACTTGTATACCCAGTACAGACCCAACGCCCTCATCCATTACATAGGCATTTTCAGTCTCCCTTGAAACATACATTTCCGTGAAAAGATCTGTGGCAGTTTGTCTAGCTATCTGATCAGCGAAAGCATTCCCTTTTCCAATATCATCCACAATCTTTTGATGTGCTGCACATTTCATAACTGCTAACTGAGTAAGGAGCGCAAGCTCTGAGAGTAGTTGCACTATTAGGGAGCCATGTTGAATCTTTGTGCCATGCGAGGTTAGGAACCCTCTTTTTGACCAAAGTCTCCCAAAGTTGTGAACCACCCCAAAGGCATACTGACTATCAGTATATATATTTACTACAAGCCCTTCAGAAAGTTCACAAGCTCGGGTTAATGCTATAATCTCTGCGGCCTGCGCAGAATTATGCGTAATTCTCTTAGTTTCCACAACCGTGCTCATTGTAGTGATTGCATAAGCGGCTGTGGCTGTACCATCCGGAAGTTTAAAGCAGGAGCCGTCACAAAACAGCTCTCTTTGCGGATTATCCAAAGGGGTATCTTTCAAATCAATTCTACCCTTTGTTTCTTATTCGGTCATATACAAACAATCATGTGACTCTTCATTGCCGCAAGTAGTATCTTGCGGAAAAGGTAGGAGTTCAGCCGGATTAAGGACACAACACCTCTTAATTTGAATGTGAGGACCAAACAAGATCAATTCATATCTTGTCAACCATGCAGAAGTGAGGTGTTGTGTATGAGTTTGATTCAATAGAACATCTACAGAGTGAGGCACCATCAGGGTTAGATCATGGCCTAGGACCATTCCCTCACTCTGTTTTACAGACGCGGCAGCAGCAGCGACAGCGCGCAAACATCTTGGCAAAGCGCATGCTACAGGATGAAGGGCGGAAGAATAGTACCCGCACGGCCTATTCTTCCCTCCATGTTCCTGTGTTAATACAGCCAAAGCACATCCATCACATTCATGCACAAACAATACAAAGGCCTTTCCATAGTTTGGTGTGCCCAAAACTGGTGCAGAGAATAATGCAGTCTTAAGCAAGTCAAACGATTGCTGGTGTTCCGAAGTCCATGGCAACGGCGAAGAAATGCCCTTCTTCGTCAAAGCCACCATCGGTTTGATCACTAGTGAGAAATTCGGGATCCACAACCTACAGTAAGAAGGCATACCTATCAAGGCTCTAACTTCCTTCTGTGTATTTGGGACAGACATGCCAGAAATGTGTTTTATTCTTTCAGGTGTCAATCTTCTTCCCTCCTTTGACAGGGGATAGCCTAGATAGGTGACCTCCTGACAACAATATTGAAATTTGTTAAGCGAAGCTTTGTGACCATACTTAGCTAGATGAATAAGTAATGACACAGTGCCCTCCTTGCAGGCACTCTCAGAGTCAGCAGCCAGAAGCAAATCATCAATGTACTGAAGCAAAGTACAGGTTGAGGGCAATTCAAGGGTATCAAGTTGCTCTTTCAAAGCCCTACTGTAAATACTAGGACTCTCTGTGTACCCTTGAGGTGCATGAGTAAATGTAAACGAGCGTCCCCCTAAGGTGAACGTGAACAAATATCTGCTATCCTTGTGTATAGGAATACTAAAGAACGCATTCTTTAAGTCCACAGCACTAAAGTAAGTAACTGTAGCTGGAATCATGGTTAGGATCGTCGTCACATCAGGCACAATTGGAAATTGTGGTGCCACAACTATATTAATGGCACGTAAATCAATTTCAAAACGGAATGGAATTACATAATCACCTTTCTTGTACACGGGTAAAATCGGACTATTACACAAACTTCCTGAAATTTCTTCAATCACACAGCGATGCACAAAATCGGAAACAATACATTTCAAAGCTTGCTCGCCCTCAACCGAAATCCTATACTGGGGAATGCGAGGCAGCTCAATTCCATGTTTCAAAACTATCTTAACAGGCTCAATCTGTAAAACACCAACATCATTGTCGTCAACAGCCCACATGCTCTCTGGGACATCAATGAATTCTGGAGGCAAAGGTCTAGTCAAAAATTGCGAGGCAGAAAATTGCTGCGGTGAAATTGTCAAGCGCACTCCATCAGAAGAACAATAAATCACTTCATTTAATTCTTTTAACAAATTCAACCCCAGCAAGTTCTCTCCGCAATCCGAAGTCAACAGAAAAGGACACTGGTCCGTAAAGGGACCCAAAGAAATAGGTACCAGCATAGAAACAGGATAAACAACTGGTGTACCAGAAAACCCTACAGAAACATTTGTTTGCCCTGACAGTGGAATGCTTTGAACGCGCAAATGATCAAGGGAACACTTCTGTGCTCCAGTGTCTATCAAAAACTGATGTTTCCTATTTCCCACCATCATTTCAACGTAGGGACCTTTCTGATTGACGGGAATAGGTGTAGGTTCCAAACCCTGCTTCGGGCAATCCTAACTAAACAGAATATTATCAAAAGGAAGCTCTAAAGATAAATATGCAGCGGAAGGATGATCAAATATATTCCTAGTGCCCCCAATCGGAGTCTGATTGTCCTGCGAAAAAGGTTGTTGAGGGTCCTGTGTAAACTGACCTCTACCTGGGCCCCCTACGCCCAGGCGACCTCTGGATCGCCTACCCATATTACCAAATGTATTATTTGACCTTTGTTGAAGAACGGGGCATTGTGCTCGCCAATAACCCTCTCGACGACAATGAGCACACTGATTAATATTCACAGGACCCAAGGGCACATTCGCCTGTGGGACATACTGACCTCTAACCTGAGAGCTACCTCCTCTTGGGTCCCTAACAATTTGCTGCAATAGCACCTTAGTTTTTAAATCACCTTTCCGTTTTTCAATCCTATCTTTTTCATTATTGACGCGGTTCTCATAGTACTGAGCCATGTGCAGTACTTCTGATTGTGATTTCGCCTGCCAACAGCTCTCAGAAGACATAATCTGTGACTGGATGTCAGGCAGTAATCCACGCACAAATTTGTCCATAAATAATATTTTCCCAGACTCTGTGCCTAAGTCTTGTACACTGAATTCTGAGAATACCTGTTCGAACCGATTAAAGAACTCGGTAGCACCTTCAGACTTTCCTTGGACACAGGCCGTAAGCTTGTCCCAAATAATTCTTTTTTCGGGAATTATAATTTTTAATTCATCAATGATTCTATCAGGCAGAGTTAGTATCACCTGTTGTGGTCTTTTGCCAGCTGGCCTTTCCCCATGGAGTCTAGTTATATTCGCCCATGTATCTCCCAACCCGGGTACATTGACAATAGTTCTAACTTGTTTCCATAAATCTACGGGCAGTAGTACAGGAAACAACAAATCAATGTCACCTAAGGTGAACACTGAGGATTGCAAAACAGATTCCATCTCTTTATAAAACCCTGTCGGATTTTTCCTAATATCAGGAATAGACTGTCTAATCGTGTTCACTTCCTGTCATGAAAACGGGACTTGAACAAACTGTGATACATAATGTGCGGGAATGTCCACAGCGACTATACCCCGTGCAGCATCGGCCGCAACCTCAACCTTTGTGACAAATGTCGGCGGAACCTCTCTCAAAGGCAACTGAGATGTAGGCAACTCCGAACGCTTACTAAGCAACAGAGCCAAGTCGAGAGCTAAAGCATTCGAAGAAGTGTCAAGTGAAAAAGCTCTCTTATAAATGTTCAATAACTCTGTGGGACAACTAATCTTTCTTTTTACACATTCATCCTGCAGGTACTCTACCATTACCTGTATCACTTTCCTCTGCATTTCCAACGTATGTTGACTATATGTGTCATATACCTCAACTGGAGTTATCGATATATATGAAATCCATCTAATCGAATCTTTCTTACAAATTTGCATTTCCTCTGATATCGGTTTACGACACGGAAGGAACCTTTTCTGTACATACATATTTCCCTCTTCATCATCCTCATTCTGTATCCGTTCTAACTCCTTTCTATTCCAAATAACCTCTCAACATGCTCATTTACCTTCTCCATAGTGTCTCTGGAAAGTGCTGAAGTATTTAGATCCCTTAACCCTTGCGGAACATCCACATTATTTAATCTTCCCCACATTATACATAACTGAATCCCTAAACCTTCAATAAAAACATTTTTTTCAGGAAAATTATCCGTATTAAAAAAGTGTGTCAACCTTCAACAATCTGGCATCAATCTTGAGGGTCCCTATTCGGGCGCCAACTGTGAAAACAGAAATAAAATATTGAGGCTGAGTACCCCAAAAGGAAATACACCGAACACGGGTTACAAAGGAACATACAAAGTACTTTATTCTCTACTGAATTCAATTACAAAAACAGTGCAAAGTCAGATAGCTATCGGCCCTCAGTACAACACAACGAACTCCAGCGTGGTTCAGTGTGTTCAGTGAGAGACGCTGTACATTAGAATGCATTCGCTTTTTATACATTTTGTGGGCGCGATGCCCAGCCCCACTTCGGGTTAATATTCCTTTTAATATATCACCGATCTACTGTTCGTGCCAAGTCTCAAATAACCGCATATAACTGGTTTGCTTTTAATACATGTAACAACAAGCATATGCAATAGCTGTGCATTCTAAAGTTTTCCATGCAGGCCTTCTTAAACATTAATACAATGTAATAAGACAGATGTTCTTTGTTCAGTATTCAAATATATTGTCTCGACATATGCTCGTGAATTAGTTTTCATTGCATGAGTAATCCCTTTACACATAGGTCAACGAAGGACGAGGTCTCAGTTCATGACCTCAACAAGTGGCCTGCAGGCAAATTACGCATTAGCTATGTACAGAGGTCAAGACGGCCATGTTGTATTTTGCAATGACATCGTCCACCATTTTAGCTCACAGGGTGACTTTTACACAACGAATCCTAAAATGGCGGTTTGACCTAAAATGGCGGCCTACATAGATTTAAGGTCAGGATCTTGCAAAACAGATTTCTTTCGCAAGCGACTTTCGAGCAGCTTGGCGTAGGCCAATATAAAATATATTTATTACAATAGGAGGCACAATATACTTTCTTATTTCGACATCAGGATAAGCTAGCAGAAGTAATGGGGATGATCAAGATAGAATGGCAAGATGTGGAAATCATGCTAGTAGGTGATTTCAATGAAGAATGCATATATCGCAAAAGTATCAAGGAGGCTTATGGCAAACAAACTCTATCAAATAAAGGAAAATCCTGGTTAGAATTCACCAAGGCTTGGGACTTGAAAATGATGAATACCGTAAACCAAGGAGACGAAGAGCCCTGCACGACATGGCAAAGAGGAAAATCAGCCTCAACACTGGATTATATATTTGTTAGCGAAAGCCTCTTTACCCGAAAATCAACGTTAAAAAGAAAAAATGAAGGAATAAGCGATCATTCGAGATTGGAACTTTCAATCATGTACGTCTCGGGAGTCACAAACTTAGTCCATAACCAAGAATGAATGGGAACAAAAGGCAAAATAAGACTAAGAAAATATGGACAAGCTGGGAGAAACCTCAATAAAAAACTACAAAACATGCCGGAACAGACAGCCCAAGAGATAAGCAACCCAGATAAGTTTGTGGACACTCTATGGTCACTTCTCCCCCCAAAAGAGCCATCAAACAGTGGGAAACACACACATCTCCATAGTTTTGATGAAGAAATGAGGCAAAGGAAAATAACTGAGAAAAACCATCAGAGAACTGAAAAGTCAAAAACTCAATAGTGAGCATACTCTTAGCAATTGAAAACAATCAGAAGAAACTATAAAGCCTGGACAAGAAACCACAAATGTATGCTCCACCAAAATGAGGGGGAGAAGATGTTAAAACTAGTCTCGTCTTCGTCATCGAGAAGCTTCTGGTCACTGCTAAGAGAACTAGAACCAAACTCCGGCAGCACACTATGCAATCTGGTCCCAGAGAGAACCTGGGTGGAATACCTCACAAAAAGCTTTGGAAAGATGTCAAAAGAACAACCCTGCCCACCCTTAGACAAAGGCTGGGAACTACAAATCGAGGAGAAGGAAATTGTGGAAATCATAGCCAAAGCCTCACTGTCAAGAGCAGCAGGGCCAAATGGCCTCACATACCAAGTACTGAGGGAAAACCTGAGGTTGTGAGCCAAGTTACTGAGACGTCTCTTCAGGGAGATATTGAAACAAAAGACTTTTCCACCATCGTGGAAAACCACTTTGGTCATACCATTCTTCAGGGAGGGCGACAGGGTAAATCCATCAAATTATAGACCCATCGCCCTCTTAGACATCGATAGTATAATATTTATGAGATTGCTATTGAACAACCTCTCGACCTAGACAGAACAAGAGGGGGTATTATCCAGATGCCAAACAGGCTTTAAAAAAGCTCTATCAACGGCCCTAAATGGAGCCCTATTAAACATTCTTAGCGAAACAACAAGGCCAAAGGAGCAACACTCCTATATGGAGCGTGGATAGACCTCTCCAAGGCCTTCGATCAGATCGACAGAACCAGACTATGGCATAAACTCAGAAAAGAGGGAATTCCGGAATCATTGCTATCAATGTTAATGGAACTGCACAGGGGAACAAGCGTAAGAGTATGGTTAGATAACAATGGTCACCTCTCAGAGGCAGTCCCAGTGGAAAGAGGGGTAAGACAGGGCTGCTTGGGAGCCCCCACCTTCTTTAATCTGTTCCTAGCAGAAATAGGAGAACATTTGAACCCGTTCCCATTGGCAAGCCCAATCATAAGTGGCAGGAAAATATCCTGGCTAGCCTATGCCGACAACATCATTCTGCTGGACAGAACAGCCATCGGTTTACAAAGACTGTTGGACGGTCTGGATAAATATGCCGAGGAGAACGGGCTGATAATAAATCCTAAAAAATCAAGGATACTAGTATTTAAACATCCGAGGAAAAAGAAATTATACAAGAATTGGACTCTGGATGGTCAAAGAATTCCCCAAGTTGAAGATTTCAAATACTTGGGATATATGATATATGCCAATCCAGCAATATACAAAGTTGAGAGAGACATTATCTCCAAAGCTCATGTGTTAATCCCCCACCTGATCAAAATCAGGACCAGATTCTGTAAATTCTATATTACCTGAGTAAAATAGTTCCAGTCCTGTTATACGGAATAGAAGCTAAACCACAACTATGGAACTTTAATTGGGACAAAATAGAAGTAAGAATCTGGAAAAAAAAGCCTTAAACTTACCATGGTGTACATCGGGGGGACAGTTACGCTTTGAATTGGGTTTGAAATCTTTGAATTGAATGGCTGACTGGAAGCTAACCTCCTTCTATAGAGAAATTATAACACCTAAAAAAGGCTCTCTGTATGAAGACATTAACGAGCATCACAAGAAATTAAGGTATGAAATGCTACAAACCCTGCACAAGAAAATAAAAATCGTAATATCAAGAACTGAGTCAAACATGGAAACCCTGATGGAAAATCCATTGAAAATAAAGTATGAGATGGTAACATCAGACTGGATAAAAACCATAGAAGAAACAAGATCTACAACATCAATAAACACCTTTCTGACAGTCGATAAAAACATAGGTACACTTCCAAAGTACCTAGAAAATTCCCGGATGAAAAAGTCAGAAATAACTTTCTAAGAGCAAGAATGAACATTCTATTAACGGGGGAAATTCTGAACATTCGGAAACAGCCAGAAAAATCAGTGATCTACTGTAAAGACTGTGCAACCCCAGGAAATCAAACTCTACAACACCTGCTCATCGAATATAAGGGAACATGGGCTCTGCGATTGAAAAAACTAGGAAGATTTTTAGAGAGAACTGAATGGCTGACATCGGAAAACACCTGGCATAGAATAATAGCAGGACATGAGACACAGCTAACGGCGGCAGTGGTGAATATTTTGCAGTCCCTATACTTGTTATAGAGGGACAAAAGCTACTATTCTTCCCCTCTCTAAGAGGGGTAAGGAAATGTTTATCTTCGCTATTGAGGAAAACAAGAACTTTCACTCATTTTTATTTTTCTTTTTTTCTTCCTTTTTCTTCTTCCTTTTGGAATTTGTTTTTTAGTAAAAGAAATTGTAAAGGTTTTCTTTTTCATGTCTGTCAGACAGAAACTGTAGACCATAAACAATAAAAAAAAAACCCTAATCAAAGGTTCCCTTACCACAACTTCCATGATAGATGACGCCAACCAATCAAAACGCCCTACAGTGATATTTTATAAATGGTATATGTAGCTAGGATCGGCCGAGGTGGAACAATCAGATAGGTATCCACCAATTAAGTAACTAACCTTATATGTTCTATATGTAGCTTGACTTACTAAAAACCCCAATCCGCCGTATGATTTGTAAATTGATAATGCAATGTGAAATCATTTCTGACGGAATTGTCTAAGAAAACCAGCTTCTAATCGTCTTGAACACGAGAGCTACAAGGGCAATGCATGTGTGCTATCCTGGCTTAGATGTGTTGGCTGAATAAAGCTGAGTCCTCCATCATTGATTATTTTTCCTGACTGATCCTGTGACCCTCTGCACCTCCTCAAAAGGACCTACTGCTAACGGTGCCTGATATACCGGAATTACTGGCATATTACAGGTGCCGGCAATGGTAGGTAAATCTCCATTCCATGGGTGGATTGACGGTATTACCAGCACCAGCTGATTTTTGCTGGTGGGAGCCTGCGTAACCTCCAGCTTGTGGCCTGAGGTAAATCAGGTAACCCCACTGGCAAACATGTCATTTGGCAGTGTGGGAAAAGTGGTGGTCATGTAATTACTGCCACTTTTTTCCTGCACCGCTAAACTTGGAATGAGGCTCAATGTTTGAAAGTAAAGGGGTGAGCGCGACAAACTACGTAGGTACCGCATGCTCAGAGAGTATCAGCAGTGGAGAAGCCATGTGGCTTCTCCCACCTCCCAGTAAAGCTATCCACATTTCAATTTAAGGCCCGATTCTCAACACACTGTGAAGTAGAAAGCGGTTACGACATTTTTGGTACTTAACACCTATTCTGAAGTAGGTGTATTTTTCCGAGGTCGGAGGGAAAGCGCCACTTTCGGAATACGTGCGCCAGTTGCTAGAATTAGCTGTAAACCAACCTAACCACCGGCACCTTTAGAATCAGTGGGTTTTTGTATGCCGATTCTGGTGGTACTCCTCCACTATAGCGAAAGGTAAAAAGTGGCGCACAAACACGATACTTCTCTGGGGGCCGTCTGGATCGCTGTTGTGGAGGAGTGGCACAGGTTACAGTAGTATGTCCGCACACCATCATGTGTGGTGTGAGCCACCAGATATCTACCCTGTATATCACGCGACATATTTGTATATATGCGTACATAGGTTTATAAGGATATGCATTTGAGGTCTTTATGTATGTTGCATAGGCGTACAAGTAAGTGGAGATGGAGGGACATTAAGATTGTAGGTGCTGTTTGCTATTCCCACCCCTCCCAAACCCTAGCACCCCCACCAACCAACTGTGACTGCCAATTGCCAGGCTAATCCCCGTTGTCCGCAGCACTTTGGTTAAATTGTGATTTCCATGCAATTTAACGGAAATGCTGCCGAGACCTGAAATCTGCCCATTATCCCCGAAAACAGGCGGATGGCAGAGAGTGCACTGTCGCCCAGGCCCACTTCAGAATAAGCGTGGCACCGGGGCCTCAGGAAAAGGTGCAGTAAAGCGTGCTCTTTAGCGTGCTGTTTTACATGCTCACTGCTCCTCGTTGAGAATCAGGCTCTTAGTGTCTGGAACATTCACCAGCTCTTGGTAACGGTAAAATGACTGGTATTTCTGAATTCTGCCTGTATCACTGCACCGCCTGATTATGGGCTTAGACACCTATACACCAGGAAACTGCCTGCTTCTAAGTGAAGGTATTATGCAGGATACTTTGGTTTCCCAGTGGCATTCACGGAAGTGTTCTCTTGCCGTGCTGTCCTCCCCAGAAATCCTTTTTTCCAAAAAATGGGATAAATTATTTCAAAACTTGTATTAATTTCTGTCGCTATAAAGTATCTTCTTGCAGCATCATTAGGGCTTCTTGTGGGAACCTTTGAGGGTCTTCACCTGAAAGCCAGCTCGCCCAATGTCGCGCGGCGTGGAAGAGCTTGCGGCTTTTACTGAGCAGATCCAAGAGGCTCGTGTGGAAAAAAAGAGGTCCCCTCAGGTAGTCCCCCTCATTCTGTACATTCAAAAAACCCTTTTGAAGATGACTGGCTTCCAATGGCACAGGTGGGAGGTTGAAACACAGCACCCCAGACATAGCCACATTTGATCTCCATGGGCACTCACTGTCGGAATAGAAACAATATTATGCCTCCTATTGTAATAATTGTATGTGTATTGGCCTACGTCAAGTTGTCTAAACATCATGTGCGAACAAACTCCACGGCAAGGTCTTGACCTTAGAGAAAGTAATGTAAGTCGCCATCTTGGATTGAGCCGTCATTTTAGGTTCTCTTGTTATGTAGAAGTCACCCTGAACATCAAAATGGAGGCCAAACAACATTCTGAGTAAGATTCTGGCCGTTGTGACCTCCGTACAACTGAATAATTAATATGCCCGCAGGCCACTTGTCGGGGTTGCGAACTGAGACCTTGTCCTACCGTTGACCTATATGTAAATGTACAACTATATCAGTGAAACTAATCAAAATGCATATATTAAAGGATTGACCTGGCAAGGAACCCAAAACCCTGTTTCGTAGAATGGTTAACCCGCAAGAGGGTTGGCCAAGGGCTGGACAAATTGTATAAAAAGCCCGGGTATTCCAATGTGCGCTCTCTCACTAACACATCGAACCCTCGTTGAAGTTCGTTATGTTATTCTGAGAGCCGAATAGCTATCCGTTTGTCAATTGACTTGGTAACTGTTGTAGCTTTTAAATAAAGCACTTGTATGTTTCTTTGTAACCTGTGTTGGTGTGTTTCTTTTTGGGCTTCCCGGCCTCATATTATTTTTCTGATTCCACATCACGATAACTGGTGAGCCTCAAGTCCAGCTGGGCAAAAAAGATGCTCGCAGTCACCAATAAGCTTTCGAGATGGACTGCAGAAGGACTTGTGCCATCCTGCACTCTCTCAGAACCGAGTTTGCCTGGTCACCCAAGGATGCGAAATACTCTGATAGACTCAGGGTTCCATTCGGGCGCCTTTCGAGCAGATTAGAAGCCTTTCAGGCCTAAAGTTCAGCGTCCTTTAGACCAAGAACAGAGCAGAAAACCGAATCTGAAACTTAAAGATTTACCAGTTGGGCACCCTATTTCCGACTGAGTTAAAAGACCTCCGAGGCAACAGATGGGTTTGCATTGCTGACACTAAATATGGTCCCTTCTGATTAAGACCACCCGATAATTGTTTGCTAGCTCGCTTGAGCCTGACTCGCAGGTGGTGTCCTAACTTCACACCTAGAACAAAGGAACGTGTGATAGGAGGAGAACCTGGTTCTGGTAGATGGGCTCTTCCTAAACACAGATCCAGATCCGGTCATGAATGTGTCACTGTTCACCAAGCTGACAATCAATGATATAAAATGCTTGTGGCTCTATAATTCTGTAATCTCAGTAGTCACCATGTCAAAACCAGACATGGCTTAAATTATGTTTAGCTATTAACAACTACCACCAGGCTCCTGGAGAATACCATGATGTCATACTAAGGTGCATACAGTTAAAGAGCCACCTCTCTGTGCTGGAACTTTGTGTTCCAGGAGCTGTGTTCGGGAAAGCACATGTGACCTTTGATCCTGCCCCTACTCTACTGCAAGGCACCTGCTGGGGATGTCAGGAAACGTCCACATCAAGGGACATACGTGCGTTATGCTTCTTGTCATGGAGAATCACGAAGGCGGGGGTCTGATTGACAGAGTTCCCTTTCAGAAACAGAATTAACAGAATCATTGCATAATTAGAAACTAAAAACGTTCAGGCTATTTCCCCCTTGCCTTGCAGTGTGAGTGACTATGCTTATGTGTGTCTGAGTTTGGTAAGGTCTGACTGCCATGGGTGTCTGTGTGCGTGTTTGTGTGTGTGTATGACTGCCATGTTTGATTGTTTATGGGTGTAACTGTGCATATGTTTGCTTTTCACGGGTGTGTTTGTGTGTGTGTGTGTGTGTGTGTGTGTGGAGGTGGGGGATGGGGACTTGTATGCGAGAGATGTCACATGCATCTGTGTGCTCACCTTTGAGTATGTGTGTCAGGGTGCAGGCTTAGTATGTATTTCTTGGTACGTGTGTGCTACTGCTGTGTGGGCCTGCCAGCCAATCACCGGGCTGCCTTTCTGTGCACCCATGTTCATACTCTGGTGCTTCCCATGGAGTGATGGGGGCAGCAGGTCCCAGGGGACGCCCTGTGCAGCCTTGGTTGCTTGCCTGTGAACCTGACGTGTGCAAGTTCTTTCTGGGGCGGCGAGTGGTGGCATAGTCCAGTCCAGGCTCTATTTATTTGCTTGTGCACCAGGGGTGCGCCGAGACACCCTCATGAGGCGATTGCATGCCCTACTGCACCCCTCTGTTGCTCTGCGTGTGTACTTGCAATGTGCAGCTTTTTTCTCAGGGGTGGTGGCAGTACTCGCTGTGGAAGGCGAGGTTCCACTGCCAACACGTTCTGATCGTTTTCTGCAGAAATATAGTGACGGGGACTCGCAATTAGCAAATTAATGATCTCACTGTAACTGTGGTGTAATAGCTTAAAGCTGACACATCAGCCATGTTTTGTCAACGGCGATGTTGATGGGTGAAATGATGGCTGCGGCGCTGGGGTTTCCAATGATTCAGAGCCGGAGAGGAGGCTGGAAAGGAGTCCCGGCTTCAGCAGAACAAGATAAGTGTTTGTGTTTCTGAGCGGAAGCTGCACCTGAACAGAATCTAAATTAATATCAGATAAAGCCCAGTGCGAACAAGTCACTTAATCTGCAATCAGTGGGAACACGCGCTCCAAAAACACAATTTAACATTCTAGTCAAGGGAGCCTTCCTGCAGCTGCTTTGCAGAGAATACAGGAAGCGTGGCTCGTGTGGTGCAGGGGTGGGTGTACAGTGCGTGGGAGCTGGATTGCTGTGTCTATTAATATGATATGTTATGTTATCTGATGTTGATTTATACCGTGCACCGGTACCACCCAAGGGCAGTCTCTAGGCACTCGCGTGGCTCCACAAGAGAAGAGGGTGCAGTGTGTTAGTGAGGATAAGATGATAGGATAGGTTCAGAACCAACAGGAACTGACGTCTGTGAGCGTTGACTTGCGTGTGGATTTAAGCAGGTCCCTTGGTGTGTTAGACGTGTTTGAAAAGAACGGTGTGCTTGGAGTAGTGATGGTGGTGCGTGAAGGTGCGTGTATGTGCATTGGCGATGGTGATGATATATTTGTGGGGGGCCCGTGTCTGCCAGTTTTTGGATCATTGTGGTTTTGTGTCTGTGTGTTTATGTCTGCAGGTGCAGTTGGGTGGTGGTTGAGCATGCCTGTGTTGGTGGTAGTTGTCACTGATCCTATTCTGTATGTGGACACTGATCATGTGTATGACGTAGTAGGTTGTGGTGTGGATGTCTATTGGTTTGGGATCTGCAACGAGTGGCTTTCATGATGTTATGAACTACAGCTACCATGATTCCTCGCCAAGGACCATGGCTGATCGGCGCAGTATTCCAAAACATCTGGAGAGACAAAAGTTACAGATCCCCGCTATTGCTGATAATGGTGAGCAGGTTTTGGTGGTGGTAATTTGTGTTGTTGTCTACAGGTAATACTGGTGTGTTCATGTGAAGGTCTTACTGCTGGTGTGTTTGCGTCAATGTCTACAAGCAATGGCGGTGTGCTGATGTGCAGGTTTTGGTAATGGTGTGTTTATATCTTTGTCATTAGGTAATAATGGTGTGCTGAGTTGGAGGTTTTGGTGCTTGGGTGTGTGTATCTTTGTCTATAAGTGATAATGATGTTCTGATGTGCAGATTTTGGTGTGTTGTGTGAGTGTCAATCTCTAAAGGTTACCGCGGTGTGTCGGTTGGTAGGTTTTGGTGGTGGTGTGTTTGCATCTATATCAATGGGTAATAGTAGTGTGTCAGTGCATATGTTTTGGTGATGGTTTGTTTGTGTCTTTGTTTATAGGTAATGTGGTGTCTCGAGGTGTAGGTTTTGGTAGTCATGTCTATGTCTATGTCTATGGGTAATAGTTGGGTGTGTCGAGGTGTAGGTTTTGGTAGTCGTGTCTATGTCTATGTCTATGGGTAATAGTTGGGTGTGTCGAGGTGTAGGTTTTGGTAGTCGTGTCTATGTCTTTTTCTATGGGTAATAGTTGGGTGTCTCGAGGTGTAGGTGTTGGTAGTCGTGTCTATGTCTTTGTCTATGGGTAATAGTTGGGTGTCTTGAGGTGTAGGTTTTGGTAGTTGTGTCTATGTCTTTGTCGGTGGGTAATAGTTGGGTGTCTTGAGGTGTAGGTTTTGGTAGTCGTGTCTATGTCTTTGTCTGTGGGTAATAGTTGGGTGTTTCGAGGTGTAGGTTTTGGTAGTCGTGTCTATGTCTTTGTCTATGGGTAATAGTTGGGTGTCTCGAGGTGTAGGTTTTGGTAGTCGTGTCTATGTCTTTGTCTATGGATAATAGTTGTGTGTGTAGAGGTGTAGGTTTTGGTGGTTGTGTATTTATGTCTTTGTCTGTAGGTGATAATGTTGTATTGGTGTGTAGGTTTTGCTGCGCGTCGATGTCTATAGGTAATGATGGTGTGTCAGTGTGTTGGTGTGGAGGTTTTGGAGGTGGTGTGTTTGTTTCTTTGCTTATAGGCAATGTGGTGTGTTGAGGTGTAGGTTTTGGTAGTCGTGTGTTTGCCTTTGTCTATGGTTAATAGTTGTTTATCGAGGTGAAGGTTTTGTTTGTCATGTGTCATGTGTGTTTGTATCACTGTCAAAAGGTAATAGTTGTGTGTCAAGGTGTAGGAGTATTTATGTTTAATTCTTTTCTGTTTGGCCATAATTTGGCCTTAAACATATCCGTGTGAGTTTTATTGGACAGTTATGATATGATATGATAAGTGCTTCTAGGCGTTACAAGACAAGGAAGGGAAGACTGAAGGAGGACAAAGCAGCGATCTTACTAGCCCTTGTTTCATTCAGATCGTACAAATGCGGGGGGATGGAAGGGGGAAGTGCCAGGGGAGCAGCGTGATGGGAGAGTGCGAGTAACTCGTATGTGCTGCCGGGAAGTGGCTCATAAGTGCAGAGAGTCAGGCGACTGTAGGGTTGCAGATATAGTCCCTTAAGTGGTTGGGAGGCCCAGAGGCAGTGCAAGGGCAACCGGTCATGCAGGAGCCTGGTTCCGTAAGTTCAGTGGGTGGCCAGGTAAGCAGTATGCTCAGCAGACAGGGAAATCAGCAAAGGAGAGGGAGAGAGAAAGCAGAAGCGAAAAGGAAGGCCTTGAGTTGCTTCTAGAACCTTAGGTAGTCCTGCTCAAGTTTGAGGGTGGCAGGGGGGGGTTGTTCCAGAGGGAGGCTCCAGCCGAGCATGGAGATCTACCCCCCACTCTCTGCCTGGAGAAGCGTCTGACCCTCACAGAGTTGGAGGTGGATGAGCCGAGGGCTCGAGAAGGAAGATGCTTATAAAGAGAAAGTTGGATGTAGTGTGGACCCGGCCCCAGAAAGCCTTGTTGATGCTGCAGAGGGTTTTAAACTTGATCCTCGCAGCCACAGGGAGCGAGATTTCAGGGTTGGGGAGATATGATCCATGGGCTTGAGGCCAAGGACAAGTCTTGCAGTCGTGTTCTGGATAAGCTGTAATGGGGGAGTAGAAGCAGGCAGATTGAGGAAGAGGCTGTTGTAGTAGTCCAGCCTAGAGAGGACCAGGGCTCTGTAGACGGTAAGCTTCTGGAGGAAAGTGAGAAAAGGAAGACTACCTCTGAAGAGGTGCAGCTGATAGTGTGACTCCTTAGAGATGTCAGAGATGTGAGGAGAGAAGGAGCGGGTGGAGTCGAAGATGACACCAATGTCCTTAGCCTCACAGGAAGGAGCAGGTAGAGGGCCCAGGGTGGGCGGCCAGTGTGAGAGAGGTGGGAGAATGTGTCCCAATGAGGAGGATCTCAGTTTTACTGGAATTAAGGCAGAGATCATTGGCGGCACACCATTCCTGAATTGCGGAGAGACAGTCCGGTATGAGAGAAGGAACAGAAGAGGCTGAGGGGAGCCTGAACGAGAGCTGGGTGTCATCTGCATAACACTGAAAGTTAGAGTAGAAGGTAGAGAGGCCAGGGGCCAGAGGTGGTCGTGGTTGAAAAGCCAGGGAGAGAGGTTGTGGAACACCACAAGTAGAGAGAGCGATAGAAGAGAGGACAGACCCTTGTTGGAGCTGGGAGGGTCGATCAGTGAGAAAGGAGGTCAACCATGCCAGGGCCTGACCAGAGAAACCCAGGTTGTCACGAAGGCGATTGACCAGAATGGCCTGGGTGACCGTGTCAAAAGCAGAGGATAGATCAAGCAGAATGAGGACAGAAGGAAGGTTAAGATTGGAGAGGAAGTCTTCACAGGGGTTCAGGAGAGCAGTTTCTGTGCTTCTGGCTGCTCTGAAGCCAGACTGGTGGTTGTGAATGATTGCCATCTTGCAGGGGTGTAGTAGCCCTTGCTTTTATGATTGTTATTATTATTAAAATAATGTTGGTAATTCTGTCTCAGAAAGAGTGGCCTGTTAACCAGACCCTCCTTTTCAGCAAACTCCATGCCAAAAGCATAGTATACATCTTTGCCTTGCTGCATCAGTGCCCTGATCTGGAACGCCTGCTCTGGCACAGAACAGGTTCAGAGGTAACGGGACCCTCTTGACAGCTGCAGTGACAGCAAAGTCACTTCAATTCAAAGGCTACATTTAAAATATGCATCTCTGTCCCCATACCACAAGACCTTGAGAGCTACTATTCTGATGGAAGTTGTAACTTTAAATATAAGCCCTACCTGAGTTTAGGGTATGATGGCTAGCATTTCTATTTATTATTAAAGCCACATAAATTGATATCATACTTATGTAAGCCCTGTCAGCCAGCCCAGACATGAATAGGCTTTGTGTATTCCCCCCAACTGGCTTTCACTACTGCACCCAGCAGGACGAGAGCCAGTGGGGATTGCCTTCTTTTGATCCTTTGTAAGGTCAGGTGACACCTCTCCTTAGAGGGATGTCCCCTCGGCAGGGGTTGTCCTGGGAAACAAGAATCAACAAGCACACTCACAAAAACAGACTAGCCCTGTGGCAGAAGGGCTGTTAGGAGCTGTTTTGTTGTGGCGGCACCATGAATCAACGTGATTTATTTATTTATTTCATCATTGGATTGTTGCTGGTTTGAGCGAGCGAGTGGAGAGAAGAAGCATTTTCTCCCTTTCTTCATCCAGCTGGTCAGCTGTCTGCACAAACATTTGCATGAACAATTGCTAAAGCTAAAGGTGAAAAGGACGCCTTGCTTTAACCCTACGAGGTCCTCCTCCCCAGCGACGCATGAGTCACGTGTCATCCAGCTGGGTGTATCAGAAACACCTGGTGCGTCCATGCGGCGTAAGCCCTGTGGCAGAAGGGCTGTGAGGAGCTGTTTTGCTGTTTGGCGGCTTTGGCGTTTGGAGTAAAAGCGCAGCAGGTAACCAGCTAATTATGGCCGAGGTCGGCCCTTTCACACGCTTAAAACAAAAGAACACTACACAGGTGACTGATAAATCATTGATTTCAGAGGGAAATCTGCATATTAGTAAGTGCAACTTGGAGGGATACAACTGGTCGAGTCAAAAGCAAAAGAAAATGCTGGCTGCGGACACACATATAGAACATACAGTGCATACAATGAGAGACAGACCCCCAACACCTCTCAGGAACATCACCCTCCATGTCTTTAACGTCTATAACAGGCGTCGCAAGGAGAGGTGTGATAGCAGATTTAGATATGGGACATGAGCGAAACACAGATGGAAGAGATGGTGTTCAGACAAATGGAGCGACTGGGCCTGGGGCCTTTTCAAATGACAATGCAGGAAAGAAAAGTCCAATACTAATAGCGCTCCATGCCTAGATCTAAATGAGATTCTACACAATGGCGAAAGAGGAAAAGATATTGAAATCAACACAGCAATCTTTGACTCTCCATTCGATGTCACAGACATTGAGCTATTGCAACTAGAAGTCCCGTGTTCACACAACGTAGCAAACTCAATGAGATTTACATACCCGCCCGTTGAAGGAAGAAACAAAGAGTTAAATGCAGGAAGAAACTTGAATGAAAACTCTTCAGACTTTGGACAAAAAAGTGATAATATGGATCCCTTAACAACAAACAAGGAACTGACCAAAGAAATAAATGGAAACATGGAAAACACAGGGTCAATACATGCGAGAGGAAAATCAAGCTTGAGTAAGAACCAGTATGGCAAAAATAGCGACGAACGTGCAGTGTCAAATCGTAGTATGCCAAATAGCAGATTCGATTTGGCAGGTCGTGAGGCACGATTAACAGAGCGCCTAAAAGCTGATTTTGCGGCTATGAAGACCAAACTAGTGGAGAGGTTCACAGACACCAACAAGAGCAAAGGCAGAAATGCATGCTCTGAAACCCCTCAAACATATGAGTTGACCAAATATCTTTCAAATTCACAAACAAGCCCGGAAACACTGGATCAGTGAGTGACTTTTGGAATTGACACAAACAAATTATTGTCTACGAAACAAATGTATGTCACTCCAGTAACTCTGCAAAATGAGCAAATGCACTTTCATCGAGAGGCAAGAAAAGGAGCTAGAACCACTATGCACCCGATGGTAAGCTTCTCAACGCCTGAGCTGGCAGCTCTGTCAGATGACCCTGGGCTTACGCCACGCTTGGCTACAGGAGAGCCACAGCGAGAGGGAAGAGGTGTGACAAGCGGGAGTAAAGATATCCAAAAAAATGACTTGGAAAACAAACAGTCATTTAAATCAAATTTGTCAACCGTGGCTGCAATACAAATTCACAACAACGTATTGGCCGCAACTTCCTTGGCACTGATTCCATTCGTAAAACTTTACGAGTCATTCCATGAGGAATTACAAAATAACAGCACACAAATTGGTCATCTAAATGAAAAAATAACAAAGATGGAAAGTGAAAATGCGTCATTCAAACAAAAATTTGAATATGAGACCTCTAAAGCAATATCCTGGCATGTCGAGTTAACTGAACAAACGAAGAAAGATAACATTGAAAAAAAAACCTTAATGGAAACACTGCTAGGTTGTTTAATGCAAGGTAGATCACACGCAAACAGCAAGACCTTAGCATCCATAAGTACGCAGGTACTCCAAAAACATGTGGAAACGCAGGTTGCTGCAGGCAGCGATGGCGGGAGCTCTATTACCATACCAGATGGAGAGAGGCCTCAGTTAAAACAAGTCACCCTATGGAGTCACAAGGTGCTAGGTCTCAAGAAAATGCTGAACCATCAATAGGACCAAACCAAATGGGTCAGGCGGGAACCATTGAAACGACTTGTGCTATCACAAAGGAAAGCGAGGCACCCTGGAACCCAGGAAATAGAAACATCGTGACAGGTTGTTTGGAAAATGTTGGAAAGTCATCAGAAATACCTCACTGTTCCACAGATAAATTGACATATGGAATCTTCGGGGGCGCAGCAAAAATTAAAACAAGCGAACGACAAACTTGTCAACCTAAGGGTGTCAAGCAGAGCTTTGCAAAAAAAAAAAACTGAAAAAAAGAATAATCTTGAAGCAGCAAAAAAACAAACAAGTGGCTTGAGAAAATTTATACGAAACTTGCCAACACCAGTCAAACAAAGTCTTTTCACAAGAGAGAAACAGGGACAACATAAAGTCCCGGATAAGGAAAAAAATCGTATAAATTTTGTTGGTGTAACAGTCAAATCAAATACAAAAAATCCCAAAAAAGAATGAGGCTGGACTCAGACAACGATTCTATTCAAACAGAACAATCTTCGGTGGACCTCTGCGAATTGTCCACATACTCTGATGATTTTGGAGATGGTAATATGTCTGAATCTCAAGAAACGGATGAAATGAGTCAGTTAAATATGAAGGAATCAAATGAAAGAACTGCAAAGCAAACTCCACTACAATCAATGGCTAAACCTGTAAAAAAAGGTGAATCCCAAAGACATATAGGACCCACAGCAAAGCAGAGAAATTTGCCTGAAATTAAAGAAAGTTCAGAGCGAGACATTGAGAGCAAGCGTCCTGTGACATTAAATCCAAAGCATACCCGAGCACAAACAAAAAACAAACTATTTGTTGAGGAAAAACGACAGTTGAATGAAGCAAAAATTTTGCAAGGGAAAATACGGATTGAAAACATATTCCACGATGAACACAATGTAAATCTAAATAGAGGCAATGTAATTCGACTATTGCTTTCAGTGCCAATACTAAGGATGGTGACCACACAAGATATTGGCTTAGTGGAATACATCTCTGAAGAACGAGTGGACCAAGTCTTACTACATATAAAATCAAAAGCAGTACGAAAGACCATTATGACAGCAAAAGACGAATTACTGTTCTTGGGATTTGAAGCTTATCTCAACGACAACTAAGGAAGCACAGAAAACCACTGCTAGGAGAACTCGATGGGACATTGAAATGGAGGCAAGAGATTGCAACATGGTCAATGGTCATGTAGCTGGTGATATGCCACCGAATTTTACCTGGCAAAATTTTGGTCATGAAAAAATCCTTGATTACATATGGACATCTAAAAATCTATGGAATAAGATCCTAAAGTTACGAATTATACATACCGCACGTAGCGACCACGATGTCCTGGAAATGACATGGCCTCTAAGCCAGAAATCGGAAACACAGACCAGCAAACAAACATTGAAAATAAATCAAGGGCGAAATCGTTTACGCCTAAAGGAGAAACAAATAACAAGTCTAACAGCTGAGTTTAACTCCTTATCGTACATAACACATGATTTAACAAATTATGTAGCTTTATTACCCTATCAGAACATGTCTGGATCACGGAATGGACAAAATTAAAAAATACACAGGCATGAATGGAGCAGAGTGGTAAACTGCTCAATAAAGATATAAGAGAGCTCAAACGAAATATAGGAGTGAAATCCATAGCACTTATCAGACTACGTCGACACAAATATCATTAATTAAATCTAACAACTCAAGGGAGATTTGGCGTACCTTAAATCATGATAACGCTAATCAAACGGACATGCTAGCAAATGGGGTCTCCGAGGGTGATTGGCAAAAGCATTTTGAAGGGATATTCTTTGACACTCAAGCTGGATTAACAACAAAATTGAATGAAGAGGTAACGCAATGGGAAGTAGCGGAGACCGAAGAAGACATACAGATAGCCATTTCCAAGTTGAAAAACTCGAGAGCTGCAGGGCCTGATGGCATCTCCAACGTGATGCTAACGGCGCATAAACATGAATGGTCCATCTTTATATCCATGTTATTCAATAGAAATGCAAAATTAAAGTTACTCCCAGCATCTTGGACTGAGGCGATTGTGGTGCCGGTTTTTAAGAAGGGCAGTAGGGCTGATCCAGCCAACTATCGGCCGATTGCCCTTCTTGATACTATTGGAAAAATAATGGCCATATTCCTCCAACAAAAACTAACAACGTGGGCAAACAACAAAGGTATTTTAGACTGTCGACAGACAGGTTTTACAAAAGGCGTCGGAACGGAGATCATCCTGACATTGATTAATCTGTTGAAACTGGAAGCCCTAGAGAAGAGATCGAATCTATTTCTTGCCTTTGTGGACATGCAACAGGCCTTCAACACAATAAATCGTGAACTATTATGGTGGAAATTGATAAACTGGGGATGCCCAACAAGTATTCTACAACCAATAAAGGCCTTTCACTCAAATACATTTATTTGTGTTAGGATAAATGGAAACAGAGATCTATCTGAAGTGATAGACACAAATAAAGGTGTAAAACAGGGCTGCCCATTGGCCGCTGCTCTGTTTAAGTTGTTTATCGCTGATATCACCGATGAGCTAACCAACATAAAATGTTTCTCTCCAAAAATAAATGGGCATCAAATCTGTTGCGTAACATACGCAGATGATCTGGTTTTGATCGACTCTACTCAAATAGGGCTACAGTGACTCTTATCAGGTCTACAAAAATACATGGAGGAAAATGAGCTGCAAATCAATGTAAAAAGGACAACAATTATGAAGTTCGGCCCAGAAAAATGAAAAATAAATCGAAATTTCAAGTGGAAGATCGACAATGAGGCAATTGAAGTGGTGGCTGTAATCCGCTATTTGGGAGTAATGGTAAACAGGTTGATTCGAGAAACAAACTGGATACAGCACTTGTTTCAACGTATGGAAACGTTTTCCCTACAAGGAGCGAGAATCCATACTCTATTTGGAAAGATCAGTTTAATCCCTGTTCGCCAGTTTTACATGCAAAAAGTAGTTCCTGGTATCATCTTTGGAGCAGAAACAGGATGGAATTTAGACCATAAAATTTGGACACAATTGGAGGGAATTTTCTGGCGGCGAGTATTAAGACTACCTAAATATATATCAACTATTATAATTAGGCACAAACTTGCACTAGAAGAACTAAATGGATCCGTCGTCTGGAAATCACTTGTAATCTTACGAAAAATATGGAAATTGCCAACCCTGAACCAGCATACAAAATATTAGCGCATAGAAAGAACATTGCGTACACTGGATTACTTAGGAAATGGACGCAAAAGTTAGAGGCAGTTTTGAAAGCAGCCGACATCCAGATGACAACGCTGTTAGAACAACCTCAAAATGCAAAAAAGAAAATAAAACAGTGGTTTTGTATTCAAAACTTGTCCAAATATAATAAACGACCAACTGCTCTGGAACTTGGAACTGTAATGAATCAGCTGGAAAATCTGCAAAAATTCCTGTCTCGTCACCATCGCAATGCGTTTCTAAGATTGCGTCTGAATGCTTATAAAACGAAGCAAATGCTAGTAGTACATCACATGGAAACAGCAAATGACAACGTATGTAGATTCTGTATGGTCAGCACAGAATCACTCAAACACTTAATAACAGAATGCATTGCACTAAAGTGTCAAAGGTCTACCCACCTGAGTCAATTTGTTCCAGTAGATGGAAACATGGACGAATGGTGGCTCAGGATCTTAGGCGGAAGGTCTGTGCATCTGACATGTTCTGTAATAAACTTTCTGGACAATATTTTAGAGCAATCATGAAACGAAAATAACTAACTATTCTACATTTGCTGAATAGCTCAAGTCCCCACTGTGATTAATATTTGGCTTTTTAGTGTAAATATTGAAGATATAGTCCTGGATTCGAGGCAGTGAATTGTTAAGGAAGAAAGTGTTTTAATTGAAATGACAAGAAATCTGTTGTGACAAAAGTTAGAGTAAACTATTTTCTTTCTCCTGCTAAGAGTGAGACCCTTTTTTCCCACTCTTAGACTGATTGCTAGTGTGTGTTGTAGGCTATCTTCTGTGCTTCTGGCCTATGGGGTTTCTCACTCTCATAGGAATCATCTTTTTAACATGTGTGGTACACAGCACCCTCTGTGCCATATCACAGGGGTGTTGTAGCGACCCCCAAACATAGACTCCATACCCTGGGCCTGACTACTGTCTGCCAGGGCATGTAAAGTCCCCATTGACTTTACTAGTCAATTCTTATGAACTAAACCAGTACAACCCATCTTACAATGGAGGTACTGGAAAGGGTTAATAGTTTTTCCCTAACGTTCATTTTTGAGCGGGTACCGTACAGTCTCTCTCTCAAAAGTTTCTGGCTGGTGGCAGTAGTTACTACCATAAATATTTGACCGCAAATATTTCGCTATGGGATTTTCCCATTGTTCGAGGCTACCACTTTTACTGACAGCCTCTAACATACAGCCGGCTTATTTTTATATTAACCTTACTCTGGTAATTTTTATTGCCAGAACTTTGATAATATTTCTTTCTCGTGTCTTTCTCTATAATCCTAACCCAGGTCGGGGATCCTTTGTTCGTCCTTTTGGCGGCCTTCTGCACAGAAGCCCTCCTCTCGGGGCCACTGAGTGTGGGGTAGACAGGATGTGTGGGAGGGGGAATAGGCACCCTGGACAGGGTTGCCTACGCAACCCAAGTTGCACTCTGCCCTGATAGGCTGGGGGGTTCTCCCGCCAGGAGAGCCACCCCACTGTGTGAGTGACAGCTAGGCTGTGTGAATGGGGTCTTGCTGCATAAAAGCATGGTCCTGAGGACTGGAGGACAAGACGTCGCCACTGGAACTAAGAAACCGAAGAGGAGAGAAGCTGAAGACATCTGCAACGACTGAACCACCGGTGAAGCCCTGCTGCAGATCCTCACCACTTTTCTCCAACGATTTGAGAAGATCTTCCTCTGCAAGAGTCTTCTTCCCTTGAGCTGTTGGGGCCAACCAGTTTGTCAATCCCCTTCCCGACCTGCCTTGGTAGAATCGCCAGTGGCAAGCAGTAGGAGACCGGAGAGCCAGGCACCCGTCCACCCAGACTGCGATTTAAAGGAGCGTACCTTTTATTCATTTGGCAGCACCGCGGAGGGTTTCATCCCTGCGCAGTGCAGTAACTCGAGCCTTCTTCCACGACGAGAGCCTCTCTTCCTCTGCTAGATCTCCCGAACTGCAGGAACTGCCAGGAACTACCACCACTGCAGGAGCCTCTTCTACTTTAAAGGTACATTGTTCCGCCAGGCCTCCCTTTTCGTTGGGTTTCGCTAAAGGTGTTTTAAATCCTTTACTTACCTACTGGGTTGGCCGCCCCTCTCGTCTAACATTGTCTTTCATCCTCTGCAACCACCTTTTCGAATTGTTAACCAAAGACTTGACTGCAACTACTAGAACATTTTGATCCTGGGTACATTGCCTTATGCCATTGACACTGGCGCAAGCCTATTGACTCTGGCTAAATCTGTTACAACTGCCCTCTCTAGAGTGATTCTCACCTAGAAATGTGTTGGCGCACCTAACTCTTATAACCACCTTTTCCTTCCCTCTTTTTAAACTTGTGAAGTGCCATTTTGCTCGGTTTTCACCTCAGTATTGCATATGCTAAAGTACTGCCTTGCCTAACTTGTTCACAATCTACTTGGGAAGTATTACTGGTGTGTTCTAGAGTCTAAACCTGTATAACATGTCCTTGTCCTCTCTTTTGAGAAATTGTTAGAGTGCCATTTCTGCTTGGTTTTCACTGTACCGTTTTGCTCAGTTTTCACTCTTGCTCAAACCTGTCTACAATTTAAATAGGGAGTTGTTTATACTTTTCTTGAATGATTTAACTTGCTTTAATAATAGTGATGTGTGTGTGAACATCAGAATGTGTAAAATAAATATATATATATTATTTTTGATACCAAGCTTTGGTCAGTGTTTCCTTGTGCCATAGTATTATTGCCCTATTGTGTAAACCCTGAATACTGCTCATCTCCCTCTTAAGATAAGTCTGACTGCTCAGCCACAGCTACCAACTAAATCTTTGTGGTACAGACTGATACCAAAGGGGACTTATTGCTCTCACCTGTAGTCCAAATCTTCTGTAGTGCTCCCTAAGGGAACTGACAGGATTTTGCCTAACAGGAAAGATTCCACCACCTTCCTTCTCTCTGTACCTCTCTTTCCATCCTGTCTCCTCCACTTCCTTTAGCACAAAACACTTTGGGTATGATACAAGAAGGCAAGGACCACTTGTCAGAAGAACAGGTATTGGACTCCTTAAAGCAGGCTTGCTTTTGTTCAATCACCTGTGGTAGCTTGCCTATAAAGGATGTGGTGTTTCACTCCTTCATTGATTCACGTTTGGAGTTCAAGTGTTAAGTAAGAATTCATTAGGACCTCTTTTGGGAGAGTTGATCTTTCAAAATCCCTCATCCATTGTGGTGAAGAAGGAGGATTCCAAGTCAGAGGCAAGCTCTGCTTCCTACCCACTCCCAGGACTCACTGGGGTGACTCTTGCAGAGCACCAGGGACCTGCCAATCTGCACCAAACATCCCTAGGTTGGGGGAACGGAACCTGAAAGGACCCACCCTGTCCTAGAGCCTATTCAGTGGGTCTCGCAACATCTGGATGACAAGATCAGCTAAAACTCCCTGTTCTACCACATTGATCTGGTTGTAATGTGTTCAAACAGTATTTACTGCACTCAGACCAGATTAACTCGCAGGTGCTACTTTTGACACTCCATCGAACTTTGAACGACCACTACGGCACACCTGTCGATCCAGCTCAACTCTGCATCATGCTAAGTGGAGCACATCACCTGTTTGTTTCTAACAACCTGCTCGCTGCTGCAGACCTAACTCAAACCACTGCCTCTTTGAACCCTGCATCATATCACCAAGGTCACCTCATCTAACTGACGGAACTTGACTCAAACCACTGTAGCATTGCACCACACAAATCAGTGATTTTCAACATCTCAAACCGATTTGACTCCCGATCTGACCCTGGTGAGCCATCCACACTGCACAACGCAAGAACTGCACCCGAGCTGCACCAAGCTCCAGCTTGAATTGGCCAAATGTCAGCTCGCCACGTGACACAACACGACCCGCCGTGCCTGACCCTGGTTAGACCTGCACCACAGTACAGCTCGAAGCTTGGTTTGATGCTGTTGAACTGCGTAAGAACAGCAAAAGGGTACTATTGACCCACACCTGCCCCCGGTCTATCTTTGGGCAGTAGGCACTGGTTAGGTAACATTTGCACTCTTTTCCACTGAAAGACATATCCTTTTGCTTCCATTGTGGTTGCATATTGCCTTTCTACACCCGCTTCATTACCCAGAATGCAGCATCTATCTTTCTTTTGCACATTCTGTATTCTCTCCACAGGGCTGAGTTTTTTTTATAGTTTTGTATAGTTATTTGCACATTGGTGTGTTTAATTAATTGATTGGATGTTGCTTTTGTTTTGGACTGTTGTACTTAGTTGTTTATGTTGCTAATGGATCACACTCATACCCCTTTTGAGCGTACAGCCCTCCCTCCGCCCGCGTTACCACAGAAGGCGAAGGGGCTATATCTCTTGACTGTGCATCTTTCACCGTTATGATTGGGATCGCTGTTTAGTCTCTACTCACCCTTATACGCCTGCATTACAGACATAATTTTGTCACAACAGGTGTGTGGTTTCTGTGCTTAAGATTTTGCAAATTATAAGTGTTTTTTTTTTGTTTGTGTACCCATTTGATTGTGCACTTTCTATTATTTTTGTTTAATTGTATATGCGACCCATTCCAACATATAGCTATGAATGCCTAGTACGTGCAGGGCTGTCTGTGTCTATGTGCATTCTATTAATGTGTATTTTCTTTGAATCAGGGCATGCACGTACATCTGTGCATTAATCGATATTTAAGCCGGGGGTGTGAGGGTGTGATGGTGGTGGTGGGGGGAGCAGGCCATCTGGAGTAGAAGTTTGAGGCACTATAATGACACAATACCCCACAAGATCGAAGGCTGATATATATATATATATATATATATATATATATATATATATATATATATATATATATATATATATATGTATATATATTCAATGAAAAAACGTTGTTAAGGGGACGTTATGGTTAAGTTGCACTAATAAAAACCTTTGAAATTCACTGAAAAAACGTTGTTAAAGGGACTTTATGGTTATTTTGGACTAATAAAAACTTATGAAATTCAGTGAAAAAACTTTGCTAAATGGATGTTATGGATCAAAATAAAACCGAAAAAACCCCTGAAATTCGCTAGTTATGGTAAACTAAACAACCATAACTCGCACCACCAACGTGCATTGTTAAGACTAACACCGAGGACATCAAAGATGACATCACAAATGTCATTGATGACATCACTGATGACATCACATGTCTGGCTCCCTCTTTTTTCCTTTACTGACATGTCTTAGCCAGTAATAGTTAGGAACAAAGAAATCAAAAAGTACTATATTTGTAGACTTATACTTCAAATATGTTCTTACAGTAATTCATTTTGGGTTCGCTCACAGCATTTGAAACATATACATAAGGAGAATACACACTTGAAAGATACCAATGCTTTCTGTGTATGAAGACAATCAGTAAAGTTATCAACACTTTCTTATTGTTCTGCTGTGTTTTTTATTACTGTACTTTCTCTAGATGTGCATTACTCTCTTTAGGGTGCAGTCACATCATGTGATAGGTACACATAGGGAAGTAGTAGGTTTGAAGCAGAACAATCATTTCTGTGCATAAAGATAATCAGTTAGGTTATGAACACGTTCTGCTACTACTGCTGTTTTTTTGCTTACTTCACTTTCCCTGTATATACTCATATTTGTATGTGTTCTTGTCTCTTTAAGTTTTGTCTGTAATAATGCAATTATGTAGTAAGTGGGTTTCATTAGCTACTTGTTACATGTTGCACAGTACGCAAAACTCTATTAAGAAAGCAGTTTTTATTTCACTGTTCAACATGGCAAGATTATGAATATTGCACCTCCATCATGTATGCTACACACAATGCCTATGTGTCTACATGAGTAGCTTAGTATACAGGATAGAACTTCATAATAGAATGCTATTTATATCAATGCATTGCTTAATGCACTAAGCAGCTCATGATATTTATTCCAATGACCCTTGAAACTTTTTAATAACATTATAATAAGAATCCCTTGTACAGACTTTTCATGAAAAGTAAATGCAATGACATTTGTGATGTCATCTTTGATGTCCTGGGTGTTAGTCTTAGCAGTGCACGGTGGGGGCGCGAGTTATGGGTTGCTTAGCTTACCATAACTGGTGAATTTCAGGGGTTTTTCGGTTTTACTTGGAACCATAACGCCCCTTTAACAAAGTTTTTTCACTGAATTTCATAGGTTTTTCGTAGCACAACTTAACCATAATATCCCTGACTTTATATACATGTTCAAAAAATACTCCTACTTCTTATCACCCTCTGCATATATAGAGAAAGAATCACTTATTCATACTCTGTTTGTGGAACCAATCTCGTTTTTTATATCTAAAGTTGTGTGAATCAACATAAAATGGACATTTAAGAGATATCACATCAAACGGTATTTAGCCGGAGATACAGACACAAATATTTACAACACCCAGAACCAATCTAGCCTACCTCTGCCCGTAGGCCCTAGTCTAGATGATATACTACACTACTACATTACTATGGCGGATAACTTTCATGTTGCTCACTAGCCACAGCTATTACTAACCTTCTGCTGTTCGCAAAACACACGTATCTAACCTTTAGTCGGATGTACTGGACCGCAGCATCCATTATATACATTGTCTATCACCACACGGCCACCCCATACAATACTGTAATACCTACCCCACATGCCAGCAGTTTGCAGCCCTCAAGGCACCTAGCATCAGTATGCTCCCCTCAGCAACCATCCAAACCACTCATATGTTACTCCTCACATTAGGTATAACAATCCACACCATGGCACTCACCATTCCAACTAATAGGACACTGCCCAGCCTGACATCCTCCACCTTGTCCAACCTACCTACCACATGTCCCATAAACATGGTAGGCTCCTTAAACCTCCCATGCAAGCCCTGCCCTATTACAGACAGGAACCTACGCCTCAGAGCGAGACTAGCCAAAATTTACCAGCCTCCCATTAGGTCTCTCTGTACCCCCTCTAGCTACAAGGACACTAAATACCTCGCCTTCCTATTACGGCCCTAGGCCATCAAAACGCTCAGGTAATCCGTGTAAACCAAAACCTCTACAAACACCCCAACTGACCACACCAACAATGACAAGCCCCCAGATAAAAGGGGCCTTAATAAATTCCAGATCACTAGTAGCACATGCCATGGAAATAGCTGACTTGATCCAGAAGGATGACCTAGACTTCCTCGCTATCACCGAGATGTGGCTACATCCCGCTGCAGGCCCTATGCTCATGCTAGCAGTCCCTGATGGCTATTCTATCCTGAGACATGATAGACACAAGTCCAGAGGAGGCGGCATCGCTATTATCTACAAATGCTGCCTTGCCATGAGACCTTCCACCCCCATCGTTACTCCCTCTTGCGAATCACTATCTGTCAAAGTCCCCCTGACCAACGCACAAACCCTGAATATCCATCTGATATACCGCCCCCCTGGCCCATCAGCAACTTTTGTTGATGATCTAAATGCTATCCTATCGAGCAACCTTAAAAGCATGTCCCAAGTACTTCTACTCGGAGACCTCAACATGGGCTTCAATGACCAATCTGACCAGCTTGCCACCAACACAGCTAATACCTTATTAGAACTGGGATTTACCCAAAGAAGCAATTCTGCCACCCATAACAAAGGCAGAATACTAGACTGGGGGGCAGACTATAATTGTCAGGCTAATATTCTGTCCATCTCACCACTGGCCTGGACTGACCACAACCTTGTATCTTTTACCGCTAGGGCTCCACCGACCCTAACGAGAAACAAAAAGTACATCACGGTGGATAGGCTTATCCCAGTATAATTCCCCACCCTTAACTCACTCCCAGATAATACAGAACCTGAGAAACTGGTTGATGAATATAATAAAATCATGACCACCTCCCTTGACCAGATCGCACCTACCAAACTCAGACCAAGTAAGCAAAAAAACACCTGAACAAATGCTTTACTCCTCTTTTAAAAACGTTAAGGCAACAAAAAAGAAATTGCGAGGCTACATGGAAAAAATACCCGACAGAAGCCAATAAACTTAAACTCACCAAATGTTCCTCCCTCTATAAAAATGAAATCTGCCTAGCGAAACAATTATCTTTTGACAATCGTATATCCCACGCCAAATCTAATATAAAGGCACTCTTTACCACCATTAAAGAAATAGAGACCCCGATAGCACCACCTGACACCTGCAGGAAAGATAAGAAATGGTGTGAAGACATCCAACATGCCCTAGCCAATAAAATAGCCACCCTACAAAACAAAATCACCTGCAAAAAAAATACCTTAAACAACCCGCCTCCTTCTAAAACAACTGGCAGTGCCAACACGGATGAATCAACCCGTTTCGACTTCACTAAAGTCTCCATTTGTGAAGTGGAAAGAATTATTCTATCCCTTAAACCCTCCAATTGCCAGGGCGACGTATGTCCCGCGCAGCTTATCAAGGATGCCGCCCGAGACCTATCGCCTTTCATAACTAAACTCATCAATGCATCCTTTGCTACCAGTATCATCCCTACTAACCTGAAACAATCTTGGGTACTCCCCCTCCTAAAGAAACCTACCCTTGACCCATCCATACCGACCAACTATAGACCAATTAACCAATTAACCACGTGCCCTTGCTTCTAAAAATCCTGGATAAGGAGCATATACACAAATACAACTTCACCAATTGCTAGGGGCCAGACAATCAGGTTTCCGTCCCCAGCACGGCACGGAAACTGCCCTTATCGATCTTAAGACTCAAATTGACGAGCTTAAAGATAGTGGCAAATCAGCCTTACTCCTCCTATTAGTTCTCTCAGCTGCTTTCGATCTAGTCAACCATACTATTCTCTTTAACCATCTTAACACAGCAGCACACTTCTCTGATGACGCTGTCACTTGGATCAGATCCTTCCAGAATGGCAGAACTATGAGAGTCTTCTCTCTGACAGCAGCTGCAGACCCGATATCCATCACCTGCGGCGTGCGCCAAGAATCATGCGTCTCGCCCACACTCTACAATATTTTCACTAAGCCCATTTTCAATGATCTGGATCATCTTGGTATCACCTACACTAATTATGCAGACGATAACCAGATCCTCCTCCCGCTTTCAGGGGATTATGAAAAGGATTTGGCCTTGGTGAATAGAGTCTACATCATCATCCAGGCATGGATGGCCACTCATGGTCTATGCCTGAATGATGATAAAACTAAACTCATCATCTTGGGCACTCCATCCAATCTAAAAAAACTAGGTTTGAATTATTCTTCATTTATAATCGATGGCAACATCATCAAGATGGAGCGCGTGGTGAAAACACTTGGTTTTTACCTCGATTCAAACCTCACATTCTCCAAGCAGGTCAATTCCCTAGCATCCTCTACCACCTACACGTGCAAACTTATACGCACTGGTAAGCCATTCCTATCCGATAGTAGCTGCATTACTCTAGCTAGAGCCCTCATCCTGCCACGCCTGGACTACTGTAATGACCTCTACCTAGGATCGACTAAATCAACAATTAAAAGAATCCAAACCTTACAAAATAATGCTCTTAGAGCGGCCTTAGGCATTTCTAAAAGAGACCATATCTCGGAGACATCCTGACAAAATAACTGGCTTCCAACCAACGACAAAATTCTCCTAAAAACACTATCATTGACTCACAAATCCCTCAACAATGCCGCACCCATTTACCTGGCGGAGAGATTCCACAAACAAACTTCCACGAGACCAATGAGAGCAGCCAGCAGAGACCGGCTTTCTATACCTTGCTTCAAATGCTCCACTATTAGAGGTAACAGCTGCCCGGTGAAAGCGGCCAAATTGTGGAACTCCCTACCTCTCAACCTGAGAGCATACCAACCCTACCTCAAGTTTAGATCCAACACCATTACATGGTTAAAGACAACAAACTGTAACTGACACTCTACTTAGAATAGAGATAGTATCGACTGGCTACTACCTAATTACCCTTTACTTGACATGACTTGACATCTTCACTCTATAACAGCAGCCTTAATTATCTCTTACCTATTTTCCTCTCATGCACCTTATATATTTGCACGCTCTAACCATACTCTGAACACAACGCCTCACTGGAGACAGACTGCCTGCACACTCTCCTATTGCATACTATTCTTGTAATTAAGTACCCATGTATATATTCCATATATATTTCATTGTAATTATCACCTGCTTGTAAACCGAATACTTCTTCATGTTATTAATTATTACCTGTATGTAAACTGTATATTTCTTTGTGTAACTAAGCTTTGCATATACTTGTAACTGTTGCGCCCTGTTACCCTAGGGTATGCTGCGCATTACAAATAATAAAACAAACAAACAAACATTTTTTGGCACAACAACCAATTTGTGTGTGTAAGACAAACTCAACCTCAATTGCCATGAAATTCGCATACGGTAGTATACACATAAACAATTCAACATTGTAACATCTCAGAGAAATGTTAAGGACACAAATAGTTTTCTTTGTGTTTAGCAGCGTGAATGCACTGCAATTGGGGGTAGTACGTCTACACCAAGGTGTTTCAGCCGTTTCTAGGTGGGCTTGATGTGCCTCATCTTGTACACGGCCTTCATCAGGACGGGAGTCTGTATAGTATGATGTCTGTGCTGCAGGGGAAGGGAGACTGTTGTCAAGGGAGTATTCGAGCACAAATTATTTAAAATTTAATGAATCATGCACTGTGATGTTTTGAGTAAAGATCGAAAATCACACAGCTTACCTATGGGTAAACTAATTCCACAGGCACAGTTGTAGGAGATCCACTAGCCTCAAGGGCTGATATCTATCTAGTCCTGTTATCAAAAAACAGAACAATGTGGGGTTTCTGATTAATTGTTGGTGTCCCCCTCAAATGGTAAAATAAACCAGACACACGCGGGCGGTGCGTGAATGAAAGATTTCTTACCTCTTACTGGAGGTGAATATCTTTGTATTGTCAGCCTGTTCAAATTAGTTCTTTTATTCTTTATTCTTTCAAGGGGCTCCGCAGAAAAAACCTAGAGTGAACGAGGGCATCTAATTAATGCTCAGGCGAAAGGGACTCTAATTACCAAAAGTATGCGGAGAGTGAGCGCGCTGCGCAGCAGTACCTGTACGGCTGCAATGCTTGCACGCCGTCTGCCACTAGAGCGAGCAGGTTATCCTCAAACTGCTGAGTCACTGAGGAGTTGGCGGGGGCCTGGCTGCAAAAGCATTGGTAACGCTGTTGCTAGGTCCCCGTAGCTTTTTATATGGTGGCCATCTTGGGTGGAAATCCTGAGCCGTCCGGTGAGGAAAGAGCAGTGATATCTGCTCAGTCATGGCTCGAAAATGAAAATAAACCTATTTACGTTCTAATCCATGGCTATGTGGGTCTAAATATGTAATTTAGAACTCATTGTTTATATATCGTTGCTATGGCAACTGATCGTGTTTGGTGACATGCTCAGGATCGGGTTTGAAAAAACTAATTACACGCTTTATAGATATAAGATCCAAAGTCTATGTTACTCGTTTGGGTGACAGCTGCAGAGCGCTGTTTAGACAAAGTGGATTTACTGATCAACATGCTGCCCTAATTATAATTTGGAAGAGAAGGCTAAAGGAGACCTTGTCCACCAAATCTTAAGTGTCTAGATATATTTGAAGGTACTGTAAATGAATGACAGACACAATTAAAAAATTTTAACGTGTCAAGAAACATAGTTGCATGTCGTTGTATACATACTGTCCAGAACAACGGGATGTGGTTATATCCCGTGACAAGTCAAATCAGGGTTGCACATTGATATACACATGGAATAGTATAACTCTGCATATTTCGTCAACAACAAACATTTGGTTATGGTGGTATTGTGGACAGCATTCAATACACTTATGTTTAAGAACAAGTCAAATCATGGTTGTACATAGTTATACACATGGAAATAGTGCAACTTTGCATGTTTTTTCAACAATGAACATTTGGTTATGGTGATTTAGATTAAATTGGTTATGCGGACAGTGTTCAATACATTTATATTTCAGGACCAAAATTTTCGTTTCCACATGATAGCATCAGGCAATATACATACAGAAGTTGGTGAAATACTACAGGAAACCTAAACAGTTGCTTTTAGTAGGTTTCACAGGAAAGATTTCCACTCCACCGAAATGTTCAGCCCAGCCTGTACGGTGTTAAGTTTATGAACCCAGCGTTGTTGTAGTTGTGTTAGTGTTTTGTTCAAATCACCACCACGCTTTGCTGGTTTCACCTTTTGAAGAACGAACCATCTTAAGTCAGTGTCCTTATAGTTCTTGTCGGTAAAATGTTCTACTAAGGGCTTATCCGCTACCTTATTCCTGATACAGGAGCGATGTTCTGAAATACGCATTTTAATAGCACATATCGTTTTCCCCACATAGATGAGGCCGCAAGGGCATTGTATTACATATATAACACCCTTTGTGTCACAGTTGGTAAAATCCTTCATTGTCCATTTCACTTAATCATGTTCGAAAGATTTGTTTTGTAAGGTCAGAGGGCAGGCAACATAATGTCCACATTTGTGGTGTCCGACTACTGGAGGTAAATCCCATAGTGTGTTTGGTACTTGTGGAGATGGCTAAATAAACGTGTGTACCAATACATCTTTTAGATTCTTGTTCTTTTTAAAGGTGAAACAGGGCACTCTGTTTAATGTGCCAGGATGTTTTACGAGGTGCCAGTTCTTCTTGATGGTTTTCTGAATCAATTGACTCAGTGGTCCAAAAGTGGTGACACAAACTATCCTCCCCAGCTCCTTCTTGGGTTTGTTTTCCAAACAGATTTCGCTCGGTGTATGTCTGGCCCTCTTTTTTGCTTGGCTGATTGATTTCTGAGGGTAGCCTCTCTCTGTTAATCCTTTAGTCAATCCGTCTGCATGTTGTTGGAATTTGTCCAGATCTGTGCAGTTTCTTCGTATACGCAGAAACTGCCCATAGGGTAAATTGTATTTCAACCCCATCGGGTGATAACTTTGAAAGTGCAATAGACTGTTGCGGTCAGTAGGTTTTCAAAATAGCTCAGTCTTGAGTCGATCGCCTGTCCTGTAGATGTGAAGGTCCAAAAAGTCTATTTGGTGATGGTCCCAATGTATTGTAAACTTGATATGCATGTTTCTTGAGTCTGTCCAGCTGTGGAAATTTTATAGTTCAAGAAGTGTGCCTTTCCATGCGATGATGATGTCGTCAATGAACCGCTTCCACAATTAGATGTTTTCCAGGAAGGGGTTCTCAGCCATGAAAACATTGTTCTTTTCGTAACTAGACATATACAGATTTGCAATGTCCGGAGCAAATGTGGCCCCCATACTCACACCCTTAGTTTGCTTGTACATCTGGTTCTGAAACAAGAAGAAGTTTTCAGACATAGCCAGTCTCGTGCACTCAAGAATGAAATTGGTCGGAGTGGAGTTTATGTCTTCTCTGGTGTTCAGAATATCTCATATGGCTTCTAGCCCTTCTTGTTGCGGTATCGATGTATATAGAGCCTCTACATCCATTGTTGCAAGGAGGCTGTCAGTGGTAAGGGTGATATTTTCAAGTAGATGTATTGTACTGGTAGTATCCTTTAAGTACGATGGCATTTTGATTACAAAATGTTTTTAAAATGGTCTGTGTAAAGGGATAGTGGTTCCAGAAGGGATTCAAAGGTGCACTATTTCCATGTGTATAACTATGTACAACAATGATTTGACTTGTTCTTAAACATACATTTATTGAATTCTGTCCACAATACCACCATAACCGAATGTTCGTTGTTGACGAAATATGCAGAGTTATACTATTCCATGTGTATATCAATGTGCAACCCTGATTTGACTTGTCACGGGATATAACCACATCCCATTTGTCAAAAGAGAAATTATATTGTGCCTCCTATTGAAATAAATATGTATATTGGCCTACGCCAAGCTGCTCGAAAGTTGCTTGCGAAATAATCTGTGTTGCAAGGTCCTGACCTTAAATCAATGTAAGCCACCATTTTAGGCCAATCCGCCATTTTAGGACCTTGTCCTTCGTTGACCTGTGTGTAAAAGGATTACTCGTGGAAACAAAACTAATCCACGAGCATATGTTGAAACAATGTATTCAAATGCTGAACGTAGAACACTTGTTTTACTACATTGTATTAATGTTTGAGGAGGCCTGCATGGGAAAATCTTAGAATGCACAGTTATTGCATAGGCTTGTTCATACATGTATTAAAGGCAAACCAGTTATATGCGGTTGTTAGAGACTTGGCACGAACCCTAGATCGGTGATGTATTACATGGAATATTAACCCGAAGTGGGGCTGGACATCGTGCCCACCAAAAGCAAATGCATTCTAATGTACAACGTCTCTCACTGAACACTCTGAACCACTCTGGAGTTTGTTGTGTTGTACTGAGGGCCGATAGCTATCTGATTTTGCTCTGTTTTTTTAAACTGGATTCAGTATAAAATAAAGAACTTTTTATCTTCCTTTGGTGTTCCTGTGTTCGGTGTATTTCCTTTTGGGGTACTCAGCCTCGATATTCTGATTCTGTTTTCACAGTTGGCGCCCGAATAGGGACCCTCAAGATTGATGCCGGATTGTTGAAGGTTGACACATGCTATTGGACCGGGACCGGACGGTGTGACAAAAAGGGGCCCCACTGAACAAGATGCGACACCTCAGCAGTGCTGCATGACCCGATCCCTGGACGATTAGCTTGTGGTCTGAGACCGAATCTTGATTACGGATTCCACTTATCGAGGCGGACAGATTAGCCAAAATCACCATACACGAGGTAAAATCAGTTAGGTAAGATTCTTTGAAATCCGATCGGACCTCCTTAGGTTTGTTCAGGTGAGTCATGACCCGACTCTTAATTCAACCCTGAAAATTTGAATTTGGCGCATTGTATCTGCAGACACAATTATTGACCAGGTAACACCAATAATTTGATATGCCTGGGAAATTGTCTACCTGCTTCAGGGCATCGTTCCGCAGCGATAGACAATCTTTGGAATTTAACCGTTTGGCACCACAGGAGGGGTCGCCGACATGTACTATGTACTGTAAGCATGGCATTGGAAGTATAATATTTAATGACATTTGGCACAGATGAACCAGACATGCCTCCGAACTTCACTGGCCAATCAATGGTAGTTTCGAAATCCCTCGTATTGAGTATTTAGAGTCAATTCTATTAAAGAAAAAGGATAGACCTGCATCATTTGATGTTTTGCAGAATTTGAAAAAAGAAGCGTTACAACAACTTAAAAGGAGAGAGAAGCATATGCACCGTCATAAGACGAACGCCGAAAAAGCATTATTGTATGACCAAGATAAACATTCTGAATCGACTAGAAATATGGACAGGGCTTTCTCTTGGAATTCAAAAAATATATCCGTCCAAAGATCTCCATGCTTCCGATGAATTTATAGATAAATTATTAAATGAACGGAGGCCTGGTGCTTCTGCGCCACCTCCTTATGTTCCTCTTCCTGCTGCCTTGCCTCTTCCTCCTGTTATTCCTGCTCCACCTGCTGTTGTTCCTGTTGTTCTTGCTCCTCCTAATGTTCCCTTTTTTCCAGCTCCTCCACCTCTTCTTATCGCACCAGTTATAGTACCTTCATTGAATTTGCCTGCTCCCTCTCTTCCAAGTGGTCCTGAGCCGCTTGTAATCGATCGAGGTGCAGGGTCTAAGGTTGTTACTCGCAATACTGTACCACCGGAGAAGAAACGTGAGTTAATTGCATGGGCTAAGCATTGTATGGAGAAGGATGATCAAGCTAGTGTTTTTGCCACACTTTGTAATATGGATCATTTTCCTGAGAAAAATGTTTTTATTGAAGGTTTAGGGATTCAGTTACGTATAATGTGGGAAAAATTAAATAATGCGGATCTCCTGCAAGGGTTAAGGGATCTAAATACTCTAGCGTTTTCTAGAGACACTGTGGAGAAGGTAAATGAGCATGTTGAAAGGTTATTTGGGTATAGAAAGGAGTTAGAAAAGTTACAGAATGAGGATGACGAGGAGGAAAATATGTATGTACAGAAAGGGTTCCTTCCTTGTCATAAATCGATATCTGAGGAAACACGAATTTGTACGAAAGATGCACTTAGATGGATTTTGGATATGTTGATAACTCCAGTTGAAGTATATGACACTTATAGTCAGTATACGCCAGAAATGCAGAGGAAAGTAATACAGGTAATGATAGAGTACCTACAGGATGATTGTGTAAAAAGAAAGATTAGTTGTCCCACAGAGTTATTGAGTTTTTATAAGAGAGCTTTTTCACTGGACACTTCTTCGACTGCTTTAGCGCTCGATTTAGCTCTGTTGCTTAGTAAGCGTTCGGAGTCACCATTATATTAAAAAGAGCATCTAAGTGCATCTTTCGTACAAGTGCATCTTTGTCCCTCCGACATTTGTCCCGAAAGTTGAGATTGCGGCCGATGCTGCGCAGGGTATAGTCGCTGTGAACATTCCTGCACATTATGTATTGCAGTTCGTTCACGTCCCGTTCTCAAGACAGGAAGTGAATACTATTAGGCAATCCATTCCTGATATTAGGAAAAATCAGACAGGATTCTATAAAGAAATATAGTCTGTCTTGCAATCTTCAGTGTTCACCTTAGGTGATATCGATTTGTTATTCCCTGTACTCCTGCCCGTAGATTTGTGGAAGCAAGTTAGAACTATAGACAACGTACCAGGGGTGGGAGATACATGGGTGAATATAACTAAACTCGATGGAGAAAGGCCAGCTGGTGAAAGACCGCCTCAGGTGACACTAACTTTGCCTGATAGAATTATTGCAAAATTAAAAACTATAATTCCAGAAAAAATAATTATATGGGACAAACTTACGGCCTGTGTCCAACGAAAGTCTGAGGGTGCTACCGAATTCTTTAATCGGTTCGAACAGGTATTCTCGGATTTCAGTGGACAAGACCTAGGCACAGAGTCTGGGAAAAGGTTGTTCGTGGACACATTTGTGCGTGGATTGCTGCCTGACATCCAGTCACAAATTATGTCTTCAGAGAGCGCTTGGCAGGCGAAATCACAATCAGAAGTACTGCACATGGCTCAGTACTACGAGAACCGTGTCAATAATGAAAAAGATAGGGTTGAAAAACGAAAAGTTGATTTGAAAACTAAAGTGCTATTGCAGCAAATTGTTAGAGGCCCCAGAGGGGGTAGTTCTCAGGTTAGAGGTCAGTATGTCCCGCAGGCGAATGTGCCCTTGGGTCCTGTGAACATTAACCAGTGTGCTTATTGTCGTCGAGCGGGTCATTGGTGAGCACAATGCCCCGTCCTTCAACAAAGGGCAAATAATACATTTGGAAATATGGGTAGGAGATCCAGAGGTCGTCCGGGTGTAGGGGCACTGGTAGAGGTCAGTTTGCACAGGACGCTCAGCAACCTTTCTCGCAGGACAATCAGACTCCGAGTGTGGAAACCAGGAACATATTTGATCATCCTTCCGCTGCATATTTATCTGAAGAGCTTCCTTTTGATGACATTCTGTTTCGTTAGTATTGCCCGAAGCAGGGTTTGGAACCTACACCTACTCCCGTCAATCAGAAAGGTCCCTACGTTGAAATGGTGGTGGGAAATAGGAAACATCAGTTTTTGATAGACACTGGAGCACAGAAGTGTTCCATTGATCATTCACGGGTTACAAACATTCCACTGTCAGGGCAAACCAATGTTTCTGTAGGGTTTTCTGGTACACCAGTTGTTTGTCCGGTTTCTATGCTGGTACCTATTTCTTTGGATCCCTTTACGGACCATTGTCCATTTCTGTTGACTTTGGATTGCGGAGAGAACTTGCTGGGGTTGAATCTGTTAAAAGAATTAAATGCAGTAATTTATTGTTCTTCTGATGGAGTGCGTTTGACGATTTCACCAAAGCAATTTTCTGTCTCGCAATTCTTGACTAGACCTTTGCCTCCAAAATTCATTAACGTACCAGGGAGCTTATGGGCTGTTGACGACAGAGATGTCGGTGTTTTACAGATTGAACCTGTCAAGATAGATTTGAAACATGGAATTGAGCTGCCACACATTGCCCACTATAAGATTTCAGTTGAGGGCGAGCAAGCTTTAAAATGGATTGTTTCCGATTTTGTGCATCGCAGGGTGATTGAAGAAATTTCAGGAAGTTTGTGTAATAGTCCAATCTTACCCGTGTACAAGAAAGGCGATAATGCAATTCCATTCCGTTTCATAATTGATTTACGTGCCATTAACAAAGTCGTGGCTCCACAATTTCCAATTCTGCCTGATGTAACGACAATCCTAACCAGGATTCCAGATACAGCTACTTACTTCATTGTGGTGGATCTAAAGAATGCTTTCTTAAGTATTCCTATACACAAGGATAGTAGATACTTGTTCGCGTTCACCTTAGGGGGACACTCGTTCACCTTTACTCGTGCACCTCAAGGGTACACAGAGAATCCTAACATTTATACTAGGGCTTTGAAAGAACAACTTGATACCCTTGAATTGCCCTCTACCTGTACTTTGCTTCAGTACGTTGATGATTTGCTTTTAGCTGTTCACTCTGAGAGTGCCTGTAAGGAGGGCACTGTGTTATTGCTTATCCATCTAGCTAAGCATGGTCACAAAGCTTTGCTTAAAAAATTTCAATATTGTTGTCAGGAGGTCGCCTATTTAGGCTATCTCCTGTCAAAGGAGGGAAGAAGATTGACACCTGAAAGAATAAAACACATTTCTGGCATGTCTGTCCCAAATACACAGAAGGAAGTTAGAGCCTTAATAGGTATGGCCTCTTACTGTAGGTTGTGGATTCCAAATGTTTCAATAGTGATCTAATCGATGTTGGCTTTGACGAAGAAGGGCATTTCTACGCCATTGCCATGGAACGCGGAACACCAGCAATCGTTTGACTTGCTTAAGACTGCATTATGCTCTGCACCAGTTTTGGGCACACCAAACTATGAAAAGGCCTTTGTGTAGTTTGTACATGAATGTGATGGATGTGCTTTGGCTGTATTAACGCAGGAACATGGAGGGAAGAATAGGCTGTGCGGTTACTTTTCTTCCGCCCTTGATTCTGTAGCATGCGCTTTGCCAAGATGTTTGCAAGCTGTCGCTGCTGCTGCTGCGTCTGTAAAACAGAGTGAGGGAATGGTCCTAGGCCATGGTCTAACCCTGATGGTGCCTCACTCTGTAGATGTTCTACTGAACCGAACTCAAACGCAACACCTCACTTCTGCACGTTGACAAGATATGAATTGATCTTGTTTGCTCCTCACATTCAAATTAAGAGGTGTTGTGTTCTTAATCCGGCTGAACTCCTACCTTTCCCGCAAGATACTACTTGCGGCGATGAAGTGCCACATGATTGTTTGTATACGACCGAGCAAGAGACAAAGGGTAGAATTGATTTGAAAGATACTCCTTCGGATAATCCGCAAGGAGAGCTGTTTTTTGATGGCTCCTGCTTCAAACTTCCAGATGTTACATCCACAGCTGCTTATGCGATCACTACATTGAGCACGGTTGTGGAAAAAGAGAATCACGCATAATTCTGCGCAGGCCGCAGAGATTATAGCACTGACCCGAGCTTGTGAACTTTCTGAAGGGCTTGCAGTAAATATATATACTGATAGTCAGTATTCCTTTGGGGTGGTTCACAACTTTCGGAGTCTTTGGTCAGAGAGAGGGTTCCAAACTTCACATGGCACCGAAATCCAACATGGCTCCCTAATAGTACAACTACTCTCAGCGCTTGCGCTCCCTACTCAGTTAGCAGTTATGAAATGTGCAGCACATCAAAAGATTACAGATTATATAGAGAAAGGGAATGCTTTCGCTGATCAGATAGCTAGACAAACTGCTACCGATCCCCATATGGAAATGTATGTTTCAAGGGAGACTGTAAATGCTTATGCGATGGATGAGGGTGTTGATTCTATATGGGATATCCAAGCTGATGCCACATTAGAAGAATCCAAAAGGTGGACTGAAGGCTTGGGGAAACTTGATGATGTTGGGTGGATATAGTGGAAGGGAAATGGCTACTCCCTGACGCGTATGTAATGATGAAGGTCATCATGGCCCATGGTCCTAGGCATGTATGTGCCCAGAAGATGACAAAAATGTTAGAGAAAGTTTGGGTAAATGACAAGATTTCGACACTTGCCCAACGCTACTTCCAGGATTGCATGATTTGCCTACAACACAATGTGGGAAAGGGGACAGTAACTCCAAAGGGAAGTTTTGGGCCACCCTCTGTCCCCTTCGAAGTGATCCACTTTGACTTTATTGAAATGGAACGATGTGATAATAAGAAATATGTGCTGGTGGTTATCTGCGCCTTTAGTAAATGGGTTGAGGCTTTCCCTGTTAAAGATGCTACAGCTATGACTACTGCAAAAATCATGCTAAGGGAATACTTCCCGCGGTTCGGGCTACCAAGAGTTATCTGGTCGGACAATGATCCACATTTTGTCGCTGCTGTAATTCTGCAGATATGTACGGCATTACGAATTGACAAACGGTTCCATTCGGCCAGATATGCTCAGAGCGCTGGACTGTAGAAAGGCACAACGGTATTATTAAGAACAAGCTCGCTAAGACGTGTGCCAGCACCAAACTAAAATAAACGGACGCCTTACAGATCGTGTTGTTATCCATGCGTACAACTCCTCAAACTAAGACTGGGCTCTCTCCATTTGAGGTGGTAATGGGGAGACCTGCCAACATTTGGAACCTTCCTAAATACAAGTCATTGAGAAATGTTAAAAATGTATTACTTTCAGATTATTGTAGTCAGTTGACTAAAAACCTGTATATGATTTATCACCAGGTTCGAGAAGCTTTACCTGTGCGATACGAGGGCCCGGGCCATAGCATATGGCCTAGAAGTTGGGTGCTCGTGAAATCGTTCGAGCGCTCCTCTTGCCTCGCGCCTCGCTGGCGTGGGCCATTCCAAGTCCTGTTGGTCACCCAGACAGCGGTGCGGGTCGCTGGGAGAAAGAACTGGATCCACGCATCCCACATCAAGAAACTTCCTCACCCTGTGCCACACGTTACAGATGAAACAGAACCCCTTGCTGATACTGCAACCAACTATCCCAAAGCATTAAGTAGCACTGAGAGTGTGTCGGAGAATCTCTCTGAGCCTGTGAGGCTTGGGGAAGCTGCCATTTTGTCTCCACACTCTCCAAAAGTTTTGCATCCGGAAACTGCCATTTCAAATTCGGCACCTTCACTTGCTTCCGACACGTTGCTTCCAGCAGGAAGTGACGACACATTTTTTCTGGATCAATCAGTACCGGGAAAAGTAAGGTATAATCTACGTCCAAGGAAATAGACTTACGGCACGGTTTTGCTGTGCATCTGATAGACTTACGGCACGGTTCGGCTATACAATTTGAAGAAGAAAAGGATAATCGAGGGCTTGTTTTTGCCCAAAATTTGAGAAATGGGATTCTGTTGGCTAGGGTTGTGGAAGGACTAAGAAGTCACTCGACCGGGAGGTCGCCAGCAATGAACTTTGGAGTATCCGTTTGAAGACTGCAATGCCGGCTACCGCTACCGCTCGTATGGGACTTATAAATAAGGGGGTGACCAACCGGGACAATGGACAAAATGCCTGGGCCCCGAAAATGTATTGCTGTATCTTTATAATGATATTAGGTTTTTTAATAGTCACTGCATTAGGATTGTGGTACCTCGAGGAAACTCATTCTTTAGAACTTTTGTTGCCTACTGAAAGTGCACCCATTGTTCCTACTCCCTTTGTATATTTGTATACTCTATCCCCTCGGGATTCCCAGCACAGACAAAGGTACCACAATAATACTCTGCAACTTATCATGAATGCTACAAATGCCAGTTTTAATAAATCTAACTGTTGGGTCTGCTCACATTTACCACAACACGTGGATAAGAGGCTAGATTGGTATATTCATCCTTTACCTTTGACAACTGCTTGCTATGCTTCTCTTAGAGCACTGTTCTTTGGCCGGTTGAATGATAGCAACTCAGGGAACTTTGATGGCACCAATTTGAATAGTTTTCAGAAACGTGTTTTGACTCCCCTGGGATGCTTGCTTTTCGCAAACATGAGTAAACCGAATGTTGCTTCTATTAGGCCTTCTGATAAATTGTCTCGCCCTTTCCAATCTTTGATTTCCTTTAAGATGGCTCCAATAGGCAATAAGGATGCCATGCCTCCTTCGTACACTGTTAACCATAGCCCCGATTCAGTTTCTTTCCGCATACAGCGGAATGGCACTCAGTCAATGGGAAATTTTCTAGGTTGTGCCAACGTTGCAAATTTGACTGGGGAAAACAGACCTTTGTATGTAGGCGAACCTATCTACTTTGTCTGCGGTAATGTAGCATTCCCATGGTTGCCCAGGGATTGGCAGGGAACCTGTTATTTAGGGATCCTGTTACCTAGGTTGTTTATAGCTAGTACAAGAAAAGTTTCAAAGGCTCGTCCACAGCGGGACGAGAATGGTGACACCCCAGCACAAATCTTGGGAGTTTTAGCTAAATCAGTTGTGCTATTTTGGGGGCAGATAGCGAATTCAGAAGATATTAGAAAACTAGCGAGAGTACTGGAGAGAACCATCAACCGGACCACGGACATACTTTATAATATGACGTTAGAACAAAAGGCGATAAGATCAGTAGCACTTCAAAACCGAATTGCATTAGATGTCATTCTGGCTGAGCGTGGTGGAGTGTGTAAATTAGTGGGGTCCGCTTGCTGTGTTTTCGTTCCAGATTCCTCCCCAACTATCTTCAAGGCAATACAGAATCTGCACGTCCTTAGTTCCGAAGTGCATGTTCCCGAGGGAAACTGGGATCTAAGCGCTTGGTTCTGGGAATTCTAGCGATCTTGGGGTTGGAAGGTACTTTCGGTCTTGCTAATTATTCCCCGGATAAAACTTCCAAAGAATATGTGTTGAAAGATATTTTAGCAAATTACCTAATGGTAATAGATAATGATTCAGGGTGCATGGACAATGATGCATGGAGTTATTTGCAAGGAGATCCAAAGTAGTTTTTAGCACTTGGCATAGGCAAAAAGGAGGGTTTGTCAAATGAGAAATTATATCGTGCCTCCTATTGCAATAAATGGCCTACGCCAAGCTGCTCGAAAGTCGCTTGCGAAAGAATCCGTGTTGCAAGGTCCTGACCTTAAATCAATGTAAGCCACCATTTTAGGCCAATCCGCCATTTTAGGATTCGCTTTGTAAAAGTCACCCTGTGAGTTAAAATGGTGGACGATGTCATTCCAAAATACAACATGGCCATCTTGACCTCTGTACATAGCTAATATGTAACTTGCCTGAAGGCCACTTGTTGAGGTCGTGAACTGAGACCTTGTCCTTCGTTGACCTGTGTGTAAAAGGATTACTCGTGGAATGAAACTAATCCACGAGCATATGTTGAAACAATGTATTCAAATGCTGAACATAGAACACTTGTTTTACTACATTGTATTAATGTTTGAGAAGGCATGCATGGGAAAATCTTAGAATACACAGTTATTGCATAGGCTTGTTGATACATGTATTAAAGGAAAACCAGTTATATGCGGTTGTTCGAGACTTGTTACGTACCCTAGATCAGTGATGTATTACATGGAATATTAACCCGAAGTGGGGCTGGACATCGTGCCCACCAAGTGTATAAAAAGCAAATGCATTCTAATGTACAACGTCTCTCACTGAACACTCTGAACCATGCTGGAGTTTGTTGTGTTGTACTGAGGGCCGATAGCTATCTGATTTTGCTCTGTTTTTGTAACTGGATTCAGTATAAAATAAAGTAGTTTGTATGTTCCTTTGTACCCCGTGTTTGGTGTATTTCCTTTTGGGGTACTCAGCCTCGATATTTTGATTCTGTTTTCACACGTTGTTCTGGACAGTATGTATACAACGACATGCAACTATGTTTCTTGACACGTTAAAAAAATGTAATTATGTCTGTCATTCATTTACAGTACCTACAAATACATCTAGACACTTAAGATTTGGTGGACAAGGTCTCCTTTAGCCTTCTCTTCCAAATTATAATTAAGGCAGCATGTTGATCAGTAAATCCACTTTGACTAAACAGCGCCCTGCAGCTGTCACCCACACGAGTGTCACTCACACGAGTAACATAGACTTTGGATCTTATATCTATAGATCCATTAAAGCGTGTAATTAGTTTTTTCAGACCCGATCCTGAGCATGTCACAAACACGATCGGTTGCCATAGGAACGATATATAAACAATGGGTTCTAAATTACATATTTAGATACACATAGCCATGGATCAGAACGTAAATAGGTTTATTTTCATTTTTGATCCATGACTGAGCAGATATCACTGCTCTTTCCTCACTCGACGGCTCGGGATCTCCACCCATGATGGCCGCCATATAAAAAGCTACGCGGACCTAGCAACAGCATTACCAACGCTTTTGCAGCCAGGCCCCTGCCAACTCCTCAGTGACTCAGCAGTTTGAGGATAACCCGCTCGCTCTAGCGCCAGACGGCGTGTAAGCACTGCAGCCGTACAGGTACTGCTGCGCAGTGCGCTCACTCTCCGCATACTTTTGGTAATGAGAGTCCCTTTCACCTGGGCATTAATTAGATGCCCTCGTTCACTCTAGTTTTCTCCTGCGGGGCCCCTTGAAAGAATAAAGAATAAAAGAACTAATTCGAACAGGCTGACAATACCAAGATATTCACCTCCGGTAAGAGGTAAGAAATCTTCCATTCACGCACCGCCCGTGTGTGTCTGGTTTATTTTACCATTTGACACCAACAATTAATCAGAAACCCCACATTTTTCTGTTTTTTGATAACAGGACTACATAGAGATCAGCCCTTGAGGCTAGTGGATCTCCTACAACAGTGCCTGTGGAATTAGTTTACCCATAGGTAAGCTGTTTGTTTTTTGATCTTTACTCAAAACATCACAGTGCATGATTCATTCATTTTTAAATAACTTGTGCTCGAATACTCCCCTGACAACAGTCTCCCTTCCCCTGCAGCACAGACATCATACTATACAGACTCCCGTCCTGATGAAGGCTGCCTACAAGATGAGGCACATCAAGCCCACCTAGAAACGGATGAAACACCTTGGTGTAGACATACTACCCCCAATTGCAGTGCATTCACGCTGCTAAACACAAAGAAAACTATTTGTGTCCTTAACATTTCTCTGTGATGTTACGATGTTGCATTGTTTATGTGTATACTACCGTATGTGAATTTCATGGCAAACGACAATTGAGGTTGAGTTTGTCTTACACACACAAATTGCTTGTTGTGCCAAAATATGTTTGGTTCTGTGTGTTGTAAATATTTTTATCTGTATCTCCGGTTAAATACCGTTTGATGTCATATCTCTTAAATGTCCATTTTATGTTGATTCACACAACTTTAGATATAAAAAACGAGATTGGTTCCACAAACAGAGTATGAATAATTGATTCTTTCTCTATATATGCAGAGGGTGATAAGAAGTAGGAGTATTTTTTGAGCATATTGTTCTAGGACCTATTCAACTGTAATTTTTGTTTCCTAAGTAACCGTCCTGGGTAGAATAGGCTCCAAACCAGGAGCCCACTTGTAGAATTTATATACATGTAAGATAAGACGTACTGAACCCCCAGCTAGTGATTTTGATGTCCGCGGACAGATGCGGTCAACAGCAACACTACCCAAAAACTCAGGGGGTATCTTAAATTGTTATATCGTGCCATATGAACACTGCACAATTTCAAAAACCATCACACAAACACATTATATGTAGTAATACATAAGAAGTGGAACCTATATATCTAACACATCAACCACCCATTTAAATACCATATGTACTAAAATGGAATATACCAAATGAAGAAAGATAGGCTTCCAACATAATTACTTCACAGAAACTGCACAACTAGGAGCAACAGCAGATCTACAGACCAGTAAGAACACAATTTACCAGAAGCTAGTAAGTGTACTTCATTGTTCTTAGATATTTCGAAAATGTCTGTATTAGATACGATAAAAGTGATATATATATATATTTTTCACAGGAATGTCCAGTACTTTAGAATGGCTTGAGGAGAATTTCCTACGTGAGGAAATGTCTGAAGATAGTGATACTAATGGTAAACACTTCTCTATATAACCAAATTAATAAGCATTACTTTATTACACTTAACATATATATATACAGTTGTTTAACAGACCATACAAACATTGAAAATAGTATACCAAAAGATACATTGGAAAAGACTCTCCAGTGCATGGAAGAAAAAATGGACATGCTCATGACAAATTTCAACCAGTTGAAAAATTTTGTGGAGGACCACAGAAAAGAAAAAAATAAATACCATTGTCCCACATGTACCTGTCCCCCCTCTCCATATCCCAGTCAATTATCCCCAAACCCTCTCCACGAAGAAAAACGTTTTGATGAGACTTCCATCCCTTCATCTCCTCCTATCCATCCTCTTGAAACCCCCAAGTCCCCTGTGTTTGTGTCAGTTTCTGCTTCCCCTTCTCTTTCCTAAATTGTATATATATATATAATAAAACAAACATATTATATGTGTTTTAATTCAGTTATTTTTTGTGTTTTTTTTTTTTTAAAGGCAGTTGGGGTGTCCGCGGACAGCGTGTGTGTCCAGGATGTCCGTAATTAACCAAAATGGGGGTATCCTAAGGACACTATGCCTGTCCGTGCTGTTCGCAAGCAAGTTGAAACTGTTCTAAGAACACACGCCGTGTCCGGGATGTCCGTAATGAAACAAAAATGGAGGTGTCCTAAGAACAATATACCTGTCCGCATTGTTTGCAGGCAAGTTGAAACTGTTCTAAGAACACACATGGTGTCCGGGATGTCCATTATTAAACGAAAATGGAGGTGTCCTAAGGACATTATGCATGTCCGTACTGTTCGCAGGCAAGTTGAAACTGTTTTAAGAACACACGCGGTGTCTGGGATATCCGTAAATAAACAAAATGGGGGTGTCCTGAGGACACCATACCTGTCCGTACTGCCTGAAGAACATCCAGGCACATGCGCACCACACCCTTAAGTTCTCCGAACATCGCGCCTGTCCGTAACTGTTCGTCTCACTTGTGTCGCACTTTTAATTAGTTTCAGGACCTGAACACTGTTCTACAACACCCCCGTGCATGCGCACAGCCGTTCCCGTGCATTTGGTGTCCTGTGGTCACCTGTTCCCTTCGCGGACATGTTCCCAATGCCATCATGTGACCGCACCCACGCTGAGCATGTGTCCTGAATTGCAGACACTGTCCGGTTCCCCGAACATTTTAAAAATACCTTTTCAGGCAATCCACAGTATTTTATAGTAAAATTTCACCATACCACATGTCCCAGACAATGCCCCTGACTTTTTACATACTTTTTGGAACTTTTTGAGCCTTTTTGGGGTGTCCGATCTGTCCGCGGACAGCATGGGTGTCCGCTAGGCGCGCACCCGCACCCCTATAAAAGGCCACACGCCAGAGCTCATCCTCATTGTGTTTCTGGCTATCTGACAGAACACTATGTACTTTGGTTGCCAATCTTCCAGATTTTGCTGAAACCTGATTGCTCCTCTACTTCCACTTGGTGCTACATCTGCCTCAGCACCACCCCCACCCCCTCCACCACCACCACCTCCCCAAGGGCCTGAAGAGGGGAACAGGCATGAGGATGTAGATGAGGATGAAGAGGATAACGAGGATGAGGTAGTGGAAGTCCCGACTACCAGCACTCGCCGTGAGTCTTGAGTGTGACGGTTATTTACCATTCATGGTAACGTACCCAAGGCACGTGCGAACAAGGTCACCTTCAACCAGTGCAATATGGGGCTGAGTCACGGGAGGCATGGTTCGTACAGCTTTGGTACGACAACTATGAAGCAACACCTAAGGTCATTCCACGGTGGGGCTGTTCACAAGGTTGTATCTTGTGAGGAGCGTAGTAGGTTGAGTTCCTCTACTACATCCTCCGTTTCCGCTCCTCTCACCACAATAGACACTCCTGTGAGAGAGCACATCCCTCCAGCTGCCTCACAGGCCATTCACAATGCTTATGACCCTTACCTTTCGAGGGTCACAGTTTTGTGTCTGTACTGCGACGCAGTACCCTGCAGGGGGAGAGACTTTGAAGTGCTTTCAAGACTACGGTCTCAGAGCACGAGAAGACCTGCCCACTACCTAAGTAAGGCCCACCCTACATTTTCCTCTCTCCACACGCCCTTTCTTATCTCCGTGGTTGGTGTTAGCCCCTTACCCTCCTTTTCCCTCCTCTCCTAGTGTGTCATGTGTAAAAAATCAAAAAAAATATAAAACAACAAAAATCCAAAAAGAAAAGTTTGTTTTCCGAGCCGCCTTTCACAGTCTAAAAATAGAAGTGACAAATAAATGGAGCAGGGTCCTGTGCATTTTTTTAGAAGTCGCGGACAGTTCACGAACATCTCAAATTTCGGGGTACTGCCCTATCAAAATCATTGCACTTTTCTCTGGTAGGAAGTGGTGGCTCTGAAAAGAGCCTTTTGGTGTTTTTTTTTGTGTTTGAAAAACGTGAAATAGTCAACACCTACTGCAAAATGGATGGCTGTAATTCCACAAAAGGACGCAATGCATTTTTTACATTTCTTTAAAATGTAAAAAATACGTAAGAGGTCCATCTCTGCGAAAAATGTATGAGCTACGAAATATAATATTTTCATTGTGGAAGGAGGACATGCCAACATCTCCTAGAAAGGAACTAAGAGCCTTATCATTGTGGACCAAATGAAGAAGAACGCAGCCACATTTGTCTCTGCGCAATACGAGAAAATATTACTTGGGGAATTTGGAAACATGTCCATGACCTTTCCAAGTCCTTCTTTTATCGCAAATTGCAAAGAAATTCTTGACACAAGTCCTAAACTGTTCCCTCCACAATTAATTATAATTATGTCTGGATGAATATCTGTCTGCAAACTAGCAGAGAGAGGCACCAAGTCTTGCCACTTCATTCGACGCGCTCCATGCCAGTGCACTTCCACATGAGGGAATCCAAGATCTGCAGCTACTCCACAGCGTTGTGCATGCACTTCCAATCAATGTATCCATAAGTCTCCCAAAATCCAGACAATCTGTTTTCTGAAACACACAGCCATAGCTAACTGGTCTTCTTTCAGGAAAAAGACTTTCTGATGAACTCTCTCCTTACACAACACACCCACTAAACTTTACTGACCAATCAATTGCTCTACTCATTCTCATTTGCATGCCTCTCCACCCCAAAATCCCTGTATGTAATATGCGATGTCCGCGGACTACCGCCATGTCCGTGGACATATCATAACTTGGACAGCCCTTCTACCATTTCCACTTCGCTTTCTGTGCCATTCCCTCATTGGATACAGCTAACCAGTCACACAACCATCCACCAATCACATCCAAGACCTCTACATCTAACTCCATCATCAGAGTTCAGCACTTCAAATGTACTGTAGATCACTCTGAGTACAAGTCTCATATCATTGGAAAGCACCTACTACAAAAACTAGTGTACAAGTCTCCAAGATTTCTACTTGCAGCTGCATGAATATCCATATGCATGAATACAAACTACAGGTATGCATATTTTCTGCACAGTACATGTACAACTCTTATAAATGAATATAAACAGAATAACTGCCACTTAACCTGTATAGCCTATACAATGAACTTATTGTCATTTTTTCCATCTGCTATAATCAACTGTCACTTCCAAGCCTGTCTGCTATCTAATTTTTTTTTTACACACACACCTATCTAAAAAATTATATTATTAGAAGATGGAAGAAATAACAATATAATTGTGGAAAAACACTTAGTAGTGTATCATAAAACTACACAGAGCAATAAAATGTCATGCATCTTCATACACTCACACACATAGACACTTTCATTGAAATGCTCCCAGCTGCAATAACACCACTACCTGTAAATCACACCCTTCTACTTTATTACCCACACCTTCACAAATACATATATTCCATGCTTTTCTATACAGTTTCTGTCATGTACCTAATAAAAATTGCAAAATAAATATAACATTATTTCTTCTTTCTCCTAACATTCTATAACACAGCTTTAAAAAACCAAGTGCATTTCATACACTTAATATTCTACTCATTCACAAAGCATGTTGAACTAACATAATATAAATAAAATATAAAGGCTGCACATAGTCAAATGAAGCTGTATGCATACACTATGTTCAGAAATCAAACAAGAATACTACTACAAAGACATAAAAATGAATCTCTCAATTAAAATCACTGCTATAAACACACAACATTACTGACATCTTTCTTTTAAAATTGCAGTGAAGACCACTCTCCTGGAAAACAGCAACATCTGAATTACAAACACCAACTACAAAGAAACCTGCTCATTCCACAAAAAAGAGTAAGTACAATACTACCATAATTTCTCTGTCTAGTCTTTAAATTTCTCCACAATCTTGCTCCCCTTATCTGTCCTCTGTTTCTACAATCCCTCCCGCTCCCTTCACGCTTCTGATCACTTTCTTCTCACTGTTCCTCCTTCCCCTTCTGCCACATACCGTTTCCGTTCCTTCCATCTCCTAGCCCCCCTGCACTGGAACTCCTTACCTCTCTCACTCCGCTCTATTTCTACCTTTTCCTCATTCTACACTTTCCTCAATCTCTCCTTCCCCATTCACCACCATGAAATCCCTCCCACCTTCTTGCCCCCTTGCCCCTTGCCTTATCTCCTTAATCATCTCCCTCCCCTTCCCTCTCCCCCCATTCTCACCTTTAATCCCACCCATTTCCCTCCTCCTCCCCACCCTTCCCTCTCTCTCACTTCTACTGCACTACTCTCCTTCTACCCTTCAGTTTAATTGCTCTACTTACTGTTTTCTTGGTCTGATCCTCATTTTTAAATTGCTTCCACCGTTACTGTTATAATGTTAATTGTTATACGTATCCTCTTGTTATTAAAATGTATTACTCAAACACACTGTGCGGGTGATTCATGTAATTTGTGCATCAAAAAAACAAAGATTTGTGTACCATTTAGCCCACAAATTGCCATTTTTTAAAAAGGGGTTAGCACGCAGAATGGCACACAAATCCCTCAGCCCCTAGAATATTAGTATTATAAAAAAAAGAATTGTTTTAATTTTATACCATTTGATTTACTATCTGTGCTTATCCTCACCACTAGTTCACTTTCTACTGTCATCTGAACCGCAGTAAAGTAACACACAAATAGAAGAATAGCCTTCCCAACTAATTGTAGCTGCCCAGTGCACAATCACACACCACCACATACATCTTTACCATCATACTCAGACACTCATGCACACAGCACACATACATTGCACAACAGCCCAACCCATACATTCTATTTTTGTTTCAACAGTCCCCACAGAAAGCCTACCAGAAAGAAAGTCTGTAGAAAGCAACGCAGAAATAGAGCAAATGAAAATAAAAATGTCCAAAATAAGCATCCATCTCTCTAGCAGAGTTTGTACAAAAAGTTCAAACAAAACAGCTAATACAGGCATTTAGCAAAACTAAACAATCTTCCAGTACAGAAACTGTGCCTCCTCCATCAAAAAGTAAAATAAAACAGAAAATGATTTAACAGAAATGCAGGTACCACTACTGCTAAAACTGCTCCTATAAATCTTGATATAGTAGGAAGTAACCATACCAAAAAAAGTATATTAGCAAAAATGTTCCGCCACAGAGTCCTTCAGAATCTTATAAAAACAGGAGACAAATCATGCACAACCCTTTAAAACTACCATAGAAAATTAATCTTAGAAGCTTTGATAGACAGTGCAATCCTTCTCAAAAGAAAGTTATTTATTTTAGTGTTAAACAGAATGAAACCACTAACAAAATGAAGTACTAAATTACAAAAAAGGCTTCTCAATAAACAGAATGTCAACAAAAATAACTTCTTAAATATCTGTGGAGGTGAATGGAGTCACACGACAAGCACAGAACCAGATTTCAAAGAAGAAGCGTACAAACAAAATCAAACAAACACAGTTGCCATCGATAGCAGTGGGCGAGGTTATGAAAAACTTTATAATACCATAATGGAACAATAAATACTGCTTACAAAAATATCCCCAGAAAACTCAGAATCAATTCTCCATTCGACTGCACCAGAACGTCCAGTATACAAATGGCCACCCACGTCAATGTGTAACATTGCCAAAACATCTTTCAAATCTTTATGCCAGTTCCTCAATCAATATGTAAAAGGTAAAGACAAAATCAAAATAAAACTGCTGCAAAATATGGATACCTGTCCAGTGCACAAATACACAGGACTGCAAGGACATTCATTGGCCTGCATTTCAGGACCTTTTTGCAAAAGCAGCTTCCATCATATCAAAATGATATCAACACATCATTCTACTATAAGAAATATAGTCTATAAACTGTACTATGCTAAAAGTCCTGCTTTAGCACTAGCCAATTTAAATAACAATCTTCTACATGGTACAGCCAAATACCTACTCGAAGAAATCAACCATATCCAGAGTAAATATTTTGGAAGTGAAAACCACTTACAAAATGCAATAGCTTTACAACAGACTAGCAACAATGCTGCACATGGCACACTTCTACTACACACATACAAAAAAGAAATACTAAAATTCAAAAGTACATCCGCTGAAGTACCAAACTATGTGTGTGTGTGTTGCCGCAGAACTTTTTTTATAAAAGTAACACAAAAACTATAGACATAACATACAAAATAGAAGACAATGAAGATTCCAAATGGTTTGAATTAGCTATCTACCTTATAGCAGAAAACAAATACAAAATAACTGACCCATTAACACTTTGCAGTTACTGCACTACAAAACTTGACAACAATCAAACTCCTTCACATGCTATCACAAATAATTTGGAATTATTCCCTCTACCAAAACCCCTGCAACAACTCAATTTATATGAGAGCATCATAATTCAAACAGTGCACCCATTTCAAGCAATAATACGCCTTCAACCAAAAACAGCAAAATTACCTCCCTCTGAATTGGTGAAAGGCATTTGCGGCAAAGTAGTTTATTTACCATTAGATCTAAAAGAAAATATACACACTCTGGGAGTGCAACGTCCAATAGAACAATCTTTAATTGTCTTAGTAAATGGTGTACCTACAAAAGACAAAGAATTTGGCAACAACTGGTAGACTTACATAAAGTTAGACAAGCCTTGCAATATCTAAAAGACAATAATGAATACTACAAAGAAATAAATATTGAAGAAAACTTAAGGGAAACAACTGAAATAATTCAAGAGTCACCAGAAACGTGTACATTTGAACATCTAGATCCTGCTACAGTATCCAATATTTTAGACCATTATACAATTCATCCATTACACCCTAATGACAACATAGAAGGTGCACTAGAAACGTACCAAATGCGTCAAACAAAAGGATCACCAATCAGCATATGGGAAAAAAGTATAGAAGCACGTGCTTTTCCTCTACTCTTTCCTACTGCCAAAGGAGGAAGGTACGATGATAGACCCACTCAGATAACAGCATCAGAATACCGCTCATTATGAATGTATTCTGAAGATCCCAGATTTAGACAAAATGTGGAATACATATTCCACCTACTCTTTGAAAGTGAACTAGCAACTCTATGTTACGGAGTTGTACACACTATAAATCAGGAACCCACTTTCAAAATATGTCAGCTATGTAATTACTACAGAAAGTGCAACAAAAAGATGAAGTTTTACCATCAAGCATTACAAATCTTTTAGCAAACATGTGTGGTACGAAATAGTAGTGGTTCCGACGTCACGGAGATGTACGTTGTATGATAAGAAACCTTGGCCCACCCACTTAGTTTGTTACATTAAGTTGTGCAGAATATGCATGGGAGGATCTACATGATTTCCAATGCATATCAAACAAAATCAAAACAAACATAGATATACCAACACCTGGAGAACTTTGCTCTCTAGATCCTGTTAATGTTTCAAGATATTTCCATCATCGCTTCATTGCTATGCTACACTTTATTTGTAATAAAACTGTTCCTCCCCTCAGAGAAGTGCAACACTTGTTTTGGAGAAAAGAATACCAAGCCAGAGGAGCACCACATATCCACATGCTTTTATGTATTAAAGATGCTCCTAAATTTGGTCAAGACAGTGATGCCACTGTTTTACAGTTTACCGAAAAATATGTCACTTCTGGAATTCCATCAGAAGCAACAAATAGTGATCTTCATGCACAAAATGTACAATTTCAAAGACACAAATGTGGCAAATGTTGTTGTCGCAAATACAAAAACAAAGGGAAATACTACACCAAATGCCACTTTGGTTTCCCTAGACCGGTTACAGAAACAGGAGAAGTGAACAACTTCATGTCTTCAGTTCGACATAGTGTTAAAGGTAAATCACCTAAAAATATATATTACATATAAAGAACAGAAGAAGCAAAATATATCAATGATTACAATGCAATCATTGCCCTATTGTGGAATGCAAACATAGATGTGCAGTACATTGAAGACAATTCCACTGCAGTTGCACGATATGTTACAGCCTACTTAACCAAAGCAGAGCCGTAATTAGCGCCTTCCCCATTCCCATTGAGCCCTATGGGCCAAAAATTGAAATGGGGAAGGGGCCATGGTGAATGGGGATTTACCGCCCCGCCAACCATGGAATGGGGCGGTAAATCGGCCATCCACCATGGCGGAATCCGGCATGGACCATGGTGCTAATAGCACCATGGTCCAACGCCAGGGTTGTAATGAGGCCCCATGTGTCTATACCCCATAGCCCAAACCTTCACATACAAATATAAAACCCTTTAAAAAAAAGGTAGATACAGAGTGACAAATTGTGAAGGCAGCTTAGTAAAAGTTACCAAACCAAGTTTAATTAATCATATCAAATTGTCATTAAAAACTCCTCAACATAAATAACTATATTACATGTCCCTGCTACAACTTTCTAAACCATGGAGAAAAGAAGAAGAGTTTCTAGATACAAATGACTCATATGAAGATGCTTTCAAAGCAAATGAAACACTATAACAGACGTAAACTTTACACAGTACCAATGTTGTACAATGAACAGCAACACGAAGAAGAACTCCAGGCCCAACCAGGTAAGGACACTCCTGACAAAGTCAACCATCTGTAACAGGAAGTAACGAACCACTGGGACAGCCACTAATAGCCAATGAGGCAGAATTAGCTATGACAGAAGTAGAAAACATCATGTGTCAGTATGAAGATACAGAAGACTTAAGTACACTACAATCAAAACTAAACAATGAGCAGCATAGCATTTTTCAAGAAATAACAAAAGAAATTGCACATGGTGTACAACATGAAAATAAAGAATGTACCTGCCAAAATTACAAACCTATACTATTATGCATCAGTGGTGAAGCTGGTTCAGGCAAAACATTCTTAATCAAAATCATCAGCAAGTTCGTTCAACAATTGACAAACAACAAACTGTCAACAGTTGTAACTGCCCCCACAGGTTAAGCTGCCTACAACATAGGCGGTGTCACTTTACACTGATTACTACTTCTTCCAGTAGGACACCAAAACAAATTAGACTACTACAAACTTTCTGCAGAAGCTGCAGTGGCACTACGCAGAGTGTTAAAACAAATGAAAATGCTACTAATAGATGAAGTGAGCATGGTCTCCAACCTAATGTTGGCTTTGATTCACCTCAGATTACAAGAAGTACTTAAAAGAAACTATGAAGAACTCTTTGGAGGAAAACACCTTATTGTTTTCGGAGATCTTCTTCAATTGACACCAGTGAAAGGTGAACCAATTTTTAAAACCTTAGGACACAAACTCTGCCGGAAAACTGTTGGCAGCATAGGAAATGTAAACCTTTGGCAACATTTCCAATACAGAGAATTAACAGAAAACATGCGACAGTCTGCGGACCTGACCTACACCAACATTTTAAAGAGTAACAATTAGCGCACAACAATGTCAATTGTATGTTCTTAATGCCAACTCTTGCAAGCTGTTCCAAATTCAATGAAACAATGTTGAAAATAGAAATGCAACCAATAATTGATATTTGCTCCACAGACAAACTGGATGTACATGGTATGACACTACCCATGTGTCAACAAGCCACAACAAGACTAAATACCTTAGAAAATTCTATCTCCAACACAGCTGGTTTGAAACAAATATTACAATTATCCTTTGAACTGTAGAGTAATGCTTAAACATAACCTTGACGTGGAGCAAGGACTGTTAATGGAGCACTGGGTACAGGTGTTGGCTTTCAAACATACCCACGTGACAACAACATTCAGTTTGTCAATATTCTCTTTGACAAACTTTCAGAAGTAAAAAGGAAAGGGTGCTCAACAGCTCGATTCCTTCCCTTCAAAAACATGTATGTACGCAGAGAACAATTTTCTCTAACTCTAGCATACGCAGTCACCATTCATAAATCACAAGGTCTTATCCTAGACAAAGCATTGAAAGATATTGGTAACACCGTCTTTAAATAAGGCATGAGCTACTTAGCACTATCACGCTTACGTACACTTGACGTTCTATTTCTAATCAACTTTGATGCAAGTAAAGTAAACACTGATATTCCTTGCATTTTAGAATACAATAGACTAGGTTCACTATACACCGCCCATCTAAAAACATATCCTGTTCCACAAAAAAGAAAACGTTGTAAAAGAAAAATAATTCAAACAGAAATGCAACAGGATCTCACTGCAAATCCTCCAAAGAGACGAAAAGAAGGTAATACTTCATCAATTACCACAACCAAAGAAGAACCTATTACTCAAAGTAACTCAGGTACTTCGTCAAAGAAGCAACAAACACTCTGAAAAAATGACTTGGACACAGATCTATCTGGTCCATTCAAATTTTCAAATATAACTGTTGTAAGTAGCTACGCAAATGTAGCAATGAATATTCTATTTCAATTACCACCAATTGTTGACATTTACTTATACAGTACAGACCAATTGTGTTTGCAAATGTTAGTACTTCATAGAAACGCAACACACAATCCTGACAACACGTATAGTGTTCATGGGATAAGACAAGAATTGGACTACTGTAGTGGAATGGTGAAATTCACTATAAACTCTCAAGAAGATCCACATGTGGAAACATACATGCACTCTCTGCAACAATGTGACACAGGAACAAATCCCTAATGAGCGATTCGTATATGTATCCATACCTAATTGTGAATCCGTTCCATTTCAGCAACTTGTACAAAATGCAAACCATGGTAGATTATGCACTACCTGCAATTCAGATAATCGCTCCACCTTACTAATACAAACAAATAGTAAATACATAATACTAATGCTTCTACGTTACAATGCAGATGGTACCAAAAACAACTGCAAGCTGACTGGATTCACACATTATCAAGTATCACTTGGTAAGAAAACCTTCACAATAGGTATAATCTACCAGACAGGAGCCACAACAAATGCAGTTAACTACACTGCATATATTAAAAAGAAATGTGGATGCTTCGAATGTAATGATTTTACCATTACTCTAAAGCAGAGATTACCAGCAAATCTTACAAACACGTATTTAATCTTCTTAAAAACTAAATTTTATAACTAATCTGTACATAAACATTAACAAAACTTCAATTAAAAAAACTATAAACTGTTAAAATATGCCAACTGGTATCTAACTGCCCCAAGATTCTATAACAACCAAACAGATAAATAAATAACACTAAATTATAACAAGAAATGAACAGTTAAAATACGCCAAGGTATCTAACTGCTCCAGAATTTTCCAACAACCAAACAGATAAATGAATACCACTAAATTATAACAAAAAATAGAGAGTTAGAATACGCCCACAGGTATCTAACTGTTCCAAAAATATGCAACAAGCCAACAGATAGAACATTAGCCAGAAACAACAAGTGAACTCTGAAAACAAACAAACAAATAGACTGTAGCATAACAAAAAAGTGTTTTTTTTAATCCAACATGGATTTTTTTTTTTCCACACCCAATGATTTGAAAAACAAACACAGAAACTGAGCAAATAGCACAGTACACTGGTTTGTAATCTACTAAATATGAGGGTCGAAATGAAATAAAGAATATCTATTATTCAATGCTGTAAGTCCTTACAAACTACCAATACTAACATCTTTTCTTATCACAGAAATTGACAAAGAATATATGTACTCCAGTTACCAAACCAAACAGTAAGTATATTACAATAAGTACAACTCATAAATACTGCTTCATTACACAATCATTGAAGCAAACAGTGCATATAACTTTGGTCTTGGGTGCGTGGCCAATGCACCCAAGAGTCTAGGACCTGGCCACAACCACCGCAGCATATCACACCCATGGTAGCTTATAACTTCTGTACTTATAACTTTCGTCTTGGGTAGGCCCTGGCCACAACCACTGCAACATTTCACACCCATGGTAGCTTATAACTTCGGTACTTATAACTCTGGTCTTGAACTTTGGTCTCTCTAGGCCCTGACCAAACCACCACATGCACCCAAGACTCTAGGCCCTGACCACAACCACCACATGCACCCAAGACTCTAGCCTTGCCACACCCACTGCAGCATATCACACCCATATTTGATTCTATGGGTGTGATCGATGGGTGTGATATGCTGTGGTGGTTGTAGCAAAGGCCTAAAGTCTTGGGTGCATGGCCTACGGCCTATGGCCTTCAGCCATGCACCCAAGACTCTAGGCCCTGACCACAACCACCACATGCACCCAAGACTCTAGGCCCTGGCCACAACCACCACAGCATATCACACCCATAGATCACACCCATAGAATCAAACATTTTAACTATCTGATATGGGCAATTTGTATGTCCATGGATACTGTGTGTGTTCTTAGAACAGTTTCAACTTGCCTGCGAACAGTACGGACAGATATAGTATCCTTAGGACACCTCCATTTTCGCTTAATTACGGACATCCCAGACACCGTTTTTGTTCCTAGAACAGTTTCAACTTGCCTGCGAACAGTACGGACAGGTACAGTATCCTTAGGACACCTCCATTTTCGTTTAATTCCGGACATCCCGGACACTGTGTGTGTTCTTAGAACAGTTTCAACTTGCCTGCAAACAGTACGGACAGGTATAGTATCCTTAGGACACCTCTATTTTCGTTTAATTACAGACATCCCGGACACCGTTTGTGTTCTTAGAACAGTTTCAACTTGCCTGCGAACAGTACGGACAGGTATAGTGTCCTTAGGACACCTCCATTTTCGGTTAAATACAGACATCACGGACACCGTGTGTGTACTTAGAACAGTTTCAACTTGCCTGTGAACAGTACGGACAGGTATTTTGTCCTTAGGACACCTCCAATTTCGTTTTATTACGGACATCCCGGACACCTTGGGCCTCATTAAAAATCGCCCGGTGTGGAAACAACGGTGGTGGTAAACCCACCACCACCGTTGTTTCCATGCTGGGCGATCACAACTCCTGCAGGCGGGAGGTGATGTTCCCGCCAGGTCTGACCTGGCGGGTTTAACACTGCCCGCCTGCAGGCGGACGAGGAAACACCGGCAGCATTACGAGATGCTGCCAGTGTTTCCATGATCCCCATTCCCATTGAGTCCCAGAGGACTCAATGGGAATGGGGATTAACACCATTCCGCCTCCGTGATTCCCGGGAATCCGGGGTTGTAATGCCCCGGTAATTCCAGGAATCACGGAGGCTGAATGGTAATACGAGTCCGGCGGTAACCAGGTGGTTTTACCGCCTCGGTTACTGCCGGACTCGAAATGAGGCCCCTTGTGTGTTCTTAGAACAGTTTCAACTTGCCTGCAAACAGTACGGACAGGTATAGTGTCCTTAGGACACCTCCATTTACGTTTGATTACGGACATCCCGGACACCGTGTGTGTTTTTAGAACAGTTTCAACTTGCCTGCGAACAGTACGGACAGGTATAGTGTCCTTAGGACACCTCTATTTTTGTTTAGTTACGTACATCCGGGACACCGTGTGTGTCCTTAGAACAGTTTCATCTTACCTGCGAACAGTACAGACAGGTATAGTGTCCTTAGGACACCCCCATTTTGGTTGATTACGGACATCAAGGACAGCGCGGCTGTCCACGGACACAATAAACACAACAGGGGTGCCTGCCACCTAAATAGATACAATATTTGACCCATCTCTTACTCCCCCGCCCTCCCCAAACAGTCTTACACTCCAACACACTTGCCAAAATTGTATTTCCCCACCATTTGTCACTGCGCTGTCCACGGATGTCTGCGGATACAAGATGGCGGGCGTCACTAAAAATCTGACACACTCCATGCTTTCCACCATCCAATCAGCAGACACGTCACATGTCTTCGAACATGACACAAGCCGATTAGCCAATCAGGACACAGTCTGCCGAGCGAACAGGGAAATGTGTCCGCGGAGCGGACATAGATATCACTAATTTTTTGCGACCTACTTTTTGGTCATTTTTTAAAAAACAACTGGACGGATTTTCACCAAATTTACAACAAAATGCTTTCGGGACCAAGCTGCTGCTCCTGCCGTAAATTTGGTGAAAATCCGTCCAGCGGTTTGGGCTATAGGCGTGAGCAAAGTTTTTTCCCCATTCAGTCTATGGGAAAAAAAGAAGTTTTAGGACCCCCCCTATAACTTTGCCCCCCCTGGGCCAAACCTCACCAAACTTTGCAAAAAAATATACTTTTTTTGCAAAGTTTGGTGTGGTTTCGTCCAGGCGGAGCGAAGTTATAAGCCACCCAGAATGTGCTCTTCCTATAGGAATAGCAATTTAACCATAACTCACCTGATCTAATTGTTTTGTAGTTTTCTGTTTTTTTAGTGGTTGACATTGCATAATGCACATACTTGCACAATTCCACCATTATTCAAGGGGTTTTCATCTTTTGCTTGTTTCGTGTATTTGTGAAAGGCTCCTGGCTAATTTGCATATCCACAATGCCATGCGAAGGTGGCTCAGAACTGGAGGTGAACTTTCACTAATGGTTACCGGGTGGTGCTGTGGCATATGTGAATTGGCGCAAATTGCTCAGTCTACTAAAACAGTGCTAAATCAAAAAATCAAACACTCCTGCTATTTTTTGTAAAGTGTTCTACATTTAAATAAAGCAAAATTCTCAAAACACACAATCTCACCACATCCATACGGCTCTATGTGATATTTTAGATTTTGTATAGGTCGCCTAACTAAAAGACCGATTTCTTTGAGCCGATTTTAGGCGACCTATAAAAAAGCAAAAAAACACATTTCCACACCCCAATCAATCCCAACACACACCCCCCACACCACCCTCTGGCGGGATTAAACCAAAACCAGGGGTTTCACACAAAAATCCTACCATGCCCCAACACACCTATCCCCACCCGAGACTCCCCCATCCCCAATTCAACACAAACACCTAACACACATACACACACGCACACAGAAACATACCTCCTCTCCCTCGACAGTGCTTCCTGGTCCTGGATTGCCTGTCGGCCCCTGCACTCACTCGTGTGAGGCAGGGACATAACAGTTTGTTTTATAAAGACGACTGAGTGCGGTCACTGCGCAGTCTTTCTAAATGGATCTTTTTTGTAGTCCTTATTTTTAAAACAACTTTTTCACTTAGGACGCTCCATGCATGCAGTTCTCTGCTTACCACCGGTCACTCCCTCACCCTCTGGCCAACGCCCTTTAAGCCAATCTTTTCCTTCTGTTCTAAATGTTAATATTTCACCAACTTACTTGTTCTCCTCCATTCGCCTTGTTCTCTTTCTTCCAAGACCATCCAAACCCCCGCATGCCTAAATGTATTCCTGACTTCTCTTCACACCCCAATTTCTTCCAGTTCCCACAACCCATATCCCTGATGATCTTTTATGTGCCCCGTCTTGGCTGCGGCATACAAATCACAACAACAGATAGTAGCATTGAATACATTTAGCAATGAGCAGACAGTCCCTCAATTCTTCTCTCCCTCCCCTGTCCACCCACCCCAAGTATATACTCTCCATGAACCCCTTTAGATTTGCTTAGGGCCGTAAGAAGTTCTTAATCAGATTCCATTTGTGTGTTTGTGGAGGAGCAGTTACATGCCTCTGCAGGAAATCCCCCTCTCCTACATGCTGTATGTTGGAGCCCTGGGATAGTACCATGTTTGACACCAGCACTTGTGCCAATACCGCAGCAGATATTCAAAAGAAGGTATCCACTGAGACAGCCCTATCAAATGTATCCACGAAAGGGACGACACAAGAACACATGTGTGACGCCCTGAGAATACTGAATGAAGAGAATGCATGGATCTTAAAGAAACTGATGACAAAGTTAAGAATCGATAAAACATTCATGTGCAACTAGAAGATTGCATGTGTGCAAATTGCTGCCAAAAATCAACTGTTCAATAATTGTACAGATGCTGTAATGCAAGTAGACTAAGTCATCATAGAAGCTGGCTATATGTAGTGAAAAGAATGCAGGCAAAGCCACCTTCGTATAGGAGCTGGAAATTTGTGTCATGAATTTAGTAAGCCGAACCCATGGAGAGGAAAGGCAGAGAATTGTGTTGGAGCAAGAATAAGCTGAGATTGTGGAAGCGCTTGGCGAGGCTGTGCAGCCAGGGTTGGTTAGCTATTCTTGAAAGCAGAGAATGTGTTGAGAAGGATGAATCATCCCTTGTTAAGGTGCAAGGAAAGAACACCAAAAGGGCCAGGTTTTATTCATTTAAGACATTTAAATACTCCAAAATGGACCAAATTGTGGTCTCCCGTCACGTGAGCCAAGGATGGAAATAGAGTTGAGCTTTGAGTCGTAGAACAACGATAGTGATAGCCTGTACTCCTATATAGTCCCACAGACAAGGATACTTTGCAAGGACAAGTTCAAAGACAATCTTCATAACAGAAGACATGTATGATGAGAGATGTTGGGCTAATTGGGTGGGGAGGTAAAGTCAGGTCCACCTCCTGGCACCTGGGTCTGAACCTACGTGCTGCTAAGTGAACCTAATGTTCCAGACATGGCAATAGAGTGACAACCAACTGAAGTCGGCCGTATAATGAAGAGCCTTATAGCTTGAAGACCAATGATAAACTGTGTACTTAATAGGGTTGAAGATCACATGTTTTTAGAGGTAGGCATAAGTTGTCCACCTGACAGTGGGCAGGCAATCACAATCCTAGTCCCTATAAAAAGTATATGTAGATGTTTCCCTTAGCCAATACCAACCCTTGATAGGTTTCTATTATTTGCCACATAGTATGACGTCATTTCTGATTTATTTGTTGCATATAAGGATGTTTTTATGAGAAAATCGTCGAGAGCCTGAGTGAATGTCCGTTGAAGTCCGTTGTAGCCTCCTTGTTTTAGATAACTGTTAATAAAATGGTATCTTTGCCATCTTCCTGAGCTGGTTTGATTATTTAGACTCAGAATTACTCTGCAATTCCATCCATTGCACGCACATTACTAAAGGGCCATAAGCTCATGTTTGTGCTGTGTAGTTCTGGTCAGAATCAAGTACAGGAGACCTGACATCATACAATGTATGGCGTTGGTTGTCCATGGAAGCTGTGACTTTCTCTGCAACCAGTATTTCCCACACGGAAACCCACCACACCGGAACCAGCGGGCCTTCTCCGCTTTCCAAAATCTAGCAATCCTGATTCTCGCCGCCACTAGAAAGTGGGTGAGCAGTATAGCAACAGAACCCGATTTTGGATACACCTCCTCCAGACCAGCCTCCAGCACAATGGTCACCGGGTCCATGGGTAATTGGACCCTGCTCTCTCTTTCATGAGAGCTGGGATTTGTTCCCAAAATGCTTGGATATGCAGACAATTCCACCACATATAAAAATAAGAGCCTAGAAGGCCACATGTATGCCAGCAGTGAGGATCTAGGCTGTGTTTGAATGTGTGTACTGAGGAGGGGGTGTAGTGCCATCTATATTGTCGAGGTTGGTGAAGACGCCCCCCTCTCGGGTACACAGCGGAAAGGCAGGGAACACCCCACGCCAAAAAACCTAAAAGACCAATAATGTGGCAAAGATACTGTTTTATAAATAGTCACCGAATAAAACGGGGATACTCATGGACATCACGCGATCTCCAGTTCCTTCACATCTGGACACAGGCTTACCACAGAGTTGTACTTGAAAATTACATCGCAAACAAATGATACATTAATCAGACCAAAGGGGGATATGATTGTGTGAGTAGTATGGTAGCGTACATTTTCTATATGGGACTCTGCCAAGACCACCTACGAATAGGATACATGGGGAACAATGACATCAGGGCAAATCATGAGCGGCTGCTGCAACACTGCTAAGGAGAACATGGAAGGTGGATGGGGATTGGTCAAGGGTGGCTTCTCAGCCTTGGCAGGTTGCAAGATTGCCAGCCTATGAGTAAAAATTGAAGATGATGAGAATGGCCCCAAGGCGCTGTGTGTGCCACCAAAGTTACCATTCCCTGATTCCCCAGGCTATTTGACCTTAATCATTGTACTATATTGTATTTTTTTTACCACAAAGAGGGATGAGAACAAAGGTCTCTGTCTGCTCTTGTCTGGCTCTAATGAATGGATCTTTTCTACAGTGCAGTAACTTTGCTGAAAATGTTGGGGGGATGTAACAGTTGAAGAAAAAGTGACCCAGCCAAATTAATGGGGACAAAATGGTGTGCCATGAAAGTTGGGAGGGACAAACACCCCTGTCCCCCCTAAAATTACGCCCATGCTTTTCTACCAACTGCAAGTCATGGGCGTGAAGACCGTATTTCGAGCGATCCTGTTCAGTAATTTATACAAATTTTAGCTGGTTTTATCCTGGGTGTTAACACTTTCTGGGCCTCTCGAGACTTGTTTGAGGTACTTTCTCCTCAATGTCAGGTGTGGGCTAATGGAATCTGACCTTCCTACAACATTTCTTTCCTAGTTTATTTGGTAAAAGTTATGTCTGCTGTCTGGGATCTGCCTTGTGTCTGTATTTTTCCTGCGTTGGCTCAGACCTGTCCTTCTCCTCTAACCTTAGTAATCCTATGCGCTTGCTAGCTTTGCTGTTCGGGCTTGGTTCTTCTGCTGACTCAGCAAACAAAGTCTCGCTGGTGTGTTATAGCGTCTCAATATTTCCCATTCATCTAACGTGAATGCGTTCTCCATCTTGGTGTACATGGCCACCCATTTCAGTTGCGTTCGGTGCTAACTACGCGTTTTTATGTATTCTTGTGCGACTTGCATTTCAGCATAGGAGAGAGAGAGAGAATGTTTACTACCCCAAAGATTGTAAGGGTGTTCTTCATGTCTAAATGCAGTTTGTGTATCTTCGTGCTTGGATGCATGTACTTTGTGTCTAATGCTCCTACGTGTGTAGGCCTCCGCTGTGACATCATTTGTCTCTTTCGTAATCACATCTCGTCCAGGGGTGTCACGAATCAACTTCTGGGGCACCAGTGGTCCAAGGATGAATATCCATTTCTAACCCATCAATCAGTTCCACACCTCTAGTACACCAGAAGGGATCCAAACAGATCGGAAACACAAGTCGATTACAAACCTTCTTGTCCAATTTTGGTAATGTGGACAGAATGGCAGGCTTATCTATGCAAGGTCGTGGATCATTGGTTAGTAGCAACACAGTGAAAATACAATTATTACTGAATGATAAAAGGGACTGTCCAGTCAGGGTTGTATAAAAATATCTTATTTCATATTATTACAACAGACAGTTCTAGCACAACCCACCCTGTAAAGGAACACAGAAGACAGATAGTTTCACGAAGGAAAGTGATGCACTCTGGATACTGACAGGAGGGTAGTCGGTAAAGCAATAAATCTTAACTGTTAAAGTTTATTTGGTTTCAGTCCAAGGGAGAATGGGGTTGTAAATGTCACTAGAGGCCTTCAGAAATTGACCAGGGGGACAGAACCTCAATATACCTGGTGCTTGAGATGATCTTGATGCTCGACAGCGTCGAGTCGGTTCCAGGATGCTCTGCAGTTCTTGCGACAGTGTTCACGACGGGAGACAGCTGTGGGTATCAGGCAGCAGGCAGTTCGGCAAGCAAGGCTGTACGGGCGGCTGCAGGCTGGCCTACATGGTTGCTCAAGCTCAAGAATCGTCTCTGTGCGGGTTGCCGGATCTGGAAAGAGGGACGAAGCGTCTCGGACGGCTGTAGTGACTGCAGTGTGACAACAGTCAGTGGTGCAGCTGGTCACTGTTCGAGGACTCAAACGTCCTTAAATGATTCGAGCTGGTTGAGACTTCTTGTGGCACTCCTCCTAGCTTCTTTGCTGGGCACGTACCATCCTTTAAGGTGGATAGCCCAAAGCTAGGTACAGTGTTTGTAGGAAAACATTGTCCTTCCCACCTAGGAAGCTTGCTTGCAGAGCCTAGCAGGGCACACTGTTTGCTGACCGGGTACCGGTTCTGGAGCTGCTTGGAGGAGTCCTCTGGATTCAGTATCTTCCTCTGTTCCATGGGAGATGTTTAGGGGAGGGATCTTGCTTTCCTCTTGGTAATCCTGCCCTTCCTTCATTGGCGAGAGCTGTAAGGCAGACTGTATCTCCAGTCAGGGTCCAAATTAGTTCTTCTTGTTACCCCTTTCAAAGTCTTCCGATGATCTCCCAAAAGAGGGGATTGACCCTCTTTTAAAGCCAAATGAGCCCTAGTCATTGGTGTAGGCTAAGCCTACCTTAATGAACCAGTCCTGGCTCGCAACCAACAATCAGAGTGCTTTGCAACAGGAAAGGTCCCATCTATGTTCCCGTCTGTTGTTGATCAAAGGCTCTCTTTGGGTAATTGAGCTCTCTGTGGCTCTTGATCAAAGCACAGGTTTCCCTTGAAGTTATGGTGAGAACAGACTTTCAGTCTCCATCAAATCACATACTGCTTACCCCTGAAAACGTGGGCCCCCTGGAGGGGTTGCCTACTGTAAAACGGTGTACCAGACATGACATTCATTGTCCTTCATACTAAGGGCTGGGAGCTGACTTCAACTTGACACAGATGGAAACAGATGAAACAACCATGTCAGCTGGACCAGTAAGCACTGTAATTACACTAAGGAGAGGTAGACGCAGTGCAGATGCAGACATGGGGGGTGGAACTCTATCTCACTGATTCTGCTCGAGTATCCAACAACATGTCGTATAAAATAAACACATGACAAAAGTAAGTAAAGAAACTACTCGGAAGAGCTGCTATGTCTGCTCACTAATCCCCTATGCCATGAGTCCTCCAGAACGTGTATAGCCTCTGAAATACCAGCAGCAACAGAACAATGCCTTATGTACCTATCCATGGTTACAACCCGAGGAAGATTCCGAAGGAAAACAGCAACACTGAGATAGATGTCCAAGACAACATTTCCTATGAAGACATTTATATAAAGACACCTGATATGATGAATGATTACTGGCAACTAGACCAGGCTATACAATACATAACTGATGGCCCACAGAAAGGAGAAACAAAAACAAAAACACTCAAGGAATTACCAAGGCCCCAAAAAAGGACCCAAGTAAATAGGAGTACCAGGATGTTGAGGAAGACCACAAATGCTTGTGTATGGCCAAGTATACACAATGAAGGATGGAAGGAGGCAGTAATAGGTAGCAAGGTGCACACCCAAGTGCTAGTAAACACAGTACAAGGAGAACATTACAAGTGCCTGAAGGAATGGGATGTGAATACCAAGTTACTGACCTGGGTGGACTATGAAGCTGGACTAGTGCCCATAATACCATTGAAGAGACCAGCATTGTGCTTCCAGAATGATGGAGCAGTAAATGTTGGAGAAAACAAGGAGTGCAGGCACACAGAAAGACATCCAGCAATGAAGACCGGGACGGCAGTATTAATTGATCACCATTGGGTGTGCAGATCTAAGATGTACGATAGGCTGCCACCCAACTGGGGAGGAGTTTGTTTTTTGGTATACATCAATATGCCAGCACTGGTTGTACCGCAGGAAGACATCGATTTCCCCAAAATGGATAATACGAAAAGAAAGAAAAGGTCAGTGGAAGTTTGTAGAGTAAAAAGGGGCCAACTATTTCTCATCAACATCAGAAGGATCACTGGATGATGTGCTACGTAAACAATGGCTGTTCAGTAGGATAGAAATGTTTTTTGTGTCAGTAGTTCCAGCTGTGCAAACGTACACAAACACAAATGGTTGCAGATAATTAGATGAGAGCTGATGCAGACAATAAACTCAACAGAAAATAGCTTCAACCTGATAAAAGAAGAGCTCAGAGGCGTAAGGTTGATGGCTCTCCAGATCAGATATGCTCTAGATCTTATCACAGAAATGGAAGGACTTTGCGCCAAAATCGTGAATTCCTGTTGCACGTTTGTGCCTGCAAATGACAGAGAGAATGGCACACTGACAGAAGCAGTGACAAGATTATTGAAAATGTATGCCAAAATGGAGGAGGAAGCAAAAGGAACAGGAAAAGACCAGAGCTGGCTCTTATATATATGCTCATGGATGCCAACATGGATGGGTAGATGGACTAAAGGTATTAATATGAGCACTAACTTTAGTACTAGTAGGACTTTGTGTGATTAAGATCTGTATTACACAATGTCGCAAAGCGGCTGAGAAAATGATATGGATGAACGTATAAGTGAATATAAATATTGACGAAGAAAAGAACAAGATAATAGAAGAAATAAATAACCTGGGGGCAAAGATAAAGAAGTGTCCAATGTTCCCGACCGAGATGATAACATTCGACAATCCCTTTGAATATGACAAGTACTGGTACTTGGAGTTTCGATGACCATGTAAATTACTACCGCCATCTTGGAGGAGTAACAAAAATATGGCTCCCAAAAGCAAGGGTGGCTAAGTATGGTGGTTTGGTCGACAAGTCGACCAGAGGGGGCACTGAAGAGCGGGTCCCTGGAATGCCCCTCCTCACCCCCCGCAACATGACAGCCTGCAGAGTCAAGAACGCTTGAAGCAACTCAATGTTTGGACAGCCTCCAGGAGGACCAGTGACATCCACATATGCAAACAGATATTCTCTTAGCCATTGAAACCTTATCCAGTCAACATCTTTATGGATACAGGTGCTGCTACACTGATCATTGATCCAAATGCCTCGGTGGATCAGAATGACTAACAACAGAAAACCATTGTGCTGATGTCATTAGTGGCACCACGACATAGCAACGTTAGTCACAGAGTTAACTCAAAGTCATGCACAAAGTTACACAAACACACATGTGCTCACACAAAGATCATGCTTACATAGTTCTGTAGAGGACAGACACATATACATACTATCAAAAGCTTTTATTATTAAACAAGTGCGGAAACACTGAGCGCAATCCAAATGGATTGTATAAGAGTCCTGGAAGATCTGAATACTACTAACCCATAGGAAAAATAGCACGGTATAGATGTATATACATCATAGTATAGCTATAATGAGGTTACATGAGGCCACAGGATGAGAGACAAAAGAAAGCAGAACTAGGCTGCACAGAACAGCAAGCCAGGGCTCACAGCCAAGGTCAGGGACAAACAGCACATTCCAAAGCTAAGAGACGCAGAGCTATCTGCAGAAAAGCAGAATAAATCCTCATAAATTGCAGACCAGAGAGCTTAATTTGTGGCACTCAATCACGTGATGCAGCCAAGCAAGACAATGGTCATTAACCCGCAGTGGAAAGACAAATGGTTCTAAGCCACAGACATGAAGTGAAACATGGAATCGTTAACGATGTTACAACGCAGAGGGCACTCGCACAGGCAAACGTGGTGACATTAACGGTTAGATTGGGAACACATAGTCTTTCTCATCACCTTGTGGAGGTGCAAGGAACACTGAGAACAGAGCTGGGTCCCAGGCCTGCGGAGTTCAGCTCCAGCCAATCAGTGAACACAAATCCAGTGGTGGATGACAGAGGGCAAGTGCCAATTGTAATCCTGTGACCCTGCAGCAATATACATGATTCTTTCTTGGGGAAGGGGCAGTCAAGCCACATGTCATGTGAGGACCAACAGCATAATATCTATATGTGCCAGCCATAGGTCATACCACCCCAATCTCCCAATCAGCTGGGCTCTTAGGGTTTTGCGAAAGAGCCCCATGTTGTGATGCAGACATGAAACAAAATGGCCCGACATAGCTTAGGAGCTGTGACGCCCAGGAGATTTTGAAAGTCCTGTATGATCCCTGTCTGTTTGTGTAGTAAACGGCAAGTCTTACTTGCCCTTGGTTGAGTTATCCGTCTGTGCACTGGGGGATGGTTTATTGGGCACTGGGAGCTGAAATGGTGAGCTTGTAATGTGACCCCCAGGCCCTCTGGTATACCTAATCTAACACTCTCCTCCTCTTAACTTCTCGTGCTCTCCTCTCAGTCCCCATCTCCTCTGCTATTTTTCCTCCCCTCATACTCCTCTCATCCTCTTCTGCTCTACTCTGTTGTTTTGCTTGAAAGTTGCACAGAAAATATTTCACAGCCCCAGCAGACGATATGAAGAAACCTTTAACACCGAAGGGCATTTATTCAAACACTCAGCCAAACTGCAAAGAATTGCTCTTTAAGGCCTTTTATTCACAAGCAACATACATGAATAAACATAATAAATGCAGTAAAAATAGTAAATGAATGTTTAATTACTACACATAAAAGGAATAAAAAGAGTTTGAAAATACTTCACTGTTGAAGCAACCGCAACAGAAATCATCATCTCGCCAGGCCCCCACTGAAAAGCTCCAAAAGCAGGTCAGGCAGAGAGATTGCCACGTCAACGGGCCTGGAAGCAGTGTGTCCACTCTTCCAAAGAAGCTTTTTGCCTGTCCATCCTGAGGGCCCCTCATTTTAAGCCTTCCACAAATGTGTGATGCCATTTTCGAGAACTCCGAGCTTTTGAAGTCTCTACCCATTGACAGTTCCCATGGGCCCCCGGCCGCAGTGAGCCGTAGTAACTCCAAAAGGTACAACACTTCACTTTCTCAAGAAAGTATGAAAACAGCTACATAAAGTTTCTTTGCTTTGCAAGATTCTCTCACAACGTTATCAAGTACCAGTACCAGCTGGCACCTTCTTCAAAACACCCCTTGAAGAAATGCAGAAGCAAAAAAAAACGTGTTTGACAGTGGAATGCTGGATGCAAAGAAATAATACGAATCACGCCATGGATTCACATGGAAATGCAGCTTTCACTGAAGCATAAAGAGGGCATGGCTAGACACATGTAGAGAGTGCAAAGCACAGAGAGGGTCATGGCTAATACATGTAGAGAATACAAAGGACAGAGGGGACATTGCTAGACACATGTTGAGAGTTCAATGCAAAGAGAGGGGCATGGCTAAACACATGTAGAGACTGCAAAGGACAGGCAGAAACATGGCTAGACATATGTAGAGAGTGCAAAGCACAGAGAGTGGCAGGGCTAGACACATGTAGAGGGGCATGGCTGGATACATGCAGCAACTGCAAAAGGCAGAGAGTGCATGGACGTCATTTGGGGATTGCCAAGGGTCACAACTGCGACCTCTGGGATCCACAGTTGCAACCCCTGGGGACTCCTAGCGATCGCAACTTTAAAAATAATTAAAATACAACGGGTGCTCCTGGTGTAGCAGGCTCTCGCTCAGTGCGGGGGCCCCATCACACCAGGGCTGTTGGGTCCCTGGCCCAGTCCTCATCCATCAGGGTGAAGGCTGGGCTGGGGAGGCAATCAGTAGGGGTTGGAGCTGACCGTGACATGTGGCACATGTCACATACCACGTTCAGCTCCAACCCCTTCCCCCCTCGGCTTCCTTGCAGCTCACATAGAGGAATCAGGAAACTCTTGCAGCTTCCTGGTTCCTGTTTGTGAGCAGCACGGAGGAGCCGAGGGGGCCTGGAAGGACAGACCAAAGCTGCAAAAAAGGTAAGAAGGATTTTTTTTTGTAAAATAATGTGAGTTTTGCATGTGTGACGCACGTGTCAGGTGTATGTATGTGAATGGTGGGTGAATGAGAAGTGATGTGATGTGTGTTTTTAAATGTTCTGGGTGGGTATGTTCCTGCGCACACAGGATCTAATGAGTGGATGTAAGAGAAAGTGTGATGGGTGGGTGTGTGACTGTGTACAGAATGCAATGAGTGCATGTAAGATACATTTTGAGTGAGTGACTGGTGGATGAATGAGTATCCAGGTGGTACTGTGTGTATGAATGTTCTGGGTGGGGTTTGGTGTGTGCCTGTGTGATGAATCCACTGTGAGTTCAAGAGGAGATATATGGGTGAGTGACCGGTGGGTGAAAGGGGATGCATGTGTGTGTAAGGCCCTGGGAGACTGGGGATCACTGGTGCATTTTTGCCACATCGTTTATTGACTTTGCATGTTTTACTAGTATTTTTTGGGTAAGGGCAAGTTCACGTGAGCCATTCCCGGACTAGACTGGCATTTTGGTGCAGACAGTCTAGCAATTGCTTACTGTGGAATGGCATTTGTTACTCAGCATCTTTTAAAAAGCAAGCATGATAAGTAGTGTTACCTTGCTAGACTGGTGTTTTGGTGCTGTGGACTGTATATTCTTCACTGTAGCATCTATGATGAATCAAGCAAGATAAGAGTTCTTATGGGTCTAGACTGGCGTACAATGAAACCAGTTTGGACAGTTTTTCATATTGTGACAGGTCACTTTTAATGTCCAAACCAATGGGAGTATGTACTTACATAGGAGTACTGGCATATATTGGCAGAGCACGTTGTGTGCCCAGCGTCAGTAAGGATGATATAGAAAAATGTCTTAAAGCGAACATAATTATGGTCTTATATGGGATTACTAGCATATGTTGGTGGAGCCAGCATGGAAATGTATGGGCAGAGCCATAATTTTTTATAGTGGCATATATTGCGGGGACCCGCGTGATAATGCATTGGGAAATGCACTGTGCACTTTTGGTGACTTGCAGCTATTGGACTTTTTTTAATGATTTACCCTACACCCTACAAAACCAATTGTTGGCCTTTTACCCAAATTTTCCCAGAAAATGTGCTGTGCAATGCACCATTTTTAACCCATTATCCAAAGCATTTTCTCTGGGGAGGGAGAAGAATCCCCCTCCCCCTCCAACCCATTTTCATTAGTTTGGCTCCCTCACTAAGCTCAGTCGCAATCACATACTTGTGGAAAATATTTACACCCTCCAAAATAACTATTGACCAGCCACCACTGGTGGCTGGTATATGTGTGAACCAGGCACCACCCCCTTCTCTCTATATTACGTTAAAGATTTAAGGTTTGAAAAACATATTTACTTCTTTCACTTGCAGTTATACATACCCTTGCAGCAGCATAATTATCATGGACATTGCGCACATGTGGTGGTACGATCTGGCCCGGGGTGTGTCATGCCCTGTGCTTTGTTAAGGAGTTTGCAGGGGCCCCCACAGCATGGCTCGCAGGAGAGCTGCCAGTTTTTGTGCTACGCCTTGGGGCACCACTGGGACTGTAAAAAGGGGTAGTGTGCAGTGCGCGCCTCGAAGTCTGCCAGTGAGTCCCCGTATTATGCTTAGATAATAAAAACTATGGGGGAGGTCTTGGGTATATTGAAAGAACCTTTCCCAGGTATTAGACTCCAGCAAATATAACATTATCAGGTGCACTCCCCTCTGTGCATGCAGACCAGTCTAATAGGTTTCTTCTATGATAGTGTTAGCTGACTCACAGATAGATTTATAACCAGGGAATTTTGTTGTTACTAAATCCTCGTCAATGAATTTGTTTTCAGGCCTTGCTCGTGCAGCAATTTTCTCCTGGTTAAACAGCAGCGCATGCCTCCCCATGTCAGCGCTTTGGCTTTTTTAGCACAGAAACGCCACAGATAACATGTACTTCTGTGTCCATTTATCTATAGATGTTTCATACACTAGCTGTAGCCTGTGTTACAGATTTCAGGTACCCTGTTAGTAATACTGCATTATGTATATTTTACATATAGACCCCACATTGAATCTGGAAAATGGCATTCCCTGTATGTGTAATCGTGGACCAATCATGCTTCCCTCTGCGCCTCGGTTCTTATATCTGGCTGAAATGAGAGCACCTGGAAACACGGGTGCTAGATGCATCTAAAGAGTCTGAAGGTTGTTTGCCATCGCTTCCTGTGATGTCACTTCAGGGTGGGGTCAAATTATATCACTTCCTGTGATGTCATGAGGGAGTCAGGGGTCGTGTGATGTCACTTCCAATACCCCAGGTATTTTGGTGAAATGATATCCCTGAGAGAGGGTCATGGCTAGACACATGTAGAGAGTGCAAAGGACAGAGGCGGCATGTCTAGACACATCTTTAGAGTGCAACGCACAGAGAGGGGCATGACAAGACATAAACACAGTGTTCAAAGCTGAGAGAGGGGCATGGGTGCACACATGCATAGAGTATAGAGCAAAGCACAACATGGTTCATGATTAGACCCATGAGTGCAAAGGACAGAGAGTTGCTTGGATAGCCACAAAGAGACTGCAAACGAAACAAAGCAGCCTTACCAGATGTACAGGATGTGCCAACGGCAGATGCCTGGCGGGAGACATGTAGAGAGTGCAGTAGACAGGGAGAGACATGGCTAGACAGACCTAACAAGAGATAGCATGATAAACAACCATGTTGTTACATTGAGGGACAAATGGATAGAGACAAACAGATGAGGAAAGCGAAACAACCTGAATGAAATCGACAGGCATAACGAGGGAGCTGTAAAAACATAGGCAGGCATGAGTCACACAAGCAGGCATGTGCCACACAGGCAGACACGAGCCACGCAGGTAGACATGAGTCACAAAGGCAGACACAAGCCACATGGGCAGACATGAGCCACACAGGCAGACATGTGCCACACAGGCAGGCATGAGCCACACAGAAAAACATGAGTTACACAGGCAGTCGTGAGCCACACAGGCAGACACAAGCCACGCGGGCAGACATGAGCCACACAGGCAGACATGAGGCAAACAAGCAGGCATGAGTCGCCACACAGGAAAACATGAGTCACACAGGCAGACATGAGCCACACAGGCAGACATGTGCCACACAGGCAGGCATGAGCCACACAGAAAAACATGAGTTACACAGGCAGTCGTGAGCCACACAGGCAGACACAAGCCACGCGGGCAGACATGAGCCGCACAGGCAGACATGAGGCAAACAAGCAGGCATGAGTCGCCACACAGGAAAACATGAGTCACACAGGCAGAAATGAGCCACACAGGCAGACATGTGCCACACAGGCAGACATGAGCCACACAAGCAGACACGAGTAGCCACACAGGAAAACATGAGTCACACAGGCAGACACGAGCCACACAAGCAGACATGAGTAGCCACACAGGAAAACATGAGTCACACAGGCAGACATATGCCACACAGGCATACACGAGCCATACAGGCAGTCAAAAGCCACACAAGCAGACACAAGTCACACAGGCAGACATGAGCCACGCAGGCAGTCACGAGCCACACAAGCAGACATGAGTCACCACACAGGAAACCATGAGGCAGATATGTGCCACACAGGCAGACATGAGCCACACAGGCAGACAAGAGCCACACAAGCAAACATGAGCCACCACACAGGAAAACACGAGTCACACAGGCAGATATGAGCCAAACAGGCAGACACGAGCCACACAGGCAGACACGAGCTACACAGGCAGTCATGAGCCACACAGGCAGACATGAGCCACACAGAAAAACATGAGTTACAGAGGCAGTCACGAGCCACACAGGCAGACACAAGCCACGTAGGCAGACATGAGCCACACAGGCAGACACGAGCCACACAAGCAGACATGAGTCGCCACATAGGAAAACATGAGGCAGATATGTGCCACACAGGCAGACATGAGCCACACAGGCAGACAAGCGCCACACAAGCAGACATGAGACACCACACAGGAAAACACGAGTCACATAGGCAGATAAGAGCCAAACAGGCAGACACGAGCCGCACAGGCAGACACAAGCTACACAGGCAGTCATGAGCCACACAGGCAGACATGAGCCACACAGAAAAACATGAGTTACACAGGCAGTCATGAGCCACACAGGCAGACACAAGCCACACAGGCAGACACGAGCCATACAGGCAGACACGAGCTACACAGGCAGTCATTAGCCACACAGGCAGTCATGAGCCACACAGGCAGAGACGAGCCACGCAGGCAGACATGAGCCACACAGGCAGACACAAGCCAACCAGGCAGACACGAGCCACACAGGCAGACACGAGCCACACAGGCAGACATGAGCCACACAGGCAGACATGAGCCACACAGGCAGACTTGTGCCACACAGGTAGACTTGAGCCACACAGGCAGACATGAGCCACACAGGCAGACTTGAGCCACACAGGCAGACATGAGCCACACAGGCAGACAAGCGCCACACAAGCAGACATGAGACACCACACAAGAAAATACGAGTCACACAGGCAGATATGAGCCAAACAGGCAGACACGAGCCGCACAGGCAGACACGAGCTGCACAGGCAGTCATGAGCCACACAGGCAGACATGAGCCACACAGGCAGACATGAGCCACACAGGCAGACATGAGCCACACAGGCAGACACAAGCCACACAGGCAGACACGAGCCACACAGGCAGACATGAGCCACACAGGCAGACACGAGCCGCACAGGCAGACATGAGCCACACAGGCAGACACAAGCCACACAGGCAGACACGAGCCACACAGGCAGACACGAGCCAAGCAGGCAGACATGAGCCACACAGGCAGACACGAGCCACACAGGCAGACTTGAGCCACACAGGCAGACACGAGCTGCACAGGCAGGCACGAGCCACACAGGCAGACATGAGCCACACAGGCAGACACGAGCCGCACAGGCAGGCACGAGCCACACAGGCAGACATGAGCCACACAGGCAGACTTGAGCCACACAGGCAGACACGCGCCGCACAGGCAGACATGAGCCACACAGGCAGACTTGAGCCACACAGGCAGGCACGAGCCACACAGGCAGACATGAGACACACAGGCAGACATGAGACACACAGGCAGACATGAGACACACAGGCAGGCATGTGCCACACAGGCAGGCATGATTAGTTGATTGGAAAGTGTCACACTCAGCAAGGAATAGATGCTCCTGTGACAGTCAGCGGCTGAAACTGTAATTGCCAAACCAGAAATCGCCCAAATGTGTGACTACTGAATAGTCCAATGAGTGTCAGACAAGAGTAACAAACATTCCCACAGAGAAACAAGGATTGAATGGAGGAAAGCTAAAATGCTCCTGCTATTTAGGAGTATTCGCCAAACACCCCCTGACTCAGAGTCCTCAGACCACTACAAGCACATCTACATAACCACACCCGCACCCCTGAACAATTATAACAACTGAGCAGATGGAACAGACAACAAAACCAATGAACAAACCCTAGCCACGCTCAAAGCACCTTCAACATATGAATATATGCACACAGCGAAAGAAACAGCAGAGCTGCACATACGAACAAACACGCCAGAAATAACAGTGCACGGGCTTCATTCCAAAGGAAGGCACACATTCACTGGCATGTCACACTGGCACTGGAGAAGTGGAGGTCAGAAGCTTACACAGAAATGCACTGATCATAGCAGACACACACTGAGGACACACAACAACATACAACATGCCCCATCAAAGGAACACAATGCACATTAGCCCCCTGAGAGAATCAGGACCCCTCTCACCTGAAGCACCTCACAGGAATCAACAGGGAAACAAACCCCTGCCCACACAAAACAGTACCAACACGCCCTGCAGTGCTCTGGCCGCAACCACTTCCCAGCTAAGACCACCAGGCAAGTGCTTGGGGGACACTCAGACAGCAATACGTCCTGATGCATTGAAGCTGCAGCTTGCATAAGCACTTGTGAACATTGGTTACATGTGTAGGAGGGCACACTTGGGCAAACGCTCCCATGACCGCAAAACACTGGCACGCTACACAGAGCACAGATGTATGCACACATCCTGCACAGGACGGAGGACCACATCAGAGCCAGAAAGATAATCCCACAGCCCCCTGCACTGGACGGATGTGCAGCAGGCTCCCTGCAGCGAGTCACATGAGACCCTTTGGACATATGATATGATGGGTTATTTATAACTCGCTTAATACCCAGAGGTTTCTAGGCGCGGACCCGGGATCGAACCTGTGTTGCTCCGCGTCGTCTTGCTTCTGAGGCGAGCATGTTGCCCCTGAGCTATCCTCCCAAGATATGATTGACTGTTACACATCTGGCCATTCATATCTCACCGGGGAATTCCTCTACCACAAGAATCAACACACACACATGTTTTCCTGTGGCTTGGCATGACACGGACATACGAAGAGGCATGCAGAAACATAGAAACACGATGTGTGCCCTGTTAGGTAAGACTGCCCCAAATACCGGAGATACCATGTGTGAAGTAACAACATCTTCATCTTCCTCCCACAGGATGCCGGGACCACCCAGTGAAGACACAGCTCAGGGTGCCAAGCAACAGCCAAAAACCAAAGAGAGGAATTGCAACCACAGGGCCCATGTGCCCTCCAGGGGCGCCACAAGAAGGGCTATGCCCTAAAGCAACACCAAGGTCTAAGATGAAGCCACATCACTCCACTGATGCCCGCCTACCCAGGCCCAAAATGTGCTGACTGCCAATGTCAGGACAACCACTGGGAAGCGACCTACTGCAAGTCTCCATAGATGCCCGCCTGCCCATGCCCAACATGAGCCGTCTGCCAATGTCAGGAAGACCACTGGGTAGCAACCTACTGCAAGCCTCCATAGATGCCCGCCTACCCATGCCCAACATGTGCTGACTGCCAATGTCAGGAAGACCACTGGGAAGCAACCTACTGCAAGTCTCCATAGATGCCCGCCTACCCATGCCCAACATGTACTGACAACCAATGTCAGGACAATCACTGGGTAGCAACCTACTGCAAGTCTCCATAGATGCCCGCCTACCCATGCCCAACATGTGCTGACAGCCAATGTCAGGAAGACCACTGGGACGCAACCTACTGCAAGTCTCCATAGATGCCCGCCTACCCATGCCCAACATGTGCTGACTGCCAATGTCAGGAAGACCACTGGGTAGCAACCTACTGCAAGTCTCCATAGATGCCCGCCTACCCATGCCCAACATGTACTGACAACCAATGTCAGGACAATCACTGGGTAGCTACCTACTGCAAGTCTCCATAGATACCTGCCTACCCATGCCCAACATGCGCTGACTGCCAATGTCATGAAGACTACTGGGAAGCAACCTACTGCAAGTATCCATAGATACCTGCCTACCCATGCCCAACATGTGCTGTATGCCAATGTCAGGAAGACCACAGGGTAGCAACCTACTGCAAGTCTCCATAGGTTCCCGCCTACCCATGGCCAACATGTGCTGACTGCCAATGTCATGAAGACCACTGGGTAGCAACCTACTGCAAGTCTCCATAGATGCCCGCCTACCCATGCCCAACATGTGCTGACTGGCAATGTCATGAAGACCACTTGGTAGCAACCTACTGCAAGTCTCAATAGATGCCCGCCTACCCATGCCCATCATGTGCTGTATGCTAATGTCAGGAAGACCACTGGTTAGCAACCTACTGCAAGTCTCCATAGATGCCGCCTACCCATGCCCAACATGTACTGACAACCAATGTCAGGACAATCACTGGGTAGCTACCTACTGCAAGTCTCCATAGATACCTGCCTACCCATGCCCAACATGTGCTGACTGCCAATGTCATGAAGACTACTGGGAAGCAACCTACTGCAAGTCTCCATAGATACCTGCCTACCCATGCCCAACATGTGCTGTATGCCAATGTCAGGAAGACCACACGGTAGCAACCTACTGCAAGTCTCCATAGATGCCCGCCTACCAATGCCCAATATGTGCTGACTGCCAATGCCATGAAGACCACTGGGTAGCAACCTACTGCAAGTCTCCATAGATGCCCGCCTACCCATGCCCAACATGTGCTGACTGCCAATGTCATGAAGACCACTGGGTAGCAACCTACTGCAAGTTTCCATAGATGCCCGCCTACCCATGCCCAACATGTGCTGACTGCTAATGTCATGAAGACCACTGGGTAGCAAACTGCTGCAAGTCTCCATAGATGCCCGCCTACCCATGGCCAACATGTGCTGTATGCCAATGTCAGGAAGACCACTGGGTAGCAACCTACTGCAAGTCTCCATAGATGCCTGCCTACCCATGCCCAAAATGTGCTAACTGCCAATGTCAGGACAACCACTGGGAAGCAACCTACTGCAAGTCTCCGTAGATGCCCGCCTACCCATGCCCAACATGTGCTGACTGCCAATGACAGGAAGACCACTGGGTAGCAACCTACTGCAAGCCTCCGTAGATGCCCACCTGCCCATGCCCAACATGAGCTGTCTGCCAATGTCAGGAAGACCACTAGGTAGCAACCTACTTCAAGTCTCCATAGATACCTGCCTACCCATGCCCAACATGTGCTGACTGCCATTGTCAGGAAGACCACTGGGAAGCAACCTACTGCAAGTCTCCATAGATGCCCGCCTACCCATGCCCAACATGTGCTGACAGCCAATGGCAGGAAGACCATTGGGACGCAACCTACTGCAAGTCTCCATAGATGCCCGCCTACCCATGCCCAACATGTGCTGACTGCCAATGTCAGGAAGACCACTGGGTAACAACCTACTGCAAGTCTCCATAGATGTCCGCCTACCCATGCCCAACATGTACTGACAACCAATGTCAGGACAATCACTGAGTAGCTACCTACTGCAAGTCTCCATTGATTCCTGCCTACCCATGCCAAACATGTGCTGACTGCCAATGTCATGAAGACTACTGGGAAGCAACCTACTGCAAGTCTCCATAGATACCTGCCTACCCATGCCCAACATGTGCTGTATGCCAATGTCAGGAAGACCACAGGGTAGCAACCTACTGCAAGTCTCCATAGGTGCCCGCCTACCCATGCCCAACATGTGCTGACTGCCAATGTCATGAAGACCACTGGGTAGCAACCTACTGCAAGTCTCCATAGATGCCCGCCTACCCATGCCCAACATGTGCTGACTGCCAATGTCATGAAGACCACTGGGTAGCAACCTACTGCAAGTCTCCATAGATGCCCGCCTACCCATGCCCATCATGTGCTGTATGCTAATGTCAGGAAGACCACTGGTTAGCAACCTACTGCAAGTCTCCATAGATGCCCGCCTACCCATGCCCAACATGTACTGACAACCAATGTCAGGACAATCACTGGGTAGCTACCTACTGCAAGTCTCCATAGATACCTGCCTACCCATGCCCAACATGTGCTGACTGCCAATGTCATGAAGACTACTGGGAAGCAACCTACCGCAAGTCTCCATAGATACCTGCCTACCCATGCCCAACATGTGCTGACTGCCAATGTCAGGAAGACCCCACGGTAGCAACTTACTGCAAGTCTCCATAGATGCCCGCCTACCAATGCCCAATATGTGCTGACTGCCAATGTCAGGAAGACCACTGGGTAGCAACCTACTGCAAGTCTCCATAGATGCCCGCCTACCCATGCCCAACATGTGCTGACTGCCAATGTCATGAAGACCACTGGGTAGCAACCTACTGCAAGTTTCCATAGATGCCCACCTACCCATGCCCAACATGTGCTGACTGCTAATGTCATGAAGACCACTGGGTAGCAACCTGCTGCAAGTCTCCATAGATGCCCGCCTACCCATGCCCAACCTGTGCTGTATGCCAATCTCAGGAAGACCACAGGGTAGCAACCTACTGCAAGCCTACATAGATGCCTGCCTACCCATGCCCAACAAGTGCTGACTGCCAATGTCATGAAGACCACTGGGTAGCAACCTGCTGCAAGTCTCCATAGATGCCCGCCTACCCATGCCCAACATGTGCTGACTGTCAATGTCATGAAGACCACTGGGTAGTAACCTGCTGCAAGTCTCCATAGATGCCCGCCTATAATGCCCAACATGTGCTGACTGCCAATGTCATGAATACTACTGGGAAGCAACCTACCGCAAGTCTCCATAGATACCTGCCTACCCATGCCCAACATGTGCTGACTGCCAATGTCAGGAAGACCCCACGGTAGCAACTTACTGCAAGTCTCCATAGATGCCCGCCTACCAATGCCCAATATGTGCTGACTGCCAATGTCAGGAAGACCACTGGGTAGCAACCTACTGCAAGTCTCCATAGATGCCCGCCTACCCATGCCCAACATGTGCTGACTGCCAATGTCATGAAGACCACTGGGTAGCAACCTACTGCAAGTTTCCATAGATGCCCACCTACCCATGCCCAACATGTGCTGACTGCTAATGTCATGAAGACCACTGGGTAGCAACCTGCTGCAAGTCTCCATAGATGCCCGCCTACCCATGCCCAACCTGTGCTGTATGCCAATCTCAGGAAGACCACAGGGTAGCAACCTACTGCAAGCCTACATAGATGCCTGCCTACCCATGCCCAACAAGTGCTGACTGCCAATGTCATGAAGACCACTGGGTAGCAACCTGCTGCAAGTCTCCATAGATGCCCACCTACCCATGCCCATCATGTGCTGAATGCTAATGTCAGGAAGACCACTGGGTAGCAACCTACTGCAAGTCTCCATAGATGCCCGCCTACCCATGCCCAACATGTGCTGTATGCCAATGTCAGGATGACCACTGGGTAGCAACCTACTGCAAGTTTCCATAGATGCCCACCTACCCATGCCCAACATGTGCTGACAGCCATGTCAGGAACACCATTGAGTAGGAACCTACTGCAAGTCTCCATAGATACCTGCCTACCCATGCCCAACATGTGCTGACTGCCAATGTCATGAAGACCACTGGGTAGCAACCTACTGCAAGTCTCCATAGATGCCCGCCTACCCATGCCCATCATGTGCTGAATGCTAATGTCAGGAAGACCACTGGGTAGCAACCTACTGCAAGTCTCCATAGATGCCCGCCTACCCATGCCCAACATGTGCTGTATGCCAATGTCAGGATGACCACTGGGTAGCAACCTACTGCAAGTCTCCATAGATGCCCGCCTACCCATGCCCAACATGTGCTGTATGCCAATGTCATGAAGACCACTGGGTAGCAACCTACTGCAAGTCTCCATAGATGCCCGCCTACCCATGCCCATCATGTGCTGAATGCTAATGTCAGGAAGACCACTGGGTAGCAACCTACTGCAACTACTGCCTACCCCTGCCCAACATGCGTTGACTGCCAATGTCATGAAGACCACTGTGTAGCAACCTACTGCAAGTCTCCATAGATGCCCGCCTACCTATGCCCAACATGTGCTGACTGCCAATGTCATGAAGACCACTGGGTAGCAACCTACTGCAAGTCTCCATAGATGCCAGCCTGCCCATGCCCAACATGTGCTGACTGCCAGTGTCAGGAAGACCACTGGGAAGCAACCTACTGCAAGTCTCCATAGATGCCCACCTACCCATGCCCAACATGTGATGTCTGCCAATGTTAGGAAGACCACGGTGCGATCCTATAGCCCGGGGAATGGGATTAGGGCACACCATGCACCGCCACAGCGAACTCTCCTGCGAAGTCCTGCATCAGCACGTATTTCTGTTGCTATGACACCAGGGAGTAGAGGTAGCTCCCCGGCTAGTACTTCCAAAAGCACCTCTGTGCCTACGTGTGGAGGCAAAGCCCTCCACTGTGCAGACACCTCCTGTGTCTGCCCTCTCATCACTTACTAATATCAGGGGAAGGGGATCATCTGCTGTGTCCTCTCCACAATCTCCCCAGCCTCACAAGGCACTGCCACGCATGATTGGCCAGAAGCAAAAGTCCTCTAATAGATGCAAAAGATGTACAGTGGCAACCAGAACTCCAACACAGACAGGATTTCCCTCTTCACAGACCAGTGTGTTGGCGGCCATAGTCTGTGCCATGTCATCCCGGGTATCGTGAGGGGCCTTTCGTTGCTATGCCTTGTCCTACACTGTCTCCTCCTCAGCACGTGTGGCACATTTCTCAATCTCATGTTGTCTCCCGCATAACATACTCAGAGGGGTTACCACCTCACCCATTATCCCTCTCTTGACCCTGGCAATGCATCATTCCTTCATGGACTCCCCAGTGCGCTTGTCGTATCCCACCCAATGTCGATGTTGCTTGTATCTGCGGTTGCTCTTGTTATCTCCCACCCAATGGTGATGTTGCCCATACCTGTGGTTGTGCTTGCTGTCTCCCACCCAATGATGATGCTGCCTGTATCTGTGGTTGCGCTTGTCGTCTTCCACCCAAAGGCGATGTTGCCTGTATCTGTGGTTGCGCTTGTCGTCTTCCACCCAAAGGCGATGTTGCCTGTATCTGTGGGCTCCGTCGCCTCCTGACCCATAATGATATCCGGCATGCCCATGGTGGCAGGGAGCTTCAGCAGTGTTGGCAGACTCACCATGACCCGTGTCTGTGCCTGTTGACCCATGTGATGACACAGCTCTGCCACAGACTCCACTGCTGGTCCTTAAAGACCTACTCCCTTTAGAAGCAGAAGGTCTTGTGTCCCTGAGCCACTGACTAGTTGCTCAGAACACATGATGCCATGTCTTCGGTCCATTTGGGTCCCTCTCCAGTGCAGTCTGGACGACCTTCCAAGCAAAGCTACAGAGTACCTTCATTGTAATACACCATGTTTTGAGTGACGGGGCAGAGACTATCGGTGGCTTTTAAATCTTTGTGGTTGGCTGAGAAGGGAAGACTTGTAAGTGCCATGATCAGCACTGCGAAGAGTGGCTCTGAAATGTTTCATTCAGCAGCCGAAGACGGTATTTGCAATAATGTAGCTCTCACCAATCTTTCACCCTCCTTGCATGATGTATGATGGATGACGGCACCTACTCAGCACATGTTCTGCAGTGTCTGCATTTATGGAATGTCTTCCACTCAGGGGGGTCTACAGACACATTTTAGCTCACTGCACCCTTCACAGAGGAGAAATATTAGTTTGCATATCAGTCTTTGTCCCACCCATAAGGGCAGTCCAGCACCGAAAACAGCATGGCTCCTCTGAGGACAGCACAGGTCTGGTCAAGGGCTTTCAGTCTGGGATTTTCCACTGCACCAGACTCCTTCTGCTCCTCTGGTTTGGGCCCCAGCTAGCTACTCTCTCTCCCAGCCACTGTATCCAATGCAAGGATTTGGGCCTCCCTGCTAGTTATTCCTAGCAAGAGTCCAGCAGCAGCTCTCTCCCGGAAAAATTCACAAAAAGCCCAGTTCTGATGCAAACTGGTCCTTTCTATGGCTAGTAACAGAGCAACCGTATCATGATTCCCACAGCCAGGATTGGCTACCTTGTTCCCTTCACCTCCCCCCACCACACCCCCCGCCTGCTATTAGGACCAGGAGCTGAGAGGTATGCATGATGTAGGCTGAGGGAGAGGAATAGATATCAAATTGACAAGGATTCCTGCATCTTTTGTTCTGAAAACTGTCATACTTTAATAACTCCCTGTGTCTTTCAAATAACCCTGTGATGATAGGTATGTATGAGTTCTATATTTTATGGCAAATCAGACCATACTAATTTTACCTTAGCACGCCCTTCCTGAACGAAGTTACAATTTTTCTTGATTTCCAACTAGTTCATGCCAGTGAAAAATATGACACTTCATCATACAGCTTTTGTGCCCTGCCAGCGTAACCTAACTGCACCTATTGTGACTTACGACTATTTACACTGCCTGCTCCCGTAATAATCTAATGTATTGCTGCAGTGCTTCATTTTAATGCCATTGTCCTCGCAGGCCAACTGTATTTGTACTAGCACACAGCCTGCGGCTGATAATACTCCCCTCTCAGCGGCATATTTGCATTATTGGGATTGTCAAATCTAGGTGCCCCTCCAATGTGGCATGTATGCATTTTTAGCCATTACTGGGACTCTCAAACTTAGGTACCCCCTCGTTGTTGTAACAACACTGATGTCTAGCTCCTATAACTAGCATTTATGTAGCACCTTCCTATATAATGCAGCAGCGACCACAGAATAACCCAACGTGCGCATCACCAAGACTCACCTTATATACACACTCTATTCCTTACTCTGGGCTACTCCAATAATCACCATAAACATGGCCCACACCAACTCTACACCCTGCAATCTGCAGGAGAGAAATACGCAACTTAGAGCTAGGCTGCCATGACTCTATGATCTCAAAAACAATAGAAGCAGACTATCAATCCTCACACCCATTCTAACTGCCACTGACCGATTTGTCACAGCTGTTGAAAAAACCCCTAAAAAGCAGAATTACTCTCCTCATAAGCAGAAGAGATCCAAACACCCCAAACTAAAACCCATTCAAGAAAAAATATAACTCCCACCCTATCAGGAGCACTCATCAATGCGAGGTCCCTCATAGCACATAACATGGAAATTGCTGACATACTTACTATGGATAACCTAGACTTTTTGGCTGTCTCCGAGATCTGGCTCCATGATGCTGCAGGTCCCGCACTTATGACTGCCATACCAGACAACTACAATATACTTAGAGTCGACCGGCCCAACTCTAGAGGCGGCGGCCTGGCTATTATTGCCAAAACTAAGTTAGCATTAAGACTCACCCCACCTTCAGCCATCACATCTTGTGAACTACTTTCAGCTAAACTACCCATCTCCAACAAAAGTACACTAACTATTCTCCTGGTGTACAGACCACCTGGCCCTTTAGGGAACTTCTAGGAAGACCTTTCCAGCCTTCTCACTAACAACATCAAAGATTCCACCCAGCTCCTATTAGTAGGTGACTTTAACCTGGGATTAATGATGTTGAGGACAAACAGGCCCAATCCATCCAATCGATTTTAGTCGAACATGGCCTTACCCAAAAAGTCCTAGCTTCCACACATACAAAAGGACGCACATTAGATTGGATAGCCAATCTGAACTGCGCCACTACCATCTCTAATATTACACCTCAAACCTGGACCGACCACCATTTTATCTGTTTCTCATCCATCATAGAACCCCTAAAAGTAGTTACTCGTGAAATTGCACCACCTCTGCCAACCAGAAGCAAAAAAGAAATTACTGCTGAAAAACTACTCCCCCTCCTCCTACCAGCTCTCACTGCCAGCGCCAACAACTCAGACCCAAATAAACTACTTGATACATTTAACATCTCCATGTCCAAAGCCTTGGATACCATTGCCCCTATCAAATTACGTAAAAGTAAACAAGAATCACACCTTAATTCTTGGTTCACCCCCATCTCAAAGAACTACGAATCCGTAAACGCAAACTCCAAGGAATTTGGAGGCACTCACCTTCAGCTTAGAATAAAACTCTACTTACCAACCTTGCAAACAAATACAAGAAAGAAATAATCCAAACTAAAAAAAAACACATTCAATGAGAGTATTATTAAAGCTAACTCTAATTCTAAAGAACTCTTCTCCATCCTCCGGGAAATGGAAAACCCAATTGCTCCCAAGGACAATGTCCCCAAGGGCAAACAATGGTGCATCAGCATCCAAAATGCATTAGCAAATAAAATAATAACTTTACAGTCCAAAATTGCAAAGAAGAAAGCCACCTTGAGCTCCACAGGAACTCATACCACCCCTCTGACAGATACACCAAGTACTAAGTAGCTGTAAACCATTTAGGTTTACCAACATTTCCATACTGGAAACGGAAAAAAGGTTATTTCATCTCTGAAACCATCAAACTGCCAGGGTGACAGTTGCCCGGCAAAAGTAATCAAGGACGCAGCTAGAGATATAGCACCCTTCATCTCTAAGCTAATTAATGCCTCCTTTAGATCAAGTACTGTGCCCACCAACCTCAAAGAATCATGGGTACTGTCTCTCCTCAAAAAACAGACCCTTGACCCAGCTATCCCTACTAATTATAGGCCCATTACTACGGTCCCGTTCCTCCTTAAAATCATTGACAGAGTAGCCTACCTCCGGATCCAAAACTACCTGGAGGCGAACCAACTACTAGGATCACGCCAATATGGATTCAGACCACAACATGGTACTGAAACGGCCTTAATTGACCTTAAGAAACAAATCAACGAGTTGAAGGATAAAGGTAAAACAGCTATGCTCCTCCTCCTCGACCTATCGGTGGCCTTCGACCTGGTTGACCATGCAGTGGTATGCAAGCATCTGCTGCCCATTTCTCAAGTGAAGCTATAGCCTGGGTACAATCCTTCCTAGCCAACCGTTCAATGAGAGTGTTCTCCCCCTTAGCTTCAGCGGACCCAATACAAATCTCCTGTGGTGTCCCACAAGGTTCATGTGTCTCCCCTACAATGTACAACATCTTCACTAAGCCACTCTTCGACAAACTTGACAGATTGGGGGTAATTTATACGAATTACGCGGATGACACGCAGATCCTCATACCACTAACTGGCAACTTTGTCGCAGACCCAGCTCTAGTAAATAAGATTTACCTCTTCATTCAGGCATGGAGGGCCTCCCACGGCCTCTGCCTGAATGACGACAAAACACAGATACTGATCCTGAGTTCCGACTCTAACCTCAAAAAACTCAGCCCTAGCTACACAGCCTTTAATATAGATGGTAATGTAATCAAGGTGGTAACCGAGGTAAAAACACTAGGTTTCTACCTTGCTATCTCTTAAAAAACAAGTCAACTCCCGGGCCTCATCTACATCCTACATCTGCAAATTAATCAGGGCCTGTAGACCCTACCTCTCCAAAACAAACTGCATCGCTCTAGCCAACACTTTAGTAATGTCTAAATTAGATTACTGCAACACCCTATATGCAGGTGCCAATAAAACTGTCATAAACAAAATGCAAATACTACAGAACAATGCTCTTAGAGCAGCCTTGGACATACCCCGAAGAGAGCACATATCTAATATCAGGAAAGACCACCACTGGTTAAAAATCAGTGACAGAATTCTTCTTAAGACGCTATCTCTCACCCATAAAGGACTAAACAATACTGCGCCACCATATATCACGGCTAGACTAACTAGAAAATCCTCCAGTCACCACACCAGAGCTTCTAACCATCTTCTGCTAGAAACCTCCAGATTCAGACTCACAAAATCGGGCGGTGCAAGCTTCCCTGTTAGAGCTGCCCGTGCCTGGAATGCACTCCCTTCTGCATTAAAAGATGATCAGCCCTACTCCAGATTCAGATGTAAAGTGAAAAGTTGGCTCTGGACTAACAACACCCACCAAACTGTTCCCCGGCATTAGACCTTGGATTTCTGCATGTAAATATCCTGAAACCTGTACTACCTTGAAACCTGTAATATAGACTAGTGCGATGTGATGTACTGACAGCTCGTATATTTGTACTGTAAATACTGTAATAACATGTAATGCATTCACTGTATGTAACCAAGCTTAAGTACTCTTGTTACCGCTGCGCCCGGCTACCCCTGGGTTTTGAGCGTATTATAAAATAATAAACTAAACTATACAAATGTTAATTGTGTCCTTCACCCTCACACCAAATTTCAAATCTCTTGGAATCATGGCAAGGCCTGAATAACGTTTTTCTGTTATATCTATCACACAAACATCATTTTAGCATGGTTTAAAGGAGAATTCTGTCTTATTTAATACAATTCTGGATCAAGATTTGTGGCATATATGCTGCCCTATTTATGCAACAATATGTATTTTTTTATTAATTAAACCCCTGCCTCACAAGCTTCACTCACTTTCCTAGCCCCACCTTTTTCTTAGGTCTCGATTCCCAAATGCACTTACAGGGCATGTGGCTTTGAGCCCATGTTGATTCTAGCTCTCCTCAAGCGCTTCAAAGGACACTGCTTCAGGCTTAATGCAAATTTTATGAGAAGGCCTGACACTAGGTCACTTCTGCAGGACCTGTTATCAGCAAATAATTCACAACCAGACATCTTTCTCCTAGAGAGCCCAAACCAACAGGCCATGGGTCATATTTTCATTTCAGTCAAAATTTCCCTCTGCATCCATGCTTCTCAAAGTACAACTTAAGATCAAACAAAGGTTTTTACCTTTAGACATTTTGCATGGCATCGTGTTGAACCATTTGTATAGCAAACTACATTTAAATCTGTGGTTCGTAACATATAGTGTTTGCTTCCACAATTTTAACTCTGAGGTACATTCAGAATTTCACCAAATAAGTCAGTTAATGCAGAGCACCGGTGTTCACTTCTACCCCAAGTAGGCCTCTCCTTTTAAATTATGTTATTTTAATGTTGACAAGTAAGTGTTTTTATTTGTGACAAATGCACAGTGCTTGGCTTCACTTTAGATGTCTGGAACACAGTATTGTGCTGCATTGAAGATAATGTACATGCTGCTATATGTCTCTTTAAGTAGAAAGTGTAGCTTTCCATGGATTTAGGAATGCAGCATTTTCAGCCACATATGTCTTTTGCCATGCATTTACCACACCAAGCACTTTTTGGGACTGGCCTGCATTTTCCAATGTGTAGCACCAGTCAGCTTCACTCTTAAATGCTGGACGGGCCTGGTATTTTTATTTCCGACATACAGGGGCTATATTTTACCCCACACTGGGGTTTGCATGCAGACGTGCCTGCATATGTCTTCGCAGGTCGTGTTCTATTGGTTGCAAATGCTTTTCCATGCATGGTACAGGCATGTTATATGTTGCTGCAATTTTTGACCAGTTTCTGAAGACAGGCATTGTTTCTGCCCCTCTGTGAGAGCTTTCTCCACCATTGTTGCTTGTCGAGGGGTGTTTGTGGTGCTGTCGATGCACGGTTCCATTGCCACGGTCGAGTGTCCCAAGCCCACCCCCCTTTTTGTTAGTGTTGGAATTCGTAGCATACTGGTTTGCTGAGCATCTTCAGCTGGGCGGTTGCAGCAGGGGTAGTCTTCTCCACTTATGGCGTGGCTGCACTGGGCCTCGCCGGCTCTGGATCCACAGAGCTGCTCATGGCATTCTGTGGCATCTTCATATTCCTGCATGAACTGCTGCTTTGGTTGCATTGGTGCATCTCCACCTGTTTGGTCTCCTGATGTATTTGCGAGGGTAAATGCAGGGGAGGCACAGTGTTGGATACCGTCATCACAGCGGGCAGGTATTGGTGCTTCTGGTGCCATTGGGCTGGTGCGGTGGGTGGAAATGGGATTTGCAGGTGCATCTCCTTAGTGACGTACTGTGGTCATGCATGTGGATGTTTCCTCCAGTGTGTGACACATGCTTGATAGGCAGGTAATGGTGCTGTGCATCTGTGGCCGGTGTGTTGGGTAACAATGGTTCTGTCTCCTCAGAAGGTCCGCACTGGTGCTCACAGTCCAGCAGCGGCCTGGTTTAAGGGCAGAGTGGTTGCTACTCTCATGGAACAATAGTCCTGTGTCCTCAGGAGGTCCACACTGGTGCTCCCGGGCATGCAGGTCTGATACCATCTGCACAGCTACAGGGTTGAGGGATATGACAATGTTGCGTGTGCTCCAAGCTCTATGCCCTGTGAGCCTGCTGTTTTAGGTCGAATGCATGGTTGTGTGCAGAGGACCTGTCTGCGTTTGTCTACAATGATAAGTGTGGTTGGAGAGGGTGAGATGCCTCTGGTGGGCACCTGTGTGGCTGTGGGTATATGCCCCGTGAGCTTGTGGTTTCGAGTCAATGGGACCCTTGTGTGCACAGGGCCTTTCTGTGTTTGCTGCAATGACAGCTCTCGCTGGAGAGGGCCGGATACATCTGGAGCAGCTGTGGCTCCGTTTTCTCTCTATGGTCCTTTTGGTATTGTGGCAATGTGTGAGTGTGGCGAATCAGGCATTGCCATGCATTTATTGCCTGTAGGTGTCTGCCCTGCCCTTGTCTACTGGCACTGCGTAGGTTGTGTGTCTGCATGCACTTGAGAACTTGGACTGGTCCGTGGTAAGTACTGCAATATGTAGGTAGGTTTGTGTAAATGGATGCGCTTGTTCTACTGAAGACCTGGCTAGAAGGCAATAGAGGGTGGGGTACATAGTGGGGGGGGGGGGGTCGTATTGTCAGTCTATGGTCGCTTTATGTTTGTGCACTATTTTTTGTGGTGTGGTTGTCACGTTGTGGTCCGTATACACGGTTGAGGTCCTCATGCCACAGTGCCATCAGCTATAACTGGGGTCTGGTGAGGGGGCATGCGTGCCCTGGTGTCGCTGTGGAGGCATGCAGGAGACTCTGATGAAAAGGTGGTGTTGCCTCCAAGTCATGCATTTGCTGGGGATGCGGGATATTTTCCGTTTTTACACATGTCCCTCAATTGCCTCAATGTAGTTAGTGTTGGCGAATGCACTTTTGGGCTCTTCACAGTCGCACGTGTCATCTTGTTAAACTGTCCTCGATCGGTGCCTAACTGTTAGATTACAAGGCTATCACGCTGCATTTTTTCCTGTCACCTTATTTGCACATTATGAAACCTAGGAGTGTCAAGAAAACTTGCAGAGGTGCCTAGAGACGTCTGATAGCAGTGCCAGTATTTCAACCAACACTTCATTCTGGAACCCCCCCCCACCCCTGCTTTTAAGCTCTGTAATACTGCACCTATGGTATGTATGTGCGTATAGGTTTAATGAAGCAGAAACCTAGCTGGGAAACAACGGAGTACTGAGCATCGCAGACAGGGGGGTAACTAGTGGGGGAGCTTAGCTGGATAAGGGCGGGCAGGCAGGGGGGTAACTAGTGGGGGAGCTTAGCTGGGTAAGGGGGCCAGGTGGGCTCAGCCCTGGAGAAGTAGGGTTGAGATGAGTGATCAGCGATTGGGGAGATGTTATTTAGAAGTAGTGTTGTCAGTTCCTTCCTGAAGCGTAGGACTGAGAGGGCCGGTTTTACCTGCGTTTGTAACGTGTTCCCGAAGCAGGGTGCATGGCAGGGAAAGGCCTGCTTCCTGTTGAATGTTCTCTTGCAATTGTTTGTTTTCAGTCTTGCAATGGCATTGCTTCTGGTCACGCACTGGTCTCCGGACAAGGTGCATTTCACTGGCAGGTGGAGTGGGGTTTTCATTGTGACTCTCTTTGTGGGTGGTTCGGGCTGTGTGGAACACAACGCGTGCTTGGAGGGATGGCCAGTGCGTGTGTTTGAGTATTGGGGTCGATGTTTCTTAGTCCTGGGGTGAGATACTCCGCAATGCACTGGACGGCTTTCAGAGGAGGCAAGGTGGCACCTGGGACTTCTGAGAGTAGGGGTGTTGCCACCTTGTAAGTGGAAGATGACCAGGGCTTGGGCAACTGTTCTGGAACTCGAGGCCGGGATGAAAAGCTTGACTTTGTAAACACGCACGAGCTAGTGCCAAGCTGTCAGAGTCTTCTTGGTAATATATGTTTTGAATGAAAGGTCACAGTCAATAGTAAAACCCAGAGATTGTGTGCTCGCTGAGTTAGGTCATGACTCCATAAAGCTTCATGACAGGCAGCCAAGTCTGGACTAAGTCATGCTTGGTGTGGTGTCCTAGGAGAATGAGGCAGCCAAGTCTGGACTAAGTCATGCTTGGTGGGGTGTCCTAGGAGAATGAGGCAGCCAAGTCTGGACTAAGTCATGCTTGGTGGGGTGTCCTAGGAGAATGAGGCAGCCAGGTCTGGACTAAGTCATGCTTGGTGGGGTGTCCTGTCCTAGGAGAATGAGGCAGACAAGTCTGGACTAAGTCATGCTTGGTGTGGTGTCCTAGGAGAATGAGGCAGCCAAGTCTGGACTAAGTCATGCTTGGTGTGGTGTCCTAGGAGAATGAGGCAGCCAAGTCTGGACTAAGTCATGCCTGGTGGGGTGTCCAGGAAGAATGAGGCAGCCAAGTCTGGACTAAGTCATGCTTGGTGGGGTGTCCTAGGAGAATGAGGCAGCCAAGTCTGGACTAAGCCATGATTGGTGTGGTGTCCTAGGAGAATGAGGCAGCCAAGTCTGGACTAAGCCATGCTTGGTGGGGTGTCCTAGAAGAATGAGGCAGCCAAGTCTGGACTAAGCCATGCTTGGTGTGGTGTCCTAGGAGAATGAGGCAGCCAAGTCTGGACTAAGTCATGCCTGGTGGGGTGTCCAGGAAGAATGAGGCAGCCAAGTCTGGACTAAGTCATGCTTGGTGTGGTGTCCTAGGAGAATGAGGCAGCCAAGTCTGGACTAAGTCATGCTTGGTGTGGTGTCCTAGGAGAATGAGGCAGCCAAGTCTGGACTAAGCCATGCTTGGTGGGGTGTCCTAGGAGAATGAGGCAGCCAAGTCTGGACTAAGCCATGCTTGGTGTGGTGTCCTAGGAGAATGAGGCAGCCAAGTCTGGACTAAACCATGCTTGGTGGGGTGTCCTAGGAGAATGAGGCAGCCAAGTCTGGACTAAGCCATGCTTGGTGGGGTGTCCTAGGAGAATGAGGCAGCCAAGTCTGGACTAAGTCATGCTTGGTGTGGTGTCCTAGGAGAATGAGGCAGCCAAGTCTGGACTAAGTCATGCTTGGTGTGGTGTCCTAGGAGAATGAGGCAGCCAAGTCTGGACTAAGTCATGCTTGGTGGGGTGTCCTAGGAGAATGAGGCAGCCAGGTCTGGACTAAGTCATGCTTGGTGGGGTGTCCTGTCCTAGGAGAATGAGGCAGACAAGTCTGGACTAAGTCATGCTTGGTGTGGTGTCCTAGGAGAATGAGGCAGCCAAGTCTGGACTAAGTCATGCTTGGTGTGGTGTCCTAGGAGAATGAGGCAGCCAAGTCTGGACTAAGTCATGCCTGGTGGGGTGTCCAGGAAGAATGAGGCAGCCAAGTCTGGACTAAGTCATGCTTGGTGTGGTGTCCTAGGAGAATGAGGCAGCCAAGTCTGGACTAAGCCATGCTTGGTGGGGTGTCCTAGGAGAATGAGGCAGCCAAGTCTGGACTAAGCCATGATTGGTGTGGTGTCCTAGGAGAATGAGGCAGCCAAGTCTGGACTAAGCCATGCTTGGTGGGGTGTCCTAGAAGAATGAGGCAGCCAAGTCTGGACTAAGCCATGCTTGGTGTGGTGTCCTAGGAGAATGAGGCAGCCAAGTCTGGACTAAGTCATGCCTGGTGGGGTGTCCAGGAAGAATGAGGCAGCCAAGTCTGGACTAAGTCATGCTTGGTGTGGTGTCCTAGGAGAATGAGGCAGCCAAGTCTGGACTAAGTCATGCTTGGTGTGGTGTCCTAGGAGAATGAGGCAGCCAAGTCTGGACTAAGCCATGCTTGGTGGGGTGTCCTAGGAGAATGAGGCAGCCAAGTCTGGACTAAGCCATGCTTGGTGTGGTGTCCTAGGAGAATGAGGCAGCCAAGTCTGGACTAAACCATGCTTGGTGGGGTGTCCTAGGAGAATGAGGCAGCCAAGTCTGGACTAAGCCATGCTTGGTGGGGTGTCCTAGGAGAATGAGGCAGCCAAGTCTGGACTAAGTCATGCTTGGTGTGGTGTCCTAGGAGAATGAGGCAGCCAAGTCTGGACTAAGTCATGCTTGGTGTGGTGTCCTAGGAGAATGAGGCAGCCAAGTCTGGACTAAGTCATGCTTGGTGTGGTGTCCTAGGAGAATGTCTGGAATAAGTCATGCTTGGTGTGGTGTCCTAGGAGAATGAGGCAGCCAAGTCTGGACTAAGTCATGCCTGGTGGGGTGTCCAGGAAGAATGAGGCAGCCAAGTCTGGACTAAGTCATGCTTGGTGTGGTGTCCTAGGAGAATGAGGCAGCCAAGTCTGGACTAAGTCATGCTTGGTGTGGTGTCCTAGGAGAATGAGGCAGCCAAGTCTGGACTAAGTCATGCTTGGTGGGGTGTCCTAGGAGAATGAGGCAGCCAAGTCTGGACTAAGTCATGCTTGGTGTGGTGTCCTAGGAGAATGTCTGGAATAAGTCATGCTTGGTGTGGTGTCCTAGGAGAATGAGGCAGCCAAGTCTGGACTAAGTCATGCCTGGTGGGGTGTCCAGGAAGAATGAGGCAGCCAAGCCTGGACTAAGTCATGCTTGGTGGGGTGTCCTAGGAGAATGAATGTGTGCTTTGCAAGCTTGTGCTTCAGGTAGGCCCTTGATATCCAGGCTAGGATGATGAACAGTCAATGCTTGAGTAAATGGACTTCTCCATCAACGCAAGCTGTGTGTCATCTGCATACCGGTGTATCCTGATGGTGCTGTTGGCATTGTGTTCCACAGGAGGCTTCATGTGGAGGTTAAGGATGATCAGGAATGGGATGGAGCCTTGTGGAAACCTTCATGTTACTGTGTGATGGTAAGATCTGTTGGGGCACATCTGGTCGAGTTGGTCTCTTTTGGATAGGGCAAGCAAACCACTGCAGGACTTTTCTATTGAAACCCTTGTGCATGCGAGGACATTGCTGAGCAGGGATTCACGACCAATGCTATCGAAGGTGACAGAGAAGTTGAGTAGGATCAGTAAGCAGTTCTTGCCTTTGTCGAGCCTGTGTTGAGCTTCATCAATAAATTGGATGGTGGCCCTCACTGTTCTGCAACATGGACAGAAACTGGATTGTTCCTCCTGTAGGAGATAGTGCTGAGTGGACCTTTTGTGCAACTGGATGGTGACAGTATTCTCAATCACTTTGCAGAGGAAGGACAGATGCTTGACGGGGCTTTAGTTGGCCACTACATCTGTGTTAAGTGTGGGTTTCTTCAGCAGGGCAAGTACTGTCCCGTTTTCAGTTAATCTGAGAATTTGCCTTATGAGACTGGTACTTTGATGTCAGTGAGCAATTGCATGAGTGCTTATATGGTGATGACCTTCACACTGGAGAAGGTGGTGGTGGTGGGGTCTTCTTTGTAGGTGCTGTGTTTTAGGGCTTAGCAAGTTTTAGTCAGGTTTTCTAGATACATTGTCCTAAATTTGGTCCCTCTTGATATGTTGCAGGATGCATTAGTTTGGACTTCAGGCATGTGTTTTCAGCTCTCAGTATGTTATTTTATTTTGTCTTCATTATCTCTGAAGAAGTTCTTGGTGGCAACACGTGTGTCAGTGAATTGAGCTATTGCAGGCTCTGGCAGCAGATTAATGCAGTGCTTCATGGCTTGGAAGGTCACTCTGCTGTTGTTGGATGCTTCCATGGTGGTTGTTGTGTTGTAGCTTTTTTTGACTGTGGTGTTGAGTATCCTGCATGTTAAACGGTGGTTTCTCGTGGTGATGAGGTGTCCTAGGTGGTAGGATTTCTTGTCAGGGGATGGTGTGCTTGCTGTCAATGAGCTCTTGTGTGTACCAAGGTGTGGAGGACATATGTTTGCTGAGTCAAAGCTTCAGTGGTGCATGGGTGTTGATAGTTACCATGAGGGTGTGGTTGAGGGTATTGTGCTGGGTGTTGACATACTCCAAGGGGTCGGCCATGGAGACCGAGGTGATGAGGTTTTCCGTCCAGTGCATCCATGGAAAAGTTCTTGGAAGAGCTGTGTGGGGTCCTGGCTGGTTAGGGGTGGCCCAGATAGTGGGGAGGTGTGTGGTGGAGCAGGATGAGGATGTCTGCAGGGTCTGTAGAGCTTAAAGGTAGAGGGAAAGATATACAATGGCTGGAGAGGTGGTGAATATTAGTCTGAGTGTATTGCCTTTGCTGTTGGTTATTTCTGTGTTGAGTTGCTTGTTGGCCATGGTGTTGTATAGTGTGACTAGCATCTCTCTGGTTTCTGGCCAGTTTGCGGTCTTCAAGGAAGATTTTAGTTGTATTTTTTATAGATCCTGTAGTGGTAAGGTCCATCACTTTGTCAAGGAAGGGCTTTTTATCTTAGAGTGGTCAATAGATCAGGTTGTAGGTAGCTGTCGGAGCATGGGTGAGAGGAATGTGGCAAGTAAGGATTTCCATGGATGTAGGTGTGGTGTGCACCTGGAGGGTGCATATGAAGCAAATATAATACATATAACACATTGATTGTTAAAAAAATAATATAATGATACTTAAGTTGACAACCTTGGAAGGATGAGGGGCTGAATCACCCTGTCCGGGAAGTTGTAGTTGTGAAAGGAGCTCTCTGAATGTCCACCTTAAGGTATTTTGATCAGTTTTACCTTAAATCCAAATTACCCTCCCTTCTTAAAGGTTTTTAAAAAGGCCTATGTCCCTTGCTGGAGTTGTTTTGATTAGTTTTACCATAAATCAGATTTTTCCTCCCTTTTGCAAGCCTTTAAAAAAGACCTCTGTGTGCTTTCAGCTGGAATGGTGTTTTTCACCTTGGTTTGTCTTGTTTTTTGCAACAACATCATTCCTTTTTCAATAAGCCATTTCACACTCCCCTTCCCACGTTCCCTTGAAGAAATCCAGTCTTTCAATTGGCCCATGACGTTACCTGAGCCCTCCCCAGTCCTATTTCAACATTTAGCCTAGGGCAGCCTTGCCCAGGCAGCCGGTGAAGGGAAATGGATAATGGCAGTTCCCTGTTTGCCTGGAACCTAGCCCTGCACTGCAGCCCCCGCCCCCAACACCAGCATAGGGGATCAGTGAAAAGAAGGAAAGTGATGAAGTAGTATACTCAGTTTGTTTCTTGCCACTTTCTATTTTTACCTCGAGATTTCCTCGTTAGGCGTTTGTCACAGTAAATGTTGCCACTCGGTGACTCTGTCATTCTGAACTTTGCTTCTATGAGGTATTCTTACTTTAGATCTCGAAGGATGGCTCAGGGGCAACGCGCTCACATTAGAAAAAAGACAACGTGGAGCAACACAGGTTCGATTCTCCAGTTCTGCACTTAGAAACCTCTGAGTATTAAGTGTGTTATAAATTACCAATTACAATTAAATGTAGCTGTTGCAAGTCTCCATTTTTTAATCCTGCCATGGTGAGACTTCAATAAATGTGTACTTTTGCCACTGTGATACTCATTTGTACTTTTGTCATTGTGCACTTAGTGGTAGGGAGAATTATCACGCAAGCGCTAAATTCACTCTACCTTAGAGCCCTCCAGCTCTTTTGCTATATTTTGGGGCTTTGAACCATTCATTTTCAATGTGTTTTACTTTTGTGTTCTTTGGATATGGAGTTTTAAAACAACTCCATAGGCATCATCTTTTTCTTGTGTGTCACACAGCACCCTCAGTGCAGTGTCACAGGGGTGTCTTTCAGACACCCCAAGGTTTAAATACCTTCGCTGGGACTGACTACTGTCTCCCAGAGCATGGAAAGTTAAATTGACATTACTAGTCTTTCTAGATTTACAGACCCAGCACACACTGTCTTCCTATAGAGTGCTGGAGGGGTTGCCTAGCTTCCCCTAAGTCTAAGCAATCATGTAACAGTCAAATGTTACCCTTTTCTACTTGAAATGGCTGGTGGCAGTGTTTTTAACAAACTACCATGATTTTTCCCGACCGTGAACACCGGTAGCTAAAAATCGGGTCAGCCATGTTTCCTAATATGGCACCCAAGACCTATCTGTAGAAACAGACTCTGGTCGACTTTTTTTGCCGTTTCTTTTAGAAAAGTCCTTCTTGTGTTTAACTCTGAGCACCAAACCAGGTTTGGTCCCTTTGTTCGTTGGCCTTTGGCAGGCTTCAGTGCTGAAGCCCTCCTCTGGCGCCTGAGTTTCTGGGGTGAACAGGATGTGAGGGAGTTGCCCGAAACTCCCTGTGCTTAGTCTCCTATGAGACCTGAATGCACTCTGGTGTGATTGGCCAGCTGGCTGTCTGGCAAGGATAGCCACCCTGCCGTGTGAGTGTCAGCCAGGCTGGAATGAATGGGGGAAAACTGTTAAAAAACGGCCTCTGTGACTTGGAAAGCAGAGTCGACCACTGGAACGAGAGAACCGAAGACGAGCTGAAGGAAGAGGACTGCTACAACTCCTGGTCCACCGGTGAAGCCTTGCTACAGGTCCGAATTGCCTGAAACTCCCTCGACAGAGAAACCCTTCAAGGACAACTTCTTCCCTTGAGTTTGGTGGGAAGAACACACTCGCAAGTCACCTGGACACCGTCCTATTCTGGTTGAATTTTCTTCAGAGTGCTGTTGAAAAACAGAAAACTAGTGGGAAGGATACCAGTTTGTGGTCTTTAAGGCACTCACACTTTAAACTGACATTTTGCCAAGCTTGTGGCCTTTTCCCTGGGCAGTGCAGGAACCTCCTGAGGTCCTCCTTCTTGCCCCCACGACTGAAGCTCAGGAACAGCGAGATCTGCAGGAACTGCCAGGAACAACTTCCTCAGCTACAGCTCTTCTTCATTTTTAAGGTACTGTGCAAGTGCTGTTTAGAACTCTGTTCGGCCATGTTGAAAGTTTGTGAAACTTTCCTGACTTTGAAGGCTTGTCCTTCCCTAAACCAACATCTAACTTTTCGTCTGACCAACTACTTCTAAAACCGTGGCAAAGACTTAACCGTTTACTACCAGAACTGTGCTATCCTATCCAAGACTCTGAATCATTGACTTTGGCCCAGGCCTATTGAATTGAATTGCTGGTTGTAGTGAACTGAAACTATTTGCCCTACCTCTGAAAGTATTTGTGCTGTTGATTCTTATAACCTTGTCTTTTTACCCCTTTCTAAAGTAACTGAAGTGCCATTGTGCTCTCACTTCAGGGGAGCTGAACTTGTTCAGAAACTGATTGGTTGTGTATTGTAGTATATTAGATTGTGATATTGAGCTGCTCTTGCTAGTGGAATGTTTTCCAACAGACTGTGTAAATAAATGTATATTCTTTTACCAAGAAATCTTGAGTAAGTGTTTACTTGAATCACTGTGATTGCTAGTCCTTTCTGTAACCTCTTGTACTGCTCACTTTACTCTTGAGATAAGTCTGGCTGCTCAGCCACTGTTACCACATTACTGTGTAGTACAGGCTTGTACCAAATGTGAAACTGTACTGACACTTGTAGTCTTATTTGTTTGTAGTGTTCCCAAAGGGTACCGCATGTGATTCTGCCTAACACTTAGCTGCTGTTAGTTTTTAATATTGAATTTGCCATGGTGAGACTTTCTTAACTTTGATTTTTGCCACTGTGACACTTGATTCTGGCCATTGTGTTACTTTGTCACTTTGAATTTTGCCACTGTAAGATTCTGTCACTTTAAACTTAGCCACTGCAAGATTTCTTTTGAAAACTTAAAAAGCAAAAAAAAACATGTTGTAGACAGTCCTCAAATTACAGGCAATAAAACCACTAGAACAGTGAATTTTACAGTAGACAGCAGTAGATTGCCCGGGGTCCATTGCTAGTCCTCTACGTCCCCTCCCGTAGACAGTACCTTGATTCGCTGAATCCGTGGTGTGAGCTGTGTTCACACTACACATCCGATTCCAAGCAATAAAGAGTCCAGGCACCATCGTCTCGCAAGCATAGGGAGTATCCATCCCAGTAACACAGAGTAGGACAGAGTAGAGCCATCCACTGTCCAACTGAGGCTTAAAGCCTCAAGTCAGCTGGTAAGTGGGAGGAAAAGTGACACATGCTGTACGCTGCTTGGGGGCCCATCTGTCGACCCTACCCAGCTGAGCGCATGCATGAGTCCTCCTGGTTACTAAGAAAGGATCTCAACAGGGACCAGTAGTCCTTAGATGGGGCTGTGACGGACACCATTTCTCTGTTTGCACCCTCTTGCATTGCACCATGTTAAGTCCCTCAGCCAATCATCTATCTGTGGAGCCTATTGCGACTGCCAGCCTATGGTTACTCAGCATTTAGCAATTAACAGTGCCATAACCGAAAATCTGCGCACCTGTTTTGGCGAACTGGAGGTAAGGCCTAAAAGGCAAACGTCTGGACGCAACCGGATGTCTAACCCTGTTTTTTCTCCATGCGTTGACTGGACTTTCCTCCAGTACTCCGTGTCCCCAGCACAGCTCCAGCCCATTTGAAGGAAGGCCCTGGGGAGTGGGGTCTATTTCTGTTACCTTCTTGGGGGTCACATTTGCCTGATTGTGTATGTACTGATGAGTAGTGTATGCTTGTGGTTCATGGAGACCTTTCTAATTTGCTTCCATATGAAGTTCCAATCTTCCTCTGTGATATCTTGGCCCGGCATATTTTCGCATACCCACTTAGCCTTCATGGAGCCCCCTCTTTGCCACCCCTGGTCCATGTTGTGCTGTGTAGAAATCACAAGTTTAGCCCTGATCCGCTAGTTGCAACATAGCAGAGTAGCTCATTGGGTTGAGGCTGCTGTGGGAATGTACCTATAGATTTCCCTATGTACCCTCTGGCATATCATCTACAGGCTAAGCAATATACCCTCATTTCTTTGAATCCGAGGTGAAGGTGCCCACCCTAAACCAATGATTTCACTTTTACTATGCCCTTTCTTGCCAATTACCTGCACACCCACACGTCAAACATGTCTGTCAGCCCTCCTGTTTTGGAGCGTATGTCAGTTCTTAAAGGTTCGGGATGATCGTACTTTGCGTGCAATGGGCGCAGTGCACACAGGGCAGCGTGAACCGTGTTTATTTTCTTGTGCGTTATTTGCCGTCAGTCACACAGTGCCGCTGCAAGTCTGAATGGTGATATGATGGCCCTTTCCAAGGCTACCTGCTGAGCGGATGGATCTTGACCAAACCAGTACTTTATGTGACTAATCTGTGCTATCAGGTAGCAGCTTTCAGAAACTGGTACTGAGACCCCCCCACCCGGCTCCCCACCGGTCTCGAATGGGAGGCTGAGGACCTCCCATGCCACCCAATGCTTCCTTACGCATCCAGATGTACCAGATTAGCATACTGCATACTGGGGCAGGTCAGAAGAAGGACACTGGGCCTCATTACAACCCAGGCGGTAAGTTCCCTACTTTACCACCATGGTGTAAACTACGTTTACACCATGGTGGATGCCGGATGGCGGATTTACCGCCCCATTCCAAGGTGAGTGGGGCGGTAAATCCCCATTCCCCATTTACCCTTCCCCATTCCCATTTTGGCCCCATAGGGCATAATGGGAGTGGGGAAGGCGCTAATTATGGCACCGTAAATTACGGTGCCGTAATTAGCACCAAGGCGGGTTAGCGCCTTGCATTTTAACGGCTGCTAAAAGCAGGCGTTAAAATGGTAATCAGGCGTTAAGGGTTAACCTTAAGCCAAAGCCGAAGGCGCTGTTAAACCCTTAACGCCTGGGTTGTAATGAGGCCCACAGACTCTGATTAGACTAAACAAACTAAGGTGCTCGTCCATCGTCATTGAATGTCAATAAATGAAGAACCGTCCACTGCCCAACTCTACCCTATCTGCCCCTATTCTTAACAACTTAAATATAGGAGACGGCCTCCCTTCCTCTGAGTTTTTCTGACTTGGCTTTCAATCATTCTTTAATAAATGATCTTCAGATAGTCTCCGTTAGTCACTTTTGTCAGTTCATACAGTTCACGTAGTGAGGTCTTGACTTTGTATTTCTTCTCCTTATTTTCCTTATAATGATTAATCCTTCTCTCTTTCCCTTGGCTGCTTGGCCACCAATTACTTTTCCCTTCGGGATTATCTCTTAACAGTTCAATTTCCTTGAATCTTTAATTCTAAGCTTTCTGGAGTACTTTCCCAAAGTTTGAGTTATTATCACATATCTCTTGTATGACTAACTCGTGTCTGTCTCTTGGACTTTTTGGAAATGTTTTATAATCTTTTGGATAATTTCTAGTGTACCTGTCCTTCATACTTCCTTTTACTACTTTTATTGTGGCTTCCCTTTCTTGACTGTACTGAGGATTCTTATTCACTCTTATTATGTATTTACTCTCACGACAATAACAAGTAGGAACATTCCAGTAATTCTTTTTATTCACTCTTATTATGGTTTTGTTCTCATGGCTGTGACGAGTAGGAGCAGTCCAGTAATGATGCAGTCCAGTAATGATTTGCATTCACTTTTGTTATATGTTTAATCTCATGACTGTGACGAGTAGGAGCAGTCCAGTAATGATTCTCATTGACTTTTGTTATATCTTTACTTTAATGACTGTGATGAGTAGGAGCATTCAAGTAATGATTCACAATCCCTTCCCCTTTACCTTCTGTAAAGAGGGTTTATGTCGCTGGGTTCTTCCTTTTCTCCATTCCTGGAATCTCGCAGAGCTCAACCAGTTTCTCTTTCTTTGCTTCTTCCTGGTGGGCGGTCTGTTATTTCAGCTTTCGACTGTTCCCAAACCCGTCATGTGAAATGGTTGGATGCCTGGTCTACCACAGAGTCCACATGGTCATGCCACCACTAGGTGTGCCTCTCTCTCTCATCAGGACGCTGTTTGCCCATTCTCATTCCTGCTAGGTCTCTTGCTACTGAACGTAACACTTCGGACAGCCCAGTGCTCTGCACCACTGCAGAACGCTGCACGTCCCGTCTCTTCTGCTCGCAGTCAGCATGTGTGTCTCTTTGAATCTCGGGGGCTGTGTTTCTACTTCTTCAGATACCTCACCTCTCTGGGATGATGAAGCTGGGAAGCTTCACCTGCGTAAGAAGCCAGTCCTTCTTCCCATTCTCTACTTGGTTCTCTCTGCCTCCATAGGCCCTCTTCTTCGTCCCAGTAGAATGGAATTTTTCAAGCCCATTTTCTGTTCCAGTCCGGCAGTAGCTCATTTGAATTTGTTCTTCAGAGGTTTTGTCATCAGGGAGACATACTAGTGTCACTTTGAAAGGTCATTTAGGGAGTCCCTCCTGAGAATGGGAGTACTCCTGGTGAGGTCCTTCTTGCCTCTACCCCTAGGGAAGGTATTGTGGAGCGGGCTCACCTCCCTAGCCTCACAGGGGGGTGCTTGGGGAGAAAGGAAGAATTCCCAGAATTCATCCCAGTACCCTACTGAGGAATGCCTTGGGTCATTGTATTGGTACATTAAGGAATATATATAGGAACTTGGAAAGAATTGTCAGTTTAATGATTCATACATGCGCCATAATGGATAGTGGGAGCTTGCACCAGCAATCAAGCTTTTTTTCGGTAGAGACAAGTGTTGAGATGAAAAGATCAGTATATACCTTTTGTACATCTGTGGAGGCCATCACCCCTAAATACCTCTTTCCATTTGGGCGCCATCTGAACCCCATTCCATCTGAACTTTGCTCTTGTTCCCTTGTGCCCTTCCCGCCTTGATGCAGTAGCACTTGGAGAAGTGCTGTCAGGCCTAGTACGCTAGTAAACTTTTTGTCAGATCATTCGGAAACTTCAAGGCCTACAAATGACTACTGTATTCCCTTGCGCCCTTCCTTAGCGGGAGCAGTTCTGACTTAGACCACTTTATCTTGAGCCCAGAATATTCTCCGAACTGGACTACCGTTTGAACTATGCGGTCTATATTAGGGGCTGGCTCCAATATGTTTATCAGGAGATCCTCCGCATACCTTGAAACAGGGACTTTTTGCGTAAATAAAGGGAGCCCCCTGTGCAAGGTCCGACTGCAATATGCAAGCCAGAGGCTCGATGGCCATCACAAAGAGTAACGGAGAGAGGGCAGTCTTGCTGTTTACCTGTATTTAACTCAAAAGGGCATATGCCATGCCATTTATCATTAATCTAACCACTGCTTGAGTGTATGGCAACTTGTCTGATGCCAAGAAAGAATGCCCCACTCCCATACGCTGCAGTCTGGCAAATAAGGAAGGCAGGATACTGAAACAAATGCCTTTCCGGCACCTACGAACATTGCCACTGCTTGAGTTTCCGGGTCTATTTGGGAGAGTATTGCGAAAAGACACCCCAGGCAGTGCTCCAGATATGATTTGGAAGTAGGAGTACTTTACTCCCTATTTTTTAAGGTTGGTAGCAAAATGATTTTTAGGGAGTAAAAATGTAAGTCTAATTCCTAATGGGCATATTTTTTATAAGTGTGTAAACATGTTTTAACTGGAACACTGACATGTTTTTGTATTATGTATATCTTTGCACCTAGTTATCCATGCACATTAAAACATACATGTTTACTTCTTCCTATCAGGCAGTTGTAATAGTAGTTTCTTCCTGTGGTGCTATGTGCACTACTGGTCCAAACATGTCAATAGAGTTCTGTGAGTGAAAACAGGGGGCATGTGTCTGTTTTCTATTCTTTATTGGCAGTATTTATACTCCCCGTTTTTATTTTGTGGGAGTATTTGCCTGTTTTTTAGGGAGTAAAAGTGGCTGATACTCCCCTTACCTGTAGGCCACAGGTTAAGCTGAGTTGACCTCCCTGGAATGAAGCTGGGCTGGTCTGTCAGCACTAACTTACTCATAAGCGGGGATAGCCTAGTCACCAACACCTTGGCCGGGATCTTATTGTCAGTGTTCAATAATAAAGGGCGCCTGTAGAAAGCACATTACCTTTAATCCTTCCCTGGCTTCAGTAGTAGGGCAATGTCAGCATCACTCATCGTTGTTGACTTCTTATACACCTTCAACAATAGTGGGTCCAGCAAAAGTGCAAATTGCTTACAGCATTCTACTGAAATGCCACCCGGGTCTGGGGCCTTACCACCAGAGATGTCCTTGATTGCCTTCTTCAACTGTGCTCCTACAAAATCCATGCCAGTTCAATTTTCTCAAGATAACGAACCAGGCTATCCATTGAGCTCTCTCGATGTTTACCATCGAGGGTGGACCCAGGGACATCATTTCACCAAAATGCCTGGGGCAGCAAAAGTGACATCACACGACCCTTGGCCTTTGATGACGTCACAGGAAGTGATGTCATTTGACCCCACCCGAAGTGACATCACGGGTAGAAATGGAACGCGGCCTTTCACCTTTTGACAAAACAGGAAGTGGCATCACATAGCATTGTTTCTAAGTGCACTACGAAAAATATGGCTACGATATCACTGTTCAGTAATATATATTTCAAACAAGAATGGATCACCATATGTATCGTTAATATCAGTGCGTATAGGCCCATATTACCAAATTATTGTGAATGCAAGCAGACGTCCAAGGTCAAACGATAATTATGTGTTATTATATAGCACTCAGTTTAAATGCTTCATATAGAACAAATATACATGCAATATCACCCCACCTGTGTTGGTACTCATTTATCAACCTCAGCAGGATGAAAGGCTGAGTTGGCCTTGCCGGGAGCCGAACCTGCAGATCATAAGCACATTGCATCGACGAGCTCTCAACCTAGTGAGCTATCTTGCCGACTATAGCTATCACAAAACCAGCCACTCCAGAAACAAAGAGCCACATGCTGCTGGCCACAACCCAGGAGAGTACCCTTTTTGGAGGTATCAAGGGAGACAACAGGGGTAGCAAGGAAGACCTCAGGGGTCGCAGTTGCGACTCATGGCGACCCCTAAATGATGTCCTTGGGGTGGACTAGTGCTGTACACATGTGTTCATGCTACTCTCCCAGTGTTTGCTTAACGTCCCATTCGCTGGGTGCTTGCTTATCTAGAACTGGGGATTTTTGGAGCGTATGGTCGAGGATAGGAGCTTCCCAGGCCCTTGCCCATCCCGTACGTCCCAGCTGGGACCTTGCAACCCAGGCATTTAATCTCCCTGGCTGCTGTATCCTGGTACTCACCCAGGTTCTCCTTGATTTTGGCCAGCGTGATCTTCTTATGCTCCCTGGTATATCGTGTTCCTAAACCTTTTAAGGCCTTCTTAATTTGAGTGAGGGTGTCCTGCAACGCCTTAAGTCCCCTGCGTTCCTTGTATGATTCCCACAATATTGCTGCCTCTTCAACAGTGCCCTTTATTACCATAAGGAAACGTGACATTTTGCTTGAGAGATCACATTTGAATGCAACGTCCTGCGGTCTGGGGCAAACCTCCAAGGTTTGCCCCGCCTCCGTACATTAAGCTGTAGTCAAAGTGCACAAAAAGAAGTAGTGGAACTGTGTACTTGCTGGCCTGCCCCCCACTTTCCATAAACCCCATCACCACGCCCACTCCCACACGCAATACAAACCCCATACCTGGCTCCCGCCTTGCCTCCATTCCACGCCCACAATGGTCTAAAGGCTGAAAGAAGCACAGTGAAAGAAAATGTCAAAAACATTTTAAACAACACCCGTTACCGTTATTCATTGTCCGCCACAACACGCAGCTTTATGCACCCTCCCCTGTCTAATCACCCACCATTCACTCCTCTTATGGGGCATAATCACCCACCATTCACTCCTCTCATGGGGCTTGATCACCCACCATTGACACATCTATTGGGGCATAATCACCCACCATTCACACCTCTTATGGGACATAATCACCCACCATGCACACCTCTCATTGGGCTTAATCACCACCATTCACACATCTATTGGGGCATAATCACCCACCATTCACACCTCTTATGGGACATAATCACCCAACATGCACACCTAACATGGGGCATAATCACCCACCATTCACACATCTATTGGGGCATAATCACCCACCATTCACACCTCTTATGGGGCAATATCACCCACCATTCACATCTTTTATGGGACATAATCACACACCATTCACACCTCTTATGGGACATAATCACCCACTAGTCACATCTCTTATGGGGCATAATCAGCCACCATTCACTCCTCTTATGGGGCATAATCACCCAACATTCACACTTCTTATGAGGTATAATAACTCACCATTCACTCCTCTTATGGGGCATAATCACCCACCATTCACACCCCTTATGGGGCATAATCACCCACCATTCACTCCTCTTATGGGGCATAATCACCCACTAGTCACATCTCTTATGGGGCATAATCACCCACCATTCACTCCTCTTATGGGGCATAATCACCCAACATTCACACTTCTTATGAGGCATAATAACCCACCATTCACTCCTCTTATGGGGCATAATCACCCACCATTCACACCTCTTATGGGGCATAATCACCCACCATTCACTGCTCTTATGGGGCATAATCACCCACTCTTATGGGGCATAATCACCCACCATTCACTCCTCTCATGGGGCATAATCACCCAACATTCACACATCTTATGGGACATAATCACCCACCATTCACACCTCTTATGCGGCATAATCACCCACCATGCACACCTCTTAAGGGGCATAATCACCCACCATTCACACCTCTTATGGGGCATAATCACCCACTAGTCACATCTCTTATGGGGCATAATCACCCAACATTCACACATTTTATGGGACATAATCACCGACCATTCACACCTCTTATGCGGCATAATCACCCACCATGCACACCTCTTAAGGGGCATAATCACCCACCATTCACACCTCTTATGGGGCATAATCACCCACTAGTCACATCTCTTATGGGGCATAATCACCCACCAATCACACCTCTTATGGGACATAATCACCCACCATTCACACCTCTTATGGGGCATAATCACCCACCATGCACACCTCTCATGGGGCTTAATCACCCACCATTCACTCCTCTTATGGGACATAATCACCCACCAATCACACCTCTTATGGGACATAATCACCCACCATTCACTCTTCTTATGCGGCATAATCACCCACCATGCACACCTCTTAAGGGGCATAATCACCCACCATTCACTCCTCTTATGGGACATAATCACCCACCATTCACACCTCTTATGGACATAATCACAAACCATTCACTCTTCTTATTCGGCATAATCACCCACTAGTCACATCTCTTATGGGTCATAATCACCCACCATTCACACCTCTTATGGGGCATAATCACCCACTAGTCACATCTCTTATGGGGCATAATCACCCACCAATCACACCTCTTATGGGACATAATCACCCACCATTCACACCTCTTATGGGGCATAATCACCCACCATGCACACCTCTCATGGGGCTTAATCACCCACCATTTACTCCTCTTATGGGACATAATCACCCACCAATCACACCTCTTATGGGACATAATCACCCACCATTCACTCTTCTTATGCAGCATAATCACCCACCATGCACACCTCTTAAGGGGCATAATCACCCACCATTCACTCCTCTTATGGGACATAAACACCCACCATTCACACCTCTTATGGGACATAATCACCCACCATTCACTCCTCTTATGGGACATAATCACCCACCATTCACACCACTTATGGGACATAATCACCCACCATTCACTCTTCTTATGCGGCATAATCACCCACCATGCACACCTCTTAAGTGGCATAATCACCCAACATTCACACCCCTTATGGGGCATAATCACCCACAATTCACTCTTCTTATGGGGCATAATCACCCACCATTCACACCTCTTATGGGGCATAATCACCCACCATTCACTCCTCTTATGGGGCATAATCACCCACTCTTATGGGGCATAATCACCCACCATTCACTCCTCTCATGGGGCATAATCACCCAACATTCACACATCTTATGGGACATAATCACCCACCATTCACACCTCTTATGCGGCATAATCACCCACCATGCACACTCTTAAGGGGCATAATCACCCACCATTCAGACCTCTTATGGGGCATAATCACCCACTAGTCACATCTCTTATGGGGCATAATCACCCACCAATCACACCTCTTATGGGACATAATCACCCACCATTCACACCTCTTATGGGACATAATCACCCACCATGCACACCTCTCATGGGGCTTAATCACCCACCATTCACTCCTCTTATGGGACATAATCACCCACCAATCACACCTCTTATGGGACATAATCACCCACCATTCACTCTTCTTATGCGGCATAATCACCCACCATGCACACCTCTTAAGGGGCATAATCACCCACCATTCACTCCTCTTATGGGACATAAACACCCACCATTCACACCTCTTATGGACATAATCACCCACCATTCACTCTTCTTATTCGGCATAATCACCCACTAGTCACATCTCTTATGGGTCATAATCACCCACCATTCACACCTCTTATGGGGCATAATCACCCACTAGTCACATCTCTTATGGGGCATAATCACCCACCAATCACACCTCTTATGGGACATAATCACCCACCATTCACACCTCTTATGGGACATAATCACCCACCATGCACACCTCTCACGGGGCTTAATCACCCACCATTCACTCCTCTTATGGGACATAATCACCCACCATTCACACCTCTTATGGGACATAATCACCCACCATTCACTCTTCTTATGCGGCATAATCACCCACCATGCACACCTCTTAAGGGGCATAATCACCCACCATTCACTCCTCTTATGGGACATAATCACCCACCATTCACACCTCTTATAGGACATAATCACCCACCATTCACTCTTCTTATGCGGCATAATCACCCACCATGCACACCTCTGAAGTGGCATAATCACCCAACATTCACACCCCTTATGGGGCATAATCACACACAATTCACTCTTCTTATGGGGCATAATCACCCACCATTCACACCTCTTATGGGGCATAATCACCCACCATTCACTCCTCTTATGAGGCATATTCACCCACCATTCACTCCTCTTATGGGGCATAATCACCCACTAGTCACATCTCTTATGGGCATATTCACCCACCATTCACACCTCTTATGGGGCATAATCACACACCATTCACACCTCTTAAGGGGCATAATCACCCACCATTCACTCCTCTTATGGGGCATAATCACCCAACATTCACACTTCTTATGGGGCATAATCATCCAACATTCACACCTCTCATGGGACATAATCACCCACCATTCACTCCTCTTATGGGGCGTAATCACCCACCATTCACACCCCTTATGGGGCATAATCACCCACCATTCACTCCTCTTATGGGGCATAATCACCCACTACTCACATCTCTTATGGGGCACAATCACCCACCATTCACTCCTCTTATGGGGCATAATCACCCAACATTCACACCTCTTAAGGGGCATAATTACCCACCATTCACTCCTCTTATGGGGCATAATCACCAAACATTCACACTTCTTATGGGGCATAATCATCCAACATTCACACCTCTCATGGGGCATAATCACCCACCATTCACTCCTCTTATGGGGCTTATTCACCCACCATTCACACCCCTCAGGGGGCATAATCACCCACCATTCACTCCTCTTATGGGGAATAATCACCCACTAGTCACATCTCTTATGGGGCATAATCACCCACCATTCACTCCTCTTATGGGGCATAATCACCCAACATTCACACTTCTTATGAGGCATAATAACCCACCATTCACTCCTCTTATGGGGCATAATCACCCACCATTCACACCCCTTATGGGGCATAATCACCCACCATTCACTCCTCCTATGGGGAATAATCACCCACTCTTATGGGGCATAATCACCCACCATTCACTCCTCTCATGGGGCATAATCACCCAACATTCACACATCTTATGGGACATAATCACCCACCATTCACACCTCTTATGGGACATAATCACCCACCATTCACTCTTCTTATGCGGCATAATCACCCACCATGCACACCTCTTAAGGGGCATAATCACCCACCATTCACACCTCTTATGGGGCCTAATCACCCACTAGTCACATCTCCTATGGGGCATAATCACCCACCAATCACACCGCTTATGGGACATAATCATCCACCATTCACACCTCTTATGGGACATAATCACCCACCATGCACACCTCTCATGGGGCTTAATCACCCACCATTCACTCCTCTTATGGGACATAATCACCCACTAGTCACATCTCTTATTGGGCATAATCACCCACCATTCACTCCTCTTATGGGGCATAATCACCCAACATTCACACTTCTTATGAGGCATAATAATCCACCATTCACTCCTCTTATGTGGCATAATCACCCACCATTCACACCCTTTATGGGGCATAATCACCCACCATTCACTCCTCTTATGGGGCATAATCACCCACTCTTATGGGGCATAATCACCTACCATTCACTCCTCTCATGGGGCATAATCACCCACTAGTCACATCTCTTATGGGGCATAATCACCCACCAATCACACCTCTTATGGGACATAATCACCCACCATTCACACCTCTTATGGGACATAATCACCCACCATGCACACCTCTCATGGGGCTTATTCGCCCACCATTCACTCCTCTTATGGGACATAATCACCCACCAATCACATCTCTTATGGGACATAATCACCCACCATTCACACCCCTTATGGGGCATAATCACCCACCATTCACTCCTCTTATGGGGCACAATCACCCACTCTTATGGGGCATAATCACCCACCATTCACTCCTCTCATGGGGCATAATCACCCAACATTCACCCATCTTATGGGACATAATCACCCACCATTCACTCTTCTTATGCGGCATAATCACCCACCATGCACACCTCTTAAGGGGCATAATCACCCACCATTCACACCTCTTATGGGGCCTAATCACCCACTAGTCACATCTCCTATGGGACATAATCACCCACCAATCACACCGCTTATGGGACATAATCATCCACCATTCACACCTCTTATGGGACATAATCACCCACCATGCACACCTCTCATGGGGCTTAATCACCCACCATTCACTCCTCTTATGGGACATAATCACCCACTAGTCACATCTCTTATGGGGCATAATCACCCACCATTCACTCCTCTTATGGGGCATAATCACCCACCATTCACTCCTCTTATGGGGCATAATCACCCAACATTCACACTTCTTATGAGGCATAATAATCCACCATTCACTCCTCTTATGTGGCATAATCACCCACCATTCACACCCTTTATGGGGCATAATCACCCACCATTCACTCCTCTTATGGGGCATAATCACCCACTCTTATGGGGCATAATCACCTACCATTCACTCCTCTCATGGGGCATAATCACCCACTAGTCACATCTCTTATGGGGCATAATCACCCACCAATCACACCTCTTATGGGACATAATCACCCACCATTCACACCTCTTATGGGACATAATCACCCACCATGCACACCTCTCATGGGGCTTATTCACCCACCATTCACTCCTCTTATGGGACATAATCACCCACCAATCACATCTCTTATGGGACATAATCACCCACCATTCACACCCCTTATGGGGCATAATCACCCACCATTCACTCCTCTTATGTGGCACAATCACCCACTCTTATGGGGCATAATCACCCACCATTCAATCCTCTCATGGGGCATAATCACCCAACATTCACCCATCTTATGGGACATAATCACCCACCATTCACTCTTCTTATGCGGCATAATCACCCACCATGCACACCTCTTAAGGGGCATAATCACCCACCATTCACACCTCTTATGAGGCATAATCACCCACTTGTCACATCTCTTATGGGGCATAATCACCCACCATTCACTCCTCTTATGGGGCATAATCACCCACTCTTATGGGGCATAATCACCTACCATTCACTCCTCTCATGGGGCATAATCACCCACTAGTCACATCTCTTATGGGGCATAATCACCCACCATTCACTCCTCTTATGGGGCATAATCACCCACTCTTATGGGGCATAATCACCTACCATTCACTCCTCTCATGGGGCTTATTCACCCACCATTCACTCCTCTTATGGGACATAATCACCCACCAATCACATCTCTTATGGGACATAATCACCCACCATTCACACCCCTTATGGGGCATAATCACCCACCATTCACTCCTCTTATGTGGCACAATCACCCACTCTTATGGGGCATAATCACCCACCATTCAATCCTCTCATGGGGCATAATCACCCAACATTCACCCATCTTATGGGACATAATCACCCACCATTCACTCTTCTTATGCGGCATAATCACCCACCATGCACACCTCTTAAGGGGCATAATCACCCACCATTCACACCTCTTATGAGGCATAATCACCCACTTGTCACATCTCTTATGGGGCATAATCACCCACCAATCACACCTCTTATGGGACATAATCACCCACCATTCACACCTCTTATGGGGCCTAATCACCCACTAGTCACATCTCCTATGGGACATAATCACCCACCAATCACACCGCTTATGGGACATAATCATCCACCATTCACACCTCTTATGGGACATAATCACCCACCATGCACACCTCTCATGGGGCTTAATCACCCACCATTCACTCCTCTTATGGGACATAATCACCCACTAGTCACATCTCTTATGGGGCATAATCACCCACCATTCACTCCTCTTATGGGGCATAATCACCCACCATTCACTCCTCTTATGGGGCATAATCACCCAACATTCACACTTCTTATGAGGCATAATAATCCACCATTCACTCCTCTTATGTGGCATAATCACCCACCATTCACACCCTTTATGGGGCATAATCACCCACCATTCACTCCTCTTATGGGGCATAATCACCCACTCTTATGGGGCATAATCACCTACCATTCACTCCTCTCATGGGGCATAATCACCCACTAGTCACATCTCTTATGGGGCATAATCACCCACCAATCACACCTCTTATGGGACATAATCACCCACCATTCACACCTCTTATGGGACATAATCACCCACCATGCACACCTCTCATGGGGCTTATTCACCCACCATTCACTCCTCTTATGGGACATAATCACCCACCAATCACATCTCTTATGGGACATAATCACCCACCATTCACACCCCTTATGGGGCATAATCACCCACCATTCACTCCTCTTATGTGGCACAATCACCCACTCTTATGGGGCATAATCACCCACCATTCAATCCTCTCATGGGGCATAATCACCCAACATTCACCCATCTTATGGGACATAATCACCCACCATTCACTCTTCTTATGCAGCCTAATCACCCACCATGCACACCTCTTAAGGGGCATAATCACCCACCATTCACACCTCTTATGAGGCATAATCACCCACTTGTCACATCTCTTATGGGGCATAATCACCCACCAATCACACCTCTTATGGGACATAATCACCCACCATTCACACCTCTTATGGGACATAATCACCCACCATGCACACCTCTCATAGGGCTTAATCACCCACCATTCACTCCTCTTATGGGACATAATCACCCACTAGTCACATCTCTTATGGGGCATAATCACCCACCATTCACTCCTCTTATGGGACATAATCACCCAACATTCACACTTCTTATGAGGCATAATAATCCACCATTCACTCCTCTTATGGGGCATAATCACTCACCATTCACACCCCTTATGGGGCATAATCACCCACCATTCACTCCTCTTATGGGGCATAATCACCCACTCTTATGGGGCATAATCACCCACCATTCACTCCTCTCATGGGGCATAATCACCCACCATTCACTCTTCTTATGCGGCATAATCACCTACCATGCACACCTCTTAAGGGGCATAATCACCCACCATTCACACCTCTTATGAGGCATAATCACCCACTTGTCACATCTCTCATGGGGCATAATCACCCACCAATCACACCTCTTATGGGACATAATCACCCACCATTCACACCTCTTATGGGACATAATCACCCACCATGCACACCTCTCATAGGGCTTAATCACCCACCATTCACTCCTCTTATGGGACATAATCACCCACTAGTCACATCTCTTATGGGGCATAAGCACCCACCATTCACACATCTTATTGGACATAATCACCCACCATTCACACCTCTTATGGGACATAATCACCCACCATTCACTCTTCTTATGCGGCATAATCACCTACCATGCACACCTCATAAGGGGCATAATCACCCACCATTCACACCTCTTATGGGGCATAATCACCCAGTAGTCACATCTCTTATGGGGCATAATCACCCACCAATCACACCTCTTATGGGACATAATCACCCACCATTCACACCTCTTAGGCAACATAATCACCCACCATGCACACCTCTCATTGGGCATAATCACCCACCATTCACACCTCTTATGGGGCATAATCACCCACTAGTCACATCTCTTATGAGGCATAATCACCCACCAATCACACCTCTTATGGGACATAATCACCCACCATTCTCACCTCTTATGGGACATAATCACCCACCATGCACACCTCTCATGGGGCTTAATCACCCACCATTCACTCCTCTTATGGGACATAATCACCCACCAATCACACCTCTTATGGGACATAATCACCCACCATTCACTCTTCTTATGCGGCATAATCACCCACCATGCACACCTCTTAAGGGGCATAATCACCCACCATTCACTCCTCTTATGGGACATAATCACCCACCATTCACACCTCTTATGGACATAATCACCCACCATTCACTCTTCTTATGCGGCATAATCACCCACTAGTCACATCTCTTATGGGTCATAATCACCCACCATTCACACCTCTTATGGGGCATAATCACCCACTAGTCACATCTCTTATGGGGCATAATCACCCACCAATCACACCTCTTATGGGACACAATCACCCACCATTCACACCTCTTATGGGACATAATCACCCACCATGCACACCTCTCATGGGGCTTAATCACCCACCATTCACTCCTCTTATGGGACATAATCACCCACCAATCACACCTCTTATGGGACATAATCACCCACCATTCACTCTTCTTATGCGGCATAATCACCCACCATGCACACCTCTTAAGGGGCATAATCACCCACCATTCACTCCTCTTATGGGACAAAATCACCCACCATTCACTCTTCTTATGGGGCATAATCACCCACCATGCACACCTCTTATGGGGCATAATCACCCACCATTCACTCCTCTTATGGGGCATAATCACCCACCATTCACTCCTCTTATGGGGCATAATCACCCACTAGTCACATCTCTTATGGGGCATATTCACCCACCATTCACACCTCTTATGGGGCATAATCACCCACCATTCACACCTCTTAAGGGGCATAATCACCCACCATTCACTCCTCTTATGGGGCATAATCTCCCAACATTCACACTTCTCATGGGGCATAATCACCCACCATTCACTCCTCTTATGGGGCGTGATCACCCACCATTCACACCCCTTATGGGGCATAATCACCCACCATTAACTCCTCTTATGGGCCATAATCACCCACTAGTCACATCTCTTATGGGGCATAATCACCCACCATTCACTCCTCTTATGGGGCATAATCACCCAACATTCACACTTCTTATGGGGCATAAAAACCCAACATTATTCACTCCTCTTATGGGGCATAATCACCCACCATTCACACCCCTTATGGGGCATAATCACCCACCATTCACTCCTCTTATGGGGCTTAATCACCCTCTAGTCACATCTCTTATGGGGCATAATCACCCACCATTCACTCCTCTCATGGGGCATAATCACCCAACATTCACACTTCATATGGGGCATAATCACCCAACATTCACACCTCTCATGGGGCATAATCATCCACCATTCACTCCTCTTATGGGGCATATTCACTCATCATTCACACTTCTTATGGGGCATGATCACCCAACTTTCACACCTCTCATGGGGCATAATCACCCACCATTCACTCCTCTTATGGGGCATAATCACCCACTAGTCACAATTCCTATGGGGCATATTCACCCACCATTCACACCTCTTATGGGGCATAATCACCCACTAGTCACATCTCTTATGGGCATAATCACGCACCATTCACTGCTCTTATGGGGCATAATCACCCAACATTCACACTTCTTATGGGGCATAATCACCCAACATTCACACCTCTCATGGGGCATAATCGCCCACCATTCACTCCTCTTACGGGGCATAATCACCCACCATTCACTCCTCTTATGGTGCATATTCACTCATCATTCACACCTCTTATGGGGCATAATCACCCACCATTCACTCCTCTTATGGGGCATAATCACCCACCATTCACACCCCTTATGGGGCATAACCACCCACCATTCACTACTCTTATGGGCATAATCACCCACTAGTCACATCTCTTATGGGGCATAATCACCCACCATTCACTCCTCTTATGGGACATAATCACCCAACATTCACACGTCTTATGGGGCATAATCACCCAACATTCACACCTCTCATGGGGCATAATCACCCACCATTCACACCTCTTATGGGGCATAATCACCCACTAGTCACATTTCTTATGGAGCATATTCACCCACCATTCACTCCTCTTATTGGGCATAATCACCCACTAGTCACATCTCTTATGGGGCATATTCACCCACCATTCACACCTCTTATGGGGCATAATCACCCACTAGTCACATTTCTTATGGGGCATAATCACCCACCATTCACTCCTCTTATGGGGCATAATCACCCACTAGTCACATCTCTTATGGGGCATATTCACCCACCATTCACACCTCTTATGGGGCATAATCACCCACTAGTCACATTTCTTATGGGGCATAATCACCCACCATTCACTCCTCTTATGGGGCATAATCACCCACTAGTCACACCTCTCATGGGGCATAATCACCCACCATTCACTCCTCTTATGGGGCATAATCACCCACTAGTCACATCACTTCTGGGGCATATTCACCCACCATTCACACCTCTTATGGGACATAATCACCCACTAGTCACATTTCTTATGGGGCATAATCACCCACCATTCACTCCTCTTATGGGGCATAATCACCCACTAGTCACATCTCTTATGGGGCATATTCACCCACCACTCACACCTCTTATGGGACATACTAAAGATTAATGCCACCACTCCCACTTCCCCATTAACTGCACGCACAGCTGTGCCTGCAGTTTTTTCATGTTAAATTGCTTAAATGTAAAAGAAAAAAATCTGATTACTGCGGGGGCTTGTGGATGGGCTTTGTTCCAAGCAGGCCACGGAAAAATAACAGCAAAGAACTGTTCTACGATCCAGCGGGTCCCAGGTTCTAATCCCCTGTAAGGCAAATGCAAAGACAAATGTAACTTCTGTTTAAGGGGCCTTAGTACAAGATTCAACTTATTCCTACACTGTCTTTTTACAATAAAGCAATTCCGGGATGGCCTCTTTTTAAAATAAAAGTATAGGAACTTTCAAACTTAAATATATAGGAAAATAGAGGAAAACCGCTCCCAACCGTTCCCGCCCACTTCGACCACTGATAAAAGGCCTAGGCACACAGGAGAGTGATCTGAAAGCGTGTGCGGCGGTCGGCTGCAGTACTCTACTCATACGCCCAGTTTCTTGGCTAGCAGCCACTTATGCGAGAGTGGGAATCGTGGACCGTGGAATAATACGTGTACTCACTCACGCTGCACCCCATGCGTCTCCATCCAAAACATCGCCCAATGTATGTATACCTTTCATTCAGCTCCACCAGCGCTTTGGCCGCATTGCACAGAGCTGTAACCTCATCTGTCGACCTGCTCAGGGCCAGGTCGGTCACTGTGTTCATTGCGCCTGCCATGACCAAAACATATTCTAAGAATTCCTGTAGTCTGGCAGTCATACCATAGAAGAAGCTGGTCTGCTCTATGCTGGGGGCATACAGGCTAACCAGCAGTAAGTAGTGACCTGAGATACAGCCAGCAAGGACAACGTAACCTCCTCTGGGTACAACCAAAATCCCATAGAGTTATGGGTAATGGCGATAACGCCCCAGGAAGAGGTAGTGTAAGAAGAGAAACATTTCGAATATGTTTTAGTCCACACAAATGTGGAATAGACCACCGATGTAAGGTGTGTCTCTTGCAGCATAACCACAGAGCACTGGTGTCGGTTCAGGTGTGCTATTATTTTACGCCGCTTGATGACGTTGTTTAGCCCTCTCACATTCCAGGTCAATAGTGCCAGGTTTGCCCAGCTGCCCGGATAAATGGTCGACATATCCTCCATCGATCCCATAGCCTTGAACCAGCGCAGCAACGCGGCCCTTCGTACACATCATGGATACTGCATGTCCTCTAGCCCATGACAAATATTCAATTTAACTAACAAACCAATGCCCTTTGCCCTCCCTGCAACCCCTCACTGGAGCAGAACAGCCCCAACCTCCAGTGTAGTTTCCAAAAGACAAAGCATGTGCAATAGAAATGAACAGCCCAAAGGAACTATCATACCTCGCGATGGGGGGTGGGGGGGGGGGGGCGCGAGATGATGCCCTGGAGACTATCATCACATTATATTGTGCAACCGACTTTTTAGGTGTTTCAGCCATCGGTTATATAACCTGCCTCATCGGTTATATAACCTGCCTCATCGGTTATATAACCTGCCTCATCGGTTATATAACCTGCCTCTGGGTCTTGCCCACTTACATCAGAGATCCAGGAAATTATTCAGCGGGTCTCACGCGAGCCCACATAAGTCCAGACTTCCTCTGGTGTGGTGAGGAAGTGGGGTTTATCCTCATGGATTATTTTCCGTTTGGCAGGGAAGGGCATTTGGTATTTGGTGTTTTTTGTTCCCACCCTCCATTTCACATCCACGGGCCAGATGATAGAAACTTTTTCACTGGTGCAAGTGTAAAGTTGCACCGTTTTAGCACTAGGGCAAAGTTTGCCCTATTTATTAAAACACTGGCACATACTCGAAAATCTTAGCACCATGATAAGTGCAGTTTGGCATGGTAGAACGACTACTTTTTGATGCAATTTTGCACCAGGGCAAACTTGATCAAAAAGTATCTTTTTTGCACTAGGGCAATATTTGCCCTAGTGCTTGTAACATGCCAAACAGGGATTTACAGGGGCAGAGACTTACGCCCTGATTCATGGAGTTATTTCCGTGTAATACGGGGATTTGCGTGCCATTCTGCATGCAAATCCCTGTTTGACGAATAGGGATTTGCAGGCAGAATGGCAGGCAAATCCCTGTTTTACACGCAAATAATTCAATGAATCAGGGCCTAAGTCTTTGCCCCTGTAATTCAGTATCCTCGCTATGATTGGTCGGCGGGGTGGGGGAGGAGGGGCAAGGCGGATGCCGGACAGGGCCCGGAGAGCTGTGTGCCTTTCTGCTAGGAAGTGATCAGAAAATACAGGCTCTTTAACTCACCAAGCTAAACAGGTAACAATGTTGAAGGGAAAAAGACAACACAACACAAAAGAAACAACCCCCCCCACAAATAAAACGAACCGAAACCTGGGTGCACCAACAAAATAAAGCATTTTGACACAAACCACCATAAAAGAATATGTACCCTGCCAGACCAAGATCACCAACAGACCATGCAAGTGGCAACAGTGCACAGCACAAGACCACATAGCATAACCACTGGAGAGAAGGGCACAGACCACTAACAGCACTAAATAACTCTACTAAAAAATGTCCAATATCCTGCTTACTCACCATCAAACAACAAACAAAACACACACATTGTGAGGAATTCGACCAACCTCACGGGGAGAGGGCACTTGGCTGGGCTTTTTAGATTTTTTAATAATGAACATGAATGATGGGAGATCAACCTCCGAGCACTGTGTGAGGCCATTCCACACACAGTCCATCTACTTCCTGCACAAAAAGCATAGTCACATTTACTCCGGGAAGACCTACGGGCGCGTCTTCCCCTGTCATATTCAGCTGGAATGTGACAGCCCCAGGTACATCAAGGCATCTCCAGAAGGGGGAAGTCACACCTTCCACCAGCCATGAGCAGCCTGATTTAAGGCTCCATGGATCTGAATTTCCTTTGTCCTCTGGCTGGTGGCAGTGCATACTAATGAGAGGTAATTGAAGCAAGTCTAGAGGAGGAGCTTTTTTGCCGGACAGATAAGAGGAAGGCAGGGCTAACAACCCTTTGGTATGCAATGTGTCATCTTGAAGCTAGTTTTCACTTCTCTGTATGAAAGGCAGTGAATGCCCTGTCTGGGTCCAGCAGTTACCACAGGTGTCCCTGCAGAGCAGACCCCAATCGGAGGGGAGAAGTATGTGGTTTGGGGGAGACAGGAAGTCTTCTCCCAGCACAAACTTCAAGGGAACCCTGCACTTTAGTCAAGAGTCAGAGAGGGCTCACTTAACTAGAGAGATGCTTTGATCTACAACGGACAGGGAGATGGGTGGGACTTAGGTGTATGTTGTCACCCCCTTTTGTCTGTTCTGTTGCAGAGCACTTTGGTCCTGACCTCATGCATAACAGAAGAATGTTGGTGGGGACCCAGGATTGGTTCATTAAGGTGGGCGTAGCCTGCACCAATCACTGGGGCCCATATGGCTTTTAAAGAGGGATGAACCCCTTACTTATCAGATCATCTGAGTCAGAAGAAGGACTAATTTGGACCCGGGCTGAAGGTACAGTCTACCTTACAGCTTCCGCCAGTGAAGGAATGCCAGGAGTTCTGAGACGGAAGCAGGATCCCTCCCCTAAACTTCTCCCAGGGAACAGAGGAAGATACTGGAATCAGAGGACCCGTCCATCAGCTCCAGAGCCCAGCCAACACACAGCGTGCCCTGCTAGATTCTGCCAGCAAGCTTCCTTGTTGGGAAGTGCCAGAGAGTTTCTGGACAAAGGATTAGGCCGTCGCCTACAATCACTCTCCCTATCTTTGAGCCGTCCGCCTTGAAAGGACACAAGCCCTGCGAAGAAGCTAGGAGGAGTGCCACACAGGCATCATCCAGTGTCAATTTCTTAAGGACATTTTTGAGACAGTCGAGTTCTCGAAGCGCATCCAGCGGCACCGCTGACTATTGTCCCGCCGCAGTCACCAGAGCCGTCCGAACCGCCTCGACTATCATTCCAGATCTGCCAACAAGCACAGAGACAATGATTCTTGGCTCTGAGCTGCCTCGCCGGATAGCCTGCAGATGTCCGTCCAGCCTCCCTTGCTGAACTGCCTGCCGCCTGGTTCCCGCAGCTGTCTCCGAACACTAACTCACTAACTCTGTCTCAAGGGCTGCGAAGCGCCTTGGAACTGCCTTGATGTTGTCGAGCACCAAGAACCTCTTCAGCACCAGGTACATTGTGGTTCTGCCCCCCTGGTCCTTCTCTGAAAGCCCCTAGAGACAGTTACGACCCTTTGCCCCTTAAGTGCTGGAATCAAATAATCTTGAACAGTGAAACTGATTACTTTACCAACTACCCTCCTGTCAGTATCCAGGTGCATCCCTTTTCCTTCGTGAAACTCTCTGTCCTCTGTGTTCCTTTAGAGGTTTGGTTGGGTTTTGTAGTGTTGCTAGAACTGTCTGTTGCGATAATAATAAAGTAGATATTTGTATACAACCTTGACTGGACAGTCCCTTTTATCACTGGGTAATAATTGTATTTTCGCTGTGTTGAAACTAACCAATGATCCACGACCTTGCAGAGATAAACCTGCCATTCCGTCCACGTTACCAATATTGGACACAGAGGTCTTATAATTCACTTGTTTTCCAATCTGTTCGGATCCCTTCTGGTGTACTAGAGGTGTGAGGGTTGATTGATGGTTTAGAAACCGATATTCATGCCACTGATGACCCAGAAGTTGATTTGTCACACACATACCTCTACCACAGCAGAAACCTACAACCCCCACAAAATCAAACACTCAGCTACACCCAACTAAACACAACACATTACAGAAAACTAAACCAATTACACACAAAGCCGTCCAAGCACACTCATACAACTAAAAACAAACCCAGCACACATTGACCCTTTGAACTGAAGCTACCAACAGCACCTCAACACTCTCTGCTCTTTCCCACTTGATTCCACTAACTAACCCCTCCCAACCCGCCTTCCATTTCAGACCTGCCAGAGCACCTGGAGACCATTAAAATGGCAGCGGTGCGTGTTATAAATCGCAATAGCGTAACATAACTTGTGAAGTGTAGGTTTACCCTACAAAAACAGCCACTTAACCTGTGAGCTTTCTACACAGGCTGTAGGAAAAGACTTTCTCCTTTAATCAAGCGACTATTTAAAATCCATCTTTCTCAAGCGGCTAAGCATGCAGTCTGGCCTCCACCCTCTATCCCGGTAAGTAGCTGATGCCGTAATGAACACCTCCCTGAGTTCCCGGAAACCGCTGCTCCGAGCCTGCCCCAGGGCACCTCGGCCTGTGAGCACTACAGCCAATATTGGAGCTCTTGTCCATTTGGTCTTTTTATGTGAAAGTGCTGTCATTGTTTCTTTAAAGTCCAGAACTCAATATCCTATGTACTGTGGTTTAGGTGTAATTCTCTTTCTGGTGCTTTCAGCCTATTGACCTAGGCCTTCTTGTAAGAGACTCAACACCCTTCTCTCCAAGGAATGGCTCCCCCTAACACATAGGTCCACATACCCTCCACTCCGCACCCTACCTGAGAGTCGGAGATCTGATCCCCTGTATTTCCTCCCCTGGTTTCTTGTAGATCCCTCTCAGCCAGATTGCCCGCCCTCACCCATGGATGGCTCCCTGCTCCCTTGTATCCTTGCTTTCTTCACTGTGTCCTTCCTTCATGACTTGTAAAGCACTGCGTAGCTTCTGAAAGCTATGTCTGCATTCAATAAATACTATATTAATAGTAATAATTGGTTTATCTGATAAAAGTCTTAATGCAAGAATACAAAAAATGACTACCTTGTTCTCTTCCGAAGTTGTATAGACATGAAATGTTAAACAAGTGTACGCTGTTTTACTTTGCAATGCTCTGATTGTTTTATGTGGGTCTGAGTGCTTCTAAGCCATAACAGGTCTGTCATGCCCTTAGGCTTGGAAAGGATTGACAGCTTGATAACCCGTTCTCGATTCAGTGGGTGGTGGAGCATGGCCGTTCTTAGTTCGTGGAACGATATGGCTGGTTGACTTCGATAATGAACGAGACTCCTCTATACTAAAAAGTTAAATGACCCCCGGAGGTCAGCATTCAAATTCTCTGAGGCACAAGTGGCATTAAGCCACACAGGATGATTGAGAGCTTCTAAGGGAGCGTGGATGAGAGCGAGAGTACCAGGATTGAGACACAAAGTCTTTGTCAGAGTTTTTCGCATAACTCAGGGACCTGCAACCTTTGACTCGCCGGATGTTTTGGACTGCAACTCCCATCATCCCTAGCCAGCTAAATCAAGGGAAAGAGATCATGGGAGCCTTAGTCCAAAGCATATGGGGAGGCACAATTTGCAGGCCCCTTTCATTAATCGTGCTCAGAGTGACGTAGTTCTGAGGAAAGTGAGCTGAAATATGCTTACCTGGTGACAGCCTTGACAAAGTTAGACGTTTACTTGTTTCCGCCTAAACGCATCTGAAACTCATTGGCTCTGAACCTGTAAAGGAAACATTTGCCCAATTGGAGGCATAAGACGCAGCAGAACTATGTATCTATCAACGGCAACTGCTGCAATATACAATCAACTGTCAAAGTGGGGTGCACACGAAATATTAAGGGGCCAAATCTGATATGAAAATGGGGGCGGCCCCGTTATTGCCAATTGTTCATTTTTCATACATCCAAGGGGGGACATCCTAACAATCACATTAAGACGCTGCTTGTCATTTTGAATGAAAAGAGCCACTTATTTTTCTAATTAAATGATATTTGGGTGACACTTATTTGGCTGTTCGGCCCGATCTGTGCTTTGCACTCTCGGTATGTCTCTTGACGTGTCTGTCCCTGTATGTTTCACATTGTACATGTCTCCATGCATGCCTTTGTCATGCGCCTCCTGTGTATGTCTGTGCAGGCCCCTCTCTGTCCTTTGCAGTCTCTATATGTGTCCTGTCATGACCCTATCTGTCCTTTAGACTCTCTACATATATATAGCCATGTCCCTTCTGGCCTTTGCACCCTCTGCATGTGTCTCACCATGGCCCTATCTGTCCGTTGCACTCTCTACATATGTCTAGCCATGTCCCTTCTGGCCTTTGCACCCTCTGCATGTGTCTCACCATGGCCCTATCTGTCCTTTGCACTCTCTACATATATCTAGCCATGTCCCTTCTGGCCTTTGCACCCTCTGCATGTGTCTCACCATGGCCCTATCTGTCCGTTGCACTCTCTACATATGTCTAGCCATGTCCCTCGCTGTCCTTTGCACCCTCTGCATGTGGCTCACCATGGCCCTATCTGTCCTTTGCATTCTCTGCATATGTCTAGCCATGTCCCTTGCTGTCCTTTGCTCCCTCTGTGTGTGGCTCACCATGGCCCTATCTGTCCGTTGCACTCTCTACATATGTCTAGCCATGTCCCTCGCTGTCCTTTGCACCCTCTGCATGTGGCTCACCATGGCCCTATCTGTCCTTTGCATTCTCTGCATATGTCTACCCATGTCCCTCGCTGTCCTATGCACCCTCTGCATGTGGCTCACCATGGCCCTATCTGTCCTTTGCACTCTCTAAATATATCTAGCCATGTCCCTCGCTGGCCTTTGCACCCTCTGCATGTGGCTCACCATGGCCCTATCTGTCCTTTGAACTCTCTACATATATCTAGCCATGTCCCTTGCTGTCCTTTGCACCCTCTGCATGTGGCTCACCATGGCCCTATTTGTCCTTTGCACTCTCTACATATATCTAGCCTTGTCCCTCACTGTCCTTTGCACCCTCTGCATGTGGCTCACCATGGCCCTATCTGTCCTTTGCACTCTCTGCATGTGACTCACCATGGCCCTATCTGTCTTTTGCACTCTCTACATATATCTAGCCATGTCCCTTCTGGCCTTTGCACCCTCTGCATGTGTCTCACCATGGCCCTATCTGTCCGTTGCACTCTCTACATATATCTAGCCATGTCCCTCGCTGGCCTTTGCACCCGCTGCATGTGTCTCACCATGGCCCTATCTGTCCTTTACACTCTCTACATATATCTAGCCATGTCCCTCGCTGGCCTTTGCACCCTCTGCATGTGTCTCACCATGGCCCTATCTGTCCTTTGCATTCTCTGCATATGTCTAGCCATGTCCCTCTCTGTCCTTTGCACCCTCTGCATGTGGCTCACCATGGCCCTATCTGTCCTTTGCATTCTCTGCATATGTCTAGCCATGTCCCATGCTGTCCTTTGCACCCTCTGTGTGTGGCTCACCATGGCCCTATCTGTCCTTTGCACTCTCTACATATATCTACCCATGTCCCTCGCTGTCCTATGCACCCTCTGCATGTGGCTCACCATGGCCCTATCTGTCCTTTGCACTCTCTAAATATATCTAGCCATGTCCCTCGCTGGCCTTTGCACCCTCTGCATGTGGCTCACCATGGCCCTATCTGTCCTTTGAACTCTCTACATATATCTAGCCATGTCCCTTGCTGTCCTTTGCACCCTCTGCATGTGGCTCACCATGGCCCTATTTGTCCTTTGCACTCTCTACATATATCTAGCCTTGTCCCTCGCTGTCCTTTGCACCCTCTGCATGTGGCTCACCATGGCCCTATCTGTCCTTTGCACTCTCTGCATGTGACTCACCATGGCCCTATCTGTCTTTTGCACTCTCTACATATATCTAGCCATGTCCCTTCTGGCCTTTGCACCCTCTGCATGTGTCTCACCATGGCCCTATCTGTCCGTTGCACTCTCTACATATATCTAGCCATGTCCCTCGCTGGACTTTGCACCCGCTGCATGTGTCTCACCATGGCCCTATCTGTCCTTTACACTCTCTACATATATCTAGCCATGTCCCTCGCTGGCCTTTGCACCCTCTGCATGTGTCTCACCATGGCCCTATCTGTCCTTTGCATTCTCTGCATATGTCTAGCCATGTCCCTCGCTGTCCATTGCACCCTCTGTGTGTGTCTCACCATGGCCCTATCTGTCCGTTGCACTCTCTACATATATCTAGCCATGTCCCTCACTGTCCGTTGCACCCTCTGTGTGTGTCTCACCATGGCCCTATCTGTCCTGTGCACTCTCTGCATATGTCTAGCCATGTCCCTCGCTGCCCTTTGCACCCTCTGCATGTGTCTCACCATGGCCCTATCTGCCCTTTGCACTCTCTACATATATCTGCACTCTGTACATATATCTAGCCATGTCCCTCGCTGTCCATTGCACCCTCTGTGTGTGTCTCACCATGGCCCTATCTGTCCTTTGCACTCTCTACATATATCTAGCCATGTCCCTCACTGTCCGTTGCACCCTCTGTGTGTGTCTCACCATGGCCCTATCTGTCCTGTGCACTCTCTGCATATGTCTAGCCATGTCCCTCGCTGCCCTTTGCACCCTCTGTGTGTGGCTCACCATGGCCCTATCTGTCCTTTGCACTCTCTACATATATATAGCCATGTCCCTTGCTGTCTTTTGCACCCTCTGCTTGTGTCTCACTATGTCCCTCCCTGTCCTTTGCACTCTCTACATATATCTAGCCATGTCCCTCACTGTCCATTGCACCCTTTGTGTGTGTCTCACCATGTCCCTATCTGTCCTGTGCACTCTCTGCATATGTCTAGCCATGTCCCTCGCTGGCCTTTGCACCCTCTGCATGTGGCTCACCATCGCCCTATCTGTCCTTTGCACTCTCTACATGTATCTAGCCATGTCCCTCACTGTCCTATGCACCCTCTGCATGTGGCTCACCATGGCCCTATCTGTCCTTTGAACTCTCTACATATATCTAGCCATGTCCCTTGCTGTCCTTTGCACCCTCTGCATGTGGCTCACCATGGCCCTATCTGTCCTTTGCACTCTCTACATATATCTAGCCTTGTCCCTCGCTGTCCTTTGCACCCTCTGCATGTGGCTCACCATGGCCCTATCTGTCCTTTGCACTCTCTGCATGTGGCTCACCATGGCCCTATCTGTCTTTTGCACTCTCTACATATATCTAGCCATGTCCCTTCTGGCCTTTGCACCCTCTGCATGTGTCTCACCATGGCCCTATCTGTCCTTTGCACTCTCTACATATATCTAGCCATGTCCCTCGCTGGCCTTTGCACCCTCTGCATGTGTCTCACCATGGCCCTATCTGTCCTTTACACTCTCTACATATATCTAGCCATGTCCCTCGCTGGCCTTTACACCCTCTGCATATGTCTCACCATGGCCCTATCTGTCCTTTGCATTCTCTGCATATGTCTAGCCATGTCCCTCACTGTCCATTGCACCCTCTGTGTGTGTCTCACCATGGCCCTATCTGTCCTTTGCACTCTCTACATATATCTAGCCATGTCCCTCACTGTCCGTTGCACCCTCTGTGTGTGTCTCACCATGGCCCTATCTGTCCTGTGCACTCTCTGCATATGTCTAGCCATGTCCCTCGCTGCCCTTTGCACCCTCTGCATGTGTCTCACCATGGCCCTATCTGCCCTTTACACTTTCTGCATATATCTGCACTCTCTACATAAATCTAGCAATGTCCCTCGCTGCCCTTTGCACCCTCTGTGTGTGGCTCACCATGGCCCTATCTGTCCTTTGCACTCTCTACATATATATAGCCATATCCCTTGCTGTCTTTTGCACCCTCTGCTTGTGTCTCACTATGTCCCTCCCTGTCCTTTACACTCTCTACATATATCTAGCCATGTCCCTCACTGTCCATTGCACCCTTTGTGTGTGTCTCACCATGTCCCTATCTGTCCTGTGCACTCTCTGCATATGTCTAGCCATGTCCCTCGCTGTCCTTTGCACCCTCTGCATGTGGCTCACCATGGCCCTATCTGTCCATTGCATTCTCTGCATATGTCTAGCCATGTCCCTTGCTGTCCTTTGCACCCTCTGTGTGTGGCTCACCATGGCCCTATCTGTCCTTTGCACTCTCTACATATATCTAGCCATGTCCCTCGCTGCCCTTTGCACCCTCTGTGTGTGGCTCACCATGGCCCTATCTGTCCTTTGCACTCTCTACATATATATAGCCATGTCCCTTGCTGTCTTTTGCACCCTCTGCTTGTGTCTCACTATGTGCCTCCCTGTCCTTTGCACTCTCTACATATATCTAGCCATGTCCCTCACTGTCCATTGCACCCTTTGTGTGTGTCTCACCATGTCCCTATCTGTCCTGTGCACTCTCTGCATATGTCTATCCATGTCCCTCGCTGGCCTTTGCACCCTCTGCATGTGGCTCACCATCGCCCTATCTGTCCTTTGCACTCTCTACATATATCTAGCCATGTCCCTCGCTGTCCTATGCATCCTCTGCATGTGGCTCACCATTGCCCTATCTGTCCTTTGAACTCTCTACATATATCTAGCCATGTCCCTTGCTGTCCTTTGCACCCTCTGCATGTGGCTCACCATGGCCCTATCTGTCCGTTGCACTCTCTACATATATCTAGCCTTGTCCCTCGCTGTCCTTTGCACCGTCTGCATGTGGCTCACCATGGCCCTATCTGTCCTTTGCACTCTCTGCATATGGCTCACCATGGCCCTATCTGTCTTTTGCACTCTCTACATATATCTAGCCATGTCCCTTCTGGCCTTTGCACCGTCTGCATGTGTCTCACCATGGCCCTATCTGTCCGTTGCACTCTCTACATATATCTAGCCATGTCCCTCGCTGGCCTTTGCACCCTCTGCATGTGTCTCACCATGGCCCTATCTGTCCTTTACACTCTCTACATATATCTAGCCATGTCCCTCGCTGGCCTTTGCACCCTCTGCATATGTCTCACCATGGCCCTATCTGTCCTTTGCATTCTCTGCATATGTCTAGCCATGTCCCTCGCTGTCCATTGCACCCTCTGTGTGTGTCTCACCATGGCCCTATCTGTCCTTTGCACTCTCTACATATATCTAGCCATGTCCCTCACTGTCCGTTGCACCCTCTGTGTGTGTCTCACCATGGCCCTATCTGTCCTGTGCACTCTCTGCATATGTCTAGCCATGTCCCTCGCTGCCCTTTGCACCCTCTGCATGTGTCTCACCATGGCCCTATCTGCCCTTTACACTTTCTACATATATCTGCACTCTCTACATAAATCTAGCAATGTCCCTCGCTGCCCTTTGCACCCTCTGTGTGTGGCTCACCATGGCCCTATCTGTCCTTTGCACTCTCTACATATATATAGCCATGTCCCTTGCTGTCTTTTGCACCCTCTGCTTGTGTCTCACTATGTCCCTCCCTGTCCTTTACACTCTCTACATATATCTAGCCATGTCCCTCACTGTCCATTGCACCCTTTGTGTGTGTCTCACCATGTCCCTATCTGTCCTGTGCACTCTCTGCATATGTCTAGCCATGTCCCTCGCTGTCCTTTGCACCCTCTGCATGTGGCTCACCATGGCCCTATCTGTCCTTTGCATTCTCTGCATATGTCTAGCCATGTCCCTTGCTGTCCTTTGCACCCTCTGTGTGTGGCTCACCATGGCCCTATCTGTCCTTTGCACTCTCTACATATATCTAGCCATGTCCCTCGCTGTCCTTTGCACCCTCTGCATGTGGCTCACCATGGCCCTATCTGTCCTTTGCACTCTCTACATATATCTAGCCATGTCCCTCGCTGTCCTTTGCACCCTCTGCATGTGGCTCACCATGGCCATATTTGTCCTTTGCACTCTCTACATATATCTAGCCATGTCCCTCGCTGTCCTTTGCACCCTCTGCATGTGGCTCACCATGGCCCTATCTTTCCTTTGCACTCTCTACATATATCTAGCCATGTCCCTCGCTGTCCTTTGCACCCTCTCCATGTGGCTCACCATGGCCCTATCTCTCCTTTGCATTCTCTGAATATGTCTATCCATATCCCTTGCTGTCCTTTGCACCCTCTGTGTGTGGCTCACCATGACCCTATCTGTCCTTTGCACTCTCTACATATATCTAGCCATGTCCCTCGCTGGCCTTTGCACCCTCTGCATGTGTCTCATCATGAGCATCTCTGTACTTTGCACTCTCTGCATATATCTAGCCATGTCCCTCGCTGTCCTTTGCACCCTCTGCATGTGGCTCACCATGGCCCTATCTGTCCTTTGCACTCTCTACATATATCTAGCCATGTCCCTCGCTGTCCTTTGCACCCTCTGCATGTATCTCACCATGAGCATCTCTGTGCTTTGCATTCTCTGCATATGTATAGCCATGTCCCTCACTGTCCATTGCACCCTCTGTGTGTGTCTCACAATGGCCCTATCTGTCCTGTGCACTCTCTGCATATGTCTAGCCATGTCCCTCGCTGTCCTTTGCACCCTCTGCATGTGGCTCACCATGGCCCTATCTGTCCTTTGCATTCTCTGCATATGTCTAGCCATGTCCCTTGCTGTCCTTTGCACCCTCTGTGTGTGGCTCACCATGGCCCTATCTGTCCTTTGCACTCTCTACATATATCTAGCCTTGTCTCTCGCTGTCCTTTGCACCCTCTGCATGTGGCTCACCATGGCCCTATCTGTCCTTTGCACTCTCTACATATATCTAGCCATGTCCCTCGCTGGCCTTTGCACCCTCTGCATGTGGCTCACCATCGCCCTATCTGTCCTTTGCACTCTCTAGATATATCTAGCCATGTCCCTCGCTGTCCTATGCACCCTCTGCATGTGGCTCACCATGGCCCTATCTGTCCTTTGAACTCTCTACATATATCTAGCCATGTCCCTTGCTGTCCTTTTCACCCTCTGCATGTGGCTCACCATGGCCCTATCTGTCCTTTGCACTCTCTGCATGTGGCTCACCATGGCCCTATCTGTCTTTTGCACTCTCTAAATATATCTAGCCATGTCCCTTCTGGCCTTTGCACCCTCTGCATGTGTCTCACCATGGCCCTATCTGTCCGTTGCACTCTCTACATATATCTAGCCATGTCCCTCGCTGGCCTTTGCACCCTCTGCATGTGTCTCACCATGGCCCTATCTGTCCTTTGCATTCTCTGCATATGTCTAGCCATGTCCCTCACTGTCCATTGCACCCTCTGTGTGTGTCTCACCATGGCCCTACCTGTCATTTGCACTCTCTACATATATCTAGCCATGTCCCTCACTGTCCGTTGCACCCTCTGTGTGTGTCTCACCATGGCCCTATCTGTCCTGTGCACTCTCTGCATATGTCTAGCCATGTCCCTCGCTGCCCTTTGCACCCTCTGCATGTGTCTCACCATGGCCCTATCTGTCCTTTGCACTCTCTACATATATCTGCACTCTCTACATATATCTAGCCATGTCCCTCGCTGCCCTTTGCACCCTCTGTGTGTGGCTCACCATGGCCCTATCTGTCCTTTGCACTCTCTACATATATATAGCCATGTCCCTTGCTGTCTTTTGCACCCTCTGCTTGTGTCTCACTATGTCCCTCCATGTCCTTTGCACTCTCTACATATATCTAGCCATGTCCCTCACTGTCCATTGCACCCTTTGTGTGTGTCTCACCTTGTCCCTATCTGTCCTGTGCACTCTCTGCATATGTCTAGCCATGTCCCTCGCTGGCCTTTGCACCCTCTGCATGTGGCTCACCATCGCCCTATCTGTCCTTTGCACTCTCTACATATATCTAGCCATGTCCCTCGCCGTCCTATGCACCCTCTGCATGTGGCTCACCATGGCCCTATCTGTCCTTTGAACTCTCTACATATATCTAGCCATGTCCCTTGCTGTCCTTTGCACCCTCTGCATGTGGCTCACCATGGCCCTATCTGTCCTTTGCACTCTCTACATATATCTAGCCATGTCCCTCGCTGTCCTATGCACCCTCTGCATGTGGCTCACCATGGCCCTATCTGTCCTTTGAACTCTCTACATATATCTAGCCATGTCCCTTGCTGTCCTTTGCACCCTCTGCATGTGGCTCACCATGGCCCTATATGTCCTTTGCACTTTCTACATATATCTAGCCTTGTCCCTCGCTGTCCTTTGCACCCTCTGCATGTGGCTCACCATGGCCCTATCTGTCCTTTGCACTCTCTGCATGTGGCTCACCATGGCCCTATCTGTCTTTTGCACTCTCTACATATATCTAGCCATGTCCCTTCTGGCCTTTGCACCCTCTGCATGTGTCTCACCATGGCCCTATCTGTCCGTTGCACTCTCTACATATATCTAGCCATGTCCCTCGCTGGCCTTTGCACCCTCTGCATGTGTCTCACCATGGCCATATCTGTCCTTTACACTCTCTACATATATCTAGCCATGTCCCTCGCTGGCCTTTGCACCCTCTGCATGTGTCTCACCATGGCCCTATCTGTCCTGTTCACTCTCTGCATATGTCTAGCCATGTCCCTTGCTGGCCTTTGCACCCTCTGCATGTGGCTCACCATCGCCCTATCTGTCCTTTGCACTCTCTAGATATATCTAGCCATGTCCCTCGCTGTCCTATGCACCCTCTGCATGTGGCTCACCATGGCCCTATCTGTCCTTTGAACTCTCTACATATATCTAGCCATGTCCCTTGCTGTCCTTTGCACCCTCTGCATGTGGCTCACCATGGCCCTATATGTCCTTTGCACTCTCTACATATATCTAGCCTTGTCCCTCGCTGTCCTTTGCACCCTCTGCATGTGGCTCACCATGGCCCTATCTGTCCTTTGCACTCTCTGCATGTGTCTCACCATGGCCCTATCTGTCTTTTGCACTCTCTACATATATCTAGCCATGTCCCTTCTGGCCTTTGCACCCTCTGCATGTGTCTCACCATGGCCCTATCTGTCCGTTGCACTCTCTACATATATCTAGCCATGTCCCTCGCTGGCCTTTGCACCCTCTGCATGTGTCTCACCATGGCCCTATCTGTCCTTTACACTCTCTACATATATCTAGCCATGTCCCTCGCTGGCCTTTGCACCCTCTGCATGTGTCTCACCATGGCCCTATCTGTCCTTTGCATTCTCTGCATATGTCTAGCCATGTCCCTCGCTGTCCATTGCACCCTCTGTGTGTGTCTCACCATGTCCCTATCTGTCCTCTGCACTCTCTGCATATGTCTAGCCATGTCCCTCGCTGGCCTTTGCACCCTCTGTGTGTGGCTCACCATGGCCCTATCTGTCCTTTGCACTCTCTACATATATCTAGCCTTGTCTCTCGCTGTCCTTTGCACCCTCTGCATGTGGCTCACCATGGCCCTATCTGTCCTTTGCACTCTCTACATATATCTGGCCATGTCCCTCGCTGGCATTTGCACCCTCTGCATGTGGCTCACCATCGCCCTATCTGTCCTTTGCACTCTCTAGATATATCTAGCCATGTCCCTCGCTGTCCTATGCACCCTCTGCATGTGGCTCACCATGGCCCTATCTCTCCTTTGAACTCTCTACATATATCTAGCCATGTCCCTTGCTGTCCTTTGCACCCTCTGCATGTGGCTCACCATGGCCCTATATGTCCTTTGCACTCTCTACATATATCTAGCCTTGTCCCTCGCTGTCCTTTGCACCCTCTGCATGTGGCTCACCATGGCCCTATCTGTCCTTTGCACTCTCTGCATGTGGCTCACCATGGCCCTATCTGTCTTTTGCACTCTCTGCATATGTCTAGCCATGTCCCTCGCTGGCCTTTGCACCCTCTGCATGTGGCTCACCATTGCCCTATCTGTCCTTTGCACTCTCTACATATATCTAGCCATGTCCCTCGCTGTCCTATGCACCCTCTGCATCTGGCTCACCATGGCCCTATCTGTCCTTTGAACTCTCTACGTATATCTAGGCATGTCCATTGCTGTCCTTTGCACCCTCTGCATGTGGCTCACCATGGCCCTATCTGTCCTTTGCACTCTCTGCATGTGGCTCACCATGGCCCTATCTGTCTTTTGCACTGTCTACATATATCTAGCCATGTCCCTCGCTGGCCTTTGCACCCTCTGCATATGTCTCACCATGGCCCTATCTGTCCTTTGCATTCTCTGCATATGTCTAGCCATGTCCCTTGATGTCCATTGCACCCTCTGTGTGTGTCTCACCATGGCCCTATCTGCCCTTTGCACTCTCTACATATATCTGCACTCTCTACATATATCTAGCCATGTCCCTCTCTGCCCTTTGCACCCTCTGTGTGTGGCTCACCATTGCCCTATCTGTCCTTTGCACTCTCTACATATATATAGCCATGTCCCTTGCTGTCTTTTGCACCCTCTGCTTGTGTCTCACTATGTCCCTCCCTGTCCTTTGCACTCTCTACATATATCTAGCCATGTCCCTCACTGTCCATTGCACCCTTTGTGTGTGTCTCGCCATGTCCCTATCTGTCCTGTGCACTCTCTGCATATGTCTAGCCATGTCCCTCGCTGTCCTTTGCACCCTCTGCATGTGGCTCACCATGGCCCTATCTGTCCTTTGCATTCTCTGCATATGTTTAGCCATGTCCCTTGCTGTCCTTTGCACCCCCTGTGTGTGGCTCACCATGGCCCTATCTGTCCTTTGCACTCTCTACATATATCTAGCCATGTCCCTCGCTGTCCTTTGCACCGTCTGCATGTGGCTCACCATGGCCCTATCTGTCCTTTGCACTCTCTACATATATCTAGCCATGTCCCTCACTGTCCTTTGCACCCTCTGCATGTGGCTCACCATGGCCATATCTGTCCTTTGCACTCTCTACATGTATCTAGCCATGTCCCTCGCTGTCCTTTGCACCCTCTGCATGTGGCTCACCATGGCCCTATCTGTCCTTTGCACTCTCTACATATATCTAGCCATGTCCCTCGCTGTCCTTTGCACCCTCTCCGTGTGGCTCACCATGGCCCTATCTGTCCTTTGCATTCTCTGAATATGTCTAGCCATGTCCCTTGCTGTACTTTGCACCCTCTGTGTGTGGCTCACCATGACCCTATCTGTCCTTTGCACTCTCTACATATATCTAGCCATGTCCCTCGCTGTCCTTTGCACCCTCTCCATGTGGCTCACCATGGCCCTATCTGTCCTTTGCATTCTCTGAATATGTCTAGCCATGTCCCTTGCTGTCCTTTGCACCCTCTGCATGTGTCTCACTATGGCCCTATCTGTCCTTTGCACTCTCTGCATATGTCTAGCCATGTCCCTCGCTGTCCTTTGCACCCTCTGTGTGTGGCTCACCATGGCCCTATCTGTCCTTTGCACTCTCTACATATATCTAGCCATGTCCCTCACTGTCCTTTGCACACTCTGCATGTGGCTCACCATGGCCATATCTGTCCTTTGCACTCTCTACATACATCTAGCCATGTCCCTCGCTGTCCTTTGCACCCTCTGCATGTATCTCACCATGAGCATCTCTGTGCTTTGCATTCTCTGCATATGTCTAGCCATGTCCCTCACTGCCCATTGCACCCTCTGTGTGTGTCTCACCATGGCCCTATCTGTCCTGTGCACTCTCTGCATATGTCTAGCCATGTCCCTTGCTGTCCTTTGCAACCTCTGTGTGTGGCTCACCATGGCCCTATCTGTCCTTTGCACTCTCTACATATATCTAGCCATGTATCTCGCTGTCCTTTGCACCCTCTGCATGTGGCTCACCATGGCCCTATCTGTCCTTTGCATTCTCTGCATATATCTAGCCATGTCCCTTGCTGTCCTTTGCACCCTCTGCATGTGTCTCACTATGGCCCTATCTGTCCTTTGCACTCTCTACATATATCTAGCCATGTCCCTCGGTGTCCTTTGCACCCTCTGCATGTGTCTCACCATGGCCCTATCTGTCCTTTGAACTCTCTACATATATTTAGCCATTTCCCTCACTGTCCTTTGCACCCTCTGCATGTGGCTCACCATGTCCCTATCTGTCCTTTGCACCCTCTGTTTGTGACTCACCATGGCCCTATCTGTCCTTTGCACTCTCTACATATATCTATCCATGTCCCTCACTGTCTTTTGCACCCTCTGCATGTGGCTCACCATGGCCCTATCTGTCCTTTGCATTCTCTGCATATGTCTAGCCATGTCCCTTGCTGTCCTTTGCACCCTCGGTGTGTGGCTCACCATGAGCATCTCTGTGCTTTCACTCTCTGTATATGTCTAACCATACCTACCGCCGCCTTCTTTTGCACTGTCTATATGTCTCTACCAATGACTCGATTGGTCCCATGCCATCTCTGTATGTTTCTGCATGCACATCTCTGTGTTTTTATGCATGTGTGGTCTTTGTACCCACACACACACACAAACACACACACACCTGTCCTTCTACCTAATTGAACGCCTGTTGGCCTCTGTCTCTTTAACCATGTATATTTGTCTATTTCTATCTGTTTATCTCGCTCAGTTTGATGGGAACCCTCACCTGTGAGAATAGGGTGGTGAGGTTGCTGCCAAATATTCCCCCTATGGTTTGGAATAAGTGAAACCTCTTTAGGGGAGACTCCCCTCATGGGGCCAAGGATTCCTGTTTCAGGATAGATCACCCTAGTCCTAATGGCTGTAAGACAATAATACCTTTAACTTCTGTAAAATCATTATCCCCGGTAGGGACTGACTCGGACAGAACCACTAGCCGTTATCGTCATTCTCCTTGTCTACTTCCTGCTAAGTCTGATAAAACCAGCCCCAATATTCCATGTAATCTTGATTCCTATGCAGGAAATACTGAGAAGAAGAAGAATTCTAAAGGAGTCATGAGGAATATCTACCTGACAGGTACTGGGAAGAGGTGGCCACAAAGAGGAGTCATAGAGATTACCAAACCGAAACAAACAAAGGACTATTCCACTATGCAGGGTGAGCCCGGTGCTTTCAAGGCGAGAAAAAAGGATTGTGGAGAGAGTGGATCAGCAGTACACAGGATGCCGGCAGAAGGTCGAGAGTGTCCTTTTCAAGCCAGACAGGAGATAACCTGAGACAAGCTGAGAGTGGGACAAAGGTGCCCTGAGCTTGGTGAGGTGGACCATTCAGCCCCAAAACTTCACTGATACAGTTGCTTGCAGGAGTCCACAGAGCCGCCGTGGAATGCTAGAGATTGGAGAGGGAAGCAAAGAGAGTAGAAGCTAAAGAATCCAGCCCCAGGAAGAACCAGTGAGGTGCCATAGCCCAGAAGCAGGTATTGCGAGGCACAGGAGACCTGGTATGTGGAGTGTGAGTAGCTGAGTGCAACATACAGAGTGCTTTCCCTTGTCTTAGTGGTTGCCATAAAACCAATATTGATCAGAAAGAGCAGAGTGATAATATTGGGGAAGAGCGCAACAGGGATAATCTCCCTTGTCTCAGTAATTGGCCTAAGCATGAAATATGTGTGGCAGAGGCAAGAAACCTCAGGAGTAATCTCCCTTGTCTCAGTAATTGCTGCAAAGCTAATCTAATCATCGGGAGTGGTCTCTCTCTTCTCAGATATTGTTGCAAAGCTAATCTAATCATTGGGAGTGATCTCTCTCTTCTCAGGTATTGTTGCATAGATAATCTAATCATCGGGATTGATCTCTCTCTTCTCAGATATTGTTGCATAGATAATCTAATCATCGGGAGTGATCTCTCTCTTCTCAGATATTGTTGCATAGATAATCTAATCATCGGGAGTAATCTCTCTCTTCTCAGGTATTGTTGCAAAGCTAATCTAATCATCGGGAGTGATCCCTCTCTTCTAAGGTATTGTTGCAAAGCTAATCTAATCATCGGGAGTGATCTCTCTCTTCTCAGATATTGTTGCATAGATAATCTAATCATCGGGAGTGATCTCTCTCTTCTCAGATATTGTTGCATAGATAATCTAATCATCGGGAGTGATCTCTCTCTTCTCAGGTATTGTTGCAAAGCTAATCTAATCATCGGGAGTGATCTCTCTCTTCTCAGATATTGTTGCAAAGCTAATCTAATCATCGGGAGTGATCTCTCTCTTCTCAGGTATTGTTGCAAAGCTAATCTAATCATCGGGAGTGATCTCTCTCTTCTCAGGTATTGTTGCAAAGCTAATCTAATCATCGGGAGTGATCTCTCTCTTCTCAGATATTGTTGTGACGCTGACCAAAGCATCAAGAGTGATCTCCCTGATCTCAGTAATTGTGGTAAAACCAATCAAAGAGAAGAAAGCTTCGGCAGGGGTCACCCTCATCTCAGTAAGGGTTTTAAAAATAACCAAGATGGACTAAAACATGGGAGTGATCTCCCTTGTCACAGTACTCGTTGTAAGAGGAATCAAAATAGAATAAGCATCGGGAGTGATCTCCCTCGCCTCAGACATTTTTGCAACGCCTACCGAAGGCTTGGGAGTGAGCTTCCAAGTCTCATAAATTCTTGTAAATTGGATCAAAGCAGCAGGAGTGATCTCCCTCATCTCAGTAATTGTTGTAGAGCCAGCAAATCCTCTGGAGTGATCTCCCTCATATCAGTAATTGTTGTAGAGCCTACCAAATCCTCTGGAGTGATCTCCCCCATCTCAGTAATTCTGGCAAAGGTAACCAAAGACTCTGGAGTAATCTCCCTCATAACAATACCTATGGTAAGAGTAAGCAAAGTGAAGCAAGCCTTGGGAACAATCTTCTCACAAATTGATTCTAAAGCGATTGAACCATGGAAGGTAGAATATTGGGGGAAATTTAAATTAAATCTGGAAGAAGCCTGGAGAGAAGTACAATGCTTAATAAGAACGATTAAGAAACACTGTCACCAAAAGCCAAGTGAACCAGGAGAAGAGGGTCATTATCCTGGCTTCCCAGTACAGCTTAGTTGATTCAGAAACTGGACATCCACCCTGACGAAAGGCATCCGAGTTTTCCTTAGTTAGGTAGGGAATACTCCCAAGAATAGAGAGAGTTAGGCCTTTTTTCTTATTGTTTACAAAGAATTGTTCATACCATGGCAGCCCCTTGCCAGGCATCTTCCTCCAGCATGCCACACCCCACACACCCCTCCATTCAACCATGCATTCATCCATCTATCCATACATCCATCCATTTATCCACGCACCTGTCCCCTCTTCCACCCATGCACCAATTCAATTCACCTATCCAATGCACCGACACTCCCAACCATTCAAAGCACCACTCCAATTCATTAGTATTCAATGCACTAATCCAACAAGCCCATCCAACCCACCCATTCAATGCACCCACCCATGCATTAATTCCACCCACCTACCCATTTAACACATGTATCCAATGAACAAACCCAGCTGTTCAGTGCACCTATCAATTTCACGCATCCACACATCCATACTTTCACCCACCAAATGCACTCATCAATGTGGCAGGATCGGTGGTATATCAGTTTGAAGGGATGGCAGTTGTATGCAGTCTGCAGAGAGGTGCGGATTCAGACGCTTGAGGGGGGTGTGGAGTTGGCACGAAGGGAGGAAACTATTTTGAATCGCCTTAGGGTGGGTCATGCCGGGTTGGGAGGATGGAAGTGTAAGATGGATAGAGTTGCATCAGCGGCATGTGAGGCTTGCGGTTGTCCGGATGTGGTGTCTCATTATATGTTGGACTGTGTGAGGTTTCATGTGCAGAGGGAATCGCTGTGTCACGCTCACCTGGTCTCCACGGGGGCGTCGCACAAAGCTGCACGAGGGACGTCTGCATGTGCGTTGCGTGAAGCTGAGTGTTGAATGCCTGCGCGTGTCTTCTCTCTCTTACTATTGCTTCACAGGGGGAGTTTGCCTGGAATGTTGAAACGAGATGTTAACCAGCCGTGAGGGGTGGGTTAGGCTCCCACCTCCAGTATCCTCCTAGTGCCCCTCTCTGCTTATGCCTCACCTTAGGTGTTTCAATGGCGGGTTCTCCGCCCTGCAACTGCATGCAGGAGCATGGTATTGTTCCAGCCTCTCTTCTGGATCTCGTTGCTTCACTGATCCTGCGGGTTGTAGCGGAGTCTTGAACAACTTGACTCTATAGGTAAGTCTCTATGCCAATAGACTCTTGGTATAGTTTGCTTAAATGTTTTGTTTCTTGCCAAAGTTCTCACTATTGTTCTTTATTTCTTTACAGGTGTGGTTTAGGAGGGTTTCAGATGAAGGATTGCTATCTCCCACGACGCTGAGCAGAATTCCTGCAAGTGAGTATTCGAGCAAAATGTACTATAAATTGTTATTTTCCTGTGTGTGACTAACATGCTGTTCTTTCTTTCCTGTTCTGCTGGTGCGGTGTGGCTCTGAAGCGGCGATCGCGTGAACCGCTTCAATGGAATTCAGGAAGAGTGCAGCCTCCGGGTGAGTATTGGCTCTCTGTGCGTGTGTTTCCTTTCTGCAGATGCGATGATCTGGAGAGCGGTTGAAGATAAGGCCTTTCGGATGGAGCGCTTCAGGTAATAATAATAATAATAATTTTGCATTTATATAGCAGTGCGAACCCTCAGGTATCTGAGTGCTGCTTATTATTACCCACTGTGTGTGGAGCTCATTTATCGACCTCGGAAGGATGAAAGGCTGAGTTTGGCCCTGCCGGGATTCAAACCTGTGTTAGCAGGCTCTGCACAGATGTCAAAGCAAGCGCTCTACTCGCTGTGCCACTTGACTGGCTAAGGACTCAACCGCTGTTGTTGTTTTCTCTTCATTTCCTTTCTTCACAGATGCTGATGGTTTGTGGTTCCCAAGACAGGCGTGGCTGAAGATCAGGTAAGTGGAGCTGAGCAGACACAGTGAGCGTTATGCTGCAGGAGTGCAGAATAACACGAAGCGTGTTCTGACTTTAGGGTGTGGTTTATATAGCCCTGCACAAGCAGTCCCAGGTAAAATAGTCCCTCCAGCCACACCCTGCACAAGCAGTCCCAGGTAATGTTGTCCTTCAGCCACACCCGAAGCTAGACTGAATGGCTCAGTTCCTTCAGGCTGGGCTATGTGTAGTCCCATGCTGCTTACAACAAGGTGGAATAATATAAGACTGGCACCAACGGCGCCAGGACAGACTCCAGGAAGTCCTAAGGCAACCTTTTGGGGCCTTTAAGGTCCCCATGGGTGCCAGTAACTGGGGTAGACTGGTCTTCTCCTGATGTCTGGGAGCATGCATCATGACAGCACTCGCTCCCAAGGCCTCCCTTAAAGTGGGTTCTCCCGTTGGTCGAGGTTTGCTTGGATGATTATGATGGAACCTTTTTACCAACCGTGGCGCATGAATGTGGTTACTAGGTTCCCATGTTCTTTCTTGTGGTCCATAGCCTTTCCAATTGACTAGATACAATAGTTTTGACTTGACAATTTTGGAGTCCAGAATATCCTTAACCTCAAATTCAGGTTCCCCGTCGACCATGATTGGTTTTGGTGGTTTCGTTACTCGAGTTCCAGGTTGCACTGGTTTCAAAAGCGAGACGTGAAACACGGGATGAATCCGCATATGTGGTGGTAACTCCAATTTCACAGCCACCAGATTAATGATGGCCTTAATGGTGAATGGACCCAAACATCTGGGATTGAAGGTATGAGTTCCTTTCTCTGGTATGTGCTTCAAGGCCAGCAAGACTCCATCCCCAACCTGAAACTTTTGAGCTTCACTCCTATGTAGGTCTGCAGATCTTTTGTATTTTTCCTAAGCTTGTCTCAGATGTTCTGTCGCCCTTTGGAAGGTTTGTGTGATGGTAGTATGCAAACTTCATAGGGCTGGCATTTCCAGAAGTTCAGGCAGGTCAAGATTGGAGGTTCGTGGATGCATCCCGTATATCGTATAGAACGGACTCTGCCCAGTGCTGGAATGTAAGGAATTGTTATAGGCATATTTGGTTATCCACAAAACATCTTTCCAATTGCCTTCCATTGGGTGTAACATGCATCTTTGGGTACTGTTCCAATGTTTGGTTGGTCCTCTCGGTCTGACCATTGGTTTGGGGATGATGGCTAGTGGAAAGTCACATCGATTTGGGCTAACTCACAATATTATTTCCAAAAATGTGAGATAAATTGACTGCCACAATCTGAAATCAGGATGGAGGGAAATCTGAGTATTCGGACAATCTGCTCTAGGAACTCCTTTGCCAGGATCAAAGCTGAGGGTAAGCCTTTTAGTGGAATGAAATGGGCCATTTTGGAAAACAAGTCTACTACCACTAAAATGTTGTTAAATCCATTACAAGGAGGGAGATCAGTGATACAATCAAGAGACAACGCATGCCAGGGTGTAGGTGGACTATCCAGAGGTTGTAGTAGGCCTGGTGGTCTCCTTTTTTGAGCCTTGTTTTGTGCACAAATAACACACGATATTTCAAACTGCTTGATGTCATTACGCCATGTCGGCCACCAATAATGCTGCTTGATCTTGGCATCAGTTTTTGCAATTCCAGGATGACCTTCTACCAGTGATTTGTGGTAATTTGAGATGACCTTTTCCTGAAGTTCCTTACAGGGTAGATAAAGGCATCCCTGAAAGTATGGTAAATGATTTGTGACTGAATGGTGTTTGCTTTTAGTTGGCCAACGCAGCAGAGACTTGGCATCGATGAGATGTGTAATGTCCTCATGGATGTCATCCAGGGTCAGAGATGTCGTAATTCCAAGGATTCTTCCTCCAGAGATGATAGCTACTGGGTCTGGACTTGTGTATGCGTCATTAATTCCAAAGCGTCAGCTTTTTGTTTTCGACATCCAGGTCAGTATGTAATCACAAAATCAAATTCAGCAAAGAACAGCACCCATCGGAGTTGGCGAGAGGATTGGGCCTTTGCCATCTTTAGGTATTTTAGATTATGGTGATCTGTGATTACCGTGATGGTGTGTCTTGCTCCTAAGAGATAATGCCGCCAGGCTTTGAAAGCCGCCTTGATGGCTAAAAGCTCCTTATCCGTCACGGCGTAATTTAATTCTGGTGCTGTGAATTTTTGTGACCAAAAGGCCACTGGGTGAAGTTGACCGTCTCATGGTCCTTTTGAGAGAGGACCGCTCCCATTGCCAGGCTGGAAGCGTCACTCTCTACCACGTACGGGAGATATGGGCGAGGGTGTTTCAGGATTGGAGCTGAGGTGTATTTCTGTTTCAAGTTCTGGAAGGCCTTTTCCTCCTCTTCCGACCATTGAAAGCATTTATTCTTTCGCAGTAAGGATGTGATGGGGTGTACTAGTTGCGAAAAGCCCGGAATGAATCGACGATAGAAGTTTGCAAACCCGAGCATACTCTGAACTCCTTTGATTAAAGTCGGAGAAGGCCATTTGAGGATGGCATCTACCTTTCGCGAATCCATACGAACACCACGAGGGGTTAGGACAAATCCAAGAAACTCGACCTCAGTAACATGGAAGAAGCATTTTTCAAATTTAGCATATAACTTGTGTTGCCGGAGTTTGTCAAGGACAGCACGGATGTTTTTCACATGTTCTTCCTCGTAAGAGGAGTACACCAGAATGACGTCGATGTACAGTACGACACAGACATCCATCAATTCTCGTAGGACGTCGTTCATGAAATATTGAAACGCCACCGGGGCATTACAAAGCCCAAAGGGCATCACCTGATATTCAAATACCCCATATATGGTACGGAAGGCAGTTTTCCTTTTGTCCCCTTTCTTATTTCGTACAAGATGTTATGCCCCTCTGAGATCTAACTTAGTGCAAATTCGACCGTCTTTAACTTGATCCAGTAGTTCAGGAATCAGAGGCAAAGGGTACTGATTTTTAACAGTCACTTGGTTCAATGTGCGGTAGTCAGTACAAGTACTTAGATCTCCTTTCTTTTTAGGCATGAAGAATAAGGGCGAGGCTGCTGGGGACTTGGACGGATGGATGAAACCGTTTGCCAGATATTGTTCTAGATACTTTTTTAAATGAAGGTTTTCAGACTCAGTGAGCGCATAAATTCGGCCGCATGGAATCTGTGTGCCAGGTATAAGGTCGATCTGGCAGTCATATGGTCCATGGGGCGGAAGTGTATTGGCATGAGCCTTCTGGAAAACATCCTGATAGTCTTGGTATACCTGGGGTAGTGGATTTGTTAGACCCATGATTGTTGCCACCTCTTTGGTCAAAGGTTCTTCTGCTTGATAGAGTGTATGAGCACATTCGACGAGAAGGTCAGCCTCTTTGCATGCCAGTCAATGCAAGGATTGTGTGACTCTAGCCATGGCATTCCCAGAATTATTATGGAATTGTGGAGCCTTGATTAAGTCGAACACAATGGCATCCCGATGCCCATCTTAGCACAAAAGAATCATCTCTGTCATTGAGTGTGTTACAGGACCTGAAGAAATCTCTGTTCCATCGACAGTGGCGACTAAACCAGTTGTTGCCTTCCCTTCAAAGAGGAAGATTCATCCTTGAAGCCAATTCCTGATCCATGTAGTTACCAATGGCTCCGCTGTCAATGTACACTCTGACTGCGTGCATACGAGACGGTTGCTGGTGACTGATGAGAATCATTGACAAGGCTAGGTGCGAGGTCTGGGAGTCCTTCTTTTCGCTCGACAAACAGACCTCTATGCTTGTCAGGCGTGGAAGTTTTCTGGCTCTGGCTCTGCCTCAACCTTACCGGCAACCCCTACTACCTTCTTGGGTGGTTTCACCGGACACACTCGGAGCAAGTGGCCGGTTGTTTCCGCAATACAAGCACAACTGTTGTTGCCTTCTTTTGTCTCTTTCAGCCTTGGATAGTGGCCCCCGCACTCCTCCAATCTGCATGGGTTCGGATATGTCGGTGGTTTTGGAAGCATTTTCCCTTGGATGCACAAACACCTGAGTGTCCATTCTAGCTTGTTCAGCTTTACGGTTCTGCAGTCTGTGATCAAGCTGGACCACCAAGTCAATGTATTCTGCACAGTCTCCAGGTGAGTTGATCACTTGAGCCAAAACGTCCTTTAACTCGCCTCTCAACCCACGGTGAAACAGCATTGTTGTTTTGTCATCTAGCCAACCAGATTCCACTACGAGTTTGTTGAAGGTTGCGATGTATGTTAACAAATCTTGATTCCCTTGACGCAGAGACAAGAGTTCGTTATCTAATGCTTGGCCTTGTGAGTGCCGGGCAAACATGTTCTCCATATCCTGTTGGAATCTCTAAAAGACTCATAAGGGGGGGTCATCCCGATTGACTAGTGGTACCAACCAGTCCGCGGCACTGCCACTGCGATATGAAAGCACAAAGGCCACCTTTGATTGGTCGTTTGGAAAGGGTCCCGGCCTTCATAGGAAATGTAGACGGCACTGATTCATGAAAACCGCATACCTTTTTTGGTCTCCTGCAAAGTGTTCAGGGGGAGCCAAAGGTACGGCGCCCGGAAGGACCACCTGTACAGGGTTACTTGATAGAGATGGGACTGATGACCCCATTCCAGGTAGCAGTTTTTGGCCATCCTGGGATTGAAGCAGTTGTCTGACTAGGTTATCCATGCGATCCTTGGCCACAATCAATTCTCTCCTTAGAGCACTGGTTTCTTGCCGAGCTGAATGCACCTCGGCCCTGAGTTCCCCAAAAGCTGGGCTAACTGGTCAATCTCTGAGGTTTCCATGACGCCCAGATGGAGGATTTATGTAAAGCTTCACGTTCTGTCATGCAAACCTGTTCTCCGCGGGGGCGTTGCACGAAGCTGCACAAGGGACATCTGCACGTGTGTTGCGCGAAGCTGAGTGATGAATGCCTGCCCGTGTCTTCTCTCTCTTACTATTGCTTCACAGGGGGCATTTGCCTAGAATGTTGAAACAAGATGTTAACCAGCCGTGAGGGGCGGGTTAGGATCCCACATCCCGTAACCTCCTAGTGCCCCTCTCTGCTTATGCCTCACCTTAGGTGTTTCAATGGCAGGTTCTCCGTCCTGCAACTGCATGCAGGGGTGCTGTATTGTTCCAGCCTCTCTTCGTTGCTTCACTGATCCTGCGGGCTGTAGCGGAGTCTTGAATAACTTGACTCTATAGGTAAGTCTCTATGCCAATAGACTCTTGGTATAGTTTGCTTAAATGTTTTGTTTCTTGCCAAAGTTCTCACTATTGTTTTTTATTTCTTTAGAGGTGTGGTTTAGGAGGGTTTCAGATGAAGGATTGCTATCTCCCACGACGCTGAGCAGAATTCCTGCAAGTGAGTATTCGAGCAAAATGTACTATAAATTGTCATTTTCCTGTGTGTGACTAACATGCTGTTCTTTCTTTCCTGTTCTGCAGGTGCGGTGTGGCTCCGAAGCGGCGATCGTGTGAACTGCTTCAATGGAATTCAGGAAGAGTGCAGCTTCCAGGTGAGTATTGGCTCTCTATGCGTGTGTTTCCTTTCTGCAGATGCGATGATCCGGAGATAAGGCCTTTCGGATGGGGAGCTTCAGGTAAGGTATTCTTGTTCTTGTTCTCTCTTCCTTTCCTTCCTTCACAGATGCTGATGGTTCGTGGTTCCCAAGACAGGCGTGGCTGAAGATCGGGTAACTGGAGCTGAGCAGACACGGTGAGCGTTATGATGCTGGAATGCAGAATAATGTGAAGCATGTTCTGTCTTTAGGGTGTGGTTTAAATAGCCCTGCACAAGTAGTCCCAGGTAAAGTTGTCCTTCAGCCAAACCCGAAGCTAGACTGAATGGCTCAGATCCTTCAGGCTGGGCTACATGTAGTCCCATGCTGCTCACAACAAGATGGAATAATATGAGCCTGGCGCCAACGGCGCCAGGACAGACTCCAGGAAGTCTTAAGGCAACCTTTTGGGGACTTAAATGTCTCCATGGGTGCCAGTAACTGGGGTAGACTGGTCAGCTCCTGATGTCTGGGAGCATGCATCATGACACTGTAAAACAAGGAAATATCGAGGCTGAGAACCACAAAAGGAAATACACCAAACACGGGCTATAAAGTTTCACAGATCTTTAATTCTGTGCAGCTTACAAAGAAACATAGATACAGATAGCTATCTGGCTCTCAACACCCCATAATGAGTACCAGCCCGTCAGAGAGAGGAGAGAGAGTGCTGGACATTAGAAACATTCGTGCATTTATACATTCCTCAACAATATTGTCCAGCCCCTCTACATGTTAATAATCTGCAGTCTAGAGTGTGTGCCGAGTTCACATACAGCTTATACAATAATATGCAGAAGAGTTACATGAGTTTGCATTTCCATTAAGTTACAATGGCGATGTATATTCTCGGATCCCACAGTAAGCCTTAGTCTATATCCCTTCACAATGAAGTTCGGCCTGTGTCCACGCTTGGCGTTTACGCATCATTGTCGCCGATGTGTATTCGTGGATGAGGCTTGTTAGCGTAGACAATACTAGGACAACAGTTCATACACAGTACAAGGTATCTTTACCTAGTCTAAACAGTCGGCCCTCGGACAGTCTAACCATTAACAGAACTCAAAGGTTGGGAGGCTTGGTTGCAAGTTAGAAACACAGTCCACCATTTTAGAACAGGGAATCATACAAGCAGAAATCAAAATGGCGGATGATTCTAAAATGGCGGTGAAGTCGATCCAAAATCGGAACTTTGCAATGTGGTTTTCTTCGCAGAACGACTAGGCTTAGGCCAATATAAATCAAAAGGAGGCACAATATGATTTCCCGTTTAACAAACACTCCTTTTGGCCTAAGCCAAGTGCTAAACTAAAAACTAGTCACTTTACGAGTAACTCCACGTCTCAATGTCCATACATCCTGAATCACATTCATCAGATATATCAATTGCCATAAGATCTGCGGCGTAAATTTCCTTCATCACAAATTCGTTGGTTATTCTTTCCGGTGCGTGCACCTTTGGTCCTAACGTTCCCATAGTCTGTGCACAACATCCCCCTAGCACTGAACAGATGGCAACAAGACATTTTTATACAGCAACAACAGAACAACAGAACACCCAGAATTATCAATAAGACTGAGAGAAGCTTCCATCCCCAAGATCGTAAGAAGTCCCAGAACCAAACACTAAGATCCCAGTTTCCCTTGGGAACATGCACTTCTGAATTTAGGACTTGCAGATTTTGTATAGCCTTAACGATGGTTGGGGAGGAATCTGGTACGAAAATGCAGCAAGCTGACCCCACTAATTTGCATACTCCACCACGCTCAGCCAGGATGACGTCTAATACCATCCGGTTTTGTAGTGCCACTAATCTGATTGCATTTTGCTCTAGAGTCATGTTATAGAGTATGTCAGTGGTCCGGTTGATGGTTTTCTCCAGTACTCTCGCTAGTCCCCTGATATCCTTAGAATTCATAATTTGCGCCCAAAAAGGTACAAAAGATTTTGCTACATCACCCAGAATTTGTGGAGGAGTATCACCGCTCTCGTCCCACCTTGGACGAGCCCTAGAGATTTCAGTGGTACTAGCTATAAAAACCCCTGGTAACAGAATTCCCAAATAACAGGCTCCCTGCCAATCCTTAGGTAGCCATGGATAAGCTTCATTACCGCAAACGAAGTACACAGGTGCGCCTACATACAGAGGTCTGTCCTCACTGATCAAGTTTGCAACACTAGTGCAACCCTCGAAATCAGCCATTGACTGAGTACCATTCCTCTGTATGCAGAAAGAAACTGAGTTGAGGCTATGGTTAACAGTGTAAGAAGGTGGCGTGGCGTCCTTATTGCCTATACGAGTCATCTTAAAAGAAATCAAAGATTGAAAAGGTCGGGACAATCTATCAGAAGGCCTAATAGAAGCAACATTAAGCTTGCTCCTATTTGCAAAGAGTTAGCATCCCAGAGGCGTTTGAACTCGCCTTTCAAACTCGTTCAAATTTGTTCCATCAAAGTTCCAAGAGATACTATCATTCCATCGGCCAAAGAATAGTGCCCGTGGAGAAGCATAACATGCAGTAGTTAGAGGCAAAGAATGAATATACCAGACCAACCCTTTTTCCCCATGTTGTGGTAAATGAGAGCAAACCCAGCAGTTAGATCTGTGCAAAATGGCATGAGTTGCGTTCATTATTAACAGTAATGTATTATTATGATAACTTTGTCTATGTTGAGAGTCCCTAGGAGATAGAGTGTGCAGGTGCACAAAAGGTGTAGATACAGTAGGAAACTTCTCAGTGGGCAAGAATGTTTCAGTGGGCATACTTCTTCCATATACCAAAATCCTAAGGCAGCTAATATTGTGAAACTGGTTCACGCAATTAAAAGATAACAACACATTTTAAATGACCATGTATTTGATCGTCCATTGTCATTGTTGGCCACAGACGCGACTGTTTGTGCCACACGAGTAGGGTCGATAACAGGCATTGGGCCTCATCACGACTTGGGCGGTAACGGTAACGCTATTAGCACGGGCGGTATTAGCCCTACCGCTGAACTCCCCAGCGCTAATAGCGCCGGATCATGAGTTTGGCGGTAATGTAAGTCCCCGTTCCCCACTGAGCCCATTCGGGAATGCCCCATTCCCCATTGGGCTCAATGGGGAATCTTCGCACTAATACCGCCGGTGGATTTCCCGCCGGCGGTAATAGCGCGAATCTTCGGCGGATTTCCCCCCAGCTCAGAGCTGGGGCGAAATCCGCCAAAGCCCTGATTCGGCAGACCCTTAAATCCGGCGGTAATAGCGCTACCGCCGGATTTAAGGGTTACCGCCGAAGTCGTGATGAGGCCCACTGTTCCTTTGAAGTGAAAACACCATAGTCTGTTGGCTGGTGATCTCCTGATCACGCGTTTTCTTAGTCTTTCCCAATCCCCTGCCACCTATTTTCCTTCAGATGCAAAAGATGGGGCGAAGGATAAGCCCTATATTTATTTTCCTGTGGGCACAGCAAAACCATGCAGTAAGTCTAGCTCCGTCGCCATTGATTGTACCTTGTGACTCCTGGTAGCATGTGATCTGCGAACAGCGTGTCGATGCTAATGGATCTGCTGGAGAGTGTGGAAACGAAGCAGCAGTTTCCTCAGGAAGTGTCTCCGAAGCACTCTCAGTTCTGCCCAATGCTGAATGATCGCTGGGAGCAGAGCAAGTAAGTTTCTCCTTATCTTCTTTGTCGTGTGGCAAAGGGAAAGGTATCCTCTTGACATGCGAAGCGTGGATCCAATGTTTCTTTCTAGCTACTTGTACAGAGGTCTGTGTGGCCAGGAGGACCTGGTATGGCCCTCACCACCTCGGTGCGAGACAGGATGCTCTCTCAAATGCTTTGGTGAGCACCCACTCTCCAGGTCGGATGCTATGACCTGGCCCCTCGTATTTAGCTGGGAGGGCTTCTCACACCTTTTGATGAATCAAATACAGATTTTGAGTTAACCGTTTGCAATACTCAGAAAGAAGTACATGCTCAATATCCCTCAACACCCTAGGCTTAGGAAGATTCCAAATGTTAGCTGGCCTACCCATTACCACCTCATATGGGGATAGCCCAGTCCTAGTCTGTGGGGTTGTTCACATCGAAAGTAACACTATCGGTAAGGCATCCAGCCATTTCAAATTGGTGCCGGCACACGTCTTAGCGAGCTTGTTTTTCAAAATTCCATTGTGTCTCTCTACCAATCCAGCACTCTGAGCATGTCTGGCCGAATGATACCGTTTATCGATCTATAATCCCGCACATATCTGTAGAATTACAGCAGCAATAAAATGTGTACCATTGTCCGACCAGATGACCCTTGGAAAACCAAACCTAGGAAAATATTCCTTAAGCATGGTTTTCGCCGTTGTCATTGCTATGGCATCTTTTACAGGAAAGGCTTCAACCCATTTACTAAAAGCACAAATAACAACCAGGACGTATTTCAAATTGTTACAATGCTCCATTTCAATAAAGTCAAAGTGAATCACTTTGAAAGGGACAGAAGGTGGACCAAAACTACCCCTTGGTGTCGATGTAACCTTCCCCATATTGGCTGTAGACATACCATGGAACTCTGGACAAAACGCCCAGCAGTTTTCGGGATGTTAACATTTACCCAGACAGTTTCTAACATTTTGCAAATTTTCCTAGCGCATATGTGAGTGGGACCATGAGCCATTGAAACCATCATAGTAATGTACGCATCTGGCAGCATCCATTTTCCTTCCAGGTTATCCACCCAACACCCATCATCATCCAACCTTGCCAAGCCCTCAGCCCATTGTTTAGTTTCCTCTAGAGTGGCATCGGCTTGGATATTCTTTATAGCATCAATTCCTTCATCTATGGTACAGACATTTGTGGCTTCCCTTGTAGTGTACATATCTGAATAGAGATCAGTAGCAGTTTGTTTGGCTATCTGGTCAGTGAAAGCGTTCCCTTTTCCTACATCATCTATGATTTTCTGATGTGCCACACATTTCATAATTGCTAGCTGAGTGGGAAGCGCAAGCGCTGAGAGTAGCTGAACAATCAAGATGCCATATTGGATCTTCGTTCCATGTGAGGTCAAGAAACCTCGTTCTGCCCAAAGTCTACCGAAGTTGTGAACTACCCCAAAAGCATACTGACTATCAGTATATATGTTTACTCTAAGCCCTTCGGAAAGTTCACAAGCTCAAGTCAATGCAATAATCTGCGGCATGCACAGAGTTATGCGAAATTCTTTTGGTTTCCACAATCGTGCTCAGTGTAGTGATGGCATAAGTAGCAGTGGATGTACCATCCGCAAGTTTGAAACAGGAGCCATCGCAAAACAGTTCCCCTTGTGGATCGTTCAATGTGTGTCTTTCAAATCAAGCCTGCCTTTAGTTTCTTGTTCTGTGGTATAAAGGTAGTCATGTGACATTTTGTCACTGCAAGCAATATCTTGCAGAAGGGGTAATAATTCAGCCTGATTCAATACACAACACCTCTTAATTTTAATATGCGGTGCAAACAAGATCAATTCGTATCTCGTTAATCTGCGGAGGTGAGATGTTGTGTTTGCGTTCTATTTAATAGAAGGTCTACAAAGTGAGGTACCAACAAGGTTAAAGCATGGCCTAGGACCATACCCTTGCTCTGTTTTACAGACGCAGAACCAGCAGCGACAGCTCTCAGACATCTCGGCAAAACGCATGCAACAGGATCGAGGGTGGCGGAAATGTAACCGAACGGCCTATTCTTCCCTCCATGTTCCTGCGTTAATACAGCCAGAGCACATCCATTACGTTCATGCACATACCACTCGTAAGGCCTTTTCATAATTTCGTGTGCCCAAAACTGGTGCTGAACACAATGCAGTCTTGAGCAGATCAAAAGCTTTCTGGTGTTCCAAGTTCCACGGCAATGGCAAAGAAATGCCCTTTTTTGTCAAAGCCAACATTGGTTTTGTCACTAGTGAGAAGTTCGGGATCCACTGCCTACAGTAAGAAGCCATTCCTATCAAGGCTCTGACTTCCTTCTGCATATTTGGGACAGACATGCTAGAAATTATTTTAATCCATTCAGGCATCAATCTTCTTCCCTCCTTTGACAGGAGATAACCTAAATAGGCGACCTCCTGTAGAAAATATTGAAACTTTTTCAGTGAAGCTTATTGCTAGGTGAATAAGCAACAACACGGTGCCCTCCTTACAGGCACTTTCTGAATCTGCAGCTAAAAGAAGGTCATTGACATACTGAAGCAATGTACATGTAGAAGGCAACTCAAGTGTATCAAGCTGTTCTTTCAAAGCCCTACTGTAAATGCTCAGACTTTCCGTGTACCCTTGCGGCGCACGAGTGCATGTAAACGAGCATCCCCCTAGGGTGAACGCGAACAGGTATCTGCTATCTTTGTGTATAGGAATGCTAAAGACGTCATTCTTAAGATCTACGACACTAAAATGAGTAGCAGAAGCTGGAATTATCGTTAATATTGTCGTTACATCAGGCACAATAGGAAATTGTGGAGCAACAATCTTGTTGATAGCGCGTAAATCGATAATGAAACGAAAAGAAATTGCATTATCTCCTTTCTTATACACCGGTAAAATCGGACTATTACACAAACTACCTGCAATTTCTTCAATTACCCCACGGTGTACTAAATCGGAAACTATACACTTCAAAGCTTGCTCACCATCAATCGAAATCTTATACTGAGGAATACGTGGCAACTTTACTCCTGGTTTCAAAATGATTTTAACAGGCTCAATCTGTAAAACACTGACATCATTGTCATCAATCACCCATAAACACTCCGGAACATCAGTAAATTCTGGCGGCAAAGGTCTAGTAAAAAACTGTGAGGCAGTAAATTGCTGCGGTGAAATCGTCAAACACACTCCATCCGAAGAACAATGAATTACCGCATTTAATTCCTTCAACAGATTCAACCCCAACAAATTCTCACCACAATTTGATGTCAAAAGAAATGGACAGTGATCCATAAATGGACCCAGTGAAATCGGTACCGGCGAAGAAACCGGACTAACCACTGGCGTAGCAGAAAACCCTAAAGAAACATTAGTTTGCCCTGACAGTGGAATGTCTGGAACCCGTGGATGGTCAATGGAACACTTATGTGCGCCTGTATCTATCAAAAATAGATGTTTCCTATTTCCCACTATCATTTCAACATAGGTACATTTCTGATTAACGGGAATAGGCATCGGGTCCAAACCCTGCTTCGGGCAATCCTAGCGAAACAATATATCCTCAAAGGGAAGGTCTTCAGAGAGATAAGAAGTAGAAGGATGATCAAAAATGTTTCTATTATCCATACTCTATGGCTGATTGTCTTGCAAAAAAGACTATGAATTCTGAGAAAACTGACTTTTACCAGGACCCCCTGCCCCAGGGCGGCCTCTGGATCATCTACCCATGATACCAAATTTGTTATTTGACCTCTGCTGGAGGATCGGGCATTGTGCTCGCCAATGACCCTATTGTCTGCAATAAGCACATTGGTTTGCGTGTACAGGACCCAACGGCACGTTACCTTGTGGAACATACTGTCCCCTAAACTGTGTACTAGCCTCTCTAGGACCTCTAACAATCTGTTGCAACACCTTAGTTTTCAAGTCTCCCTTTTTCTTTTCAATCCTTTCCTTCTCATTATTGACTCGTTTTTCATAATACTGAGCCATATGCAACACTTCAGACTGAGACTTAGCTTGCCAAGCGCTCTCAGAAGTCATAATTTGCGACTGGATGTCAGGTAAGAATCCACGCACAAATGTGTCTACAAATAATCGTTCTCCAGACTCTGTGCTTAAATCTTGTCCACTGAAATTGGAAAATACTTGTTCAAACTGATTAAAGAATTCGGTAGCACCCTCAGACTTTCCTTTGACACAAGCAGTAAGTTTGTCCCAAACACGCCTTCTCTCAGGAATTAAGGCTTTCAGGTTTGTCACTATTTTATCAGGCAAAGTCAGTATTACCTGCAGTGGTCCAGCTTTCCTTTCTCTATCTTATCTAGCCAACATTTCCCAAGTGTCCCCTAACCCTGGTAGATCATCTACTGTCCTAATCTGTTTCTACAAATCGGCGGTAGGAGCACGGGAAATAACAAATCTATATCGCCTAGAGTAAATACTGACGACTGCAAGACAGATTCTATTTCTTTATAGAACCCTGTCGGATTCTTCCTAATATCTGGGATAGATTGTCTAATAGTATTCACCTCCTGTCTTGAGAACGGGATGTGAACAAACTGTGATACATAATGTGCATCAATGTCATAGGCGGCTACACCCGTTGCGGCATTAGCCAGGAACCTCAACTTTAGGGACAAATATCGGAGGAACCTCTCTCATAGGCAACTGAGAAGTAGGCAACTCCGAACGCTTACCGAGCAGCAGAGATAAATCGAGCGCTAGGGCAGCTGAAGGAGTGTCAGATGAAAAAGCTCTCTTGTAGATATTCAATAATTCTGCGGGACAACACATCTTTCTTTTTATACATTCATCCTGCAGGTATTCTACCATAACCTGTATCACTTTCCTCTGCATTTCTGGCGTATACTGACTATACGTGTCACATACTTCTACGGGAGATATCGACATGTCTGAAATCCATCTAATTGCATCTCTTGTGCAAATTCACGTTTCTTCACTCATCGATTTACAAAGAGGAAGGAACCGTTCTGTACAAAAATAGCACCCAAACTATCACCATCTATTTCTTCATTCCGTAACTTTTCTAATTCTACGTGCTCATATATTTTCTACGCAGTATCTCTTGAATATGCTTAAACATTCAGATCCCTCAACCCTTGTGGGAGATATACATCATTCAGTCTGTTCTACATTACGGATAAATGAATTCCCAGTCTTCAATAAAAATATTTTTCTCAGGAAAACTTTCTAGATTAGAGAGTGTAGCAAAAACATCAGATTGTTCACCTTTCTCCATGCACTGTCTAGCCCATGCATTCAAATCTCGTTTTCTTTCCTTAGACACTGTATTGCGAGTTACAATTTTTGATTCTGCTCCCTTATCAACCACAAGTGGAACAGAACCACTCGGAAGAGAAAGAGTAGACAAATCTTGTACAATAGGTAACAAGGATGTTAACACTGGTGGAAGAGACAAATCTACCAAACCTATGGCAGTAGGCAAAGGCGGAGGTACAGGTGGAGGAGGAACAATAGGAGGAGGAGCAATAACTGGAGGACGAGGAGCAATAGGAGGAACGATAGGAGGAGCAGGAATTGCTAAGGGAGGAGGAACGACAGCAGGAAGAGGTAAAGCAACAGGAATAGGTACATAAGGAGGTGGCGCAGTGGTAACTGGCCTTAGTTCATTTAGAAGCTTGTCAATTTATTCATCTGAGGCATGAAAATCTTTAGACGGATATATTTTCTGAAGGCCAAGTTGAAAAGCCCTGTCCATGTTTCTAACTGACTCTGACTGTTATTGTTGATCATACAATATCACTTTCTCGGCATTTGACATATGTCGGCGAGCATGTTTCTCTCTACTTTTAAGCTGCTGCATAGCTTCTTTTTTCCAATTTTGTAATACATCAAATGCTGCAGGTCTAGCTTTTTTCTTTAATAATATAGATTCTGAATATTCTATACGAGAAATCTCAAAGCTACCGTTGATTGGCCACTGAAGTTCGGAAGCATGTCTAGTTTGTCTGTGCCAAATATCATTAAACACTATACTACCAATGCCGTACTTACATTACATAGTAAATGCCGGCGACCCCTCCTGTGGTGCTGGACGGCCAAATTCCAAAGATTGTCTGCGGAATAATGCCCTGAAACAGGCAGACAATTTCTCAGGCATATCAGATTTCTGGTGTTACCTGGTCAATAATTGTTCTCGTGAGGACAATGCTCCAAATCAAATAACAGGATACTTAGGAATCAGGGCACGACTCACCTGATCAAAGAACTAAGGGAGGTCCTATCGGATTGCTAAGGACAACAAAGGACCCTCGTGGTTGGTGATTTTGGCAAAACTGCCCGCTTCGATATATGGACCCTCGTGAAGATGCCGTCTCAGACCGCGAGCTCATCGTCCAGGGATTGGATTGTGCAGTTCTATTGAGGTGTTGCGTCTCATCCAAGAAGTGGCCCCCTTTCTCACCGTCCGATCCCGGTCCGATAGCTATGTCAAACTGTTCAACGAGGTGGCATCTATCTTGAGGGTCCCTATTCGGGCACCATCTGTAAAAACAAAAACAAGGAAATATCGAGGCTGAGTACCACAAAAGGAAATACACCAAACATGGGCTATAAAGATTCACAGATCTTTAATTCTGCACAGCTTACAAAGAAATATAGATACAGATAGCTATCTGGCTCTCAACGCCCCACAATGAGTACCAGCTCGTCAGAAAGAGGAGAGAGAGTGCAGGACATTAGAAACATTTGTGCATTTATACATTCCTCAACAATATTATCCAGCCCCGCTACATGTTAATAATCTGTGGTCTAGAGTTTGTGCCGAGTTCACATACAGCTTATACAATAATATGGAGAAGAGTTATATGTGTTTGCATTTCCATTAAGTTACAATGGCGATGTATATTCTCATATCCCACAGTAAACCTTAGTCTATATCCCTTCACAATGTAGTTCCGCCTGTGTCCACGCTTGGCGTTTACGCATCATTGTCTCTGATGTGTATTCGTAGATGAGGCTTGTTAGCGTAGACAATACTAGGACAACAGTTTATACACAGTATAAAGTCTCTTTACCTAGTCTAAACAGTCGGCCCTCGGACAGTCTAACCATTAACAGAACTCAAAGGTCAGGAGGCTTGGTTGCAAGTCAGAAATACAGTCCACCATTTTAGAACAGAGAATCATACGAGCAGAAATCAAAATGGTGGATGATTCTAAAATGGCAGCGAAGTCGAGCCAAAATCAGAACTTTGCAATGCAGTTTTCTTCGCAGAGCGACTAGGCTTAGGCCAATATATATGAAAAGGAGGCACAATATGATCTCCCGTTTAACAACATGCTCAGAGTCAGGATGAGTGGCATTGGGGTGGTTGTATGGGGGTTGAATGATCTGTTCTGTTGGAAATGAAGGGAGGAGGATAAAGAGGGTATGTTTGTTTTTTCAGTTTGTGTGGGAGACTGGGAATTGGGAATAGATCTAGTGAGGATGGTTGGCTGATTGGCACCTATTTTGGAGAACATCATCTGGATAGATGGAAATTGCCGGCTTCAGGTTTCTAGAGTCACCCCAAGAAAAAGAAAAAGAAGAAGATCCAGCACCCATCAATCTTGTGCATTAATCCATGTATCCATCCAACACACCCTTGCATTCATACATGCATCCATCCAATGTACCCTTTAATTCCATCCATGCATCCATTGTCCCACTCATTCAATACATGCACCCAATGCATGCACCTACACACCCATTCATCCCACAACAAATCCATCCATCTATCCACTCATCCACCCATTCATCCAATCGAATACCCCTATCCAGTCAACCACCAATCAAAAAATATAATAATCCACGTACACTTCCATCCACACATCCATCTACCCGTTATCCATCTGTCCGTCTAGCCCACCCATCTATCTACTAAACCTTCTGTCCATTAATAACACCAATCTACCCATTCACCCCACCCATCTACCCATTCATCCCCACCCATCAAACCACTGAATCACAATCCCCATGCATCTGCACACGTATGAAATGCATATTACCTTCTGAAAAATCCTTCAACGGTTGGCTGATTACAAGACTGCACCAGACAAACCACAATAACAGCCTAAATAACTCTACCTCAAAGATTTGTGGGTCACACTTAACAAAGGGAGGGAGAAAACTGAATGGTTTGGGTCATCTGACATTGACATCTGTATACCACATAACAGGAGGACTCCCGTTATAAAAACATAGCGATCTTGCAACTCTGTCCTCTTAGAGAAGAACTCTACTGTCCCTGTATTGTATTGTATAAGGATTTATATAGCAGAGCAAAGACCTGGCGGCATCAAGGCGCTAGAGAGATTGAGTAAGATTACTGCAAGCATTCGAAAAGAAGAATTTTAAGTTGCTTTCAGAAAGAAGCAAAGACTGGGATGCCCTGAATCTGGTGAGGTAGAGCATTCCACAATGATGGAGCAAGCACAGAGAAGGATCTGTCTCCAGCTCGCGCCCACTGAAAGCGGGGAACGACCAGCAGAGACTTATTAGCTGATTGGAGAGACCTGTTAGGATGGTAGGGTGAGAGTCTGGACTGGAGAAACTCAGCCCAGCCATGATAGATAGCGCAATGATCAATACATACAATTTTGAACTTCAGCTGTCTACTAGCCCTAGAGAGCAGTGAGGTGCTTCCTATATAAAAGGGGATAGAGGAAGGACTATGTTCACTAGATTTCAAATACGGGGTCACCAGATTGTGTCCCCAGTGATATAAATGCAAACAATGCTCAGAACATGATGTAAAAGTATATTTTGCATGAATACCGCCTGATAGTATACGTTGCCCTAAGCACATTCGCATTGCACTATACATCACATTGAATGAACCTGAAACAGGCTGACTACACCGCCATTTTGAGTTATCCACCATTTTGATCACCTCTTGCTTTCTGTCCCATGTTCAGAATTGTGTTTTCGGCTCCAGCAGACCAAAATGAACTTTGTACTGTTTCCATGATGTCAACTTAGATAAGAATGTTGAAGCTGCTAAAGTGGATTGTATGTCCTACACTGGGAAACCTTGGAGCTAAACAAAAGCTGTACAAATCAGTAATTTAGATACCATCTGTTCCAATAGTGCCTTGCCCGTTCAAACAGCAAAGTAGAATGATGAATAGTTGAACGTGCTCTTCTTGCAGAAATCTTTGTTTTCGCTCCATGAAACTAAGCTGACTTTACACTCAAGAACAAATGATAGACAAATATAAGCAAGATAAATAACGATTGTTACCTTTGTGTCTTATGTTTGGAAAACATGTGATATATTTAAGGGAAAACAACAAACTATGTAAAGATGTTTAAACTTGAATTAGTTATGTGGAAAGGCTATGAAGCCTACGTAAATGTATTACACAAAGAGGGGCTTGACGATGCATAAATACGTGTGTTTTTGAAATTTCCAGCTCTCTCTCATCTCATTGTGTTTGCTTGCACACATTGCGGGGTGTCGAGAGCCAGACAGCTGCCTGTTAATAAATAGTAACTTGTACCTTTGGACTTGTGACTGGCGTATTTCTAGTATGTCGTATTAAGCCTCGATATTCTTTAATCTTTCAGATGGCGCCCGAATAGGGACCCTCAAGATTGATGCCACATCTCTAGATGAAGATGTCGCCGGCTTATTTAATGTATTGTAAGCATGGCCTATGAGCTATCGTATTTAATGCTATTTGGCACAGACAGACAAGACACGTTTCCGAACTTCAGTGGCCAGTTTTTGGTAGTTTTGAAATTACCCGCCTAGAGCATTTAGAATCTGTATTGTTGAGAAAAAAGGCTAGGCCTGCAGCATTTGATGCAGTTAGAGATTGGAAGAAGGAAGCTATGCAGCCACTCAAAAGTAGAGAAAAGCAAGCACATGACGAATGCTGAGAAAGCATTATTGCATGATTAGCAGAATCCGTCAGAATCCATTAGAGGTATGGACAGGGCTTTCCAACTAGATGTGCAAAAGTTGTATCCCAGGTTTTTCTTACACCAGACAAATTAATCCATAAATTATTGAATGAACGTCAGACTGTTTCAACTGCACCGCCTCCTCTTGTTGTTCCACTTCCTCCCGTTGTTGTTCTCCCTCCTGCACCTCCATCCGTGCCAACAGTTGCCGTCCCCATAATTCCGTCTGCACCGGCAGCGGTAATGCCTCCGCTGACTATTGAAAAAGAATTGTATGAACCCTCTTTGCCAGGTGGTTCTGCTCCACCCGTAGTGGTTGAAGGGGTGGGAGCTGATCCAAGAATAGTGACTCGTGGCACAGTATCTAAAGACAGATAGAGAGAATCGTATACATGGGCTAAAAAGTACATAGAAGAGGGTGATGAATCAGCTGTTTTAGTTGCGATTTCTGATCAAGGGGGTATTCCTGAACAGAATATTTTGATAGAACGGATGGGAACGTATTTAGTTGCTATATGGAGTGATTTGACGGACATGAATGTCCCACAGGGGTTGAGGGATTCGAATGTCCTTGCCCACTCAAGGCACACTGCGGAAAATGTACATAACTATGTAGAGTTTAAAAAGGAGCTACATAGGTTACAGAAAGATGGGATGGATGATAATGGATGGCAGGCTTTATATGTGTAGAAGCGATTTCTTCCTCCATTAAAACCAATGAGTGAAGAAATGCGCATTTGCACAAGAGACGCACTTAGATCGATTTCGGATGTTTCAATTTCTCCCATTGAAGTGCATGACACGTTTAGTCAGTATGCTCTGGCAATGCAAAGGAAAGTGTTACAGGTGATGGGTGAATATTTACAAGATGAATTTATGAAGAAAAGGAATGTTGTCCCTCAGATTTGATGGTTATTTATAAAAGAGCATTTTTGCCCAATACTGCATTGACTTCTTTGTCACTTGATTTAGCCTTGTTGCTTAATAGACGTTCAGATTTGCCTACTTTACAATTGCCGATGATGGAGGTTCCTCCGGTATTTGTTCCGAAAGTAGAGATTGCTAATAATCCTGCAGCAGGAACAACTGCCACCACTATTGAAGCGCATTATGTCTCACAGTTTGTCCATGTCCCATTTTCTAGACAGGAACTGAATACCATTAGGCAATCAATTCCAGATATTAGGAAGAATCCAACAGGATTTTATAAAGAAATTGAATCTGTCTTGCATTCGTCAGTTTTCACGCTGGGTGATATAGATTTATTGTTTCCCGTGATCTTTCGTGCTGATTTATGGAAGCAGATTAGAACTATAGATGATCAGGCAGGGATGGGTGATACATGGGATGCCTTAGTACGAGCCGATGGGGAAAGGAATGCAAGTGAAAAACCGCCACAGCTGATATTGATGTTGCCAGACAGAATAGTGACTAAATTAAAAACTCGGTGCCTGAAAAAATAATTATATGTGATAAGCTTACGGCTTGCATGCAAGGGAAATAAGAAGGTGCAACAGAGTATTTGAACATATTTGAGCAAGTATTTTCATATTTTAGTGGTCAAGATTTAAGTACAGGGCCAGGAAGAGGCTATTAGTGATATGTTTGTGTGTGGATTGTTGCCTGAAATCCAATCACAGATCATGACTTCTAAGAGTGCGTGGCAGGCAAAATCACAATCTGAAGTGTTACACATGGCTCAGTATTATGTATTATGAAAATAGGATTAATACAGAGAAGGAGAAGGTGCAAAAGAAGAAGGGAGACCTGCAGACCAGAGTGTTTTTGCAATCGATAGCTAGAGGAGCCAGAGGTGGGAATACACAGTTCAGAAGCCAATTTACACCACAGGGTGGCACACAACTGGGTCCCGTACACATTAACGAGTGTGCTTATTGTAGACAGGAGGGTTATTGGCGAGCACAATGCCCGATCCTACAGCAGAGATCAAATAGTACGTATGGTGCCATGGGTAGACGATCCAGAGGCCGTCCTGGGATAGGGGGTCCTGGTGGAAATCAGTTTGCACAAAACCAACAGACACCATCACAAGATAATCAGCAACAGAGTGTTAGTAGTGGGAATATTTTTGATAATCCTTTGAATATCTATTTTTCTGAGGATTTTGCATCTGACGCTATACTGTTCCGTTAGGACAGCCGGAAGCAGGGTCTGGAACCGATACCTATTCCCGTCGATCAGAAAGGGCCCTACGTTGAAATGGAGGTGGGGAATAAGGAGCATCTATTTTTGATAGACACAGGAGCACAGAAGTTTTCTATTGGTCATTCACGGGTTCCAGATATTCCACTGTCAGGGCAGAACAACATTTCTGTAGGCTTCTCTGGTATGCCAGTGGTTAGTCCGGTCTCTCGGCCGGAACCAATTTCACTGGGACAATTTACTGATTCTTGTCCATTGCTATTGATGACAAATTGTGGCGAAACTTTGTTGGAATTGAATTTATTAAAGACATTGACTGCTGTGATTTACTGTTCTCCAGATGGAGTGTATTTAATGATTTCACCCCAACAAACTTCTGTTCCACAATTTTTGTCTATGCTCCGACATGTTTATGGGCAGTTAATGACAATGATGTTGGAATTTTACAGGTTGAGTCAGTTAAAATTGTGTTGAAACCAGGTGTTAAATTGCAGGGTATTCCGCAGTATAAGATTTCGGTCGAAGGTGAGCAGGCTTTGAAAAATATTATTTCTGATTTGGTGACCCGAGGTTTAAGTGAAGAAATTGCAGGGAGTGTGTGTAATAGTCCAATTTTACCAGTCTATAAGAAAGGGGATAATGTGATTCCTTTTAGTTTTATTATTGATTTGCGCGCAATTAATAAGATGGTTGCTTCACAGTTTCCGATTGTACCCAATGTCACCACAATTCTGACTATGATTCCAGCCACGGCTACACATTTTTTTGTAGTGGATTTGAAAAACGCTTTCTTTTGAATCCCTTTGCATGTTAAGAGCAGATATTTGTTTGCGTTCACACTAGGGGGACGCTCGTTCACATTTTCTTGTGTGCCGCAAGGGCACACCTAGAGTCCAAGTATCTATAGTAGAGCGTTGAAAGAGCAGCTTGATACGCACGAGTTGCCTTCCGCTTGCACGTTGTTGCAATATGTTGATGATCTACTTCTAGCTGATGATTCTGAAGATGCCTGCAATGAAGGCACTGTGTTGCTGCTAATTCATTTAGCAGTACATGGGCATAAGGCTTCATTGAAGAAGTTTCAGTATTGTCGACAGGCGGTCGCCTATTTCGGCTATCTCCTTGTAAGGAGGGAAGAAGACTGACACCTGAACGGATACAAAGCATCTCTGATATGTCTGTCCCAAATACCCAGAAAGAGGTCAGAGCTTTAATAGGAATGGCCTCATATTGTAGACAGTGGATCCCACATTTTTCGTTCTTGATAAAAAGCTATCTTGGCACGGACAAAGAAGGACATTTTTTTGCCTTTACCATGAAACATGGATTGCCAGAACGTTTTTGATTTGCTTAAGGCTGCGTTGTGTTCAGCACCAGTTTTGGGCACACCAAATTATTAAAAAGGCTTTGTTTTGTATGTGCATGAATGTGATCGATGTACTTTGGCTGTTTTGACACAGTAAAATGGGGGCAAGAATAGGCCGTGTGGCAATTTTTCCTTCCCGTTAGACCCTGTTGCATGCGCTTTGCCAAGATCTTTGAGAGCTATAGCTGCTGCTGCTGCATCCGTGAAACAAAGTGAGGGTATGGTTTTAGGTAATTCTTTAACCGTGATGGTACCCGACTCCGTAGACGTTCTATTAAACAGAACACAGACGCAACATCTCACATCAGCTCGACTAACAAGGTACGAGCTGATTCTATTTGCTCTGCATTTTAAAATTAAGAGATGTTGTTCATTGAATGTGGCTGAACTATTGCTTTCTCCACAAGAGAAGGATTGCAGTGACGAAATATAACATGACTGCCTCTTTATTACACAACAAGAATCAAAGGGCAGAATTGATTTAATTGATACACCATTAAAGAATCGACAAGGGGAGCTATTGTGTGATGGCTCCTGTTTTAAACTACCGGATGGTACATCTACCGCTGCTGATTCAATCAGCACATTAAGCACTGTTGTGGAGAGTAAACAAATTCCACATAGCTCTGCGCAAGCTGCAGAGATTATTGCATTAACCAGAGCTTGTGAAATTTCTGTAGGGCTTATTGTAAATATATATACAGATAGCCATTAAGCATTTGGAGTGGTTCATAATTTTGGTCGACTATGCGCTGAGAGAGGATTCTTGACCTCACATGGAACAAAAATTCAACATGGCACTCTGATAGTCCGGTAGCTATCAGCACTTGCGCTTCCTACCCAACTACCAATTATGAAGTACGCTTCACATCAGAAAGTGACAGATGATGTAGGACAAGGAAATGCTTTTGCTGACAGAATAGCCAAACAAACTGCTATTGATTTGCACTCAGAAATGTACATGCTCGATTCAGCAAGATGGGTTACTGAGACTTGTATGATGGACGAATGGGTTAGCAGTGTAGAAGAAATTCAGGCTGAAGCTACGCCAGAAGAAATCAAACAGTGGGCTGAGGGTTCAGCGGGTCTAGACGATGAGGGTTTTTGGGTGGTAATGAGAAGCAAGATATTGAGTATCCGTATTTGTCTCATTATTGTGACCAGTTGACTCACAACTTGGGTTTGATTCACCAACAGGTACGAGCAGCCCTCCCTGTAAAATGAGAGGGTCCAGGTCATCGACTTCGACCTGGTCAGTGGGTCCTATTGAAGAATTTCGAGAGGGGCACCTGTCTTACACCTCATTGGAAAGAACCACATCAGATCATTTTGGCTATGCAAACTTAAGTACGAGTGACCGGAAAGAAACACTGGATCCACGCGACACATGTGAAGAGGATTCCTTTTCCTCTGCCCTATGACGAAGGGGAGGGGAAGGGAATTGATGATCCTGACACTCATAACGATCCTGCTTTCAGCGACACCAAGGGTGTCACGTAAATTCTTCCTGGGCCCGTGAGGCTTGGAGAGATTGTTGCTTCTTCTTTGGTAGTCCTTCCTGAGCCTGTGGGGCCTGGGGAGATTGCTTCTTCCTCTTCAATTTCTTCTTCACCATCGATTGATCTTGTTTCTGCTTCTTCATCTTCTTCATGAAACTATGAAGCTTTGTTCACTGACCATTCCATACCCGGTGTCTCAAGGTACAATCTGCGACCACGAAACAGGATTTAGATTTAGAGTTTGCTGACATTACATTAATGTAAATATTTTAGGAAAGTGCAGCTAGGATTCTGTGCCCAGAAGAAACCCCTAAGAAACCAATGTTGATCCAGTCCCTCGTCATTCCTCTGCTGCATACGATAAGAGACAGGGACCAGCAAAGTTACCTTCAATCAAGATAGGACACGTGGTCAAGTGCCACCCACAGATGAACTAAAAAAGCCTAACAGTGAGGGTTCTTAACAGACACTGAAAAACTATGCCTGTGTTGGGTCCACTTGTACTAATAACGATACTGATAGTTTTGCTGATAATAAGTCCACCCATCGAGGGCCATGGTTCCGTAGCACCAAATGTATACAGATCCCAATAACAGCTTGTATTGTAATTACACTGACACACATTTTTTCGTATCTGGAGAGTGCACATCTGCTTGATATTTTATTGCCAACTGCAAGTGTCTCCACCATATGTGCATTCGCACACTCTTCATCCTCGAGACCTCCAACATAGAGGGAGTTATCACAACAACACCCTCTTGATGATTATGAACACCACACATGCCATTCTAAATAAGACCAGTTGTTGGATATGTTCACATCTGCCAAAAACATGGGGAAAAAGGATTGGGCTGGTATATACATCCTCTCCCTCTAACTACTGCTTGTTATGCTTCTCTTAGGGCATTATTCTTTGGCCGATGGAACGATAGTGTCACTGGGAATTTTGATGGGACTAATCACAACGAGTTTGAAAAACGAGTTTTAGCACCTTTAGGGTGTTCGCTGTTTGCAAATAGGAGCAAGCTAAATGTTGCTTCTATTAGGCCTTCTGATAGACTTTCCGGACCTTTCCAATCAATGATTGACATTAAAATGGCTCCCATAGGTAATAGGGATGCCATGCCTCCTTCCTATACCCTTAACCATAGTCCATACTCTGTTCCATTTTGCATACAAAGAGAGGGTTCCCAGCCAATGGGTATATTTGAGGGATGTATGAATACTGCTGTACTAACCAGTGAGGGTAGGCCTCTGTATGTTGGAGATCTTGTTTACTTTGTTTGCGGTAATGAAGCATATCCATGGTTGCCAAGAGACTGGGAGGGTACTTGTTATTTAGGAATACTGTTACCAGGTGGATATGTCACCACCATTGCTGAAGTTTCTAGAACTCGTCCCAGGCAGGATGAGGAGGGTGACACTCCCTCACAGATTCTGGGTGACGTTGCTAAATCATTTGTACCATTTTGGGGACAGATAATAAACTCAAAAAGATACTAGGAAATTGGCGAGGGTTTTAGAGAAAACCATCAATGAAACCACTGACATCCTATATAATATGACAATAGCGCATGTCCCTTGCGGAGTCCCACAAGGCTCATGCGTATCACCTACGCTCTACAATGTCTTTACTACACCACTCTTTGATATTCTTGACCATCTGGGTGTCACCTACACAAATTATGCGGATGACACCCAGATACTCATCCCTATCACTGGTGACTATGTAACTGATGTCAAAGCTCTTAATGCAGTCTACTCCGTCATCCAGGCGTGGATGGCCCACCACGGTCTCTGCCTAAATGATGAGAAAACTGAGCTACTCATCCTAGGTTCTCAATCCAAACTTGCAAACCTTGACAGCAACTATGATGCCTTCATCATTGATGGTAACATTATCAAGGTCACTAAGGTCACTAAAACACTCAGTATTTATCTAGACTCGACCCTCTCTCTCACTAGACATACCAACTCAGTAGTTTCAGCATCTGCGCACACGTGCAAACTAATCACTGCTTGCCGCCCCTTCCTATCTATGGACAAGTGCTTGATCCTTGCCAGAACTCTCATCTTATCCAAAATTGATTACTGCAATGCCCTTTACCTGGGAACTAGTCAGAAAAACATTGACAAACTTCAGGTAACCCAGAATAACACCATCAGGGCTGCTCTTAATATACCTAGGTGCACCCACATCTCCTCCACTAGACGCAACTTACGATGGCTCCCCATCTCACGGCGCATTGCCCTCAAAACACTGGTTCTTAGTTACAAAGCACAGAACAATGCTGCACCGGCCTACCTGTCAGAGCGATTCACACAACACACAGCCCACAGACCCCTAAGATCTGCACAAGCTAATACACTCATCATTCCTAGCTTCAAGCTCCAGACTGCCGGAGGCTCGAGCTTCCCAGTCCTGGCAGCCAAGCTCTGGAACTCACTTCCCAATGATCTCAGGAATGTCCCCTCCCTTCAATCCTTCAAAAATAGAGCAAAACAATGGCTTTATGAGCAAGACAAAGCTTCAGCCTCCTTTTTGTAAACACTCACTGCATGCTGTACCAATCCTATCACTTCTGTATATATTGGGACGACTAACTACCTTGTAAATATATGTATATTTCTTTGCCCTATGTATATTTATACTTTGTAATATGTAACTGCCTTCTTGTAACTGCCTTTCTGTAACTTCTCATTGTAACCCTTCCAAACATGCGCCCTGATGCCCGTGGGCAGGCTGCGCAATATAAATAAACAAATACAAATACAAATACAATAGAGCAAAGGACTATTAGATTAGTGGCTCTCTAAAATAGGATGGTGCTAGACATCATTCTAGCTGAGCGTGGTGGAATGTGCAAAATGGTGGGATCCGCGTGTTGCGATTTTTGTACCCGATTCCTCCCCCACCATATTTAAGGCAATTAAGAAATTGCACACCTTGTGTACTGAGTACATGTTCCAGAGGGAAACTGGGATATTGGCACATGGTTCTGGGACTTGGTACGATCTTGAGGCTGGAAAATATTTGCAGTCCTAATGGTGATCCTAGGCATTTAACTGTTTTTCTGTTGTTGCATAAAGTGTCTTCCTGTCATCTGTTACATGATAGGGGGAAGTTGTGCACAAGCAGTTGGTAAACTAGAACCTAAGACACATAGGCCGGAAAAAATTACTAATGCCTTGGTAATGCAGGACATCGCCATAAAGGAATTAATGGCGATCAATGTTTTTAAGATAGCGATTCAGGATACTCTGATGATGATGCGTGCTTTTCAGATGATGCTAATGTTTGAGTAATGCTCTTGGCTTAGGCCAAAAGGAGGGTTTGTAAAAGTATATTTTGCATGAATACCACCTGATAGTATACGTTGGCCTAAACACATTCGCATCGCACTACAAATCGCATTGAATGAACGTGAAACAGGCTGACTATGCTGCCATTTTGAGTTATCCGCCATTTTGATTGCCTCTTGCTTTCTGTCCCATGTTTCGAATTGTGGTTTCGTCCTCAGCAGAGCAAAATGAACTTTGTACTGTTTCCATGATGTCAACGTACATTAAGAATGTGGAAGTTGCTAAAGTGGATTGTTTGTCCTACACTGTGAAACCTTGGAGTTAAACAAAAGCTGTACTAATCAGTAATTTAGATACCATCTGTTCCAATAGTCCCGTGTCGGTTCAAACAGCAAAGTAGAATGATGAATAGTTGAACGTGCTCTTCTTGCGGAAATCTTTGTTTTCGCTCCTTGAAACTAAGCTGACTTTAAACTCAAGACCAAATGATAGACAAATATACGCGAGCAAAATTACGAATGTTACCTTTGTGTCTTAAGTTTGGCAAACATGTGAAATATATAAGGAAAAAAATTATCTATTTAAAGATGTTTAAAGATGAATTAATTATGTGGAAAGCCTATGATCCCTAGGTAAATCTATTACACGAAGGGCTGGACGATGTGTCCGGAATTGTTGAAAACTTTTATGAATACATGTGTTTTTGAAATGTCCAGCACTCTCTCATATCACGGTGTCCACTTGCACACACTGCAGGTGTTGAGAGCCAGACAGCTGCCTATTAATAAATAGTTCATTGTACCTTTGGACTCGTGACTGGCGTATTTCTATTATGTGTTGTTAAGCCTCGATATTCTTGAATCTTTCAATGAGAGACACTAAAATTTGTTGGAAAACCTTCTACCCCAGACTGACCCCATAACAGGGTGAACAGTGCTTAATTAGTTTTAATATGCAACCGTTGGAGCTGCATTGAACTGGGGATGTTCTTATCTTATTGAGCCCACAGTTGAATGTGCAGCTACTGCAGTCTTTTGCCATCTCTTTATTTCTTTGCTGGGGCATATCATAAGGTAAAGGGCATCCCATGTGGAGAAGGTTGTCCAGGAAGTAAACCAAACCAATCCCAACCAAGAACCATCATAGAGCCAATGCACCCCAGGAAACACACTGACAAAGGACCACGCAATCAAAAGCGGACACATCTGAGCCGCACAGGCCTGCATCCCCAAAAACGCCTGCCATGATTGGCAGATGAATTAACTTTTTCTTTCTGAACATGTCTTGAATAGATCAGCTCTAGCCACATGAATTGTTGTCTGTGTGGTCAGATGAGTATCGGGCACACTGTATAAATGAATGGCCCTAGGTTGAATTCTAGTACAACCTGTTGATTTTCAATTTGCACTAATTGCTGTTTTGCACCTTAATTTGCTATGTTTGCACATTGGAGCCAGGTTTTGCACATTAGGAGCCTGAACCATTTTTTTTCTTGTACGGTAAGTATGGTTTTTGTGGACCATTCTGTGTAAAACCCCCTCCGTCGAATCATAAAATCGACTTTGCAGGACTTTTCAGACCTTGCGGGCAGTTGATCGCCTTGCGCGAGACTCCACGCAGAGTGTGGGTCAGGCCTGCTAAGAGATCTAAATAGGGGCCGAGACATGCATATTTACCAATCTCCACGCAGAATGAGGAAGAGCAATGCATTACGTGGGCGTGTTGAGGGCGGGTATGTGTGAGGAAATTGCGCTCCCAGCACCACACAAGAACAAGCGTTTTCATAGATCTGATCGCACAAAATCACTTTGGGGAAATCAGCAGGCAAAACTCCGGATCACACCGCCAAGTGGACGAAGGCGTAAGGCCCCAATTGCATAGGAATCACGGTGCAAAGGTAAGGTCCGATCTGGAATTTAGGGGTGCATGCATGCAGTTGGGGTACCGTTTGCAGTTAGGGGTGTGCGCATGCAGAGTAGCAGGGTGCAGCCGCAGTTTACTGGGGTTCACCCACAGATTGACCATAGAATTACCTGAGTTATGGAAAATGTTGCGCAGGTTGTCGGGGTGCTGTTAACAATTACGGGGATCCCATGCAGCGTCGCTGAGGTGCTGGCTTGGTTGAGGGGGACCCCAAGCCGTATTAACGGGGTGCATGAGATTTCAGCTGAGGAGCCACAAAAGTAGGTGTATGTGGCTGGATTTGGTTTGCGTGGGGGCGTGTCGGGGGCGTTCCGACCGCTACCTGCGCATAGGGTTACTTTGCAGGAAACATTCCATGAATATGCAGAGTGCGCACAAAATCTTATGCGCGTAGGCACGCTCAAAGCCGTTCTCGGTTCAGGATCTTTGAACAGTTTTGCATGAAACAGGCCTTAAATGAATGATGTAAATCAGAAGTATTACGTCTCTAACCCACTCTCCTTCCTGAATAACCGACTCACAACTAACTAATGGAACTTTTAGCGCAGTGCAAAGTGAGTTTGCACTGCCAACAAACTCCCCAATTCACAGAGTCAATGCAAAGTCACTTTGCATTGCAAAAATACTCTTTGCACCGTGATTTAGGCCAATTTAGCCGGGTGCAAAGACCACTTTGCATCAGTGCAAAGTCGCTTTGCACGACGCTACACATTCCATGAATCAGTCACTAATCACCGTTCTTTTGACGCTGCACACAGACCCCCTGCACTCCGTCTAAAGATGCCAAGTTAACCTTGCCTGAGCCCTCACCAAAGTGCACGTCTTTAGGTCTGTCGCACACATCCACCCTCTCATCCCACAGGTAAGACGGAAACCCAAGTGTGATCGACACAATGCACAGAATCACACCACCCTCAGGACTCTGGTACTTCAGGCCTGCACCAATCAACACCGTGGGTTTTGCACCTGCCTCCCCCTTGAGCCCACTAGCAAGCCGTAACCCTCCTGATTTCTAGAAGGGCCACGCACGAGGCTGCCAAAAAGGAAGAGGTGCGCTATGCACGTCCTCTTTCTCTTACCTTCCATGCGCCCATGCACAGAGCAGCCCACTCCCCCACCCGCTATGCGATTCCCGCGCTCCCCTCCCCCAGGTGGCGTGATTTCTGCCCTGCAGGCCGCAGTGTGCAGGAACAGCCAGCGCCGGCCTCCATCACGTCGCACAGCACAGAAGCGACGCCGCCATAGCACGAGGTTGCACATTGTCTGCATGCACTGACGACATGCCGTCTGCTGTGGCGCCCCCTCCAGTGAGAATTCTCCCCGATGTGGCCTCTTAGCACGGAGGCATTCGCCCCCGGTGCACCCCCTCCATCCAGCACGGCGTGGCAGCCAGACCTGTGAGAAAAAAATGTGTTGTAAAGATTAAGGACTAATCTTCTGTGAGCCAAGTCTTCCAGCTCTCAGGGGCTGTGGAGATTGAGGGTTAATCCTTCTGTGCAGAGGGGGGTGTCGAGGGTCAGCATGTCTCTGACAGGGGGCACCTCTCTCAAGCGTCATTCTCTGTCTGAAACAGGCATGGCGCTGCAGACTGCTGTCTAGCCGAGTGTGAGGATGACAGACTTTAGGAATCTGGGGTCTGGGCTTACCCTACTGTCCCCTGTTAACATAGGGATGGGATGTGCAGCTCAGGAATTGCTACGAAAGAGGTGGATTATGGGCCAGATTCATGGAAATGTGCACAAAAATCCTGCAGCGGCCGCGCGCCCAGAACTACACGGCACGAGCCTGCGTGCAGATGAAAAAATGTGCGCCCCGCGTATTCATAGAATTTACTGCGCAAAGTAAATGTATTTGTAAGTCATCTCCGGAACAGCCCTGTCACGCACCCATGCAAAGCAAAAATAGCCAGGAAAGCTACCTCTGCGTGCTCCCCTAAGCACAAATACACAAACCCTTTAAACAGTGCGTGGGGTCCCTCGCAGGCAGGCCTGCATCTCGGGGACCCTGCACTGGGTCCACTGTAACTGTATCTGGCACATCAACAACATCCGTATGAAACATCATAACTCGGATGAAATCTCGAAAAATCTGCGTACGAAACCCTGTAACCGTCCCTGCACCCCTAAGTTGGATCGGAACCCTGTTTGCGTACACGCACCCCAAAAAATCTGACATGCAAACCCACCTCTGCGCTGCCATCCCTATGCATAAGCTAACTTACGCCTGCCTACGGGTGGCAGACAGTATGATGGAATTGCATGGCCATTTCCCAGCCGAGAGGTTGCACGATTGAATCCATGAATACATCGCGTGCCACGCAATTGTGGGCGTGCACGAGACTACCTGCAGGCCATCCCTCGGAACGCCCACTAATTCGCAAGTTCTTCCCCATTTCTGGTGTTCAGCCCCCTTCCCAGCCCTCTGCGCAAGCCACACCTACACTCTGCGTGGAGTCTCGTGCAAGGCCCTCGATGGCTCGCAGAGACGGGCCGACCCTGCGCAAACTCCACATCCAGGAAAAGTACTGCGCTTTTGATTCAGTGAATCAACGAATGCGGATTTGCACACAGTTTGGCGCACAAGTACCCTTTTTTCCACACAAATATTTCCATGAATCGGGCCTTATGTGTTTATTGTTCTCAGAAGAGCCCAGCAACTGCCTAAAAGGGGCCAAAACTCCACAACATTGCAGGAACCACCACAGATTGTGGGAAGGGACCAAAGACTGCACAGGCAGCAGGTTCAGAGCTTAATTCTCAGCAGGGAACCTGCATACTGAAGGCCATACTAACATGGTTGTGTCTTCTGGGTCACACACTTATCCATGCAATAACAATTGTCCTTTCATGGCTTTTTGGGGCTAAGGTTCCAGGTATGTCATTTCCCCAACATTCCAGGGGTAGCGGAAGTGACATCACATGAACCTTGAGTATTTGTCATTGACAGTGCACACTAATGGTTCAGGGTACGTAACTGCTTGACACTTAATAGGTAATGTGTTTTTGAAACTTAAGGTGCAGGGGAGAAAAAGTGGTCTTGGCACAAAACCAGAATTGCTGAAAGAAGAGGAAGTAAGAGGATCCAGATTGGGAGCCCTCCCGTCCCCTGCACACTGTATAATATTGTCAACAAAGACATTCAATAAATTACATACAATTTTGCATATGCAGTATGATCAGTAATAATCAAAAGGAATCTCAATATGAAGAAGGTAGAGAAATTTAATTTTGACAAGAACAATGTACAATAGTCATTATTGACTGTCGGTCAATAGGCATCAAAAATGCAAAACATAGCAAAGAAAAGTATCCATAAATTAGACTGTGCTTGGCTGACGTGTTTCGAGGTGAAATCTTCTTCTTCTTGAGCCTATTAGCACTATGACACAAATGAACTGGTCAACAGAAAGTGGAGAAAAGAAAGGGGGGGGTTTAAAAAAGAGAAATTGATATTTTCCATAATTCTGTATAACGAGCAACACATAACACATGTTAGGAGAGAAATAAAACCAGTGCCGCTAATTAAAAAGCAATGCTTTAAAGAAATGGTCAAGTGATAATTCTCTACCAAACTGTACATTCAATGCATAGTTCCTAAATCACATATTTCTACTAGCCACTGTTATGGAGAAGGAGGACCCGGTGAGCACCAACTCAATAGAACACTAATTAGGTGGACAATCCTGTTGAACTAAGAGTAATGAGGAATAGACTTTCTAGAACTCGTTCAACCAAAGTAGTGAAAATAGAGACTTACTCATGTAAATGTCCCAACGGGCATTCAAATGCACGGAAGTATGAGTGACCGCAGATCTATGGGGCGTCAATATGTGGAGCTTCTATATTTTCATTTTAGTGAAAAGCGGCATGCGCTCCCTAGTAGAAATGTGATATAAATGTGCATTACATTTTCGAAGAAACTAAATGTTTAGATAAAGCACAAAACATGTGTGTTTAAATTCATTACCTGGTGTGGACTGAAGGAGACTAGTCAAGGGTAATAGCATAGAACATGCTTGTCGCTTCAACATTGGTCGCAGGAAGCGTTAGTAGCTAAATATAGAATGGAGCGTTGTTCCATACAGTGGCCCATGTGGGTTATCTGTGGACAAGTGGACACATAACGTCATTGGCGAATTCGCTCAAAAAGTGATTCTGGATGCTCCGTGAGAACGGAAACATTACCTGTCTCCAAGCGGCATTCGTTGTTTCCAAAACAGGTTACGCTCAGGGAAGCGTAGTGGTTGCCATAGAAATTCAAGTCAGCGAATCAGGTGATGTTGATCGTGATACGCTAATGAGCACGTAAGGCTAAGGGAGTGATGAAGATAAAAAGCGGACTAAACAAAAATGGATGTTCAAGTCCGAGGTCCATCTTGTGACGGGCAATCTTCAGTAAACAGTAGTGTGAAACTTAAATAAGTGTTCTAAGTAGGTGTGAAGCGGGTGCTCCTTCTCGAAGACCAATTATCACATAATCGTTAATTACAAAGAATATTTAATTGTGAAGCGCACCAAGTGTCACCTAACGACGAACTCGCCGTTGTTATACCGATTAATCATGTGTGCCGGTACCATTCATGTAAAGAGATGAACAAGTCATTGCATTGATAATTATGTTCTTCATCAAAGCTACATCAATTATATACAGATGGAGGTGACCGCAGTCAGCTGGCCACTCATGCATTATGATTTAAGGAAAAAGTATCAGTAGTTCCAATTAACATTGAATGTACCGTACAAAACAATGGTGTGAGCAATTGCTCAAGGTAACACACTGGCTAGTCACCTAAATGTGTGGAACATGAACCTTGACCTCTGACATTTGACCACACCCCGAAGTGGCATCATGGAAAGCGATGGAACATGAACTTTCACCCCTTGACAAAACAGAAATTGGCATCACATAGCATTGTTCCTAAGTACACTACGAAAAATATGGTTATATCACAGCAATGTGATAAATATTTCATACAAGAATGGATCGCTATATGCATCGTTAACATCAGTGTGTACAGACCCATATTACCAACATTACTGTGAATGCAAGCAGACGTCCAAGGCCAAATGATAATGATGTGCTATTATATAGCACTTATGCTTAAGCACTTTATATAGATCAAATATACAGACAATATCACACAACATGTGTTGGTACTCATTTATTGACCTCAGAAGGATGAAAGGCTGAGAACCTTTGTCAGGATTTGAACCTGCAACCTGCAGATCACACACACATTCCAGCAGCGAGCACTCAACCCACTAAGCTATCTTACCAGCTATAGCTATCTTACTAGCTATAGTAAAAGGAGCAGATACATGTCTGGATGTTCTCAAAGTCAGAAAGCAAATTGCACTCTGTAGTGGACACGATTAAACTGGTAACTGCCATTTAACAGCAGGCCAGTTCATCTGCAGGTCTGGTGCAAAGTTGGCCACATGTCGAGCCTGCGTGGATCTACTTTTAAGGCTTCAGAGGTTGGCAAAATACATACCATTGGGAGGGTTCATAACTGTGTATTAAAGCATTTAGAGTAGCACCGGGAAAGCAGCACCCTCACGCGGCATCCCGTACTCTGGGCACTCATTACCTCATACATTCATACATGCAAACAAACATCAGGGAGATAGGAAAGATAGACACGTTAAAGAAAATGCATTAATTGTGACACCATACAATCAAGGGCCACTTTATGTGCTATGGTCAAACATTTCTACACTGTACACAAGCTTTTAGGCAGACGGATTTTGTCAAGTGATCAAGGACTCCGAGATGGAATGCCTTAAAATGATCGTAACAGAGACAACGGCAGATTAAAACATGCTATAACTACCACTTACAAAAAGCAAAATACATAGTCTGGAATGGATGCTTATTTTACTCTAAATGCTGTTTGGAAGTTTTTGTCTGTATTGTGAATTTGAGGTGTTTAAGAACAGACTAAATCAGTGACTTACCCCCTGAAGTGTGCCTGAAATAAACCTTTAATGAGTCTAGCAATTATTGTACAGAATTCCAGCAATACAAATTATTTGTATTTTCCAATTTTTTCTGATTTATGGTCACTGTTACACTTGTGGAACCCCCTTTTTTTAAGAGGCCTGAGCAAGAAAGCCAGTCACTCCAGAAACAAAGAGCCACATGGTGCTGGCCACAGCCCACTTACTTCCATTTCTTTTTTAAAAAATAGGAAAAAAGTTTTCCTTTTTTTATGGGTAGCAAGGGAGACCATAGGGGTAGCAAAGGAGACCCTGGGGGTCGCAACTGCGACCCCTGGCGATCCCAAAATGACGTCCCTGTAAGGTGCACTCCAGGACAAACCCTTGGCTGCACGTGTGCTCAAATTGTTGACATGCAGTCTCAAAGACTCCATGCCCGCTCTTCACTCTAACTGCGATTCATGTAACACATGGAGCTACTTGTGGAGTGACCCTAAACTGTGCATTGTCTGCACTTTCAGACAATATATTGTAATTTGCTCTTTTGACCTATCATGCATCACTCGTTCTCTGTCTCTCTTCACTCTCTCTCTCCAGGTACGAGTCCTGCTGTCAAGCGCACATTTTCTGGAGGCCCTCCAGCCATTACTGGCAGTGGTGCAACCAGAGAAAAACAAGAAATTGTGGAGGGGGAGGCGGGCGGGGAGGTCGTTGCTACTGTGAGTTGTTTTGCTATTAAAGGTAGAGTGCGAGCAGAGGCCTCCCAAGAGGCGGAGCCCATTGTCATTACGTGGGTCCTGCAGGAATGTTACCAACACACAGAGGGTGCATCGTCCGTGTGGGGAGACAGGGATACATGACCATGGTTCTCAGGGGATGCTAGAGTTCTGGCAGACTGGCCGGCCCTGTAAGTTGCCAGCGGACATGCCTGCAAGATCTACAATCACATGTTTTGTTTTTTTTGTTTTGTTTTTTTTACTTAATACTGCAACAAATACACAAGTTCAGCAGCGTAACCAACTAATCAGTGGCCAGCACGTAAAAATAAAGTTTACTTTGATTCTCACAGAAGAAACAGATCCATCATTGCTTTTAATCTGAGTTTGACCCTTTCAAAGAAGGATATTTTCGGGAACAAAACGCTGTTTAGTCCCAGTGAAAGAGCTTTTAAAAAAGAAGAATATTTAATTGTGCTAATATTATGTACTGGCTTTTTCATAAGGTTCCATAAAATTGCATAAAATCAAGGAGCATTTTGGGAACACAGGAAACAAGGTACATCTGTATACTCAATAAACAAGTCTGTGATACAAGGAGTGTGTGATTGATTCACCAAGGACACAAGGCACACTGGGGTTGGCTCTGACTTCATTTTTCAGAACACTCACCCTAACCTTAAACTGCTTGTACATATGAACCCCCTATACTAATTCTGACAGCCTGCAGGCTGGGCCCTGAGGATGACACGCACCCCAGCAGGATCTGATGGCTTTCTTGCGAGTATTGGACGAGGAGGGTTGTAAGGTAAGCATTAGTCTGTGAGTGATTGTGTGATGGGCTTGAAATGTGCACCATTGAAGTGTGGGGGCTTGCCTGCCCCTTAGTTGTTACCCTGGCAGCCCTCAGGAAGATAACCACACACATGTCGCAGGGATCATTAAAAGAGGCGCCTACACCTCAAACCTTTTTTTGGAGTTTGGATATGTTCTTACAAAGTCTGCACCCGAGAGGCATGAATGATGCATGTGTTGCTGTGTCTTTTCCTATGAATTAAACGCCAGTCTGATACGTTTGCAAGATCAGATTGTCATAGTATCTTGTTTGTGTCTAGTTTAGTATTTGTCTCTGTCAGTCACACACTCCTAGTTAGTGTCTGGGAGCACACACACACACGCCACATTGTGTTGGCGCTGCTTGCATATGCTGGGTTGTATGGCTGGAGCCCCATGCAGGTACTGCTTGCTTTGTAACTAAGCAATGCAGGCTGCATAGAAAGGACTGATGCTTTTGAGATCGTATCCGCACACATTGCTGTTCTGTTAGTGTTCTCTAGCACTTGATAAAGCAGTGTGATGTCCCGGACGCGTGCTCCGACCTTCGGATGTGGGCATTCACATCTGCCTGGGAAATCGACCATAGAGTGCTTCTACAGATTGCCGCACATTGCTTTTACACGTATGGAGAAAGAGCCAGCAGGAAATGTAGAGTGCGCCCGGATAATTATAATTGCTAATCCACTGAGATCTGATTGCAGGGTCCTGACAGCAGGGCCTGAGTGTTGCAAGCACAACCTTTCCAGTGCACTTGGAATTATTAGTTAATTTCAGTCCTTTTTTCTGATCAACAATATGATTTTGGTCATTTTACACTGGCTGTACAGGTATGCAGAGGATCACACACTCCAATCCTACTCTCATTCTCTTTCTTGTCTGCACACAGGCATGAATATGATCACACACTCTAACCCTACCCTCATCCCCTTTCTTGTCTGTACACAGGCCTGCAGAGGATCACACACTTCAATCCTACCCTCATCCCCTTTCTTGTCTGTACACAGGCCTGCAGAGGATCATACACTCCAATCCTACCCTCATCCCCTTTTTTGTCTGTACACAGGACTGCAGAGGATCACACACTTCAATCCTACCCTCATCCCCTTTCTTCTCTGTACACACGCATGCAGAAGATCACGCACTCCAATCCTACCCTGATTCCCTTTCTTGTCTGTGCACAGGAATACAGAGGATCACACACTCCAATCCTACTCTCATTCCCTTTCTTGACTGTACACAGGCATGAATATGATCATACACTCTAACCTACCCTCACCCCCTTTCTTGTCTGTACACATGCATGCAGAGGATCACACACTTCAATCCTACCCTCATCCCCTTTCTTCTCTGTACACACGCATGCAGAAGATCATGCACTCCAATCCTACCCTGATTCCCTTTCTTGTCTGTGCACAGGAATACAGAGGATCACACACTCCAATCCTACCCTCATCCCCTTTCTTGTCTGTACACAGGCCTGCAGAGGATCATACACTTCAATCCTACCCTCATCCCCTTTTTTCTCTGTACACACGCATGCAGAAGATCACGCACTCCATTCCTATCCTGATTCCCTTTCTTGTCTGTGCACAGGAATACAGAGGATCACACACTCCCATCCTACTCTCATTCCCTTTCTTGACTGTACACAGGCATGAATATGATCATACACTCTAACCTACCCTCACCCCCTTTCTTGTCTGTACACATGCATGCAGAGGATCACACACTTCAATCCTACCCTCATCCCCTTTCTTCTCTGTACACACGCATGCAGAAGATCATGCACTCCAATCCTACCCTGATTCCCTTTCTTGTCTGTGCACAGGAATACAGAGGATCACACACTCCAATCCTACCCTCATCCCCTTTCTTGTCTGTACACAGGCCTGCAGAGGATCATACACTTCAATCCTACCCTCATCCCCTTTTTTCTCTGTACACACGCATGCAGAAGATCACGCACTCCATTCCTATCCTGATTCCCTTTCTTGTCTGTGCACAGGAATACAGAGGATCACACACTCCCATCCTACTCTCATTCCCTTTCTTGACTGTACACAGGCATGAATATGATCATACACTCTAACCTACCCTCACCCCCTTTCTTGTCTGTACACATGCATGCAGAGGATCACACACTCCAATCCTACTCTCATTCCCTTTCTTGTCTGTACAGAGGCATGCAGAGGATCACACACTGCAATCCAACCCTCATTCCCTTTTTTGCCTGTACACTGCGTTCGTGTGCATTTACCCACACTTTCCTATTTTCTCGCAGACCAAGAACCTTGATGCCACAATATGCCATTCACCTGACAAGCTTAGACGCTAGTGTTAGGCCACTACTGGTAAACAAAAACACATAACACACCTGGGAGCAGTAAAAGTCTGAGACGCAATGCCATGACCCCTTCAGTACTACCCTCGTCATTGCCACTCCTGTGTCTGACTCTGCAAGGTCGATGCAGATTTCTGTCTACACCATGGGGCGTATGGGGCACCATGCCCGGCCTCTAGGAATAACCAGTGTACCCAGATGCAGCAAGCTGTAAAAGACCTAGCTATAAAACCTGTACTCTCCCCCAATGTAACACACAAAACATTGGGTAAGTGTTTGGCAATATAAAAGGCTGTTGGTTTTAATTGCACACCATTATGGTAATAAACAACATAATTATAATAACCAGAAACAAAATGTTTGTTTTGGGCACCGGGTCCTGAGGTTGCTCCCTCTGGCCCATGCTGCCACACCTGGTCAGGTCGCCGACTGTCCAGGTTCCCCCAAATGTTTGCTAATGACATCCCCAGTTTGCGAGGTTGTCCATTATTTCTCTGTGAAAGTGCTCCATTCCTGCCACTGATAAATGCGTACCGTCTTTGTGAAAAAGATCCGGGATGGCCAGAGTTATGGCGCTCTGTCTTATAAAACCCAGGCCCCTAGTTGCTCAGATTTTTTCTTTCCCTCTATTCAGTTTTTTTCCAGGCCGTGTCTATGGCCTTAAATGAGTTTGCGCCCAACCAGTTTTTTTCTGGGTAAAATAGCGGAATATAACATCTTTGTGCCCTTCCAGTTGTGAGCGATACCCGCTAGCGAGGCACATGTGTCTTCTAAAACATTTCTCCTCCCCATGGATACTAGGTCGTTTCCCCCCAGGTGTACGACCAGGAATTCTGGCGGGTCCCTGTAAGCCACCAAGTCTGCCAGTTTTTCGTGAATGTCCGGCCACCTAAGTCCCCTGTAGCCCCACCATGAGGTAATGGTGTTTTTAAACGTCGTACCCTCTTTTGTTTCCTCTGCCCATCGCCCTGTTCTGAAAACAAAAGAGGGCCCTATTATCCAGGCTGATTTGAGTGGGGCGTCCTGATCTGTTTGTGGGGAGACAAAAAATGGTTTACATTAGCTCTGGTCTTATGTATCTTTTGAAACATTCCGATTTTAACCCTCTTGTGCTTTTCACTTGCTGTGTTCCCAGGCCCCCTTGCCCTGCAGTCGTCGCTGCACCAATTCTAAATGAGTGGGTCCCAAACTCTTTGGGTCGCATCCTGCTTTGCAAATGGCTTTCATCAGTATACACTTGAATTGATAATCACTCAAGGCAGAGGTGTCCCTGTGGATCAGGAACCTGCCTCCTACTAGTTGGCGCTGTGAGCAATACCTGTTCGTGATGCACACGGGACAGTTGCTAGCATCATCAATAAGGTATATATTTATTTCCCTTTTGCATCCTGTTTTGGATTTCTGGACATCAATGGTGATGCTGTCCACTCTGACCCTTGTGTCCATCATCCCTAGGCCATTGCTGGCCTTGGTGTTTGACGCTATGAGCTCGGTCACCCTGAACGCTCTCCCAAGTAATCTAAGGAAAAAGCTTTTCTGAACAGCAGAGTTTCATATGGATGTGAACATATATCCTCCAACAGCTCTGTTATTATAACTAGCTTTTGGAAGTCTAGAGGGTGCCTTTTGTCTACTTGAGACCCTTCTACATTTCCCCAGCCTTTCAAGGCGTATGAAATTAAGGAGCTCCGAGGGGGCCTGAATCTCCCTGCAGCTTTGAGAAATAAGCCACTGCTGTCAGATGTCTCTTTGCCCATTCCTTCTTAATACCTTGCCTGTATGCCCACACCAAGAATGCATTAATATCTTTCATTGTTAACAACTCTACATGGGTTAGGCCCGTCACGTTTAGTACCGTTTTCAGACACGTACTGTATTGGGATGTGGTGTTATCCGCCAAGGCTTTCTTGGCCAACGCTAAAGGTAACCGCGTGTCAGGGTCTATCTTTTTCGTTGGCAGTTTTTGGCTGCATTCACCCGTGTTTAAGGTGGTTGTTGGATCTGGCTCTGCATCCTGGCCCTGGCCGTTAGGCGTTGGCGTTGATGCTCATTTTGCTATTTTCCCAGAATATCCCGGCACTTCTTCGGGATCTCTGTCATATCTTTCTGGTCATTGGGCACCATTTGGCGAAACGTTGTCCACTGAAAACGAGAAAACCATCAGCAATGTTATTGTCTGCACCTGCAATGTGCTTTGCTCTGACCACGATATTTTCAAACAAAGTAATTTGTGTGATGGCTCTTTGAGCTTTCTGCACCAACTGGCACTTGGTCGTTCTTCTGTTGATAATTCCCACCACCGCCATGTTGTCTGACCATGCAGTAGTTTCAGTGTTTGCCAGATGCCTGCCCCGGGTGCGTAATGCTAACCAGATAGGTATGTTCTCTAGGAGTGTAATGTTTTTGATACTGCCTGCTGGATGCCATGAGTCTGGCCATTCTCCGGTGACCCACTCTGTCCCCAGAATGGCCCCAAAGCCTTTGCTGCCTGCTGCAACTGTAGAGGACCCATCTGTCATTTGCGTTCAGTGGCTTGCGACATGTTTTGCCATTGAAATATGTGAGTATATCCTCCCATACCTTTAGATCTCTTTTTATGTCTTCCCCCAGTCTGATGTGTAAATGTTTATTTTTTTTTTTTTTGCAGGCTTTTGTCTTAATCTCTAAACTCCTTCGGAACACCTTGCCTTGTGGTATCACCCTGGCGGCAAAATGCAAGCTTCCTGCCAGCGATTGTATCTCCCTGACAGAGCTCTTTTCTCTTTTTCCCATTTTCTTGATTTTATCTAACAGTTCTCTTATTTGTGTGCTTGGTATCCTGCACATCGCTGCTTTGATTTTTTTTTTCTTTTAAGTGTTAAAAGCTAGGAAGCTAGGCTAAGCCCCCACCCCAGCTATACTGCTCATGGCCTCCCGTACAGGTCAGTCTGTATCAGTCTTACTCTGCTACGCTAGTCTGACTGCTGGGGAAGGTTCACTCGCCTTCTTGGGTGTGATTGAGTGCCCTGTGGGCACTGTGCCATGCGTGTAGTAGACGGCTGGCTTGGTTAAAAGATTGAGATGCAGGTTCCATGCCCTCACTGGCGCTGCCCTCACCATGAGCTCTCTTCCTTGTCTGCTCGGGCTTGTGCCAACGGACGCCTGCTCTGTGAAAGATAGTGAGCTAAAGACTCTGGGTAAGTCTCTCGTAACCAGGACTAATGTCTGGCAGAGAGACTCCCAGGACCCCCCTTGTCAATTTGCATATTCAAGTAACTTTGGGTCTTACCCTAAGTTACTAGGGGAATCCAGACATGGACCCCTTGCTCACTATTCTTAGAGAGGCACAGCTCCTCCCTACTGATGAGGTCCAACCAGACCAAAACACGTGTCTGGGGATGCTGTTGGTACTCTTGCTCAGAGGAGAATTGCCAGGCATTTCGGTGCTGGACTGCCACAGGGCAGGACAAAGACTGATATGTTTGGGATATTTCTTCTCTGTGAAAGATAGTGAGCTAAAGACTCTGGGTAAGTCTCTCGTAACCAGGACTAATGTCTGGCAGAGAGACTCCCAGGACCCCCTTGTCAATTTGCATATTCAAGTAACCTTGGGTCTTACCCTAAGTTACTAGGGGAATCCAGACGTGGACCCCTTGCTCACTATTCTTAGAGAGGCACAGCTCCTCCCTACTGATGAGGTCCAACCAGACCGAAACACGTGTCTGGGGATGCTGTTGGTACTCTTGTTCAGAGGAGAATTGCCTAGCATTTTGGTGCTGGACTGCCCCAGGGCAGGACAAAGACTGATATGTTAGGGATATTTCTTCTCTGTGAAAGATAGTGAGCTAAAGACTCTGGGTAAGTCTCTCGTAACCAGGACTAATGTCTGGCAGAGAGACTCCCAGGACCCCCCTTGTCAATTTGCATGCTCTGTGCAGCCAGACATCTCCAGCGGCAAAGGAGATACCTGCGGGCTGCATGCTGAGGTGTGAGCTGAGGGCCTGCCCTTGACACGTCTCCTCTCACTGCACCGTCATACCTATTGCACTGAGGTGCGGGGAGGTAAGGCGAGCGCTCATGCATGGTGCTGGAGGGGGACGCATGTGAGTGGGATAGGCAAGGAGTGGGCAGGATGTCATGTCGGGGAGTGCAGGTTGGAGGCACTCGTTGCTTGTGGGATTCTACTGTGTTGGAAAGGACACACACGCTCTAGCGTGTGTTAGCCCTAAGGGCGGATACAGAGATGGGAGGGCAGTTGTGGATGCACTGGCGTTGGTGGGGAGAGTGGGGTCAGCGCTAAGTGGGATAGACCTTGTGGTTGGTCTGCTGGGTGGTGTGCAAGGGTGGTAGATTTTAGAAGGGGATGATTAGTGAAGGAAGTGCAGGTGGGGAAGATGAGTGGCGTGCAGGCGTGGCGACTTCTTAGCAGTGCTTAGGTCGTGCTTCCGATACCTTGGTCTAGGCCGTGTCATGTTCTTTTGGACCTTTCCGCGCATGCGCACTTCAAGGATCTAGGTGTGTGTGGAAGCCGATGGAAATCTTGCGGATGCACTGAGTTACTTGTGTGTCTGGTTTGCTTTAGCTGCTGAGACATGTTGGTTCCCTGGCTGTCTGGATCTTCGGGTGGGGTGGGGGCAATGCAGCATGCAGGGTACAGAGGGGGCGGGGGTGTTTGAACCTTTTCATGTTACTGTTAATGTTAAAGGTATTTGTACTACACACCGTCACCAACGGAATTGGTCTCCAGATGGATCTGCAAACAAGAAGAGGGGGTGGGGGGGCAGTAGGGCGAAGAGGGAGTAGGAAAGTGAGAAAGGTGGTGTCCTGTTGGCAGCTTCAGTTCAGCTTTCACTGTGCGCTGAGCTTGGGTGTGAATATCGGATCGATGTGAGCATGGCAGTTTCTAGTCCATTTGGTGCCCAAGGCGAAACACTAAAATGCACCCCACCCCCCATGCACGACATGCACCACTCCATAACTCCACTCCACTGATAAGTAACTCCTACCCTAAGTCAGTAAATCACTGCTATAGAAATTGCACAGGTTTTATTACATTGCAAGTCAAGAACTTTGCAGTAATTCCTCAGACAAACCCGAGCACACAAACAGTACATACTAGTCTTGATTTTTAAAGATTTGTGTACATTTCTTGTCTACGTTAAGGGCACTCTCCTTGACTTTGCTGCTGTGAAAAGCATTTATAGCGCCCGCTTGCCCCTCCTCCCCCTAAGCCTCTGCCCCTTAGTGATTCCTCATTACCTGCCCATGACCCTGCAAACTCCGTATTCTGATAACATTTAAAAATGCACCTGGGCCTAACAAGAAAATGTGTTTCTCTGAGGCCTGATGGGTGCTGCTTTGTTGGCTCATGCTACACGCGCACCTGTGGTGCTGGCCGTAATGTGCACTTTCCCTCTTCCGGAAGATCGCTTCAGTTAAAAAACATTGTTCACTAGCAAATTGCACGTTGCCAGTCCCTCATTGTGATCACACCCATCTCTGTCACGGTTGTTGCCTGCTTCATCTCCATTGCAGGCAAATGGGAGTGTGGCATTGTGCCCACAGAGTGGCCCCCAGAACAGCAGTAGCATCACAGCGAAGGCTATCTGACTGGCAACAAGGCCCCAGAAGAATCCCTGGGCAAGGCAGCATTGCAGCCACTGCAGTAAGTCCTGCAAAGGACCTTTATACCAGAGCACCAGTGTGCTGTGGGGTGAGTGCTCACTACCAACGGGTGATCTCAGTTTTGAACGACAGCCTTCCGCCCTATTCAGGCTAATGCTGGAACCACCATTGAGTTGAGTCATTCTAACAATCATTGTTTAAGCACCAAAAGCGTTTGTGTCGTGTGCTCTATAAAAAGAAGCAACCATTGGTTTTGTGATGGAAATGGGTCGCAACACATTGTCCTTCTCGCCTTAGATCTCTGACGTCTCTAAGAAGTCACACTACCAGCTACACCTCCTCAGAGGTATCCTTCCTTTCCTCTCCTTCCCCCAGAAGCTCACTGTCTCCAGAGCTCTGGTTCTCTCTAGGCTGGACTACTGCAACAGCCTCTTTCTAAATCTACCTGCCTCTACTCTCCGCCCTCTGCAACATATCCAGAACAGGACTGCGAGACTTGTCCTTGCCCTCAAGCTCAGGGATCGTATCTCTCCAGGGCTGAAATCTCTGCACTGGCTCCCAGTGGCTGTGAGGATTAAGTTTGAAACCCTCTGCATTGTCCACAAGGCCTTTTGGGGCCTTGGGCCTCAATACCTTCAACTCTCTCTTCCTAAATATCTTCCTTCTCGAGCTCTTCGCTCATCCGCCTCCAACTCCCTCAGGGTCAGTCCCTTCTCCAAGCAACGAGTTGGTGGTCGATCTCTCTCTTCAAAAGGGGCCTCCCTCTGGAACAACCTTCCTGCCTCCCTGAAACTTGAGGAGAATCATCTCCGGTTCCGAAACACCTGAAAACCTTCCTCTTTGCTTCTGTATTCTCTCCCTCTCTCCCCTGCTGAAATTCCTGGCTGAAACTGCACTGGTTACCTGGCCACCCTTTCTGATCTCGGGCCCAGACCCTACCAATTGCACACCTGCACTGCCTCCCTGGCAACCCCCGCACCTGGGGACTGTTTTCTGTATCCCTACAGTCCCCCTACCAGCACTTATGTCTGCTCTTAACTTGCACTTGCCACCATCTGGCTGCTTTTATCTATCTTATTTATTCTACTATCCCATGTACTGCTCTTTCCCCTCTCCCTTCCCCCTCGCACTTTTCCCTTTTTCTCCCTTCCCATGCACTTGCGCGATCTGAATGACACCTGGCCTAGTAGGATCGCTGTCTCTTTCCTCCCTCTGTTCCCCCTCCCTTCCCTCGTCATGCCTTGAAACACTTGTGTATAGACGCGTTATAAATGCCTTATCAAATCATTTCATATCTTAACAAGATGGAGACGAGGCTCAGGGGTTTGCCTAGGAAACTCCCGGATCTGTTCCCATGTCGAGCTCAACCGTTTGAGTTGCCCACACTTCAGAAGACTCAACAGGTGAGACATCATGAAGAAACAAAAAACTTCTCATCCTTTTCAGAAGGTGCCCAAATTGGTATGTATGATTTGCAATTTATATAAATGTTTTAATTAGGGTGAGTATTGTGATCAATTAAAAGAACAAAGTGCAACTTCTGTTACTCGCTCAGAAGGGTTTCTTGTTGTATCACTATCACAGACAGGTTTGACATTTAAAATGGTGGGCTTTCTTATATTCCCAAAATGCTCCTTGCTTTTATGGCCAGGCCACTTGTCCCCACACTCTCCTCTCGCTACCCTCGGCTCCTTAGTATGAAGGGGTTCCCAGAGTAAATGTTTCCATTTCCAGCACTGTTTGCCAGGCTCTGCCATAACGTTACTACGTGAACATAAGATGGTAATAGCTGGAAAATGTGTACATGGGCAAATTCCTATGTAATGCCTATACTCAAGCCCCGATTTCAGTGCGAAGAACAGATGCAAGGACACACTTCCTGCATATACATCAAGTGGCTGAAGGCACATCTTGTTAAGACTTTTTTCATTACACCAGTAGCGCATTTAAACTACAGTTAAACCATTAATGCTCATAAGAGTACTCCAAAATAACACTAGCAGGCCCTAAACCACACAGTTGATGCTATGGCTTGATAGACTAGCTAAAATAGAGCCCAGGAAGACCTATTTTGGGTCAGAGAGGAACAGGTAGTGGGTGGGAATGGTTGCAGGGATTAGCAGGGCAATGGGGAGACAATGGGTGGGTGAATAACCAAACTCCACCCACATGCTGTGTATTCCTCCTCACAACCAATCATCCTCCTAGCACTACGTTGATGAAATAGTTTCAGCTTATGCACACAAATAAATAAATCCAGAAAGGTGGCTGTGGGAACCGCTGGAGATCTGCAAGGGTGACTGAGAAAATAAAGCCCACGTCCCCCTTCGTCCTGGAGAGATACTTGCTCCTTTGTGATCGTAACAAAGTGGGGTGCATGGAAAGAGCCTGGAGGAGGATTTTGCAAAGACAGAAAAGAACAGCACCCATAATATAAAATTGTTTGCAGCGGTCTCTGAAGTTCTAAAAAGTGCTCATTAACATCAAATCAATTCAGTTATGTCTTTGCTGCATTGGAATGTAAACACACGTTCAAAGCAACGTGGAGCCCTTCCCACCCCTCTCTTAAACTTTAATAATATCTATAAAGTATAAACTTACTTCCTATCAAAGGAACATCATGGCGCTGGAGGACTGATCAATATGGCTAAAGTGGCAGATGCCGTAAACCATCACGTAGCATTACGTGGGCTAGAAGAGGCAGAGGCAGCACCTGCTGCCGCTACTCGCAGCAAGGCAATCGCACCGAGAGTGAAATTTCACCTCCCAAGGCAAATGCACCCCCTGGGGCAATGGTGCTCCGGGCAGCCGTCCACTTCGCACGGGCCAAGAAACGTGCCTGGGTGTGAGTCTTCATGTGCTTTTGGTGCGAGTTATGTGTTGTTTGTTGTTGCGGTGTGGTGAAGCACATGTGTTTTGCTGTGCGGAGAGGTGGTTGTGTGGGTTTTTGTGTAAGATGTTTATGCGAAATTTGAGCTTTTGGATTAGTGGGTTTTATGTCTCTTAGTCTATGTATTTCTTGTTCGGCGTTTCTGATTTTCCGATGGAGTCGGCATTTTAGTCTGTCCGTCTAATTGTTAGGTGTGATGGGATGGCAAGTTTCCATCTGAGCTGTTTTGGAGCTTTGTGTACCAGGTTGGGGCATGCATTGTCCGCCACTTTGGCGTTGCTGCTGCATATTTTACATTCATTCGTTCCCTTCTTATCTGTTTCCCTGTCGGTGATCCATCGCTGCCTATGTTTGCTTTGTCGGCTAAGGTGTGCTGACATGTCATCCTTTCCCTGATCCCTCCAGAATCGCTCTTTAGTGTGATTCTAACTTATCTATCTTTCAATTGGTATAGGGAAATGCCGTAGATGGTTCTTCCGCTCCCTCTGTTTATGGGGGCTAGCTTGGGGAGATAGGGGGAGACAGTTCCCCCTCTGAGTATTGGTTCAGCTGCGTGTGTGCCCCCATAGGCGTTCCTTCTAGTTATGGGGAGAGGAGCTAAGATTTCAGGAGTTTTCTGAATAGAAGGTGATCTCTCGTGTAATGTACGTTCTTTGGTAGCTCGTTCCAGGTTTTTGGGGTGAGGTGAGAGAAAGCGGATCCTCCTGAGGAGTCCTCTCGCCACCGCGTTTTATGCACGTCAGAACATTTCCATGAGGTAATCCTGGACCCCTTACACGGGATGTTTGCATAACCCATTCTCGTGATATCATAGTAATGAAAGCCAAAGACAGTAGCACGACAGAACCGGGGTATCTGGATCCCACTACCAACTCTGCTTTTGGGTAGGGTAAGATAGTAGCGATAGCATCGCGCCACATCCCGTTTCTAGGCACTGCGTGCATGCGTAAACCCACCCAACCCTAAACACTTGGGCAGGTGAAAGGCTGAGAAGCAGTGACATGGTCCCGATCATGTACACATGTTCACACATTGTATTATGTATTGTTTACAGTGTGAAGCTAGCTCGAGAACAGCAAAGTACTGACCGTCAAACAGACAACAACCTAACCCCTGACCACCTGCGCAGGTTAAACGGCTGAGATGCCATGGTATTGGCCTGGCAAGGCACAAAGGTGCACACATAGACATGCCTCAACTGGTTAAAAGGCTGAGCAGCATTGACCTGGCGTGTAATAAACTCCCTCACATGCACCACCCTTGAATCATGCCATGGCCGGGGCATGCTGCTATCCTGTTGGCAGAGTGTCACACCTGCTTTCCAGCACATTCAGAGAACAGCTGGCAGCCCCCTGCAGGCCCGGAGCCTGCTTCACCTGTCAGACCTCAGCTGATGGCTCAGGCAGGCCTGGGGCCTCGGTGATCTGCAGCAGCCTACCCGCCTGTCACTCCCCGCGTCTAATCGCTTCATGCAAGTACCACGGCACAGATGCCACATCCCCCACCCGCCAGCCCTGCACCCAGCTGCGGCAGTGCACCCCCGAAAGTCCCAGCCATAGAAAGCACGCCCCCTGAAAGCACAGCCTCAGAAAATAAACTCTCCTTCTCGCCCACACGTGGCCTCGGCTGCACGGAGCATCCCCAAAGCACCACGAATGACTCTGACCCATCACTGGGGGAGTCACAGTCAGCCCGGTAGTATTTCTTCATTCATTTCAAAAGGCTTAAAAAGAGTGACTTGTGGAGCGTGTGTAAAATACTGACAGGATATACACTCACATCCCCGTGTGCTGCCCACTGCCACCCTGAAGAAGGATCGAGCCCAGAGCACAGAAGATTGATGCAACCACACAGGTATCAACCGGTCGCCCAAGATCACATACGGCGTCAAGGGTGGAAGTCAAGCATCTAGCTCACAACTTGGCCTCAGGCCCAAGTGCTTCACCATTAGAGCCATCCCGTTGGTCGTTGTGTGAGTTCAGACAACCAGTCCCTGAAGAGTGGTCCTTCACTGCCAGTCTATCGCGCCCTAGGGAGGGGCGCATCAAAGAGAGGTGACTTGCATCGCCAATATACCACTGGAGTCCGGCAAGGGGCTTCCTCCACTCCCTTAATCAAATCACAGTGTTCCAGTTGCTCTATCAAACAAATTTCCACACTCATTTCATGTCTTCTTGGCTTGAAGAACTAGAAATAGAACTTCATTATATTAGTCAACGTGTTTCAGTTGCTCTTGGTGACTTTCATCAGGAGTTGGCTGTCCTACATTTCCTGTAAGCAATGTATATCCAATACAGTTAACTTCTTTCACAATTAAATTGCACACTTTACTGAGTGACTCACAGATGGTACTGACCTGTTTCTCACATGCCTCTTCTTCAGAAAAGCTTGCACCGTAAACAATTTGTATGACTGCACTCAGAATATCGAGATATATGACAAAGTCAAACTCTCCTTGTCCACATTTACAGAAATGGACATTTTCAAATAAGAAGGGAGCAGAGCCATCATTAAAATGTTCATTGACTACCATGAGTGTCTGCTAATAGTGACACTGATTATGACAGCGTTTGGAAGCTGAAGGAATTCGCCATGAAACACTATATAAATTACCATATTATTATCGTTATTATTAGATCCTTCCAACTAGAACTCACCGGCTTGAGACATACTTTGCCGAATGTCGGCGTGAGGATCATAGCGACTCATATTGTCAAATCTCTTTGTGAGGAATTCGACCATCGGCACGTTGGGTGTGTGTTCAACGGGGCCTTTTTAAAATTTTATTTGAAACTGAATGATGGTAGATCAACCTCTGGAAAATGTGTGGGGCTAATCCGCACACAATATCCTATGCTCACCGCTAGACATACACATAGACCTGTGTACCTTGGGTGGACAGAGTCTACAAGTGCAGTCCTCCCTGTCACATTTAGTTGGAATGTGACACCCAAGAGTACATCAAGGAATCTCAAAAGGGAGAGGGAAAAACCCCTGCCCTGGCCAGCCTAATTAAATAACAAAGGCTCCATCGATCTGCTGTATCCTTTGTTGGCCATGTAGAATGGTGGCAGCAAGTAACATAACTAATATACTAATAGAGTATACTTCAAACAGGCCCACATGGGGCCTTGCAGCAGAGGCTAGCAAAAGACAGGAAAACACCAACACCTTTGAACATATGGCCCTTTGGATATCATGCATACAATGGATGGGGATTCAGAATAACTCTGACACCAAACAATCAAACCAACTCAGGAAGATGGCAAAGGTTGCTGTTTTATTAGCAATGATCTAAAACAGGGAGGTTACAACAGACATCAACGGATGTTCGCTCAAGCTCTCAGTGAATTTCCCATAAAAAATCCTTTTATACAAAAAATACATCAGGCGTGACATCATGCTAAATGGCAAAATAAGAAAAACCTATGAGGGATTGTGATACATTCAAGGGGAACATCTTCAACACTATTAGGTAAACAATATATCATTGGTCCTCAAACTATAAGGCCGTCCATTATACGCCCTCTATAATTGGTTGGCACACTCGTGCCATGTCTGTAATTTTTGGTTGACTTGGGAGCACATAAGCCCAGGCCCAGGTGCCAGGAGGTGGACTTGACTTTACCTCCCCACCCAATTAGCCCATCATCTCTCATCACCCATGCCTTCTGCCATGAAGATTGTCTTTGAACTTGGCTTGCAGCGTATTCTTGTCTCTGGGAATATATGGGAGTGCGAGCACACACTATTGCTGTCCTAGGACTCCAAGCTCAACTCTATTTCCATCCTTGGCTCACATGACAAGAGGCCACGATTTGGTCAATTTTGCTGCATTTAAATGTCTTACATGAAGAAAAAAAATGTGTCATGCTTGGTGTTCTTTCTTTGTACCTTAACAAGGGATGATTCAGCTTCTCGCATTTGCTGCCTTCGAGAATAGATAACCGCTCTTGGCTGCCTCAGCATTTGACACCAGGCCAAAGAGCCTCACCATTCAGCTACAGTCTCAGCTTATTCTTGCTGCGACACAGTTCATGGCCTTTCTCTCCATGGGTCTGGGCTTACTAAAATTCATGACACCGATGTCCAGCTTCTATACAATGGTGGCTTCGGCTGCAGTCTATTCACTACGTATAGCCAGCTTGTATGATCACTTAGTCTACTTGAGTTACAGCATCTGTACAATTATTGAATGGTTTGCTTTTCATGCAGTGCTTTGCACACATGCAATCTTCTTTTTGCATATGAAAGTTCTTACTCAATTCTTAACTTCGTTGTCAGTTTCCGCAAGATCCATACATTCTCTTTAGCCATTATTCTCAGTGTGTCATGCTCGTCTCTTAAGACGTCACTGGCTTCTATTTCTTTCTTTTGCATATTCTTTTGGGGAGGTCCTCCCTCAGATTGTCGTCACTTCGGGGATACATTTAATAGGGTTTTCTCAGTGAATATCTTCTTTTGAATGTTCGCTGTGACATGGTTACAACAGCTGGTGTCAAGTATGGCACAATCTCAGACTTCCAACATATGGGAGGTAGGGGGGGGGCAGGATTTCCTGCAGAGGCATGCAGCTGCTCCTCTACACCTTTGATATTCATCTATGTCAACCTGAAGCCAGCTCACACCCCTCAATATCAAGGGCAGTGAAGTGTCATGTCCAGTAAATTTGTTTACAGTAGGCACCCCCTGCAGTGAGACCCCATTCAGAGGGTAGGAATATGTGATTTGATGGAGACAGAAAGTCTGTTCTCACCACAACTTCAAAGGAGACCTGCCACTTTCATCAGGAACGACAGAGCACTCAATTAACCATAGAGGCCCCTTGATCCACGACAGACAGGAAGATAGGTGGGACTTAGTAGTACATGTTTTCACCCCTTTTCCTTTCCTGTTGCAAAGAACTCTGGTTATGACCTCAGGCATAACAGAAGATTGTTGGTGGGGACCTAGGATTGGTTCATCAAGGTAGGCTTATCCTAAACCAATCACTCTGGCTCATTTGGCTTTAAAAGAGGGTTGAGCCCCTCTTTTGGGACATCATCTAAAGACTTCGCAAGGAGTAGCAAGAAGAACTCATTTGGACCCTGTCTGAAGGTATAGTCTGCCTTATAGCTTTTTCCAGTGAAGGTAGGGCAGGATTTCCAAGAGGGAAGCAAGAACCCCCCCTACACATCTCCCAGGAAACAGAGGGAGATTCTGAATCCAGAGGATCCTCCAGCAGCTCCAGAACCAGTATCCAGCCAGCAAACAGCTTGCCCTGCTAGGCTCTTCAAACACTCTCCTCAGGTTTGGGCTATCCGCCTTAAAGGATGACACAGCCCAGCGAAGAAGCTGGGAGGAGTGCATCGACAACCATTAACCAACGTCCACCTTAAAGGACATTTCCGAGCCTCTCGAGCTGCCACCGACTGCACCGCTGACTGTTGTCATGCCGCAGTCGCCAACGTCATCCGAGATGCCTCAACAGTGCTTCAGACCCGCCAACCAGCGCTGAGACTACGATCCCTGACCACGGGCCGCAGTGTAGGCCAGCCTGCAGCCATCCAACCTGCCTCGCTGGCTGAACTGCCTGCCACCTAATACCTGCAGCTGTCTTCCACCTTGACCTCTGCCACAGGACCCGCAAAGCAACCTGAAACCGACTCTACACTGTTGAGCAAAAAAAACTTCTGCAAGCACAAGGGGCATTGTGGTTTGTCACCCCAGTCCTTCTTTGAAGGCCCCTTGTGACATTTTATGACTCATTTCTCCCTCTGTGCTGAAACCAAGTATCCTTGAACTATTGCGATTCATTACTTTACCGACTACCCGCCTGTCATTATCCAGAGTGCATCACCTTCCCTTGTTGAAGCTGTCCTTTGCACTCATTCACAGGGTGGGTTGTATTTTGTAGCGTTGCTAGAACAGTCCATTGTGATAATAATAAAATAGATATGTGTATACAATCTTGACTGGACAGTCCCTTTTATCATTGGGTAATAATTGTATTTTCGCTGTGTTGCAACTAACCAACGATCCATGACGTTGCAGAGATAAGTCTGCCGTTCCGTCCACGTTAACAAAATTGGACAAGGAGGTTTTTAATTTGCTTGTGTTTCCAATCTGTTCCAATCCCTTCTGTTGTACTAGAGGTGTGGGGCTGATTAATGGTTTAGAAACCGATATTCATCCCTGGCCTACTGGTGCCCCAGATGTTGATTTATCACACTCTTGGGCACAATACACTGGTTTGTAGTCCACAACAGCAGTCACCCTTTGAGGAATTCGACCATCCGCACGTTGGGTGTGAACTCGCCTGGGGTTTTTTGACATTTTTAATTAAATTGAAGGACGGTAAACAAACATCAGGAAAATGTGCGGGAGTAATCCACACACATTGTCCTATGATCGCATCACGATTTATGCATAGACCTGTGTACACAGGGGGGACACTGCCTACAGTCACTGTCCGCCCTGCCACATTTAGTTGAGCTATGACAGCAGGAACACACAATGCATCTTCAGAAGGAGGAGGACCAAACCTTCTTTCTACCAGGCCAGCCTGATTAACTAACAAAGGCTCCATGGATCCTCCCTGCTCTTTTGTTGGGCCCTGCAGCTGGTGGCAGCGATTAGCATACCAATTAAAGGGTACTTCAATAAGGCACACATAGGATCTAGCTGCAGATGATAGCAAAGTAGACAGGAAACCCCAAAAACCTTTCATATGCAACTGTGTCAACCTGAAACCAGCTACCACCCCCTGCATCGATGATAGTGAACTGTCATACCTGGGACTGTGTATTTACAGTAGTCCACCGCGCAGCTGATCCCATTCATAAGGTACGAGAATGTGGTTTGCAGGAGCCAGAGAGTCTAGTCTCGCTGCAGTTTAAAGGGAGGCTTGCTGCTTTAATCAGGCACCACAGAAAGCTCCATTAACCAGAGAGACACTTTGATCCACAACAGACAGGGAAATGGGTGGAACTTGGTATCACATGTTTTCACCGATTTACATTTTCTGTTGCAAAGCAGTGTGGTTTTGACCTCTTTCATACAGGAGATTGTGGGGACCCCAGGATTGGTTCATTAAGGTAGGCTTAGACTGCACCAATCACAGTGGCTAATTTTGCTTTAAAAGAGGGCTGAGCGCTTCTTTTGGCAGATCATCTGAAGACTTCACAAGGAGTGGCAAGAAGAACTCATTTGGACCCTGGCTGAAGGTAACGTCTGGTTTAAAGCTTCTGCCAGTGAAGGAAGACCAGGATTTCCAAGTGGGAAGCACAATCCCTCCCCCAATGTCTCCCACAGAACAGAGGGAGATACTGAATCCAGAGGATCCTCTAGCTGCTCCAGAACCTGTACCCATAAAGCACACAGCGTGTCCTGCTATGCTCTGCAGCAAGCTTCCTAGGTGGGAAGTGCCAGAATGTCTTTGAACCCAAAACCAAGGACAAAGCAGCTGCCTGAAACACTCCTCAGCTTTGGGCCATTCACCTTAAAGGATGACACAAGCCTAGTGAAGAAGCTGGGAGAAGTGCCTTGATGAGCATCTATCGACTTCTGCTATAAAGGACATTTTCGAGCTAGTCGAGTTTCCCAAACACGTGTTTCGGCCTAGTCGAAACTGTGCCTCTCTAAGCACAGTGAGCAAGGGGTCCACATCGGGGTTGCCCCGGGAAACTTAGAGGTAATCCAGACGTGGACCCCTTGCTCACTGTGTCTTAGAGAGACTCGGCTTCACCTCACTGAGGAGGCCCAACAAGGCCGAAACACATGCCGCAGGTTGCTGATGGTACTCTTGTTCAGAGGAGAATTGCCTAGCATTTCGGTGCTGGACTGCCCTTGTGGGCGGGACATAGACTGATATGGAAATGGATATTTCTCAAATGCGAAGGGTGGAGTGAGCTAAAACGTGGTTGTAGTCCCTCCCAAGTGGAAGAAAGAACAGGGTCTTTGACCCATGTTCCTTCTCAGTAGAGGGGTTCCCTTACTCCTCTGTAACTGTATTTTCATAAGTGTAGCTTCCAATAATGTTAAAGAGGGCAATTCCCTATTTTGGGGGAATAAAAGCACAGCAAACATAATAGAAATCACTCAGGGTTTGTGTTTTATCTCAAGGTATAGGAAAAATTCAGGATAAACTCCAGGGATCCAATCTGTCTAAAGACAACGCTGATACAAGTAAAACAGCAGAGACAATCCTTTGCTGCTCCATTAGAAAAGAGTCAGTGCTGTGTATTTACATCAGATGTAATCCCGATGCAAGAAGCCGGTGGTGTCCCTTTACATCAGCTGTAATCCAAAAGAGAAGTGACAGGCATCATCTGAGAAATGCCAGTACTATCACATTACACCAGATGGAGTTCAACAGTGAAGTGTTAGCTCTGCCCCATTACCTAGAGCTGAGCCGGTCTGGGAAGTTCCAGTACTATCATATGTCACCGGATGGTGTTCAACTGTGAACTGTTAGGTCTGCCCCATTACATAGAGCTGAGCCTGTCTGGGAAGTTCCAGTACTATCACATGTCACCGGATGGAGTTCAACAGTGAAGTGTTAGGTCTGCCCCATTACATAGAACTGAACCTGTATGGGAAGTTCCAGTACTATCACATGTCACCGGATGGGGTTCAACAGTGAAGTGTTAGGGCTGCCCCATTACCTAGAGCTGAACCTGTCTGGGAGGTTCCATTACTATCACACATCACCGGATAGAGTTCAACAGTGAAGTGTTAGCTCTGCCCCATTAACTAGAGCTGAGCCTGTCTGGGAAGTTCCAGTACTATCACATGTCATCGGATGGAGTTCAACAGTGAAGTGTTAGCTCTGCCCCATTACCTAGAGCTCTGGGAAGTTCCAGTACTATCATATGTCACCAGATGGTGTTCAACAGTGAAGTGTTAGCTCTGCCCCATTACATAGAGATGAGCCTGTCTGGGAAGTTCCAGTACTATCACATGTCACCGGATGGAGTTCAACAGTGAAGTGTTAGCTCTGCCCCATTACCTAGAGCTCTGGGAAGTTCCAGTACTATCATATGTCACCGGTTGGGGTTCAACAGTGAAGTGTTAGGACTGCTCCATTACCAAGAGCTGGACCTGTCGGGGAAGTTCCAGTACTATCACATGTCACCGGATGGAGTTCAACAGTGAAGTGTTAGCTCTGCCCCATTACCTAGAGCTCTGGGAAGTTCCAGTACTATCATATGTCACCGGTTAGGGTTCAACAGTGAAGTGTTAGGACTGCTCCATTACCAAGAGCTGGACCTGTCGGGGAAGTTCCAGTACTATCACATGTCACCGGATGGAGTTCAACAGTGAAGTGTTAACTCTGCCCCATTACCTAGAGCTGAACCTGTCTGGGAGGTTCCATTACTATCACGTGTCACCGGATGGAGTTCAACAGTGAAGTGTTAGCTCTGCCCCATTACGTAGAGCTGAGCCTGTCTGGGATGTTCCAGTACTATTACATGTCACCAGATGGTGTTCAACAGTGTAGTGTTAGGACTGCTCCATTACCTAGATCTGGACCTGTCGGGGAAGTTCCAGTACTATCACATGTCACCGGATGGAGTTGAACAGTGAAGTGTTAGATCTGCCCCATTGCATAGAGCTGAGCCTGTCTGGGAAGTTCCAGTACTATCACATGTCACCGGATGGAGTTCAACAGTGAAGTGTTAGCTCTGCCCCAGCACATAGAGCTGAGCCTGTCTGGGAAGTTCCAGTACTATCACATGTCACCAGATGGAGTTCAACGGTGAAGTGTTAGCTCTGCCCCATCACATAGAACTGAGCCTGTCTGGGAAGTTCCAGTACTATGACATGTCACCGGATGAAGTTCAACAGTGAAGTGTTAGGTCCGCCACATTACATAGAACTGAGCCTGTCTGGGAAGTTCCAGTACTATCACATGTCACCGGATGGAGTTCAACAGTGAAGTGTTAGGTCTGCCCCATTACATAGAGCTGAGCCTGTCTGGGAAGTACCAGTACTATCACATGTCACCAGATGGAATTCAACGGTGAAGTGTTAGCTCAGCCCCATTACCTAGAGCTCTGGGAAGTTCCAGTACTATCATATGTCACCGGATGGTGTTCAACAGTGAAGTGTTAGGTATGCCCCATTACATAGAGCTGAGCCTGTCTGGGAAGTTCCAGTACTATCACATGTCACCGGATGGAGTTCAACAGTGAAGTGTTAGGTCTGCCCCATTACATAGAACTGAACCTGTATGGGAAGTTCCAGTACTATCACATGTCACCGGATGGGGTTCAACAGTGAAGTGTTAGGGCTGCCCCATTACCTAGAGCTGAACCTGTCTGGGAGGTTCCATTACTATCACGCATCACCGGATGGAGTTCAACAGTGAAGTGTTAGCTCTGCCCCATTACCTAGAGCTCTGGGAAGTTCCAGTACTATCATATGTCACCGGATGGTGTTCAACAGTGAAGTGTTAGCTCTGCCCCATTACATAGAGCTGAGCCTGTCTGGGAAGTTCCAGTACTATCACATGTCACCGGATGGAGTTCAACAGTGAAGTGTTAGCTCTGCCCCATTACCTAGAGCTCTGGGAAGTTCCAGTACTATTACATGTCACCGGTTGGGGTTCAACAGTGAAGTGTTAGGACTGCTCCATTACATAGAGCTGAACCTGTCTGGGAAGTTCCAGTACTATCACGTGTCACCGGATGGAGTTCAACAGTGAAGTGTTAGCTCTGCCCCATTACGTAGAGCTGAGCCTGTCTGGGAAGTTCCAGTACTATCACGTGTCACCGGATGGAGTTCAACAGTGAAGTGTTAGCTCTGCCCCATTACATAGAGCTGAGCCTATCTGGGAAGTTCCAGTACTATCACATGTCACCGGATGGGGTTCAACAATGAAGTGTTAGGTCCGCCCCATTACATAGAGCTGAGCCTGTCCGGGAAGTTCCAGTACTATCACATGTCACCGGATGGAGTTCAACAGTGAAGTGTTAGGTCCGCCCCAATACATAGAGCTGAGCCTGTCCGGGAAGTTCCAGTACTATCACATGTCACCGGATGGAGTTCAACAGTGAAGTGTTAGGTCTGCCCCATTACATAGAGCTGAGCCTATCTGGGAAGTTCCAGTACTATCACATGTCACCGGATGGTGTTCAGCAATGAAGTGTTAAGTCTGCCCCATTACATAGAGCTGAGCCTGTCTGGGAAGTTCCAGTACTATCACATGTCTCCTGATGGAGTTCAACAGTGAAGTGTTAGGTCTGCCCCATTACATAAATCTGAGCCTGTCTGGGAAGTTCCAGTACTATCACATGTCACCGGATCGAGTTCAACAGTGAAGTGTTAGGTCCGCCCCATTACCTAGAGCTGAGCCTGTCTGGGAAGTTCCAGTACTATCACATGTCACCGGATGGAGTTCAACAGTGAAGTGTTAGGACTGCTCCATTACCTAGAGCTGAACCTGTCTGGGAAGTTCCAGTACTATGACATGTCACTGGATGGAGTTCAACAGTGAAGTGTTAGGTCCGCCCCATTAAATAGAGCTGAGCCTGTCTGGGAAGTTCCAGTACTATCACATGTCTCCTGATGGAGTTCAACAGTGAAGTGTTAGGTCCGCCCCATTACATAGAGCTGAGCCTGTCTGGGAAGTTCTAGTACTATCACATGTCACCGGATGGAGTTCAACAGTGAAGTGTTAGGACTGCTCTATTACCTAGAGTTGAACCTGTCTGGGAAGTTCCAGTACTATCATATGTCACCAGATGGTGTTCAACAGTGAAGTGTTAGCTCTGCCCCATTACATAGAGCTGAGCCTGTCTGGGAAGTTCCAGTACTATCACATGTCACCGGATGGAGTTCAACAGTGAAGTGTTAGCTCTGCCCCATTACCTAGAGCTCTGGGAAGTTCCAGTACTATCACATGTCACCGGTTGGGGTTCAACAGTGAAGTGTTAGGACTGCTCCATTACCAAGAGCTGGACCTGTCGGGGAAGTTCCAGTACTATCACATGTCACCGGATGGAGTTCAACAGTGAAGTGTTAGGTCCGCCCCATTACATAGAGTTGAGCCTGTCTGGGAAGTTCCAGTACTATCACATTACACCGGATGGGGTTCAACAGTGAAGTCTTAGGACTGCGCCATTACATAGAGCTGAACCTGTCTGGGAAGTTCCAGTACTGTGATATTAGAGCAGCTGATGACCAAATGAGAAAAGCCTGAGGTGCTCCTTTATGTTAGCCATAGTCCAACTGAGAACAACATGTCCCTTTAAATCAGCTGTAGTCCAACTGAGAACAGCATGTCCCTTTAAATCAGCTGTAGTCCAACTGAGAACAACATGTCCCTTTAAATCAGCTGTAGTCCAACTGAGAACAGCATGTCCCTTTAAATCAGCTGTAGTCCAACCGAGAACAACATGTCCCTTTAAATCAGCTGTAGTCCAACTGAGAACAACATGTCCCTTTAAATCAGCTGTAGTCCAACTGAGGACAGCATGTCCCTTTAAATCAGCTGTAGTCCAACTGAGAACAGAATGTCTCTTTAAATCATCTGTAGTCCAACTGAGAACAGCATTTCCCTTCAAATCAGCTGTAGTCCAACTGAGAACAGCATGTCCCTTTAAATCAGCTGTAGTCCAACTGAGAACAGCATGTCCCTCTAAATCAGCTGTAGTCCAACTAAGAACAGCATGTCCCTTTAATTCAGCTGCAGCCCAACTGAGAACAGCATGTCCCACTAAATCAGCTGTAGTACAACTGAGAACAGCATGTCCCTTTAAATCAGCTGTAGTCCAACTGAGAACAGCATGTCCCTCTAAATCAGCTGTATTCCAACTGAGAACAGCATGTCCCTCTAAATCAGCTGTAGTCCAACTAAGAAGTGCCAGTACTGCCACACTACATCCATTCGTGTTCAGCTCAGAGGCCAGTGATGTCCAATTAGAAAAGATATGGCCGACTGGGTAGAGTCAGTGCTGTGTCTTTACATCTGCTGTAATCCCAATGGGAAAAGTCAGTGTTGCCCCATTACACCAGCTGCAATCCAAAAGAGAAGTGCCCGTACTATTCCATTATAACCTCAGATGGTGATCATCAGAGAAATGCTAGTACTGTCTCATTACGCCAGACAGAGTCCAACAGTGAAGTGTTAGTTCTGTTATATTACATCAGGGGGCGTCCAGCTGAGAAGAGACAGTACTGTTACAATACATCAGAGTCCAACAGCCAACAGTTAAGTGCCAGGACTGTTGCATTACAGCTGGGAAAAGCCAGTACTGTTTCATTACATCAGATGGAATCCAACATTGATGTGCCAGTACTGTCACATTGCATCAAATGTACTTTATCTGAGAACAGGCAGTACTGTTACGTTACATTACATGGAGTCTTCCAATGGGGGGGGACCATTGTTGAAGTACAGTAGATGGAGTTCAGCTGAGAAGTACCAGTAACTATCCGTTCTATTCTCTGAATTCTGGCTGATATTTTCTGGCACTGCTATTGTTGTAATGATAGCTGGACTTGCAAAGTGCAGTGCTGGCACCAAAGAGGCTTCCAGGCAACAATGATCTGGCAGTCTGAAGCGTAAATTGGCATTCTTATTGCATAAACAGCTATATTTTCAGTTTGAATTGGCTTTGGGAGAAGGTGTTTATACACAGGAGCCTGTGGTGTAAACTGTACCGGAGTGCCGTGAACGTTCTTCCACTCTGCCTACCTGGTCTAAATCTAGAAGGTAAACTATATTGTCACACTGTAGCATTGAACAATAGCACATTTGCAACAGCAATCATTGTGTGATGGATCATTGTGTACTTTGAACAAAGTCTCCAAGTGTGTAGATTTACTGTAACTATACATGAATACAATATTTCATAAGTAGTATTGGCATTCATGCAATCATAACATTAAATCAGATTATATTACAAACAACATTCAAATTCAGCATTTTCGACTATTTGAAATATATTAGTCTTACACCATAAAATGAAATGTACATTTTGATTCTAATTGAAACATGAAATAATGTTTAATTGCTGTTTGTGAAAATTACAGAGAACATGAATCAAAGAGAAAATGATCAAAATATCACTTTCTCTACACATATCGGACTTACAAGTTCCGTCTTAGGGAGAAGATTGAACTAAAGTCCTACCAAGAAAGAAAGAAAGAAAACATATATTCATTAAGTAATTCCACAAACAATTAGGCAACATGTAGATATGAGACTCACCCCAAAATGTCTTCTACTAAAATTACTAACTGTACTATTTTGTCAATTCAAATGGATGAAATCTTAAATGTGTTAGTGTTATTAGAAACATTTAAGAAAGTTCTGAATTCACTTCGAGAAGAAAATGCACTTTAAAAAATAAAAGGTCCATTATGATTGCTATTATAGAAAAATCTCCTACAAATAAATAGATTTTAAAGATCATAGACTACATATAATAAAGATTATAGACTACGTATCATAAAGATCATAGACTACATATAATAAAGATCATAGACTATGTATAATAAAGATAATAGACTACATATAATAAAGATCATAGACTACACATAATAATGATCATAGACTATGTATAATAAAGATAATAGACTACATATAATAAAGATTATAGACTATGTATAATAAATATCATAGACTACATATAATAACGAGCATACACTACATATAATAAAGATCATAGAATATGTATAATAAAGATCATAGACTATGTATAATAAAGATAATAGACTGCATATAGTAACAATAATAAACTATAATAAAGATTATAGAGTATGTATAATAAAGATCATAGACTACTTATAACAAAGATCATACACTATGTATAATAAAGATCATAGACGACATATAATAAAGATAATAGACTACATATAGTAAAGATAATAGACTACATATAGTAAAGATAATAGACTATCTATAATAAAGATTATAGACTATGTATAATAAAGATCATAGACTACGTATAATAAAGATCATACACTATGTATAATAAAGATAATAGACTACATATAATAAAGATCATAGACTACGTATAATAAAGATCATAGACTACATATAATAAAGATAATAGACTATGTATAATAAAGATCATAGACTACGTATAATAAAGATCATAGACTACATATAGTAAAGATAATAGACTACATATAGTAAAGATAATAGACTATCTATAATAAAGATTATAGACTATGTATAATAAAGATCATAGACTACGTATAATAAAGATCATACACTATGTATAATAAAGATAATAGACTATGTATAATAAAGATCATACACTATGTATAATAAAGATAATAGACTATGTATAATAAAGATAATAGACTACATATAATAAAGATTATAGACTATGTATAATAAAGATCATAGACTACGTATAATAAAGATCATACACTATGTATAATAAAGATAATAGACTACATATAATAAAGATCATAGACTACGTATATAATAAAGATCATAGACTACGTATAATAAAGATCATACACTATGTATAATAAAGATCATACACTATGTATAATAAAGATAATAGACTACATATAATAAAGATCATAGACTATGTATAATAAAGATCATAGACTACGTATAATAAAGATCATACACTATGTATAATAAAGATCATACACTATGTATAATAAAGATAATAGACTACATATAATAAAGATCATAGACTACGTATAATAAAGATCATAGACTACGTATAATAAAGATCATACACTATGTATAATAAAGATAATAGACTATGTATAATAAAGATAATAGACTACATATAATAACGAGCATACACTACATATAATAAAGATCATAGACTACGTATAATAAAGATCATACACTATGTATAATAAAGATAATAGACTATGTATAATAAAGATCATACACTATGTATAAGAAAGATAATAGACTATGTATAATAAAGATAATAGACTACGTATAATAAAGATTATAGACTATGTATAATAAAGATCATAGACTACGTATAATAAAGATCATACACTATGTATAATAAAGATCATACACTATGTATAATAAAGATAATAGACTACGTATAATAAAGATCATAGACTACGTATATAATAAAGATCATAGACTACGTATAATAAAGATCATACACTATGTATAATAAAGATCATACACTATGTATAATAAAGATAATAGACTACATATAATAAAGATTATAGACTATGTATAATAAAGATCATACACTATGTATAATAAAGATCATACACTATGTATAATAAAGATAATAGACTACGTATAATAAAGATCATAGACTACGTATAATAAAGATCATACACTATGTATAATAAAGATAATAGACTATGTATAATAAAGATAATAGACTACATATAATAACGAGCATACACTACATATAATAAAGATCATAGACTACGTATAATAAAGATCATACACTATGTATAATGAAGATAATAGACTATGTATAATAAAGATCATAGACTACGTATAATAAAGATAATAGACTACATATAGTAACAATAATAAACTATCTATAATAAAGATCATACACTATGTATAATAAAGATAATAGACTACATATAGTACCAATAATAAACTATCTATAATAAAGATCATACACTATGTATAATAAAGATAATAGACTACGTATAATAAAGATCATAGACTACATATAATAAAGATTATAGACTATGTATAATAAAGATCATAGACTACGTATAATAAAGATCATACACTATGTATAATAAAGAAAATAGACTATGTATAATAAAGATCATACACTATGTATAATAAAGATACTAGACTATGTATAATAAAGATAATAGACTACATATAATAAAGATTATAGACTATGTATAATAAAGATCATAGACTACGTATAATAAAGATCATACACTATGTATAATAAAGATAATAGACTACATATAGTAACAATAATAAACTATCTATAATAAAGATCATACACTATGTATAATAAAGATAATAGACTGCATATAGTAAAGATCATAGACTACGTATAATAAAGATCATAGACTATGTATAATAAAGATAATAGACTACATATAATAAAGATTATAGACTATGTATAATAAAGATCATAGACTACGTATAATAAAGATCATACACTATGTATAATAAAGATAATAGACTATGTATAATAAAGATCATACACTATGTATAATAAAGATAATAGACTATGCATAATAAAGATAATAGACTACATATAATAAAGATTATAGACTATGTATAATAAAGATCATAGACTACGTATAATAAAGATCATACACTATGTATAATAAAGATCATACACTATGTATAATAAAGATAATAGACTACATATAATAAAGATCATAGACTACGTATAATAAAGATCATACACTATGTATAATAAAGATCATACACTATGTATAATAAAGATAATAGACTACATATAATAAAGATTATAGACTATGTATAATAAAGATCATAGACTACGTATAATAAAGATCATACACTATGTATAATAAAGATCATACACTATGTATAATAAAGATAATAGACTACATATAATAAAGATCATAGACTACGTATAATAAAGATCATAGACTACGTATAATAAAGATCATACACTATGTATAATAAAGATAATAGACTATGTATAATAAAGATAATAGACTACATATAATAACGATAATAGACTATGTATAATAAAGATAATAGACTACATATAGTAACAATAATAAACTATCTATAATAAAGATCATACACTATGTATAATAAAGATAATAGACTGCATATAGTAAAGATCATAGACTATGTATAATAAAGATCATACACTATGTATAATAAAGATCATACACTATGTATAATAAAGATAATAGACTACATATAATAAAGATCATAGACTACGTATAATAAAGATCATAGACTACGTATAATAAAGATCATACACTATGTATAGTAAAGATAATAGACTATGTATAATAAAGATCATAGACTACGTATAATAAAGATAATAGACTACATATAATAAAGATCATAGAATATGTACAATAAAGATAATAGACTACATATAATAAAGATCATAGACTACGTATAATAAAGATAATAGACTACATATAATAAAGATCATAGACTATGTACAATAAAGATAATAGACTACATATAATAAAGATGATCTTAGACTACATTTAATAAAGATCATAGACTATAATAAAGATAATAGACTATCTATAATAAAGATCATAGACTACGTATAATAAAGATAATAGACTACATATAATAAAGATCATAGACTACGTATAATAAAGATCATACACTATGTACAATAAAGATAATAGACTATGTATAATAAAGATCATAGACTACGTATAATAAAGATAATAGACTATGTATAATAAAGATAATAGACTACATATAGTAACAATAATAAACTATCTATAATAAAGATCATACACTATGTATAATAAAGATCATACACTATGTATAATAAAGATAATAGACTATGTATAATAAAGATCATAGACTACGTATAATAAAGATCATACACTATGTATAATAAAGATCATACACTATGTATAATAAAGATAATAGACTATGTATAATAAAGATCATACACTATGTATAATAAAGATAATAGACTGCATATAGTAAAGATCATAGACTACGTATAATAAAGATCATACACTATGTATAATAAAGATCATACACTATGTATAATAAAGATAATAGACTACATATAATAAAGATCATAGACTACGTATAATAAAGATCATAGACTACGTATAATAAAGATCATACACTATGTATAATAAAGATAATAGACTATGTATAATAAAGATCATAGACTACGTATAATAAAGATAATAGACTACATATAATAAAGATCATAGACTATGTACAATAAAGATAATAGACTACATATAATAAAGATCATAGACTACGTATAATAAAGATAATAGACTACATATAATAAAGATCATAGACTATGTACAATAAAGATAATAGACTACATATAATAAAGATGATCTTAGACTACATTTAATAAAGATCATAGACTATAATAAAGATAATAGACTATCTATAATAAAGATCATAGACTACGTATAATAAAGATAATAGACTACATATAATAAAGATCATAGACTACGTATAATAAAGATAATAGACTACATATAATAAAGATCATAGACTATGTATAATAAAGATAATAGACTACATATAATAAAGACAATAGACTATCTATAATAAAGATAATAGACTACATATAATAAAGATCATAGACTATAATAAAGATAATAGACTATCTATAATAAAGATCATAGACTACGTATAATAAAGATCATACACTATGTATAATAAAGATAATAGACTATGTATAATAAAGATAATAGACTATGTATAATAAAGATCATAGACTACGTATAATAAAGATAATAGACTATGTATAATAAAGATCATACACTATGTATAATAAAGATAATAGACTGCATATAGTAAAGATCATAGACTACGTATAATAAAGATCATACACTATGTATAATAAAGATAATAAACTATGTATAATAAAGATCATAGACTACGTATAATAAAGATAATAGACTATGTATAATAAAGATAATAGACTACATATAGTAACAATAATAAACTATCTTTAATAAAGATCATAGACTACGTATAATAAAGATCATACACTATGTATAATAAAGATCATACACTATGTATAATAAAGATAATAGACTACATATAATAAAGATCATAGACTACGTATAATAAAGATCATAGACTACGTATAATAAAGATCATACACTATGTATAATAAAGATAATAGACTATGTATAATAAAGATCATAGACTACATATAATAAAGATAATAGACTACATATAATAAAGATCATAGACGATGTACAATAAAGATAATAGACTACATATAATAAAGATCATAGACTATGTACAATTAAGATAATAGACTACATATAATAAAGATGATCTTAGACTACATTTAATAAAGATCATAGACTATAATAAAGATAATAGACTATCTATAATAAAGATCATAGACTACGTATAATAAAGATAATAGACTACATATAATAAAGATCATAGACTACGTATAATAAAGATAAAAGACTACATATAATAAAGATCATAGACTACGTATAATAAAGATAATAGACTACATATAATAAAGACAATAGACTATCTATAATAAAGATAATAGACTACATATAATAAAGATCATAGACTATGTACAATAAAGATAATAGACTACATATAATAAAGATGATCTTAGACTACATTTAATAAAGATCATAGACTATAATAAAGATAATAGACTATCTATAATAAAGATCATAGACTACGTATAATAAAGATAATAGACTACATATAATAAAGATCATAGACTAAATATAATAAAGATCATAGACTATCTAAAATAAAGATAATAGACTATCTATAATAAAGATAATAGACTACATATAATAAAGATCATAGACTATGTATCATAGCTTCTATCACGTTCTATTGCTTCGGTAGCAATGGTTGATAAACCTCATCAGTGGCTTTACCATGAAATCTACCCAATAAAATGTGAATGGGAGGTGCTGTCAAGGAGTTCCTAATGAATGGGACTCTTATTCCTGAATTCAAGAAACTAAATCCTAGACCTTAACTGGAGCCAACTGGATCTCCAAAGATCCACGGTTAATCTTTCATCCATTTAATAGATATTTAGAATACATTTCAATTCATGCCACTTGTGAATACTTAAACAATATAATGTTGCTTTACTTCAATAGTCTGGAAGATATTGACATGTTAGGACAGAGGCCAGCAACCTATGACTCCTCAGGTGTTTTTGATGAAAACTTGTGGTAGTGTAAAATAAATAGAGAGACAAAGGTTGCAGACCTCTGTCTTATCATAACCTACCTTTGACCTCGTTGTGTAGGTCGGCATTGGTCCGCTCGAAGATGCGGCTAAGCCGAATGTGATTCTGTGCTTTTCTTACATGGAATAAACCGAAATATGTGTTCCATCATGTGTAAACACGTGCTGTAAAAAACAATACCAAAGGTATGGTGTATGAGTCCTAAATTATCATTGTAAAATAAGCCACATACGATGAATGGGAGGATAGTTTGGGACATTGCGTTTGTCTAGGAAGCAAGACAACGCAGAGCAACACAGGTTCGAATCCTGGTCCTGCACTCAGAGCCATTATAAAAGATTAATGAATTTATTAATCGCAATACTTTGAACCGCCAAGAAAATAAAACAGATTGTTGTTATTCATGCTCAAAAGTATTCAACGAACATACAGGCTCAAATCTTTGCCATTTTGGCAGGGGTTTCAGTAAATAGACTGCTTCTGAAGTCTTTTCAATTTAACATAACAACATGCCTCAAATAATGCAAAAACAGTACAATGCAAAGTAGGGACTGAACGGAGCGATAACGGAGCGATAAGAAGGGATTTTGGAGATAGTGTTGGGTTAAGTAAAATCATAAGGTGGATAGCCCAAAGACCAACAAATCCGCCATTTTGCAAGGTGTTTCGGTAAATATACTCTGTAGTTTGGGAACATAATAATATCCTGCCAAAATAAAAGCTGGTAAAAAACGACTGAAGCAAATATAGAGGTTAGCATAAGCTCTGAATGTGTCAGAAATGAAACATGAAAACACACCCTGACTTCATGAATATCCTCAGCAATATAAAAGGTACTTCACAAACATTGAGTGATCGGTTAAAGGCAATGTAATATCTTGATAAGAAAGTGTCAATTACAGCCTTCAGGGAAACTCTCATAACCTGAAATCTGACTACAGGTGTTCGTAAATTGTGACTCTAAGTATAAAAGTACTCACTTAATGACGGAGAGCCTTACACCTGTGAACTGGATAAGAATGATCGCTGCTACAGTAATAGGGAAAGGCAAGAAAAAACATCAGACATTTTTAAAACAAGAATTGATAAGTGAAACTAAGGTGTGTGGTGACAGGAGACAGAATAACCTTCCAGTATGGTAACTTTATTTAAATATTCTGCACCAGAGCTCCCCCATCACAACTGCAACAGCTGAATTCTGCTTGAGAAGTGGCAGGACTCAGCCATAGGGCGATCACAGAGTGTACACGTTCTCGGTGTCACTCTGTGTGCCCAGCTCAGGGCTCCTCTCTCTCTCTTGCTGTCTCTAGGTGTCTTCTCTTCTGTTCCTGTACATTGACATCCCCTCTCTTCTGCTTGTCCCTGTGGTGTCTTTCTCTCAGTGTGTCCTGAGCGTCGACGTCTGCGCATCTCTATCCGCCTTTCTATGTGGGTCTCTTTCTGTGTGCCTGTCTCTCTCTCTCTCTCCCACCTCTCTCTCTCTCTCTCTCCTGTCTCTGTGTTTCTATCCCTGTGTCTCTCGATTATTTCTAATGTCCTGCTGGTCTCCGAGTGCCCTTTGCCTGTCTCTGGGTCTCCTAGCTGATATCAATCTCGCTGTTCCTCTCTTTCTGGTTATATCTGATGTCCGTCTGTGGGAGTTTTTGGCTTTGTTACTGGGCTCTAACTGCATGCTTATGCTGTCTCTGTGAATATCTCTATGCCTTTCTCTGAGCCTCTCACTCTCTCAGCCTGTCTATTTGTGCCAGTGTCTTGTTCTCCCTCCTTTTGCTCTCTCTCTCAGGCAGACATCCTGTCAGTCTCTCATTCTCTGGCTATTTCTGGATGTTTCCCTCTGTGTCCGTCTATGGATGTCTCTGCTATGACTAGTTTTACCTGCACCTGATGTATATGGATGGAATGCTGTGAGTGACTGATGTGGAATGCAGAGTGAGAGAATGTTGTGTTCTGAGTGGCTTCCATGAATGTCAGCTGAGGGGATGTGATTACTGAGAGAAGATGCCAGTGGATGTCACTGTCCCTTTTAGTTAACTTACTTGATGTACTTGACCTGATGTACCAGGAACAGAGTAAAGCAGTTGCCTGTACCTACAAAGATGTCAGAGTCATGGGGCTTCATTACGGCCCAGGTGGTAGAGGGTTAACAGCACTGGTAGAGCTGCCAGTGCTGTTAACCCTCTACCGCCTCATTACGAGGTCTGCTCGCGGGTCCCGCTAAGGACGTCTGGTAAAACTAGGCGTCCTTAGCGGGACACGCTAGCATCCTCCCCATTCCCATTGAGCCCTATGGGAGATCAAATGGGAATGGGGATGTACCGGGTACGGGTCCCTGGAAAGAGAATTACCGGGCCCTCCATGGTCAGAATGGCCCGGTAATTCCCTATTCCTGGAACCCGGACCCGGTACCCGGTATGGGGGTAGCCATGCCGCTTAAAGCAGCATGGCTACCCCCATATTCGTAATGAGGCCCAATATTGGCCAGAGCCCCAATTTAACAGATCTCTACGTCTGTCTCTGGGTGTGTCTCAGTTTTCCTGTCTCAACATGTTGATCTCAGTTTTCTCTCTATCTGTCTCGATGTGCTCCAGTGGCTTTCCTACGCCTCCTTTTTCTCATGCTATCTCTCACACTCTGTCCCGCTTTACCAATTCCTGTCTCTGTGTCTTCGTCTCTCTCGCTGTCTCTCTCTGTCCTAGCAATCATGATAATTGTCAACCCCCAGGTATCATCTTCTTATGGGTGCACATCAAGGCTTTAGGTGGAGTGGGGCTCACCCAGACTATACCCCGGCAGTCTTCAAAAATTGCCTTTGGGACACAACCTGACTTCCCCAAAAAGATTTTCTAGTGCACTAAAATAAATGAACAGATGCGTGCCAATTCCACCCTTCCCCAGTAGATGCCACTGTCAGCCATGTTTCCAATCAAATCAGCTAGAACGAGATTGCTTCTAGCACTGGGATGGTGAGGATAATAGAGTCATACACTGCTTGATTTTTACATCATAGTAAAGTGAATTATTGTGCCAATTATTTATTAAAATCAATGCACAAGAAACGTCAATTGTCTTCAACCTCTGCCTGCACAAAGATACGTGATCCTGTATTTTTTACACAGTATCCAAATTAAGGGTGGTGGGTAGGGATCACACGCTCACATCAACATAATCATGATCAAATTAAATACATTCTATCTATATGGACAATTCCATAAATACAGGAACTAATGTATTAAACACATAGATTTATTGATTCTTACAGAGAAGGCTACGACGAATTTGTGCCGCCTTACCTGCTCTGCCTGACCCCGTAATGTTGGGCACTGCGCGGCGCCATAACGAGGCTGGTGCCTCGTTGCCAGGATACTAGAGGCATTTGATCAGGCCACATCCGCCGGCAGGCGGAAAAGCCGGCGGCCTCCACACGAAGGCCCATACAAAGGCCTCTGTTTGCCCCCTGTTTGCATCCTGAAGCGTCCAGCTACGTCCTATGTTGAATATAATACACCTGAGGCACGGACCCTGCTATAGCACATTGTATCAGCACGCACTACTACTGAATCTGTATTTCCATTGCTCCATGTACATTGTAATCTATTAGTGTGGAAACATTGTCTGAATGATGCCGGCCTCTTATGGTTACACAGGCTAACCTGCATAGCTAGCTCAAGGGATTGCAACGTTTGTCTCTACTCAAAACACTCAGCGGCCAGACAGCCCTAGCACCGCCCTCACAGCAATCGCTAATAAGCAATCACTGCCTGTGTCTAAGCGATATGCGCTATATCCTATAGCATACCTATCTATAGGCTGTATATTTGTGATGCCTCATGGGACTCTCGCTTCACTCATAACTTTCGTGTCCAAGGTATACGTACCCAGTGATATGGCTTTTGCACATTGTGAATGCCTATGTTTTAGAGCGTTCTGCCTACCTGCACACTGCACTTTAGGCCCACTTAGCAGAAAGCCGTATCTGCCTATTGTGAATGGCTTTGTTTAAGAGCCCTCGACCTTACCTCTGCACACGGTGTTTCAGGCCTACCTAGCTACAAATCGATTTTGTCTATTGCGGCCTACGTCCCACTACCAAATATGCCAGGCCATTGCATCTTGTATATCCTCATCACCCTACAACTGTTCATCTGCTTAGTAGTCCCTCCAAACGGAACCCTCCCAGATGAGAATAGATCCCTCCCTATCAGCCTTCCAATCATGGCGCTCAAGCCCAGCAGCCTCGCCCTTTCCAATCACCAGTCCTTAGGAGACCTTACTATGGTCCCTTCACCACGCCCAACAGAAATCTAAAATTATGAGCTAGACTTCCTAAAATATACGAACCACTGACTAGATCTTTACTACCTTCTAATGAGAGAACTAATGGCTACTGCACCATGACACCTACCGCGCCCAAACGGCACACCACTCCTTCCATCTCCTGTGCCTTAAACACCCAGACCACTACAGACCCCTCCAGGGCTCCTGTTCCTAACAGCCCTACCTCTTGCCTAACCGTAACAAAAGCAGACAATCAATCCCTTTAAAGGAGCGCTCCTTAATGCAAGGTCACTGGTGGCTCATGCCATCGACATAGCAGACTTAATCACAGAAGACAGTCTAGACTTCCTAGCCATAACTGAATCTTGGCTTCACAATGCTGCAGGACCTCACTAGCCATCCCAGAGGTTTATACTATTTCTAGACAAGATAGAAATGGATCCTGAGGCGGTGGAATAGCCATTATAGCCAAAGAAAGTCTATCTATGAGAATAGTTGCTCCCCAAGATCTGCAATCATGTGAATCCCTCTCTAATCAAACTACATTAAAGAACTCCCAATCACTTACTATGCATGTAATTTACAGACCTCCTGGGTCCATTGGCACATTTGATGAGGACTTGCATAATATACTTGCCAGTAATCTCAAACCTACCTCCCAAGTACTACTACTTGGTGACTTTAACTTAGGCCTTAACGATCCGTCAGATAAACAAGCCCTTCAAATAGCAAACTCCCTCAATACACTAGGATTGAATCAAAAAGTGAACGCTCCTACCCATATCAAGGGCAGAACCTTGGACTGGGTAGCCGACTGTAACTGTACAGCTACTATCACTACGATCTCTCCCCTATCCTGGACTGACCACTCCCTCGTGTCCTTGACACTTTGCACTACCAGACCTATAATCTTAGCTCCACAAGTAGCGCTACCTTGCCTAACTAGTTTGAAAAAGAATATCACAGTGGACAGTGTGATCCCGAATATTCTACCCACCCTAAATGTGCTGCCAGACAACCTCGACCCTATTACTTTGGTGCAGGAATATAATAAGATCATGCTCTCCACTTTGGACAAAGTCGCCCCTCTCAAATTGAGACCCAGTAAAGCTAAAGCACACCTCAATAAGTGGTTCACTCCACAACTAAAGGACCTACAACTATTAAAGAGAATGGCCCTCATTACGACCCTGGCGGAGATCCATGGTGCAATTTGCACCATGGTCCATGGCGCTAAGCTGCCAACTCCGCCATGGGGGTTGGCGGATTTACCGCCCCATTCCGACCTTGGCGGGGCGGTAAGTCCCCAATCCCCATTTACCCTTCCCCATTCCCATTTTTGCCCCATAGGGTATAATGGGAGTGGGGAAGGCGTTAATTACGCCACCGTAAATTACGGTGGCGTAATTAACAACAAGTCCCGTAGCACCATGGATTTTTCCGCTTGCAAAAAGCAGGCGTAAAAATCACCATGGCGCTACGGGAACTCATAGTCGGGCGGAAAGGTACGCCATGCATTACGCCGGCGTAAACCCCTTTCCGCCAGGGTCCTAATGAGGGCCAATATGTGAAACCAATTGGCAGCTCTGCCCCTCCAATGAGAACAAAAAGAAGCTAGTGTCCACTGCATCACACTACAAAAAAGAAATCTGCCAGGCAAAACGAAATTCCTATAATGAACGTATTGCTAATTCTAACTCTAGCATGAAAGAATTATTCACAATACTAAGAGAACTGGAGTTCCCTATCTCCACTCCTGATACCTGTATCAAAAACAAAACTTGGTGCTCAGAGATACAACAAGCCCTAACCAATAAAATAAATACTTTACAAACCAAAATAAAAAATAAGAAAGACTCCCTGAACTTACCTCAAACAACTAATTCTCGACCAACGAACAAAATAATGTCTGCTCCAAATATTACATTCTGTTTCACCAAAACCTCTATCCTCGAAGTGGAAAAAGCATCCTCTCACCACTCAAACTGTCCAATTGCAAAGGAGAGGTCTGCCCACCTCACATTATAAAAGAAGCAGCAAGAGACCTCTCCCCTTTCATCTCCAAACTGATCAACGCCTCTTTTGCCTCCGGCACCATCACAGCCAATCTCAAACAATCTTGGGTCCTCCCTCTTCTGAAGAAACAAACCTTAGACCCACTCATCGCCACCAACTACCGCCCTATTACAACGGCACCATTTTTACTCAAAATCCTGGACAAAGTGGCATACCTAAAGATCCAAAAATACCTTGAACTGCACAAACTCCTAGGGGTCAGACAATCAGGTTTCCGACCTTTACATGGAATGGAAACAGCACTGATAGACCTGAAGACTCTGATTGATGAGCTGAGAGATAAAGAGAAGACAGCACTACTGTTTGCTACTTGATCTCTCAGCTGCATTCGATCTGGTGGACCAGAGGTCCTCTGTAGGCATCTTGATACAGCAGCCCATTTTTCCATGGGCGCGGTCAAATGGATAGAATCATTCCTGAGTGACAGAACCATCAGAGTATTCTCACCCTCTGCTGATCCTACCCCTATCACGTGCGGGGTCCTCCAGGGCTCCTGCATGTCTCCAACTCTTTATAACATATTCACCAAACCATTGTTTGATGATTTGGATCTTTTGGGTGTCACCTACACTAATTACGCAAATGACACTCAGATTCTCCTCCCGCTTTCTGGGGATCATGGCAGGGACCTGGAGTTGGTGAATAGAATCTACCTCATTCAGGCATGGATGGCCACGCACGGTCAATTCCTGAATGATGACAGGACAGAGTTGATTATCCTAGGTACCCCCGCCAATATCTCTAAACTAGGTCAGGAATAAGCCTCCTTCATCATCGATGGCAACAGTACCATAGTCTCCAAGGAGGTAAAAACCCTTGGTTTCTATCTGGACGCCACAATGTCCTTCAATAGACAACTGAAATCTCTGGCCTCCACTACAGCTTACACCTGCAAGCTGATTAGAGCAGGCAGGCCCTTCCTTTCCAATGACAGCTGCATAATACTGTCCAGAGCATTCATCCTCTCAAGATAACACTACTGTAATGCTCTCTAAACTAGTGCCAATAAAGCCAGTATACAAAAACTCCAATTATTACAAAATAACGCCCTCAGAGATGCACTGGGCATCAACAAGAGTGCCCATGACCGCAATCAGACACCAATACAATTGGTTATCAACACATAACAAAATACAACAAAAAATCGCCTCCCTGACACACACAGCATTGCATAATGCCGCACCCAGCTACCTCATTGACAAAGTATCTAGAAGAACATCCAGTAGACCAACTAGAACCCTCAATACTAACTGCCTGCTAGTACCTAGGTTCAAATGCTCCAAGATCGGGGCAACAGTTCCCACGTGAAGGCAGCTAAACTCTGGAACTCGCTGCCACATGAGCTGAGAGCTGACTTACCTTACCCTCACTTCAGAAAGAACCTCATCACCCACCTCAATCTGCTTGAGAACTAGTCTCATCTGACACCTCTGCACTCCAGTATTACCTACCTCTTAGGATTAAAAATCCTTGCTGACGTTGGTATACTATGCTGTAAATAACCCTGCCATTTGTGAAAATTGACTATTTGTATATTGTATATTGTTATATCTTTTGTGAATTTTAAATACCTGTATATTGTACTCTGAACACTATGTAAGCATGTAAGCCTTGCATAACCTTGCCGCGCCCTGTTACCCCCGGGGCTGGTGCGCCTTATACATTCAATAACCAAACAAACAAACATAAGAATGGAGGGATTGAAATGTATATTGAATTTTGAATTGCTTTCGATTTTCTATCTGACTATGTTTGTTTTAGTCAATGTTGTGACTAGTCATTAATTTGATGGCACCCAATTTTGTAAAAAGGTTTGCCTTTTATTCGGGGGTACAACACCCTAGGCTTTTCTGCGGCCGTTTCTCTGCATTGGCCCTTGCCGGCCCCATCCCTCCCCCTGCTCACTCAGCTGCCATCCTATTTATTGGATGTTTGTATGTTTTTTATTGGATGTGAAGCATCCAATAACGACGCAAGAGTTCTCAGATAAACACTGTCCGCCAGCCGCAGAGGGTACAGCAAAGCTTGACTGCATGAGCGGGAAACGCATCAATACCCGGCGCCATAAATATCGCCCCTCTTTTACAGGGCCGGCATCAGCACCGACCTATAAACGCCCATCATACTCTCCTCAGATTGATCTGTGCAGCGCCTGGGCTGTTGCCATGGCAGCCTGACGCAGCTGTCCATAGGCTGAGCTCTGATGCTGAGCGTCACAGTCTGTCGACAACTGCCCACAAAACTCAACTTCAAGTGGACTTTACTGGCGCGACACAGCCTGACTCTGTGGGGGCAGTGAAAGGCCCCGGAGGTGGCACTCTCAGTCTAAAGTTGCACCCATGCGTGTCTGCAGTTCACGCTTTCCTTGCCTTAAACGTTCATTGTATTCACCCCTTATTGCTGAATTCAAGGAGTCAGTAAAATAATGCCACCACCCTTATGCTTGAGAATGTCCAAGAGACAGCCAGCCATCTCTGTATACTGCAGAAGTCACTCTTTCCCACAAGCATCTTCTGGAAAAACGTGCAAGCACGCAATGCATTATTAACACACTGTTGTCATGTCAACAAATTAGACGCATCACAGAATAGCATTGGCAAATAAAAAAGGTTTTTTGTGGTGGAGGGGTTCACTGTGGAGGATACACAGGATGAGGGGCGTTGTGATGCTTACGGCCCCTTTGCCTTCACATGGAAGGGCTCTCCATTTCACACTTGTGTCGCCCACAGCCCCGTGATATAGACGCATGGACTAAGGGAGGCCATAACCGTGGATAACGACCCCCCGCCAAGTTGCTGCTAGTAGCAATTCATGTTTTGGAGTTTTGGTGGTGAGGCTAAATGTTACTTTAGGAGTGAGTACAGTAAATAGAGAAACTGAACTAGTATAATAAATGTGCTTTATTTAGTAGTATTTAAATTAGATGTTTGTCTTCGTAAGTTAAGTGTTTAATTGCAGCTTGCTGAACTGAAACAGGTTGAACATGAGCTGCGTGAGGTGTCATGTAAAAGTAAATGGCTTCTCCATATGGACATGAAAGCATTTCCCAATGTTTAAGCTTTCTCTTTCATGTGTCAAAAGGGATGTTGCAGCAAAAGGTCCTCCCAGAGAGGACGTGTTTTACTGAAAAAATCTTGACTGGAAATTGCATTGCTGAATTCCCTTTCTGTGCAGGAAGACAGACTGTTCGGAATTCAGTCAATACCAGAAGTTATTGACTGCACTCTAAACATTATGATTGGCTGCGGGGAAGTCAATAACAATTTCAATGTGCTAATATAAGAGAATATTTAAAGGAAACACACTTGGGGGATAACCTGGGGCCTGGAAATTCCAGCTCTGACCATCACATTACGTCAAAGCCCTCCATGTGTGTCCGCCCCCAGTATAAAAAAAACACCCCCTTATTACCATTTGACAGAGGCAAACTTCTGTGTTTTACACTTCAAAACAGGCACCCCTATCCCCGTTTTCATGGACGGGGATGCGTACCACACCGTAGTGTAAGTGCCACCACCGGATGAAGGGTCCAGTGCAGCGGCAGGGGAGCGTAGCATAGACAGAAGTCAGATCTCTGAGGCAGAGCAGAGAGTGTGACCCTCGGCACACTGTTCAACCTTTGGAGTAGCCAGAGTGCGTGAAATCAGACGCTGGGTGAGAGTCCATTGGAATCTATGGACGGTCGTGCGGCTTGTGGTGCATATGAACTGACTCCACCAAAGGTGTGGAGGGTGAGAGCTATGCCCACATCCCATCTCCATCATCAAGAATAGGGTGCATGTGAGGTCCTCTGCCTAGTTCCTGAATATCCCAATGGTTCCGGATCAGCCACTTGATAGACAGCATTATAAAGAATTCCCTCACCAGAGTCTTGAGATCACCAAACTCGTTGCAGTACCCAGCCAGGTGTAAGTGCCCAAAACCTGGTGGACAATGGTTTTCCATTTTGAGTCCTAAATAAAGGAACAGCCTTCCCCCTGATCGTAGACATGACAACACCACCATCAGCACCTTAGATTACCGCTGCACAACAAGCAAGTTTAGGTGCAACCTTTTCTCTCTGTAGTGATGACTAGCGCCAAGAGACGATTTAGCTCTCAGTGTGCATTATAAAAATAATCCCACTCACTCACTCACTCACTCACTCACTCACTCACTCACTCACTTACTCACTCACTCACACCTTGACAATGAGGGGAGCAGGAAGTCCAGAGGCTGCAGTTGGCACCTTTTGTATACAACACGGAAGACACATTTAGGGAGTTGCTCACTTGTTTATTTTTTTCTCTGAGAGACCCACCTGCTTGCACAGGATATCATTTTAGGAGGGTATCATGATCAGGCTTGTGCTGAGCAAAGATGGCACCCAGGCTCAGCGGCTGGCATCAATGGTCACTTCTGTGCACAATGTGACGTCCAAGCAGGCCATGGAATCTGCGATTGTAATCCCGTTCTGTGTTTGTTGATTAGTAATCTGGCACGGGGCATCGGGGCAAATTGCATAATGGCATGTCAGTTGTCAAAGTGGGGCACTCACCGAGGCAAAGTCAGGAATGCAATGTGCAGGCCATGCCCAGAAAGCATTCTGGCGTTGTAGGAGGAGATATGGGGCTCAGAGAACAGACTGGTTGAGTCAGATTGCATCATGCCTTTTGAAATGATATGCCCATAGAACGAGGAGCATGGACGTAGTCATAGGGTTCCCAGGATCTTTCCTGGGGTCCGTAGCCTTTCCAGTCGATTAGGTAGAATAGTTTTGATTTGATGATCTTGGAGTCCAAAATGTTTTTAACTTCAAATTCGGGCTCTCCATTCACCTGTATGGGTTCTGGAGGTCTGGTCAGTCTGGTTCCAGGTTGCATGGGTTTCAAAAGAGATACGTGAAACACAGGATGTATTCTCATATGGGTTGGCAAATCTAATTTAATGGCCACTGGATTAATTATGGCCGTAATTGAATATGGTCCCAGGTACTTGGGGTTGAAGGTGCAAGGTCCTTTTAGCGATAAATGTTTGGTGGACAACCAGACTTGATCCCCAACCTGGTATTGAGGGGCATCGCTTCGGTGTTGGTCTGCTCCTTTTTTGTACCTTTCTTTAGCTTGTTGTAGATGTGCAGTCGCTTCCTTGAAAGCTTGGGTAATAACAGAGTGCAACTGATCTACGGCGGGTGTTCCAAGATCTTGAGGTGGGTCGAGGTTGGAGGTTCGAGGATGAATTCCATACAAGATGTAGAAGGGACTCTTCCCGATTCCCGAATGAACTGTTGTTGTATGCATATTCAGCTATCCAAAGGATGTTCTTCCAGTTGCTTTCAGACTGTTGTAGCATGCATCGTAAATATTGTTCAAGAGTCTGGTTTGTTCTCTCGGTTTGCCCGTCGGTCTGGGGGTGATGGCTGGTTGAAAGTCTTACATCGATTTGAGCTGACCGACAACAACTACGCCAAAAGTGAGAAATAAACTGGCTTCCTCTATCAGAGATTAGTACCGACGGGAAGCCGTGTAACCGGACAATGTTTTCAAGGAATTTTCTGGCTAGTACTGAAGCTGAAGGTAAGCCTTTTAGCGGAATGAAGTGGGCCATTTTAGAAAACAAATCCACAATAACGAGAATAGTGTTGTACCCGGAACAAGAGGGTAAGTCTGTGATGAAGTCTATGGAAAGGGTATGCCAGGCACACGGTGGAATGAATGGTTGCAGAAGACCAGCCAGCCTTTTCTTTTGACCCTTGTTTTGAGCGCACACACCACAGGACATCAAAAATTCTTTTATGTCTTTTCTCCATGAAGGCCACCAGAAGTGTCTCTTCACTTTTTCTGTGGTTTTGGCGATGCCAGGGTGACCCTCCATTAATGAATCATGATAACAGGAGATTACCTGTTTTTGTAAATCGGCGTGTGGTAGGAATAATCGTCCTTGGAAATAAGGCAAGTCATTGTTTACGGTGAAGTTCTCTCCTCTTTGTAACCAGCTCTGTAAGTCTGATGGGGTCACAAGTTGTTTAGTTTTTGCCTCAATATCCTCGATGGATTGCGAAGAAATCAGACCCAAGATCCTTTGTTCAGGAATTATTGGTACGGGTTTGGGATTGACAACGTTATCTCCCATTCCAATTCGGGAAAGAGCATCCGCTTTGCCGTTCTTGTTGCCCGGGCGGTAAGTGATCACAAAGTCAAATTCAGCAAAGAATAGAGCCCAGCAAAGCTGTCTGGAGGATTGAGCTTTGGCGGTTTTCAGATACTGTAGATTTCGATGATCGGTGATCACCGTAACGGTGTGTTTGGCCCCGAGGAGATAATGCCGCCAGGCCTTGAAGGCGTATTTAATAGCTAAAAGCTCTTTGTCCGTGATGGTGTAATTAATCTCAGGCGCCGAGAACTTTCGAGACCAAAATGCCACAGGATGCAGTTGGTTAGTCTCTGGATCCCTTTGTGATAGAACTGCTCCCATTGCTAAGCTGGAGGCGTCGGTTTCAACGATGTAAGGGAGATCCGGGCGTGGGTGTTTCAGTATTGGCGCCGAGGTGAACTTGGCCTTTAGCTCTTGGAAGGCTTGTTCAGCTTCTGCAGACCATTAAAAGCGCTTATTTTTTCTTAAGAGGGATGTGATGGGTTGTACCACTCATGAAAACTCTGGAATAAATCTGCGGTAAAAATTGGCAAAGCCTAGCATGCTTTGAACGCCTTTCACGGAAGTAGGAGATTGCCATTTGAGGATTGCGTCAACTTTTCTCGAGTCCATGTGGACTCCTTTGGGTGTCAGAATAAATCCCAGAAATTCGACCTCGGTGACATGAAAGGCACATTTCTCGAGCTTGGCAAAGAGTTTATGTTGGCAAAGTTTTTCAAGGACCGCCCTAACATGATTTCGATGATCAGCTTCCGAAGTTGATTACACAAGAATGTCGTCTATGTAGACGACAACACAGACATCAATGAGCTCTCTGAGGACGTCATTCATAAAATATTGGAAGGCGGCCGGCGCATTGCATAGTCTGAAGGGCATCACTTGGTATTCAAATAGCCCATACTTAGTGCGAAATGCTGTCTTCCATTCATCACCTTCCTTGATCCGTACCAAATGATAAGCTCCCCGGAGATCAAGCTTGGTATAAATACAGGCGTTTTTCACCTGGTCGAGGAGATCCGGGATCAGAGGTAAGGGGTATCTGTTTTTTACTGTTATCTGATTCAGAGCACGGTAATCAATACAGGTTCTGAGGTCACCTTCTTTTTTTGGTACGAAGAACAGAGCCGAGGATGCAGGAGACTTTGACGGCGGGATAAAGCCATTGGCCAGATACTGGTCTAAATACTGTCGCAGATGAAGGTTCTCAGGCTCGGTGAGGGCGTAAATCCTACTGCAAGGGGGAGTTGCACCGGGTAGCAGGTCTATCTGACAATCGTATGATCTGTGAGGTGGCAAGGTGTTAGCCTGTTCCTTTTGAAAAACATCTTGGAACTCTCGATACTCTTGAGGTAATTGTGGACTGTCAGTCGTTGCTGACGCTAGGCCAATGCTGGGTCGTGGATAGCAGGTTGGTGCACACTCACGGAACATTATCGTCTTTGCTCGCCAATCAATCTGAGGGTTGTGTTTCTCCAACCAAGGGATTCCTAGGATTACTTGGAATTGAGGAGCCTTGATCACGTCGAACACAATTACCTCCCGATGCCCGTCTTGGCCTAGTAACGTCACTTCAGCAGTGGTATGGGTTACCGGTCCGGAGGCGATTTCGGTCCCATCCACCGTGGTAATGACGTCTTTAACCACCTTTGGACAAAGAGGTAGGTTCATCCCGGAAGCCAATTCACGGTCCACGTAATTTCCTATTGCTCCACTATCAATGTATGCCTTAATAGCATGCAAACGTTCTGGTTGCTTTGGGTTTACGAGGACCATAGGCATTATGAAGTGCGAGGTCAAAGAACTGGTTTTTAAGCTCGGTAAGCGGACCTCTACACTTGTCGGGCGAGGTCGTTTCCCGGCTCAGGCTTTTCAGAGTTCTTGTCAAAAGCTCCTACTGTCTTCTTAGGTGGTTTTACCGGGCAATCTCGAAGAAAATGTCCAGAGTTTCCACAATAGAGGCACAATTGCATTTGTCGTCTTCTGTCACGTTCTTTCTGGGTTAAGGGACCCTTTACGGCCCAAATCTGCATAGGTTCAACGGTGTCGACCCCTTTGGCGTTGCTTTGTGTTTTCGTGAATACTCGGGTTTCAAACCTGGATCGGTCCGCCTTTCTGTTTTGGAGCCTATGATCCAATTGGACCACCAAATCAATATATTCCGAACAGTCCTGAGGAGGATTCACGACCTGGGCAAGGACGTCTTTAAGTTCATCACGCAGACCTCTGTGAAATAGCGTGATCCTTTTATCCTCGGGCCATCTAGTTTCCACGATTAACCTATTAAAAGATGCAATGTAGGCTAAGAGGTCCTGGTTGCCCTGTCGCAGGGAGAGGAGTTCTTTGTCCAGGGCCTGCCCTTGGGAATGTCTTGCAAAAAGTCTCTCCATACTCGCCTGGAAGGCTGAGAAGTTCCAAAGAATTGGGTCATCTTGTGTAACCAGAGGGATCGACCAATCAGCGGCGCTGCCACTAAGATACGAAAGTACAAAGGCTACCTTGGTCTGGTCAGTTGGAAAGGCTGCGGGTCTACAAAGAAAGTGCAGTCGGCATTGATTTATAAACACTGCAAATCTTTTAGGGTCACCAGAAAAGCGTTCAGGTGGTGCCAATGGCACATTTCCAGGTAGGTTGATTTGAACGGGATTGGTTGAAGTAACTGGGGTATAATTCCCCCCTCAGTTAGGTAGAGGAGTTTGCCCCGCTTGACTCTGTAATAACTGTCTGGCGAGATCGTCAGTTCGTTCTTTTGACATTATCAATTCCCTCTTAAGGGCGTTCGTTTCCTGGCGAGCAGCATGGACTTCAGCTCCTAATTCCCCCGACAACTGGGCCAATTGGTCTGTGTCGGAAGTTTCCATAGCGTCTGGGTAGGAGATTATGAGTAGGCTTCGCGTTCTGTAACGCTCACCTGATTCCCACGGAGGCGCTGACGCAAACTGGAATGCTACAGTTGCTTCTATGACTATGATGAGGCGTAGAACTCGGAAGACGCTCTGGGCAGGACCTTCGAATATTGACTGTCTGGCTTGTAAGGTGAGTTTTCTGCAGGAGGAAGAAAAAGGGGTAATTACAAGCTGGTTGGATAAGTTCTCCCACCAATCTTCTGCTTTTACCACTTCTTGGTTCTCGACTGGTCTCCACGAACTCTCACCTTTGGTTTAGTAAAGCCGAGCTCTCCATCCTACTTCTGGTGCAGGGGCGCGTGGAATCCAGTTACGTCACTGGATGATTTCAGTGTTTAGGCTCAGTGTCCTTTTGTGGCTTGTATTAGTCCTTCAGGTGCCGAGGAGCTGTTGGCGACACCACCACTGCTGTGCAAGAAGAGGCTCGTGAGTATAGAAGATCTGAGGCCGCTTCTGAAGGAGCACCCTTTTATAATGTCCTTTTCCGTCTTTCAGGTGCCGAGATGCTGTGGGCGATGCCGCCGCTGTTGCACGTGCGGTGGCACGTAAGTATTACTGAATTGTGGGCACTTCAAAAGGGGCACCTCTAATAATGTCTTTTCCTTTCTTTCAGATGCCGAAATGCTGAGGGCGATGCTGCCGCTGCTGCGCGTGAAGAAGCGCGTAAGTATAACTGAGTTGCGAACCCTTCGGCTCGGACACCACTAACAATGTCTTTTGTCTTCCAGGTGTTGGGATGCTGCCGAAGCGAAGGCCGTGGTGAACTCCGGTGTGATCACGGATGGATAAGGTAAGCGAGCGCAGCTGCGAGCGTGTTGCCCGTTTTCTAACCTTATGTCTTTATTTGCAGGTTGTCGGAGACTGGACTCTTGTGGCTGAATTCTGGTGAGTAGATGTTCCTGTGCCTTTTCTTCATCCACAGGTTGCTGCTCGAGAAGCTGAGGGTGTGTCTGGACCTGGAATGCAGGAGCCGACTCGGTGAGCGCCCTCCTGCTGTTGCAGAATAACGCGAAGAACGTGAATTCTATCGGGCGTGGTTTAAATAGTGGAGAAGTGCTTTGGTGCGTATTCTTCCTCCAGCCTCACCCAGGTAAGAAAAGAGTTCCATTGTCAGAGGATTAGCATCAGCCCCACCCAGGTAAGAAAAGAATTCCTGTAACAGAGGATTGGTCCCTCCCAGCCAGTGGCTGGGACTTCACCCAGATTGGATTGTTCTAGGTGAGTATGCAGCATGGTCTGCCACAGGTAAGTCCACCCAATCACTACTGCACACTTTAAGAATATGAGCCCGGCGCCCATGGCGCCGGGACTGTGGTTCCTTATGAGCCTGGCGCCAGAGGCGCCAGGACATGGTCCAAAGGGCCCCTGTAGGGGTCTGCTGGAACCGGGGGTGTGGATGATGAGCCTGCTTCCGGGGACGCTGGGCCAGTCTTGGCTCCTCGGGAGTAGCGCTCATGACACATGCAGACACTCTTCAGGGCATTAGCAGGCATCAGCAGGCTCATCTGAAACGGCCCCAAGCACTAAAATGTCATCACTGTAGTTCAAGTAGTCAGAATTCCATCCTAAAGGTGAAATGCTTTTAGGGTACAACCATACATGCATGGTCAAGGTGATGATGTATCTTGATGTAAGGTCCCATCTATTATTGTTGGTAGAGGTATAATTTTGAAAATATAGTGGCACCATTGAGCGCATTATTTATGTTGTTAATACATGTGTCAAATGCCTTTCTCATTGAATTGCAGCATTTGGTTGGCACATGTCTACACATATGCGAATCCAACCAGCTTTGCGCCTCTTCTTTGCTATAACAATTGGTGTGATCCAAGACATTGTACCACTGACTGGTTAGATGATGCTGTCATCTCAGAATGGTTGGATCCTAGCTTCTACTTGCTTTTAGATTTGTACAGCATCACATGATAGTTTTGGGCTGCCAGTTGGACTGACCCATTAGTGTGCAATATAATGGAATGACATTTCAATTCTTTTAAGCGTTGGAAGAACAGCAGTGACTTTTCAAGAAATGGAAAGCCATTTCCCCAGTTTCAACGCATAGGCCTGTAGACTTTATACAGTGGGCCCTTGCAAACTACAGGCTACAAGCTAAGAAGGCTGCCATTGTCAATGTCTGTTTTAATTACATGCATGTCTATCCGTGCAGAGTGTTCTTTGTAGCGGATGGATGCCTTGAATACTAATAGGTATAGAGCATCTTTTCCAACTCAGATTTGAAAATATTTTGTGTTGGTAGAGCAAGCGATGGGCATTCCTACACAGATACAGACACTTATATTTCACCTCTCACATGACATTAAATGTAGTCAGGAGTGAATTAAAATTTCAATGGAATGGTAATTCTGGAAAAAAATAGTTATGTGTGTGTTCCTCATTGGTGAAGGATCTAGAGGCAGTTTCACTGGTATTTTCAGAATCCAAAAGCCATACTCCGATCCTTGAACTTGAGGCAACCGATTAAACTGACGTCCTTCAGTTCCTGCCTTGTTCATTCTGCTGGCATGATTTGCAGCCTGACAGACTACTGGAAAATTATTAATTTTGCAGAGGTTTTGGATGTCTGCCCGATGTCAGGGTCATTCACTTCCTCATGATTGGATGGACTGCATCGGTAACAATCCCGGTCCAAAACATTTTCACCCTTAGGGCTGTACTCAGTCTTGTATCTGCTGTCTGGAGTTGGTGGCACAAGTTCTGACTGAGCAATTACTTCTGTTTGGAAATTCACTATGAGAGCAGCAAGGGCTAGGTCTAGATGTGGTTAAGGCTTTATTGTTTTCATAGTAAATTCCATCAAAATGACGATGTTACACAACCTGCAATGACCTGTGAACTGAATGACTGCAATTTCCATAGGTGCTCACCTGCGCAACTTGTGGTCATTCAGTTTCGTTGTCAGGGTCATGAAGAAGTGGACAAAGATTTCATCCTTTAGTTGCACAGTGGAATACACATTGTTCTGGCATGTTCAGGTTCTAGGTGTTCAGGGCTGTTTAGTGATCATCATAAAGGTCAGTGTCTTAATGAAGATTTTCAGAAATGCTGTCATGGACATCTAGGTGCACACAGTGCATGATAGGACCTCTCTCTGCCTTCATCCTGTAGCGCCATGGCAGTGATTAGCACATCACAGCCAATCATCCATCTAGAGTAGCAGGGCATTAGGATTGTAAGCCTGAGTTGTCAAAATGTAGAGGCATTTCTAGCGACACAGCAGTCTGGGTAGGAGAGACGGTTGGCATCTTTGGCCATGGGTTGACTACATCTCATATGCAGATGCCTGCCTGTGATAGTGAGAAATAACTTCCTTTGTGTGTGCGAGTCCTGCCTGAAATTTATGTCTCTACCATTGATTGACTGCCCCTGAGTTTGAACAATTCTTGGCTTCTGATTGGGCGCCGTGTTCACTCTCTGATGCCTGATTGGGATAAAAGAAGACCCCCTTGATCACTCATCTCATCTAGCACTGGAACTCCTGTACCTGAACTCGGAGCATGCTGCCCAAGGAAGGACCAAAGCTCTGTGCCAACATCCTTTGATGCTGCGCAAGATCTGACCGCAAAGCTCTACCTCCCCAGAAGACAAGAAGGGATCTACTGTGATGCTCCTTGCCCTGATCCAGTGGATCAGAGCTCGACATTTCCAGAAATGCGAGCCACTTCAGTGCTAGGACTCTGAGTGAAACTGCGCAGACTGAGCGACCTGAGTTTCTTCATCCCCGGACATCAGACAAGACTCTGGTTCCATTTTCCCCATCTTGGAAGCTCTGGGGACCTGTGATGCCCTCTGTCCTGCCACCGCCCAACCAAACTCACCTCCCTGTTTGGCTGATCTCTGGCATGTCTTTGCAAGAATGCCTTCATTAATAGTAATTCCCTCAAGACTATGCCAGCCCCAGAAGCTGAATCCTGTGCCTCGGGATGAGGGAGGAACCCTGCATTGCTGACTACCAACGAGTGCAGTTTCTTCAACTTTCATCTCCTCTGGATCAGACCCTCCAGTGAAGAACCCCTGATTTATCAATCTCTTTTCCCTAGGATCTTGGGGTATCTCCTGCACCAGCGTATCATTGCGGGAACCTACGATGATTACCGGGAAACGTGCACAGTGACTGCCTCTAGAAATCAAATGTTTCCTGATGCAGAAATGCTTTGTGGATCCAGAGACTTGGTCCGCTAACACTCGGGCACTACTGGTGAGTCCTTTCCTCACTTCTTCCTTGGGTCCCCTCTTCCTCACCAAGGGTCTCATATGGCCTCAACTCCACCAGAACTCCAGAAACTGCTCCTTTGGATTTCTTTTGCAGAGGATCACTCTTTTTCAGCTAAGACTTCCCAAATGCACACAATTGGTCGCCATTCGTCTATCTTAAAAATCTTTATGGCCTAGTTATGATATGATATGATGGATTATTTATATAGCGCCTATACACAATGTCTTTCAAAGCGCTTTAGGAAAAGTATGTTAGTTGCTTGTAATTGCATCTTTCTTTATCGGAAATACTAGATTTAACGCTAACAACTTTTTTGAAACTGCTTTACTCACCTGCTACAATGTTACATTCATTTTACAACGTTTACTTAACTGCTAGTGAAGGTCTTTATCTCTTGCCTTTTCTGAAATAAGGATGATAGTTTTATAAAAAAATATACTGTATGGATAGTCTCTCATTGGGCATCAATGAAAAGTCAGTACTCTCCCTGTTAACCACTCCACTCCGCCGCAGCCACTCAGAATTAGGTCTGGGTTTCTCTGCAGTGAATGCCAGTTACAGAGCCCGTGAGCTAGAGGTAATCACTACTAGTGCCCGAGTCAGGAAGATACACATAAAGACCCTGACCTCAGGGATTAAGGGAAATCTACCTGTCAACCATCAGCGCCATGAGGTTGTGTAAATGGTAGAGAGGCCCTTTACAAATGTCACGTGACATAATCGAAGTGCTGCAAGACCATCCACGACTCACTAACGGATAAAGTCAAAAACATTCCAAAAAACATTTTGGCTGCAAGTAGTGTTGGTGACAGAGGTCAGAACATTAGGACCCCCTCGATTTACAAGGAGGCCTGCCCTGAATTTAATTTTCATCCCATATCAGAGCCTGACCTATTTGTCATTTTACAGAAGCTTAAATCTGCAAACTGCAAAGGGGACATTTGCCCAGTCGCGCTGAAGCTAGTACCCCAAATTGCGATGTTTGTGAATACCTCCTTTAGGGAAAATTATGTCCCGAGGGGTGTTAAACAGGCCTGGATCTCTCCCCTGATTAAACAAACCTTCTTTGGACCCTGAATTGCCCAGTAATCACCGGCCCATTACTAAAGTGCCATACTTACTCATAATTCTGGATGAAGTAGCCCAGCTACAGAGTGGGGAGTTTCTTCTGGAGCACAACATTTTTGGCCAGAAACAGTCGGGTTACAGATGGGGTCAGAGGACAAAGCAATCTCCACTAGATCTTAAAAACAACATCTTCAAGATCATGGAGAAAGGGAAGACATCTTTGCTGGTGCTGCTAGATCTGTCCGCTGCGCTTGATCTGGCAGATCATACCATTCTAGCGGACAGGCTATGCATTACAGCACATTTCTCTCCCTCAGCCATCGAACGGCTGAAGTCCTCCCATGCAGATCGCAAGGCGAGGGTTTTTCCAATGAGGCCAGAGCTGGGGAGTTCACGGTAATATGTGGGGTTCCTCAGGGCTCTTGCGTGTCGCCTACGCTTTTTAACATGTTTATGCTCCCTATGTTTGATCAGTTGGATGAAGCAGGCATTACATATGCCAATTATGCAGATGACACACAATGCCTTGTACAGCCTCTTACGGGAAACTATGCGACCGATGCCATTAATTTGAACTCCGTCTATGAACTGTTTCAACTATGGATGCGAGATAATAAGCTTCTGTCCAACGATGCAAAAAAGGAACTGATGATTTTTGGGTACCTCCGCACAACTTTGGAAGTTGAGCCCAGAATAGAGCTCCTTTGGTGTGGCAAGTTGTACCATGATCACTCAGTCCAAGGTCAAGACTCTGGGGGTCTACTTTGATAAAGAGCTCACTATGAAGGCCGAGTTAACCAGTCTGGTCTCCTGTACTGTGTACCATCTCAGACTACTTACCCAGCTTCGTCCCTTTTGTAATGTTACCAGCCATGCAACCATCGCACGTGCCATTATAGGGGCCAAACTGGATTATTGCTCGAGTCTCTTATTAGGTATTGCTAAGGAGACATTACCCGTCTTCAGGTAATACAAAACAATGCCGTCCGTGCAGTGGAGAGGCTTCGCAGATCTGATCACGTGACTGCTGCAAGGAAAGCTATACACTGGCTTCCTGTCTCTAGCCAAATCATTTTCCGAGTACAGTGTAACACACACAGACCCCTGTATGGCCAGGCCCGGAGATACCTCTCTAAATGTGCATCCTTGCTGCCTATTCGAAGAACCTTGAGGTCCAATAATGCCTGCCTCCTGGAAAGCCCACGATCTGGAGTTGTGAGTGTAGCCCGCGGTTCATTCCAGCTTGCCGTTCCAAAAATTTGGAATGCTCTGCCTCCGGACCTGAGAGTTTGTGCGGCACTTTCCACCTTTAAACGAGGACTGAAGACAGTCCTGTTCTCTTAATTAACCAGTTCTCCTCCCGCTGCCTTGGATTGGAATGATTTGATCATGGCATAAGTGTTTGAGGCGCATTTGACCGTGGTCAATTTTGCTGCAAACCCAATTTTGCTGAGGGCAAAATCATACCAATACACCCCTCCTACCTCCCCTCCATTACATCCCCACCTTCCTCCCCCCTCTGCCCAATACATACCCACATCCCTCCCCCCACTTACCTTTCACCGTCCGCTTTACATCTGACCCTGCAGCATCAGTTCTGTCCCTGCAACACAAGGACCCTTACTCTGTCTAAACATTTTTTTTTAAAGTCCCCCGCTTCCAAAGTCCTGGAAGCGGGGAACACCCCCACAACCCTCGCTCCCATTATAGCGAGCATGGAGAGCGGGGTACACCCCGACAACCCCAGTTCTCCTTGTTCACTATAATATAACCGCATGGCCTATTTAACCGAATATTTGGTTGTACAATCATTTCGTACAGCCTAAAATCGGTCAAATTGGCCAATACCACTGCCTTTACTCCTCCTGCTTTGCTCTATGTTCCTATGTTAGTTCTGTTGAAAGCACTATAATGCCTGTAGGCTCTGTTAGGCGCTATATGAACTAATAATAAGAATAATAATATCAGGATATTGACCAATGCTAAAAATGTGTATCTAGACCTTGCAAAGCGTGAGACCATGATATCCAGTGTAAAAGAAAAGTGGTAGGTGGAAGAGTGGTAGAAAGCAAAGAAACCAGATTAAAAAAACACATCCCAAAAAATGGGAGCATGAGCACAGATAAAGCCGAGCACCGAGTACGGTCTCCAGGTCATGGGCGCAGAAGATGGACCAAGGTGGTGCTCCCCTGACTTCAGTGTGTATGCCACCCTCTCTGGAGGATGCCTGCTGCAGGACTCTGAGTGCCCCACGTGCAGAGGAGTTGCCTGGGGGGTGGGGCTGCAGTGGCTGTAGCCCTGGGTCTTTTGGGTATAGCCCTGGATAGAAGCTCAGGGGCTACAACCAAAAGGCTAGCTAGCCCCGAGTCCTGCCAGTCCCGACAGTAGCATAGCCCGGATCTTTTCCAGACCTAGCAACACCACTGCCCACGTGGCAGAGGGAGAGTGGAAGGAGTGAAGGGCGAGTCCTTAATAAAGGTCCTTGGACCATGAAACAGCGACCTCCAGGCCCGCTAATTGGAGACGAGTTGTTAGCAGGCAGCCTCGTGCCCTCATCGCTATGCAGCGGGTGCCCTGCCGGAGGCCCAGAGGCTGCGGCTGATGACGGAGCGTGCTTCCCGCCAGAAATGGCTAATCCTGCGTGGGGGTGATTAGGCCCCTCTTTGTGGGCGGCAGATACAAACCCTGATTGCAACAAAATAAATCAGCTCTTTCTGCCACCCACGGCCCCCACCCAAACCGGCAGATGCATGAAAACATCACTGACAGGCAGACTAGCGACGCGCTCTCGTGCACCTGCGTTCACTTCCCCTGCAGATAGCCTGGTCTAGCTTGCTGGTCTAGTCCTTGCACCTGCAGGTACTCCCTCTGCAGATAGCCTGGTCTAGTACGTGCACCTGCATGCACTCTCCCTGCAGATAGCCTTCCTTGCTGGTTTAGTCTGTGAGCCCCCATGCACCTGCAGGTACCTCTCCCCCTGCAGATAGCCTTCCTTGCTGGTCTAGTCCTTGCACCTGCATGCACCCCCATGCAGAAAGCCTTGCTTCCTGGTGTAGTCCTTATACCTGCAGGTGCTCCACCTGCAGATGGCATTCCTTGCAGGTCTAGTCATTGCACCTGCATGCACTCCACCTGCACATAGCCTGGTCTAGCTTGCTGTTCTAGTCCTTGCACCTGCATGCACCCCCCTGCAAAAAGCCTTGCTGGCTGGTCTAATCCTTATACCTGCAGGTACTCCCCCTGCAGATAGCCTGGTCTAGTCCTTGCACCCACATGCACTCTCCCTGCAGATAGCATTCATTACTAGTCTAGTCCTTGCACCTGCAGGTACTGCCCCTGCAGATAGCCTGGTCTAGTCCTTGCACCTGCTTGCACCCCCCTGCAGAAAGCCTTGCTTGTTGGTCTAGTCCTTGCACCTGCGGGTACTCCCCCTGCAGATAGCCTTCCTTGCTGGTTTAGTCTGGGAGCCCCCATGCACCTGCAGGTACTCCCCCTGTAGATAGAATTAATTGCTAGTCTAGTCCTTGCACCTGCATGCACTACCCCTGCAGATAGCTTTGCTTGCTGGTCTAGTCCTTGCACCTGCAGGTACCCCTCCCCCTGCAGATAGCCTTCCTTGCTGCTCTAGCCCTGGCACCTGCAGGTACTCCCCCTGCAGATGGCCTTAATAGCAGGTCTAGTCCTTGCACCTGCAGGAACTCCTCCTGCCGATAGCATTCCTTGCTGGTCTTGTGCTTCAGCACCCATGCCCCCACATGCACTCCCCCTGCAGATGGCCTTACTTGCAGGTCTAGTCCTTGCACTTGCAGGTACTCCCCCTGCAGATGGCCTTACTAGCAGGTCTAGACCTTACACCTGCAGGTACTCCCCCTGCAGATAGCATTCCTTGCTGGTGTGCTTCAGTCCCCATGCACTCGCATGCACTCACTCTGTCGATAGCCTTCCTTGCAGGTCTAGTCCTTGCACCTGCAGGTACTCACCCTGCAGATAGCCTTCCTTGCTGGTCTAGTCCTTGAACCTGCAGGTACTCACCCTGCAGATGGCCTTCCTTGCTGGTCTAGTCCTTGCACCTGCAGGTACTCACCCTGCAGATGGCATTACTTGCTGGTCTAGTCTTTGCACCTGCAGGTCGTCCCCGTGCAGATAGCCTTCCTTGCTGGTTTAGTCTGTAAACCCCATGCACCTGCAGGTACTCCCCCTGCAGATAGCATTCAATGCTAGTCTAGTCCTTGCACCCGCATGCACTCCCCCTGCAGATAGCTTTACTTGCTGGTCTAGTTCTTGCACTTGCAGGTGCCCTTCCCCCTGCAGATAGCCTACCTTGCTGGTCTAGCCCTTACACCTACAGGTACTCCCCCTGCAGATTGACTTAATAGCAGGTCTAGTCCTTACACCTGCAGGTACTCCCCCTGCAGATAGCATTCCTTGCTGGTCTTGTGCTTCAGCCCCCATGCACCCGCATGCACTCCCCCTGTCGACAGCCTTCCTTGCTGGTCTAGCCCTTGCACCTGCAGGTACTCCCCCTGCAGATGGCATTAATTGCTGGTCTAGTCCTTGCACCTGCAGATACTCCCCCTGCAGATAGCCTTAATAGCAGGTCTAGTCCTTACACCTGCAGGTACTCCCCCTGCAGATAGCATTCCTTGCTGGTCTTGTGCTTCAGCCCCCATGCACCCGCATGCACTCACCCTGTCGACAGCCTTCCTTGCTGGTCTAGTCCTTACACCTGCAGATACTCCCCCTGCAGATGGCATTCCTTGCTGGTCTAGTCCTTGCACCTGCAGGTACTCCCCCTGCAGATGGTATTCATTGCTGGTCTAGTCCTTGCACTGGCAGATACTCCCCCTGCAGATAGCCTTCCTTGCTGGTCTCGCCCTTGCACCTGCAGGTACCCCCCCTGCAGATGGCCTTAATAGCAGGTCTAGTCCTTACAACTGCAGGTACTTCCCCTGCAGAAAGCATTCCTTGCTGGTCTTGTGCTTCAGCCCCCATGCACACGCATTCACTTCCCCTGCAGATAGACTTTCTTTCTGGTCTATTCCTTGCACCTGCAGGTACTCCCCATGCAAATGGCATTCCTTGCTTTTCTAGTCCTTGCACCCGCATGCACTCTCCCTGCAGATAACCTTTCTTGCTCGTTTAGTCTGTGAGACCCCATGCACCTATAGGTACTCCCCCTGTAGATAGCATTCATTGTTGGTCTAGTCCCGGAACCCCCATGCACCTGCAGGTACTCCCCTTCCAGATAGCATTCCTTGCTGGTCTAGTCTTTGCACCTGCAGGTACTCCCCCTGCAGATGGCATTCCTTGCTGGTCTAGTCCTTGCACCTGCTTGCACCCTCCCTGCAGATTGCCTTCCTTGCTGGTTTAGTCTGAGAGCCCCCATGCACCTGCAGGTACTCCCCCTGAAGATGGTATTCCTTGCTGGTCTAGTCCTGCAGCCCCCATGTACCTGCAGGTACTCCCCCTGCAAATGTCATTCCTCGCTGGTCTGTCTAGTGCTTGAGCCCCAATGCACCAGGAGGTACTCCTCCTACAGATATCCTTCCTTGCTGGTTTAGTCCTTGAACACCCATGCACCTGCAGTTACTCTCCCTGCAGATATCATTCCTGGCTGGTCTGTCTAGTGCTTGAGCCCCAATGCACCTGCAGGTACTCCCACTACAAATAGCCTTCCTTGCTGGTTTAGTCCCAGAGCCCCCATGCAGCTGCAGGTACTCCCCCTAAAGATAGCATTCCTTGCTGCTCTAGTGCTTGAGCCCCCATGCACCTGCATGTATTCTCCATGCAGATATCCTTCCTTATTGGTCTAGTCCTTGCAGCTGCAGCTACTCCATCTGCAGATAGCCTTCCTTGCTGGTTTAGTCTATGAACCCCCATGCACCTGCAGGTACTCCCCTGCAGATAGCATGCCTTGCTGGTCTAGTCCTTGCAACTGCAGGTACTCCCCCTGCAGATCACATTCCTTGCTGGTCTTGTGCTTCAGCCCCCATGAACCCGCATGCATTCCCTGTGCAGATAGCCTTCCTTGATGGTCTAGTCCTTGCACCTGCATTCACTCTCTCTGCAGATATCCTTCTTTGCTGGTTTGGTCTGGGAGCCCCCATGCACCTGCAGGTACTCCCCCTGCAGATAGCATTCATTGGTTGCGTAGTTCCAGACCCGCCTTGCACCTGCAGGTACTCCCCCTACAGATAGCATTTCTTTATGGTCTAGTCCTTGCACCTGCTGGTACTCCTCTGCAGATAGCCTTCCTTGCTGGTCTAGTCCTTGCACCTGCTGGTACTCCCCTGCAGATAACCTTCCTTGCTGGTCTAGTCCATGCAACTGCAGGTACTCCCCCTACGGATAGCCTTCCTTGATGGTTTAGTCTTTGAGCCCCAATGGACCTGCAGTTACTCCCCCTGCAGATAGCATTCCTTGCTGGTCTTTCGCTTGAGCCCCCATGCACCTGCAGGTACTCTCCCTGCAGATAGCCTTCCAGGTTGGTCTAGTCCTTGCACCTGCAGACACTCAGTCTGCAGATAGCCTTCCTTGCTGGTTTAGTCTTTGAGCCCCCATGCACCTGCATGTGTTCCCCCTGCAGATAGCCTTCCTTGTTGTTTTAGTCTGTAAGCCCCCGTGCACCTGCAGGTACTCCCCCTGCAGATAGCATACCTTGCTTGTCTAGTGCTTCATCCCCCATGCCCCCGCATGCACTCCCCCTGCAGATAGCCTTCCTTGTTGGTCTAGTCCTTGCAACTCCAAGTACTACCCAAGCAGATAGCATTCCCTGCTGTTCTTGTGCTTGAGCCCCCATGCACCCATATATTTTCCCCCTGCAGATAGCCTTCCTTTCTGGTTTAGTCCTTGAACCCCCTATGCACCTGCATATATTCCCCTTGCATATAGCTTTGATGTTGGTCTAGTCTTTGCACCTGCAGATACTTCCCCTGCAGATGGCCTTACTTGCTGGTTTAATTCTTGAGCCTGCATGCGCCCACAGGCACTCTGCCTGCAGATATTCTTCCTTGCTGTTTTAGTCTGTGAGCCCCCATGCACCTGCAGTTAGTCTTGTGAGGAATTCAACCATCCACATGGTGGGTGTGTGCTGACCAGGGCTTTTAAAAAATGTTATATGAAATGGAATGATGGTAGATCAACCTCCAGAAAATGTGTTGGGCTAATCCGCACACATTGTTCTATGCTCACTGCACGACAAAAGCAGAGACCCGTGTATTCTGGGTGGACAGAGCATACCGGTGCCATCCACCGTGTGATATTTAGTTGGGATATGACATTCAGGATTACAACATGCTAGTCATCTCGTGCAGAATGGTTGAGACCAAGCAGTTTGGGCTGGACTCCTCCTTTTGGGGTGGGATCAAGCCTGATGTGCATAAGGTCTTTCCCCTTTTGTAATGGCTTGGCAAGCAAAGACGATGGCCTGGAGGGTTGCCCAGAGCAATTCCAGAGGTTAGGATTAATTCCAAAAATTCCAGCCATCTCGATACCTGTCACCTCGACATTCTCGCTCTTACAACAACATGGTTCAATGCCAGCTCAGTCACTGTTTTTGACTCCCTCCTCCCTGACGGCTTCAAGATCATTTCCAAGTCTCGACCTCACAGTGCTGGAGGTAGGATTGCCTTAATCTTCCCCGAATGGGTTCCTTCTTCCGTTTTACCCAGCTCTACTCACGCTTTGAGAACCTGGTATGCAAGTTGGTCATCTCTCCCATCTCCACCCTGACCATTGCTACCATCTACCGGCCTCCTGGTGCTACCACTGTGTTCCTCTCTAAATGGGCTGACTTCTGTTCTTCCTTACTTTCATCCACCTCCAATCTCCTCCTGTTGGGAAATTTCAACATCTAATTGGACTCCCTTTTCAAAGCATCCACTTATTTTATTGACCTCTGCACCTCTCTATCCCTCTTCATTCTCCGTTCTGGTCCAACTCATTCAGCTGGGCACACTCTGGATGCCCTCATGTACTCTGATGTAGAGGAGCAGATGCAGGCGACCCCGCCCCCCTTGCTCCCCTTTATTGGAGACAGGAGACTGTGGCGTGTTTAACACCAGATGTTGTTCCAATTTTGCAGCAAGTGTTTGGGAGAAGGTACCTATTAAGAGAACCTTATCAAACGTACTCCCTAAGGGCTGATAACCCGAGGGAGGAACTCCCCGAAGGAATATGAAAAAGAGAAAAGAAGTATAAAAAAGAACATTACAAGCGCACAAACTGCAACAGAAAATAACAATTCAATAAATGTATAGACGCTGAAACGCTGGCTATAAGTAGTGAATAAAACACAGGCGAAGCCGCAATTGCACAAAACCTGGACATTGGTATCATGAATTTAGAAAGCCAGAACCCATGAAGCGAGAATGGAAAACCGTGTCACAGCAAGAATAACAGGCTCATGGAGCTGCATGCCGGGGCTGTCTGGCCTGAAGTCAAGACTGAAACAACCAAGGTCAGCTATCTATTCTGAAGAACGAGTACGCAGAGGATGAGCCTTCTCATGTCAAGGTGCAAGAAAGCGCACAAGGGATGCCAAGCTTTAATTCACTTAAGGCATTGAAAAGCTACAAAATGCACCAAAATGCACCAAATCATGGTCTACTGTCACGTGAAGCAAGGATGAAAATAGAGTTTGAACTGGAGTTCCAGGCACGATATCGAGTGCCTGCACTCCCGTAGATTCTCAAAGACAAGAATGTACTGTAAGGCCAAGAGAAAAGACAATTTCATGGCGGAAATCATGGGTTATAAGAGATGCTGGGATAATTAGGTGGTGAGGTAGTTAAATGCCCATCTCCTTTCACTTCTGTCTGGGCTTATGTGCTGCTAAATGAACCAAATGTTCCAGACATGGCACAAGCCTGCCAACCAATTATATCAGTCCATATTACGAAGTACCTTATAGTTTGAAAACCAACGAGAAACTGTGTATATAATGTTTCTGAAGTGACATGTTTTTAGAGGTAGGCATAAGTTGCCAACCTGATAATGGATAGCCAGTGACAGTCCTAGCTCCTATAGAATTGAATATTTAGATGTCTCTTTTAACCAATCTGATTTTTGATAGGTTTTTTATTATTGCTACATAGTATGACATTATTCTGACGCATTATTTAATATAATATTATATTTTGTGTGGCGATCATTGAGAGACGGAGCGTACGTCTGTTGATGTTCTTGGTAACCTCCCTGTTTTAGATTATTGTTAATAAAACAGTACTTTGCCATCTTCCTGAGTTGGTTCTGTTATTTGAACTCAGAATTACTCTGGTGTGATCCATCTAGTACATGTGAATGTTCCTAAAGGGCCATAAGATCTCTCTCTCCACCCCACTGGTCACCCCTCTCTTGGTCAGATCATTCTCTCCTCTCCTCCCACCTGGTTCCTTTCGGCCCTCTGACTGCCCCACAAAAAGCCCTGCCAACCTCGTTCACTGACATCCGCCCAATTAAACAAGTGTCAGCTACTGCCTTCACTCCCGCCTTTATTCTCCCTTGCCCCATCTCACATTCTACCACTGACTCTGCTCTCAGCAACCTCTACTTGACCATCACCAATACTCTTGACATTCTTGCCCCAGTCATGAAGATCTGCCTGAAACCTGCCTCTAAGCATAACACTTGGTACAACTCCAATCTTGAGGCATTGAAACGAAAATGCAGAGCGGTGGGACAGAAGTGGTAAACCTCAGGCTCATCTTCTGACAAACTTGCCTGCTGCCTCCTCCAAAGTCAATACAGACTCTCCATCTGTGCCAAGAAAAGAGCCCACATGCAGGCATGGGTTTCCCGTGCATCCAACAACACGGTTGAACTTTTCAAGATCTGCAGGGAACTAGCCAACCCTTCTGCAGTCTCCTCCTCCCTGTACCTTTCCCAAGCCCTTTGCAATGCACTGGATACTCCCTTCTCCACCAAAACTCAGGACATCCTGACCACCCTTTTTAGTTACCCTCCCAACCATGTCACATCCCCTTGCCTCCCTTTGCCTCTCACCTTTCTCTTCCTCTCTCTCCTCCTTCTACCCTGTCACACGTGAAGAAGTTACCAGAGTTGTCCGCTCCATGAAGGTCTCTTCTAAACAGGTTTCCCCTTTCTCATCCAGAGCCATCAAGGACAACATTGGCTCTCTTGCCCCCGCACTCAGTGATTTCTGCATTCTCTTGCAACTGGATCATTTCCCTCCTCCCTCGAGCACTCCTTTGTGCGACCCCTCTTGAAAAAAACCTTCAGCAAACCCTACCTGTCCTGCCAACTACTGCCCTATTTCCATCATCCCCTTCCTGGGGAAACTGCTGGAGAAGCTGGCCTTGCCCCAACTCAGCTTGCACACTAAACTTGTTGGTGGTCTCCACGACCATCAATCTGGATTCCAAGCATCCAGAGGCACTGAAACCGCTCTTATAAACACCCGTGAAGAACTGCTCGAACTGGATCCAACTCCCCAGCTGTCCACACCTTACTCGATCTCTCCTCTGCCTTTCACATGGTCAACCATTCCATCCTCATACAAAGGCTCGACAATACCCTTGGTATCTCAGAACGGGCACTGGACTCACTGACAACCTTCCTAACTGACCGCTTGTCACAAGTCATCCTGGGCACCTTCTCCTGTCCTACTTCCTTTCCCACCTGTGGTGTTCCCCAGGGTTCTAGCCTCCCCCAGTGTCTCGTTAACATCTACCTTGCTCTGCTGGCATGCGCATCTCATCCTTGTCCCCCAACTTCCATTGTTATTCAGATGACACATAACTCTTTTTCAAACTTCCTGCTGACCCCCTTGCACCTTCCATCATTCCTGACTACCTTTCTGCCATCCGATCCTGGTTCATCTCCAACAATCTGTGCCACAACGCCTGTAAAACTGATATCCTTCCCATTGGGACCCCTGCTCCCTCTTTCTTTCCTTCACTCCAGCCTTCTTCTATGAGGTCCCCCCCTGCTCCTTCTTCTGGACCAAGAAACCTTGGAGTCATCTTCGACTCCTCTCTTGCCTTCCTCACTCACAACATTGTCAAGAAGTCCCACTTTCAGCTCTTCCTTCTCAAAGCAATTCTCCCTTTCTCACTTTCCCCCAGAGGCTCAATGTTAACCGAGCGCTGGTTCTCTCTAGGATTGAATACTGCAATAGCCTCATCCTGAATCTACATCCTACTTCCTCTCAGCGACCCCTCCAGCTAATCCAGAATAGGGCAGTAAGACTTATCCTTGGCCTTAAACCCAGGGACTGCATCTCTATTGGCCTAAAAGTATTTGCTGTCTGCCAGTTGGGGCACGGATTAAGTTCAATTGCCTCTGCATCATCCACAAGATGAAACAGATGGAAGTCTTACCCCAATCTTGAAGGAAACACTATCATCCAATAACGCTTCAAGTGCCAACCCAAATGACCTTGCAGACCTCTATCACAATTGTCTCAAAACAACTATTGACACCCTAGCGCCACTCAGACCTAAAACACGATGTCCAGATAAACAATCACATTTTTGGTTCAACGATGAACTAGTACTACTCAGACGTAACAAAAGAGCCCTGGAACATATCCACAAAAAAAACTCTCTCCCCCGACTCTTCCAAAGCATTTGCAGAAGCTAACAAAATCTACAAAGTAGCCATCATAACGCACAAAGCAAATGTCTTAAATACTCGCATTAGTAATGCTTTCTCAAACACCAAAGAGCTTTTCACAATACTCAGAGAACTGGAAAACCCTATCCCATCCTCCTCCCCAGTTAACTCTAGTAAAGCCTGGTGTACCACTATACAAAATGCCCTAGCATCTAAAATACAATTACTCCAAGGTAACATTTTGACCAAAAGAAAGCTATTGGCTAACAAGAATGCCCTGCCATCAACGCTAGATGGCTTCACTGAGACTAACTACATCCAATTCAAATTCACTCCAATATGCCAAGAGCAAATCTCTAAGATAAAACCCTCAAACTGTAAAGAAGACAGATTCCCCGCTCATCTAGTTAAACTGTGTGCGCCCACGCTTACCCATATCATCAGCAAATGTGTTAATGCCTCATTCAGCACCAATACTGTCCCTACCAGCATCAAAGAAGCCTGGGTGACCCCGCTCCTAAAAAAACCTACCCTGGACCCCACTGTCCACACCTACTACCGCCCCATAACAACTGTTCTGTGTTTGCTAAAAATCATAGACAAGCTAGTCTACGCACAGATATAATCCCACGTTGAACAAAATCAACTACTGGGAGCCAGACAATCTGGATTTAGGCCCAAGCATAGCACTGAAACAGCACTTCTGGACCTTAAAATCCAGATGGACTTCATAAAAGAAGCCAGCAAACTCTGCATTCTCCTACTAGTAGACCTGTCAGCAGCATTCCATTTAGTGGATCACGACAAACTATGCACCACATTGACAAATGATTTTCAAATCTCACATGAAGCGACCCTCTGGATTAAATCCTTTCTTGCTGAGCGTACCTCACAAGTTACCTTACCATAGGCAAGGAAGTGGCAGATCCTATCCCAGTACCAATAGAAGTCCCAAAAGGTTCCAGCCAGTCACCCACTCTCTTTATAACTCTTACACCAAGCTACTATTCGCTGCCTTGGATGCTATCAGTGTCATCTACACAGACTTCGCCGAGGACACCCAGATCCTTATCCCCATAACTGGGGATTACGAACAGGACACCATCATCATCAATAAAATATATGCGATTATTCAAAACTGGATGGCTATTAATAGCCTTTGCTTCAATTATGAAATGACAGAGAGTCTCATTGTGGGTTCCCCAGCCAAAATCAATGCCCTCCACTCCGATGACTGCGCAATCAAAATTGATGGAACACTGATTCCAGTCCTAAAGCAGGTCAAAACCCTAGGCGTCCACCTTGATGCAAATCTAACAATGTCTAAACATGTGAACGCCCTTTCATCAGCCATGTTCTACATAGCTAAACTTATTGCATTAAGCTGCCAATTCCTCACACCACAAAATTTTTCCACATTAGCCCGGGCCCTCATCTTATCGATGCTAGACTATTGCAATGCATTATTGCTAGGCACTTAAAAAGATAACCCACCCAAACTACAATTGCTGCAAAATAAAGCACTGCAAGCAGTCCTAGGACTAAAGAAAATCTGACCACATCTCCGGTATCAGAAGTGAAGCCCATTGGGTTCCCATCAAAGCCAGAATCATCTTCAAAACATTTAGTGTCACCACAAATGTATTGCTAAGAAAGCCCCTATTTACATTAACAATACCATCTCACTGAACAATACCACGAGAACGCTTAGATCTAACAACAATGCTCAACTCTTCATCTCACGCTGTAAATGTGTCAGAGCAGGGGGAAGTAGTTTTACAGTAATGGTTCCAGAACTCTGGAACACACTCCCAATACATGCTAGAAAGGAGTCATCAAAGCAGTGCTTCAAAATGACACTTAAAACGTGGCTATTCAATAAATTCGAACCAGATGGCCCCCTCACCCACCGCCACTAACTTCAGTCAGAAATAAGTATTACACTACCACTGCCCCACCCCACCTTTGCTTGCTCCCCCATGAAAAGAACGGAACGCCAGCCAATTATTGTACTGTATCACCAGATGTATTACTATGTACTGTGCTCTTGTAAATTGCATGCAAGTAGATTGATTTTTCTCAACAAGATGTCTGTAACTACACCGTGATACCTCTGGGTTTGGGGGTAAAACAAATGCAATAAATAAATAAATAAATAAATAAAATACATTTGGCAGCTTTTCACTGTATTTAAGTACATCTGGGATGGTATATTTAGACATTTTGGCAGGGAAAGCAGACAATTATTGATATTAAATCAGATAAAGGCATGGGAAAGCTACCAGTTAGACAGAACATCTTCTTACTTAGCAACAAATAAGATGAACTCATGAAGTTTGTGACAGTACTAGCTGCCACGTAAAGTTGGCAGGACCTCAAGAAGTAGATAAGAGCTGGCGTTAAAGGATGTATAATTATGTTTAGCTGAGTCTGGAATGGGCTTATCAGTCTATGTGTCAGTCAACCTATGTTTGCCAAGATGAGCTATTGTGGGCTTTGTGAGTGACATATAAACCAACCAATCAAAGACAAGGTAGACTTATATTCTAGTTAAGTGAACCAATTAGAAATGTATCCTGAATTTGCATGAAGTATTGCATCATTCTCAAAAAGTGTATAAAAGGCAAGCTGAGTGTAGGAGCTCTGTGTGCTTACAGTGTATCTCGTATCAGAGTGCCCATTTCTTTGTTCTTGTTCAAGTGCCAGAGTCCAGAGATGAGGGTATGAGGCTGATGAGGGGACGCAGAGGGCCCCCCTTTACATACCTCTCTCTTAGTCTGCACTGTACTGTGTTTTCTCTGCTCACCAAGTTGTACCAGCGCTGCAAGACTTACTGGTTTGGGCACTGTCAATAAATGCAATAAATAAATAAATAAAGCTCCTTAAATGAGTGCAAAATTAGGTTGGGTGATACATTGTATGTAAATGTGTTCTCTGTACAGCGCTTTGGCAAAAGCGCTATATAAATAACATATTATCATTATACAAATCACCCATATAAGAACACTTATTTTGCACTCATCATGTTACAGTCCCTCATCTAAGAATATGTATGTTGCCTTTGACCTTAACACCAATAAAATAAAAAAGCCAAGTCAGAATAAGGAAACATAGCCTCCCCATGTAGGAACACTCATGTTGGCTTTGCCCTTAATGCAAGTACATCATTCCATGCCACAGTAAGACCCAGCCAGGCCAGTCCCACTATAGTATTTCCCCCAACCCCTCTCCAACCTCACCATCACATAAACACATTCAAGTTGGCTTTCCTTTGCCCAAAAATGGTAGTAAAACATGCCATGCTCTTGTCAAAAAAATGTCATGCTCCAATGACCATCCCCAGTTTCCAGCATGCATACACACAGATACAGAGATATAGAAACATTCCGACACATTCACCCACCAGTCACACACCCACACAGCTGATCTGTCATTCACAGGACAGGAGCACCCACAACATTTAGACTGTGCGCTCCTTAACACACCCATGTACACCACTCACAGTGCATTCATTCATAGGTGTCAACTTGCAGACACCTCCTAGAATACAAACGTAGACCCACTTACACACTCCCGCATATTCATGCACGCATACATTCATACATACATGCATACACACAAATCCACTTTGTTTTAGTTAATAGTAATTATTGAAAGCATGGGCCATGCAAAAGCTGAGTCAGCAGTTAAGCTTTTAGATAGGGGGTGGGGTCTACTGATATCCCCATGGCAGGCTTTTGTCCCCTGCCTCTACCTTCACTTCAATGCCTGTTTTCTCACCTCGGAGAGAGGTGCATTTGCTTAAGTAAATACACTGCTCTCCGAGGTGAGAATTGGAACAGGTTTGAGCAGTCTGAGCCCCAGGATGGGTGCAACAGCAGGGTGATGCCTGCTGCACCGAAGTGGGGGGGGTTAGCCCTCCCAAGACCATGCCTAGTGCCACCCCTGTGCACACACACAAGGACCATAGTTTAGGATAATGGGGTGGCCAATCAGATTCCAGGGGTAGCATAGCACGTGCCACCCCAGCCCACTCCCTGGACACGCCACGGTTTACACTGTGTACCTGATCTGAAGCTCTTCCTCGCCCCCCTCCTCGGGTTCCTTGAGTGCCCCTGCTTCATTTCACGCGGCTGTCCCTGGCTGTGCTCTGTCTGATCTCCATTGCAGCCTCCATGTGTCTTTCACTTCCCTGAGCTGGAAAGATATTTTATTTACAAGTCAAATATCTGTATTGTTTTTGGCAGATCATGTCTTTCACAATCAGAAATGAAAACTCACACTATCAAGGAGAAGGGTAAATTCATGGTAGTAAAATGATTTTAAAAATAAGGGGCATCAATCAGACTCAGAAGGGGAAGCACATGGTCAAAAACAGGCAGCACACAGACTCGCAAGGTGGCAGCACGCAGTCAAGAAGAGGCAGCACACAGACATGCAAGGGGGGCAGCACACGGTCTTGAAAGGTGGCAGCATGCAGTCAATAAGAGGCAGCACACAGTCTTGAAAGGTGGCAGCACATAGGATCAAAAATGAGGCAATACACAAGCTCTAGAAGGGTCAAAATACATGCTTTAGAGGGGGCAGCACATATGCCTGAAAAGGGGCAGCACACCGGCTCTAAAAGAGGCAGCACACAAGCTCGAGCAGGGTCAAAACACGTGTTCCAGAAGTGGCAGAAAACATGCCTGGAAGGGGTCAGCACACAGGCTCAGAAATGAGGCAACACACAAGCTCCAGCAGGGCCAAAACACATGCTCCAGAAGAGGCAGCACACATACCTGTAGAGGGGCAACACACATGCCTGGAAAGGGGCAGCACACAGGCTCAGAATCTCAGATACTCATCCCTATCACTGGCGACTATGTAACTGATATCAAAGCACTCAATGCAGTTTACACTGTCATCCAGGCCTGGATGGCACACCATGGGCTCTGCCTTAATTATGAGAAAACCGAGCTACTCATCCTAGGCTCTCAGTCCAAGCTCACGAAACTTGACCCTAAATACGATTCCTTCATTATCGATGGAAATGTTATCAAAGTCACTAACGTCACCAAAACACTGGGAATCTACCTAGACTCCACTCTCTCGCTCAATAGGGAACTCAGTAGTCTCAGCTTCCTCATATACCTGTAAACTCATTACATCTCACTCTGCATCGCCCTCAAAGCACTTGTTCTAACCCACAAGGCACAGAATAATGCTGCACCTGCCTACTTGTCCACACGCTTCACTCAACATACAGCATCCAGGCCTTTGAGATATGCACAGGCGCACACACTAACCATTCCCACTTTCAAGCTGCAGACAGCCAGAGGCTCGAGCTTCCCGGTCCTTGCAGCTAAACTCTGGAACTCCCTTCCCAATGATCTTAGGAATGTGCCATCCATCCAATCTTTCAAAAATAAAACTAAACGATGGCTGCGCGAACAGGATGCCCTGGCCACCTCTCTGTAATTCATGCAGCTGGCACCCGCCAGCTGGCTACTCACTGTATATACTGTATATGTAAGCCGTTTGGCCTCTCTTTGTAATGCTCCTATTTCATGTTCCCTATCTTACAGTATAAATGTGTATATAATGTAACTTGTATCTACTGATGTAACACTCACCTGTAACTACCTTTTTTCAAACATGCGCCCTGATGCCCCTGGGCAGGTTGCGCAATACAAATAAACAAAATACAAAACACAAATACAAATGAGGCAACACACAAGCTCCAGCAGGGCCAAAACACATGCTCCAGAAGAGGCAGCACACATGCCTGGAGAGGGGCAGCACACATGCCTGGAAAGGGGCAGCACACAGGCTCAGAAATGAGGCAACACACAAGCTCCAGCAGGGCCAAAACACATGCTCCAGAAGAGGCAGCACACATGCCTGGAGAGGGGCAGCACACATGCCTGGAAAGGGGCAGCACACAGGCTCAGAAATGAGGCAACACACAAGCTCCAGCAGGGCCAAAACACATGCTCCAGAAGAGGCAGCACACATGCCTGGAGAGGGGCAGTACACATGCCTGGAAAGGGGCAGCACACAGGCTCAGAAATGAGGCAACACACAAGCTCCAGCAGGGCCAAAACACATGCTCCAGAAGAGGCAGCACACATGCCTGGAGAGGGGCAGTACACATGCCTGGAAAGGGGCAGCACACAGGCTCGGAAAGAGGCAGCACACAAGCTCCAGCAGGGGCAGCACACATGCCTGGATAGGGGCAGCACACAGACTTGGAAAGAGACAGCACACAGGCATAGAAATAGGGCCGCACATGACATGGTCTTGGAAAGGAGGCGCAGCAGGGGCTTTGAAAGCAGTACAGCACGGACTCAATAAGGCGCGTAAGTTAGTTAACACCACCTCAGAAGGCAGCAGCACACAGGTTCGGACATGGTGCAGAACATATAGGCTTGCAAAGGGAGCAGCGCAGAGGCTCGGAAAGGGGGCGACTCGCATGCTCAGGATAGGACAGTGCAGTAGCTCAAAGCAGTTCACAGCTTTGCAAGCCGGGCAACACAGACTCAGAAGAGGCCAGTACACAGGCTCACCAGGCAATCACAAAGGTTCAGAAGAAAGCAGCACTACATCTCCGAAAAAAGGCAGCACACAGGCTCAAAAGATGACATCACTTCAACTCACAAAACGACAGCACAGGCTCAGAATAGGACACGCTTTATCTCACCATCCCGCACCGCCCCATTCACCACCCAATTCTGCATCAACAGCCACCAATACCACCAATACCCCCCCCACATGTTGACGGACACATTACCCAGCCCACTGCTTCACACACTGGCCCTCATTGTCTACGTCCTTTCTTCTTTGTTAGGTGGGGTTGCGGGTAAGAGTAGGAACTCATCACTGCGGCCTCCCTTCATTTCCTCTCTGTTTGGGGAGTCGGTTTCCTCTGACCACCATCTTCCATCACTCATGTCCCGCATGGCTCTCTGGCACCTTATAGAAGGGTTTCCTGACTCAAAGCAGGGCCACATAGCTCTGCCCTATGCAAGCCCTCGCAACACATCTTGCTGCTCCCTGATGAAGCGGTGGTCAAAAAGCGAAACATGTTGAGAAAGTATTTTTAACTCATTTGAAGGAATTGTAGCATGATATGGCACGATTAGACAATCCACATGACAAATGCTTTATTATATTTGTTATTGTGCATTTGTTTAATACAAAAGCCGTTAGCACAGTTAAAGTAAGAATATCAATACGAATAACGTTAAATTACATTGTTAAAATGACATGACATTACATAAGATATTATTAAGACAAGATTTTACAAATGATGATCACAGATGACGACTCCTGTCTTCGTGGCAAAGGCCCAACTTATCTGACAACTCATCTACAGATGCAGTCCAGGGTCGAACAACACCGGCCTTCTGCAATCACCGAAGGCAAAGTTGTCCCCGGTGGAAAAGGGATGTTTCCCATTCTCGACCCACGCCTTTGGACCACCCTGCCACCTGATCTGAGTCTCTGCCCTTGTCTCAGCAGCTTCAAGCGGACTCAAGACAACTACTCTATTTGAATAAACTCGTGATGCTTGCTAGGTTTCCTGGCTCTATGTTCATTGCTGTTTGTCTGTCCCAGCTCCCGCATGCCTCAGGCTTTTTGTTCAGCGCTTTACAAATAAATAAAATAAAAAATAAAGAAAGATAAACAGCCTGGCGCTTTCGCGCAGGATGCTCACTCTCCAAACAGTCCGTAAAGGGCAAGTGCCAAGCGTCGGTCAACCAATTCCCCACCAGAGGGTAAAATAGTCCATCCTCGGTGTTCTAGGGTCAAATTCCAAGGGCTTTAATTTACCAATGCTTATGAAGCCATTAGGGCCTGCCTCCACATGTAACAAGCCGCAGAGGTTAGGACCAGAGATTCTGCTCCGTATATTCTACTCCACAACTGGTCAGTAGTGATGGATTTCTCTTTGTTGATAAGCCCCTCCTATCCCTTGAAATAGCATGACTTTAGAATGAGGCGAGAGGTTAGAATATGGCGGCTGGTTTCTAAGGGACCCTTGCACCAACGGCAGAGTCTCTCCCGGTGAGGGATTTCAGCCCAGCCGCTCACATATTCATAGGTGGGTAGTAGGTTAAAGCACAATTAGATGACAAATCTTCTTAAATTACCAGCGCGCAACTTAGTCAAATCGGTACATGGAGAGTTCTGAGTTTAACCTTGTGTACTGTAATCCCGATATCATTGTTTCTTGTGCAATTCCCCTATGTTAACTGCCCTGTCCCAATTTCTGGTTTTCTTCTTTATTAGGACACAAGCATTCGGAGAGTCCTGCAGCGATTCCAAAGAGAGGTCTTGTGAGGAATTCGACCATCACACAGGGAGTGTGCACTCGCCTGGGTTGTTTTGATATTTTTTGGAAAGAAATTGAATGTTGATAGATAAACCTCTGGGAAATGTGCGGGGCTAATCCGCACACATTTCTCAATACTCACTGCACAAAAAACACATACTCTTTCAGGCTCCCCTCAGCCACCTCTGCTCCTTCTCTCATACCAGACTCAGGCCTCAATTCAGGAATTGTGTGCCACCAATGATCTCTGCCTTAATGCCAGTAAGACTGAGCTCCTCCTCATCGTTACACCTGCTCCCTCCTTTCCTTGCCCTCTCTGGCCGGCCAATCTGGGCCCTGTTCCTTCTCCTTCCTGTGAGGCTAAGAACCTTAGTGTCATCTTCAACTGCACCCTCTCCTTCTTTTCTCACATCTCCGAGGTCTCTAAGAAGTCAAACTATCAGATGCACCTCCTCAGAGGTATTATTCCTTTTCTCACTTTCCCTCAGAAGCTCACAGTCTCCAGAGCTCTGGTCCTCTCTAGGCTGGACTATTGCAAGACCCTCAGACTAAATCTTCCTAACTCTACTCTTCGACTTTTACTACTTATCCAGAACAGGACTGCAAGACTTGTCCTTGGCCTCAAACCCAGAGATCATATCTCTCCAGCTCTGAAATCTCTTCATTGGCTCCCAGTGGCTGCAAGGATCACGTTCAAGACCCTTTGCATTGTCCACAAGGCCTTCTGGGTCCGGGGTCTGCACTACCTACAGCTTTCTCTTCCTAAACATCTTCCTCCTCGAGCTCTCCGCTCATCTACCTCCAAAACTCTGAGGGTCAGATGCTTCTCCAAGCAGAGAGTGGGGGGATGATCTCTCCCCTCGGTTGGGACCTCCCTCTGGACCAGCCTCCCTGACTCTCTCAAACCTGAGCAGAACCACTTCCGGTTCGGGAAGCAACTCAAGCATTTCTTTTCAGTTCCGCTTTCTCTCTTCCTCAAACGTTCTTATGCATTGAGCAGGGACACTCGGGTCTCATTTGGACACCCAAGGGTCTGCAAACTTTGGATCTTCAGATGTCTTTTACTACAACTCCCATCTGCCCTAGCAGCATCGTCAGTGGTCATGGATTATGGAAGTTGTAATTCAAAACATTTGGAGAACAATTGATTGCAGACCCCAGCGGCATTGCGGGGTATAGTTATTGGAGACATGAACACAAACCTCTTTGATAAGTACCCGATGCATCAGGGCATCAACATGATGCACAGAATTTTGCAAATGTTCCTCTCGTGAGGCCTTCATGGGATCCAGGATAAAAGGGGAAACCACCTGCAGATACCAGCAAAATGGAAGTCTCAACCGGAACCAACTGCTAGAGTGACTTTTAATCCTGAGACAGAAGCTCCTTTATCGACTCCATTTTGATTGACTGCTACTCGTTGGCAACGGTCAATCACTGATCAAGAAAAGACTCAATCATCTATGGGAAATTGGGCCTCAAACTAGCTGTAAGGATCTTTGCGGGACTCGCCAGAGAACTTTTAGTCAAATGTTAGGGAGATGGGGGTAACGTAAAATGAGACGCAGTAACCTGGCGGCCAGGAGGGGGTTACAATTATATGGGACAGACTGGAAGAAAGGGCGCTATGTATGCTCTGTAGTCTGGTCCTATTATTATTATTTTTATTATTATTGTATTTACTGAGCGCGGACCTGGCTTCGAGAAGCAACAGAGGACTTTACAGAGGTATACAACAATACAGATACATAACAGAGCGCTTTTCAGAGATATACTGCGGGGGGAATACAGAGGCACACAGAGAAGGGGTACAGCTGTGCCAGGTGGCGGGGAGCAGAGGGGTGAGCAGCGTCTACTGAGTCAGGTGTCGTGGAGGGCGATGTGATGGTCTAGGTGTTGAGGAGGAGAGGCTCCCAGAAGAGGTTATAAAGCAGTCCTGCAAAAGAACCGCAAGGTGCTTATGTAGTAGTCCTCTGACATAAGACTTTGGGTCCAACGATGCCGCTCACTGTTGCTGGCATCTTGCTTCTGCCTGTAACCAGCGCACTGTGGGGAGACCGGGGCAGTTTCCAGACTCTATTGCACCCAGTACGAAATGCTAGATCACTTGCCGCCGCCTCTCCACCCCAAGTTACTCCCGTACTGGAACCCCTGCACACCCTCCCGTTCCAACAACATGCATCACTGCAATTTAAAAAATATTTTAGCAACCTGCACTCAAAAAGAACACGTAGATAGCAATATTACAAACAGGAATTCATTTTCATTATCCCCTTCTCCAAGATGTTGCTGCCACAAACGCGCCTACTGCTGCTGCAGGGTCTAATATTTTCTCCTGTGTGTGTAGCAGGAGGAAATGGCTCTCTTGAGTTAGAGAGCATAGCACTTAGAGGCTGTTCCAAATCTTCCAGCGCTAGAATGGATGAGGGGTGTGGAAGAAAGGGAAGGTGCTAAGTGCTGGGGAGAAAGGGGGCACTCCCAAGCTTTCTCAAGTGATGTTAGGGTACATGGAATGGTGTCATGATGCCTACCTCCAAGGTGCCAGACAAGACCCAGCTACCCCAGAGGCAGACATCATGTCTTCAAGGGAAGTCACAACAGCCTCAAGTAGGGGCTCTTTGGACTCAGTCCTGGCGCCTTTGGCGCCAGGCTCGTATCGGGCCACAGTCCTGGCGTCATAGGCGCCAGGCTCATAAAAGGGGACTTTGTGTTAAAGGTGCTTAGTGTTAACTTACCTGATGCAGACCATGCTGCAACATCCAGGCCTTCTCAGGCCTGAATGGCACTACTTTATCTTTGGAACTACTTAACTACATGGGTGTGGTCAGTGGAGGAATACATACCTGAGAGGAAGGATACATACCTGGAACTACTTTGAAGGCTATTTAAGCCACGCCCAAGCAGCAACTCACGCTTCACGTTGTTCTGCATCTAGCAGCTGGACGCTCACCGTGTTTGCTCCTGCATTCTGTCTTCTGCCACTCCTGCCAGCATCCTGGAACACCTGCAAAGAGAGAAGAGAAGAGAAAAGGGTAAAGAAGAGTCCTTACCTGCTAAATCCGCATTCCGGAGACATCTCGCCGACGGTCCTGAAAAGGAAGACATCCATTTAAAAGCACATCGCATCGATCGCTGCAGCGCCGCATCTCACTCACCTGTACAAGATACCACCACGTTCTACGGCGACATCTGGACTCGCAGCCACATCACCGCGCCTAGGGAGAAAAAGACAAGAATAAAGGTGAGAGGGGAAAGAAAACAAGGAAACCTTAATTTCCATTACAAAGCTTACCTGTTGGGTTATTCCAACTTCATTTCGGGTCGGTGCCGCATCCTGGCATTTCCGGACCCCGGCCCCTAAGGGGAAAAAGAGACATCAGCATTAGTGGGCGCATGAAAAGACGTTACCCAACGCCCATTAAAGACTTACCTGATTTCTTCTGGATTGAGCTTCGTTTCGGGTCGGTGCCGCATCCAGGCATTTCCGGACCCCGGCCCCTATGGGGAAAAAGACTTCAGCGTTAGTAAGCGCATTGATACAAGGACACTGAGAGAACTCTCATCAAGCTCACCAGAGTCTCATTCTTCGGTTCCACTGCTCTTCTCGGAATAGTTTCCGCACCTGAAAAAGAGACAACAAACAATTATTATTGCGGAATAATACTCATTAACAGAATCCTTACGGTACTATACCGGGAAAACAAAACTTGAACCCTCTACAACCAAAATCCCAGTGAAGTAACTGGATACAATGCACCCCTGCATGAGAAGCAGGATGGAGAGCTCAACCTTTCAAACCCTAAGGTGAGACTTCACGTGGGGGTCGCAGGAGGGTTTCGTAGAGGGGTGAGAAGGGAGCGGGAGGCTTATACTTTCTCCCACAGATTGTTAATACTCCCTTTTCACATACAGAAAGATATTCCTGCGAGCCAGACAAGCCAGATTTGAAGGTGCCAGTCCATCTTCCGGGTCCTGCGCTTCACCATAGAAGAAGCAACAACACTCCAAACCAGACCTGCGCCTCCGTGGGAGTCAGGTGAGCGTAACAGAACGCGAAGCCTACCTACAATTTCCCACCCGGGCGCTATGGAAACTTCCGAGACAGACCAGCTGGCTCAGCTTTTGGGGGAATTAAGGGCAGAAGTACACTCCGCCCGCCAGGAAACTAATGCTCTCAAAAGAGAATTAATATTATCCAAGGAAAGAACTGATAACCTGGCCAAACGATTGTTGCAGGGTCAAGCAGGACAAACTCCTTTACCTAGTTCTGGGGGTAATGCCTCGTCAATGGTTTCGAATAACCCGGTACAAATCAATCTATCTGGAAACATGCCTTTGGCCCCGCCTGAACGTTTTGCGGGGGACCCCAAGAAACATGCCGTTTTTATGAACCAATGTCGCCTACACTTTCTATGCAGACCTGGGGCCTTCCCTAATGATCAAACCAAGGTAGCCTTTGTATTATCTTATCTCAGTGGCTGTGCTGCCGATTGGTCTGTTCCGTTGGTAAGTCAGGATGACCCAATTCTCCATGATTTTCAAAGCTTCCAGGCGAGCATGGAAAGATTATTCGCTCGACACTCTCAGGGACAGGCCCTTGACAACAAACTACTATCCTTACGACAAGGTAACCAAGATCTCTTATCTTATATTGCCACCTTTAATAGGCTGGTTGTAGAAACGGGGTGGCCCGAAAATAAAAGGATCACACTATTTCATCGAGGCCTGCGCGGAGAATTTAAGGATGTTCTAGCTCAAATAGTAAATCCACCTCAAGCCTGCGCAGAATACATAGACTTAGTGGTCCAACTTGACCACAGACTGCAAACTAGAAAAGCAGATCGGTCCAAGTTCGAAACTCGAGTGCCGATTAAAACTCACGCTAACCCTAAGAGTACCGACGTTTCAGAACCTATGCAGATCGGCGGTGTTAAAGGACCATTGACGCAGAAGGAACGAGAGAGAAGACGGCAAAAGCAACTATGTTTCTATTGCGGGGCTTCTGGTCACTTTCTACGAGACTGCCCGGTAAAGCCACCTAAGAAGGTGGTTGGAGCCACGGACAACAATTTAATAGAACCTGATTCGGGAAACGGTCAAGCCCGACAAGCGTAGAGGTCCGCTTGCCGAGCTTGAAAACAGACTCTTTGACCTCGCATTTTGTCATGCCAATGGTGCTCGTGGATCCGAAACAGCCTCAGCGGTTGCATGCTATAAAAGCATACATCGACAGTGGAGCTATTGGAAACTACGTAGATCGTGAATTGGCCTCCAGGATTAATCTTCCTCTCCGTCCGAAAGTTAACAAGGATGTCATTACTACAGTAGATGGAACCGAAATAGCTTCAGGGCCGGTAACACATTCCACTACAGAAATGACACTAGTGGGACAGGATGGACATCAGGAAGCAATTGTGTTCGATGTAATCAAGGCCCCACAATTTCAAGTAATTCTAGGAATCCCTTGGTTAGAAACACATAATCCTCGAATTGACTGGCGAGCAAAGAGAATAACCTTTCCTGATTGTGAACTGACTTGTTATCCAAGAAATCCAGATATGGGTCTGGCCACAGTAACTTCCACCACGATACAACTACCGGTTGAATACCAAGAGTTCCAAGATGTTTTTTTAAAAAGAACAAGCGAACACGTTACCTCCCCACCGGTCGTACGATTGTCAAATCGACCTGGTACCCAATGCTCAACCGCCCTGTAGTAGGATTTATGCTCTTACTGAACCTGAGAACGTTCATTTGCGTCAGTATTTAGATCAGTATCTTGCCAACTGTTTTATTCGCCCGTCAAAGTCTCCTGTTTCCTCAGCTCTGTTCTTCGTGCCGAAAAAAGAAGGCGACCTTAGAACATGTATTGACTACCGCGCCCTAAATCAAATAACGATTAAGAATCGTTATCCTCTGCCTCTGATCCCTGAACTTCTTGACCAGGTAAAAGATGCTTGTATATACACCAAGTTAGATCTCTGAGGAGCTTATCACCTGGTACGTATAAAAGAAGGCGACGAATGGAAGACTGCATTACGCACCAAATATGGGCACTTTGAATATCAGGTGATGCCCTTCGGATTATCCAACGCACCTGCCGCCTTTCAATACTTTATGAATGATGTTCTTTGGGAATTTATCGATGTTTGTGTCATCGTATATATCGATGACATCCTGGTATACTCCTCCTCGGAATCCGAACACAGAAAACATGTCAGGGCAGTTCTTGAGAAAGTGCGCCAGCACAACCTGTTTGCGAAACTCGAAAAATGTGTTTTTCATACCACAGAGGTCGAGTTTCTCGGATTCATCCGGACACCTAAAGGAGTCCGAATGGACTCGCGAAAGGTGGACGCCATCCTCAAATGGCCATCTCCTAACTCTGTTAAGGGGGTTCAGAGTATGCTTGGCTTTGCCAATTTCTATCGAAGATTCATCCCGGAATTTTCTCGAGTGGTTCAACCCATAACAGCCCTCTTACGGAAGAATAAACGTTTCGAATGGACTCCTGAGGCAGAACAGGCCTTTCAAGACCTAAAGACCAAATTCACCTCCGCCCCTGTATTGAAGCATCCGCGCCCAGATCTCCCTTACATTGTTGAAACCGACACTTCCAGTTTGGCCATGGGTGCTGTCTTGTCTCAAAGGGATCCAGAAACTAACCAGATGCACCCTGTAGCCTTTTGGTCCAGGAAATTCACGGCTCCTGAAATCAATTACGCAATCACCGACAAAGAATTACTAGCTATTAAGTCCGCCTTCAAGGCTTGGCGTCATTACCTCCTCGGCGCAAGACACAGCATTACGGTGATTACAGATCACAGGAATTTGCAATATCTTAAAACGGCCAAAGCCCAATCATCCCGCCAACTCCGATGGGCTTTATTCTTAGCAGAATTTGATTTCATAATCACCTACCGCCCTGGTTGCAAGAATGGCAAAGCGGACGCTTTATCCCGGATTGGAATGGATTAAACAAATTCAAACTTAGAACCAGTACCAATTATACCCGAACAAAGAATTTTAGGCTTGACCTCTTTACAAACTATAGAGGACATTCAAACTCGAGTTAAACAACTTTTAAATTCCACAGCCTTGCAAGAATGGACTCAAAAGGGTTCACACTTTTCCGTTAATAACGATTTACCGTACTTCCAGGGGCGGTTATTTCTGCCCAACAAAGAACTGCAAGAATTGGTCATTGCTCACTATCATGATACATTAATAGAAGGACATCCTGGTATCGCAAAAACTGAGGAAAAGATCAAACGACAATTCTGGTGGCCATCCTGGAGAAAAGACATAAAATCTTTTGTGATGTCTTGCGGAGTTTGCGCCCAAAATAAAGGTCAAAAGAAGAGACCAGCCGGTCTCCTACAACCCTTGGATATTCCACCGGCCCCTTGGCACAACTTGTCAATGGACTTTATTACCGACCTGCCTCCTTGCTATGGATATAACACTATCTTGGTAATCGTGGATCTGTTCTCCAAGATGTCCCACTTTATCCCTTTAAAAGGGGTACCTTCAGCCTCCATCTTGGCCAAGGAATTTCTGGAAAACATAGTTTGTATGCATGGTTTTCCATCCATATTAATCTCAGACCGAGGAAGCCAATGTATTTCCCATTTTTGGAGGAAATGTTGCCAACTGGCACAAATTGATGTACGCTTATCCACTAGTCACCACCCCCAGACCGATGGTCAAACCGAGAGGACTAACCAAACCCTTGAACAATATCTTAGGTGCATGTTGCATCAATCTGAAAACAGCTGGAAAGATATTCTATGGATCGCAGAGTATGCATATAACAATTCTGTACATTCTGGAACAGGACAAACCCCTTTTTACACCTTGTATGGTCATCATCCTAGAACCTCAGACCTAGACCCTCCTCAAAACCTGGAAATGCCTGCAGTTGATCATTTGCATTCTACTATAACCCGAGCCTTCAAGGAAGCTACAACTCATTTGCAACAAGCCAAGAAAAAATACAAAGAAAATGCTGATCTACATCGGAGTGAAGCACCTTCGTACCAGATTGGAGACCAGGTGTGGCTGGCAACCAAGCAACATGCGAATCCATCCCGTTTTTCATGCATCACTGTTAAAACCGGTGCAGCCTGGAACCAGACGAAGCAAACCACCTGAACCAATTCAAAACGATGGGGAATTAGAATTTGAAGTTAAGGACATATTGGATTCCAAAATGTTAAAATCAAAACTCTTCTATCTAGTTTATTGGAAGGGGTACGGACCTCAGGAAAGATCTTGGGTACCAAGTGACCATGTACACGCCCCGCGATTAGTGCAAAGATTCCACCGAAAATTCCCAAGCAAGCCGAAACCCCCGGAAAGGACGACCTTGGGAGGGGCCTTGTGAGGGGGTACTGTCATGATGCCTACCTCCAAGGTGCCAGACAAGACCCAGCTACCCCAGAGGCAGACATCATGTCTTCAAGGGAAGTCACAACAGCCTCAAGTAGGGGCTCTTTGGACTCAGTCCTGGCGCCTTTGGTGCCAGGCTCATATCGGGCCACAGTCCTGGCGCCATAGGCGCCAGGCTCATAAAAGGGGACTTTGTGTTAAAGGTGCTTAGTGTTAACTTACCTGATGCAGACCATGCTGCAACATCCAGGCCTTCTGAGGCCTGAATGGGACTACTTTATCTTTGGAACTACTTAACCACACGGGTGTGGTCAGGGGAGGAATACATACCTGAGAGGAAGGATACATACCTGGAACTACTTTGAAGGCTATTTAAGCCACGCCCAAGCAGCAACTCACGCTTTGCGTTGTTCTGCATCTAGCAGCTGGACGCTCACCGTGTTTGCTCCTGCATTCTGTCTTCTGCCACTCCTGCCAGCATCCTGGAACACCTGCAAAGAGAGAAGAGAAGAGAAAAGGGTAAAGAAGAGTCCATACCTGCTAAATCCGCATTCCGGAGACATCTCGCCGACGGCCCTGAAAAGGAAGACATCCATTTAAAAGCACATCGCATCGATCGCTGCAGCGCCGCATCTCACTCACCTGTACAAGATACCACCACGTTCTACGGCGACATCTGGACTCGCAGCCACATCACCGCGCCTAGGGAGAAAAAGACAAGAATAAAGGTGAGAGGGGAAAGAAAACAAGGAAACCTTAATTTCCATTACAAAGCTTACCTGTTGGGTTATTCCAACTTAATTTCGGGTCGGTGCCGCATCCTGGCATTTCCGGACCCCGGCCCCTAAGGGGAAAAAGAGACATCAGCATTAGTGGGCGCATGAAAAGACGTTACCCAACGCCCATTAAAGACTTACCTGATTTCTTCTGGATTGATCTTTGTTTCGGGTCGGTGCCGCATCCAGGCATTTCCAGACCCCGGCCCCTATGGGGAAAACAGACATCAGCGTTAGTAAGCGCATTGATACAAGGACACTGAGAGAACTCTCATCAAGCTCACCAGAGTCTCATTCTTCGGTTCCACAGCTCTTCTCGGAATAGTTTCCGCACCTGAAAAAGAGACAACGAACAATTATTATTGCGGAATCATACTCATTAACAGAATCCTTACGGTACTATACCGGGAAAACAAAACTTGAACCCTCTACAATCAAAATCCCAGTGAAGTAACTGGATACAATGCACCCCTGCATGAGAAGCAGGATGGAGAGCTCAACCTTTCAAACCCTAAGGTGAGACTTCACGTGGGGGTCGCAGGAGGGTTTCGTAGAGGGGTGAGAAGGGAGCGGGAGGCTTATACTTTCTCCCGCAGATTGTTAATACTCCCTTTTCACATACAGAAAGATATTCCTGCGAGCCAGACAAGCCAGATTCGAAGGTCCGGTCCAGTCCATCTTTCGGGTCCTGCGCTTCACCATAGAAGAAGCAACAACACTCCAAACCAGACCTGCGCCTCCGTGGGAGTCAGGTGAGCGTAACAAATGGCCACTCAACTCAGAGGCCTTGATGCCAACTTGAAGCACCCGAAAGCCGTACAGACTGCTGTGGCACAGGACTAAGAACATTCAACCACATCACCCCTTCCACAGGGAATTGTACCAGCTTCCCCTTCAATAATGCGTTAGGACAAGATAATAGCTCAGAGGGTTATGTGCTCACTGTTGAGCTATGTGTTTGATCTGCAGATCACAGGTTCTAATCCTAACGAGGACAACTTCTTCTTTCATACTTTTGAGGTTGTTAAATCAGTACCAGCTTTTGCTTGGTAATAACAGTTTCATATAAAAATGCTCTGTGTACCGAATGTTGGTTAAAGCGTTATCTAAATAACACTTTATTTTTCAAGACAGACTGCATCACCTACAAAGCAATCACAGGCACGACACCCCACTATCTGGCCGAGAAACTCCACCACCAGAGACCACAGCATCGCCAGGCTGGAAACAAACCCGTGCAAGAGGGAAAGAAAAACAGGAAGCCAGCCTACTCCTGCTATGCCTCGTGCCTCTCAAACACGTTTCCAATGGAGATAAAACTGCCCCCTCCATCCTATACTTCAGGAAGGACCTAAAGACCCTGCTCTTCAAATAACATCTCGACACTCTCTGATCACTCCACTCCAACCTACTTCTCTCTCTCCGGTGACCCCTGCTATCCCCTGCTCCCGTTCCCATCCCAGTTCCTCTGCTACCCACGCACCCTTACGTATAAGCCCCTGGGGTGACCACTCTGTACAGAGCTCTGCTGCTTCCCAGCTAGTATGGAGCTTTATAAATACCATATATAAGTGCATACCTTGGAGCTACTACATGGCAGTAGAGGGCAAGGCAAGAGGCGTGCTAGGCACTGAGGTGGTCACTTAGATCTCTTCTAACAACTGCCCAATGGGGTGAGTGCCTGGGCACTTACTGGCAAAACCTGGGTCATGGTGTAAGTACCTGAGCATCGGATTCCAGTCTCTGGGAAATGGCATGAGTACTTGGGCATATGAGGGCAACAGAAGCCTAATGGTTTGCATAACTGGGCATATAATGCTAACCCCTGGCTAATAGTGGCACACTGGTTGTGTAGCTCTTAAGCAACAAGCTACCATCCAGGGTGCCCAGACGCCGCCCTTCATCTTTCTGAAGTCCATACATTGAGTAACATATTATGAAAGCGCTCAGAAGCAGCCTGGCTACATTAAGCTCTACATAAATAACAACATTATGATTACATGATACAAGTGTAAGGACACGTTACTGAGATCCCTAGCACAGTGTGCCAGGTGCTTTTGTCAGGTGGCAAACACTGTCATTTTGTGGCAATTGATGTGAATATCTTCACGGAGACAATGGGCCTCATTACGCGGTAGGCGGTAGCCATGGCGCTATTCGCGCCATGGCCACCCCCTTACTGCATTCCGGGTCTGGGTTCCCGAAATAGGGACTTACCGGGTCATTCCAACCTTGGAGGACCCGGTAAGTCCCCATTCCCCATTCCCATTTGAGCCCCCATAGGGGCAATTTGCGGTACCGTTATTAGCTCTGAAGTCCCTTAACGGGTCCCTTCCATAACGCCTGGTAAAACCAGGCATTAAGGAAGGGACCCGCTAAGGGACCTCGGAATAGGGTGGTAAGGGATTACCGTCACGGGTGCCTTTACCGGTGCCGGCAATCCCTTACCGCTTACCGCGTAATGAGGCCCAAAGTATTTATTTATTTATTTTTGTATGTGTAGCACCTCCCTGAACTCTCAAGTATCTAGGTGCTAGTTACATTAGGGAAAGGGGTAAAGGGGGGAAAGGTAAAGGTAAACATTTGATGAGAGACCGGGACGCGGTTAGTAGCTGGTTCTGTCAGCGGTTGAATAAAAAGAATGGAATATGTCTCCTAGGCCAAGAGACCATGGTTCCAGGTTGCAATGAAGGGACAACGGGTGGCCATTGGGAGGGTACGCTCTATAGGAAATGGAAACTTGGGACTGTATTGAGTGGAAGTTCATTTTATCAGTATTCTAGAGTGTATGAATTTGATGTATTCTTCAAATTGAAATTTTTATTTTTTTATTTTGGGAAGTTGTTGAATTAAGTATGCCAGTCGTGATTGTACAAATAATAAACACATTAAAATAAAAATGAAATATGATGAGAGAATGTGAACATATCCTGGCAAAACCAGGCTAAATATGGTAAATTGTGTGCAAAGGCTGGAGTTGTCAATATTTATATTAGCAACAAAGAAAACACGTTCACAATGCAGAAGACAAAGGCCCTGATTCATGGAAATATTTGCTTCAAAACAGTGATTTGCGTGCCATTCTGCCCGCAAATCCCTGTTTTACACGCAAATAATTCCATGAACCAGTGTCAAAATGTTTGGCTTTGTTAATGACTCTTTTCTACCTTTGCACATGCATATTTTTCATAGTATATTGCATTGAAAAACAGACTGGCTCCTGGGCGCAAAGAACACCTGACAATGACACGTATCCCCCTTAAGAACAACCCACCCATTCTACACCCCTTCCTCTGATTTAAACCAGTGCCCACAGATATTTCCAACTCCTGGTCTCTTTGCCTAACACTTGAAGAGCGGCAACAAATACAATGGGCAACACTTTGTACTCCCCACCCCCTAATTACTCAAACAATTGTGATTGGTTTTGGTCTCCCAGTGGCCAGGCGACTCTATGTCACCAGGACATGCATTTTCTAATCGTGGGCTTTCATTCAACAAATCAATGCATTCTGGTAGTTTGAGTCTTTTTACGTTTCAACTAGATTAACATACTAGGTAGGTGTAGGCGTTCTTTGAAATATAATGGTTGGATAAATAAGGCTTTATGGGTGGCCATGAGACTGATCCTTCGAGTTTGGAAAACTAGGAATAAGCCTACAGTTGAAGATTGGTTAGTTGATTTGCACACCTTATCGAATTTTGAAAAGTTCTCATTTAGAGTGAAAGACAAGGAAGAGGTGTACATTCTGTTTTGGGGTCCATTCAATGCCTTGTATGATTGACTATATAGGCTGCAGATTAGTATGAGGAGTGGGTAGAAATGGTGTAGTGGGAAAAGGAAGAGGAAAGGAAAAGAGATAGGGAAGGGGGAAAGAAGAGGGGAAAGATAATTATTTATAATTTTCTTTTTCTTCTTCTCACTATTATACTTTTTGGGGGATTTGGTTTGGTGTCTGTGTGTTGTTGGTGTTTGTGTGTGTGTTCTATGTTAAATGTTTTTATTGACTGTTGTATTTTGCTCTTTTATTGTTTACAAAAATGAAAATGTTCTTAGTATGTCGGAGGGATCATTTGATTATGCTGTTTGTTTATTGATATATTCTTTCATTGAATAATTTTGATTTGTGTTCTCTGGTTCACTATTCCTTTCTGTATTTGATTCTTCTGTGATCTAATTTAATGACATACTAATAAAGAGATTTTTTTTTAAAAAATCCGAAAAAAATCAGGAAAAAAAAATAACATACTAGAAAACAATAATTTTCTAAAGAAACTTCAGTCGTGTCCAAGTGAAAAGACACGAGCAAAAGAAGCCTAGACCTCGGTCAGAAGCCCATAATGCAATGCGAATGTGGCACTTCCTCGTATGTTAGGCCTTCATTTGTCCATTTACATGTCTTCCAGCTCGGTTTAGGCCAGCGACAAAAACAAAAGGCCCTTTTAGCCCACCCTAGGCTCCAACCCTCCATTCTGGTGTGTGTTAGGTTATCCCATATGTATACTCTACCCCGCACCACCCTAATGGTCTTATGTATGGTGGCCCTGGCAAGCTGTTGCCAGACCTTAGTCTGTGGAAAGGAAGGGAAGGGTTGGGGAAGAGGTGATAGGAAAGAGAATCATACAATAGAATGACCTAAATCAGAGAGGAGAACCCATTGGAATGCATGGGAGGGGGCGTAGTTGCTGAAGTAGGGATGCGTGTTTCTGAAATGTGATTAGTTATATGCAGCAATTGTTACGCTGTTTCCACAGTGATGGCGGAGCAGAGTAGTGAAGCATCTGACTGCATCGCGGGGGTAGATGGTGGGGCGGGATTCTGCCGTTTCCCTCAGTCCGTGCATTGCAGGTGCACTGCAGGCGCACACTCTCCGCTATCCCATGTGAGAGATTTAACAGGCTGTGTCTAATCCACCACTTCCCCATCTGTGCCCTGGGCTGCTATATGCTTCGCCCACCCCTAGCAACAGCCAATATCATATCTTGGGCTGCTACAGATCAGTAGAACGCTGGAAGTTGGTGGTTCTGGGTGGGAAGGATTAAGACGCCATACTGGCTAATCCAGATATGTGGGCAAGGTAAATCACTAGAGTGGCAGGAGCAATTGGGGCAACAGTGGTGGTGCCAACATCGTGGAGGCCTTTGCGACCCGCACTGTTTTAGACCAATTTCCTTGATCAATTATTCCGATTAAATCTTAACGCAAAATGGCTGTCGACATTCCTCTTAGAATGGGTTCCAACAAACAAAATTCTTTATGCTAGTCAAGGTAGCTTTTGCTGAGATTGTAACGCAATGGGTGATATTCCTTACCTCACTCTTCGGCAGCCTGGGCCAAGCTCACGACTTATTACAGGAAAGCACGAATGATGCAACTAGTCATTTCTGGCGAAAAGAAGGTTCTGTGTGTTGGTGCATTTTGTCACAAATTGGATTCAGCCCTGCAGGAGGACAAGGATGAGTAGGGGTAAAATGGCCTGCTCAGCCCTCACACTTTTACAAACCAAAACTCATTGCAATCATAAAGGTAAGACAGGGACAGTTAAGAGATATATCTCCTATGCCTTTTGTGGTAATATGGCCGAAGGGAGGCTACGCTCTTAAGAGGGTGTGAAGCTGAACCAGCCATGTAACCCAAACAACACAGAATCACAGTCCAAAATAAAGGGAATGTCCAATCAAGGGTCTATCAAAATAAATATACTTTAATTAAATACACCACCTGCAATGGAACAAATAGAAAATACTGTACAAAAACCCACCCTAATGGAAGAACAGAGAAGAAGCGACAGACTGAGGAAAGTAGGACTCTGAGCGTGGCTCCAAGGTTGGTATTACTGGACACAAAAAGATATGTTGTTGGTGAAAACAGGAGCGATTGTGACCTAACCATTCTCTAGGGTCAACGTGGACGGAGAAGGCAGTTCAGGGTCAACAGTACCTGGATTCAGTTCTTGGTGGATTGACAGAGTAGATCCAATGTCGAACGATGCTGCAAGCAGATCAAGCTCAGATTGGGCCAGTTGGATCATGTAGGCCCAAGACGGCAAGTAGTCATGAAGAAGGGGTGAATGCGGTCACTCTGCGTGGTTGAACACAGCCTCTCTAAGATGCAGGTCAGAGCAGTCCCAGGATTGCTTTGCAGTTGGCCAGGACAAGTCGGATTTTAGCCGCTGGGAGGGTTTGATTAGTGACATTCCAGCAGTTCGAGTTGGCAGACAATGGTAGTTTAATTGGTGATCTTGGGGGTGCCGATGTGTGCTTAATGAGGTGGCCGTTCAAGGGCTAGCTGGGCTGAGCCATGGTTGTAACCCCTGCTTACAGTCAGCACTTGATGCACCAGTGATTCGGTTCGGGTCCCAGCAGTGAGCAGTCGATTCAGGCCTAGAAAGTGATGGGCTTAGCTAGTGCACAATACACTGTTGAGCTGGTTCAATGGGCAAGCAAGTGTGAATTGGTGGGGGAGTGGAAACTGCAGTGCCAGTGCTTTCCCTTTAGTTTAATTTGCGTTGAGCACAGAGCGCCCGGTTTGGTGCAGTAGAACAGGCAGGTTAAGCTGGTTGCTTTAGTTTAAGTTGCAGTGAGTACAGAGCGCCCGGTTTGGTGCAGTAGAACAGGCAGGTTCAGCTGGTCGCTTTAGTTTAATTTGCAGTGAGTACAGAGCGCCCGGTTTGGTGCAGTAGAGCAGGCAGGTTCAGCTGGTCGCTTTAGTTTAAGTTGCAGTGAGTACAGAGCGCCCGGTTTGGTGCAGTAGAACAGGCAGGTTCATCTGGTCGCTTTAAGACCGATACCAGCAGCGCTTAACTTGAAAACTGGTATTAACATTCTAGAACATCTGCAAAGACTGGTAAAATGTTGATACTATTGAAAACAATTTGTAGTCTGCACAATCTGAATTCAACAAATGCATTTATTGAAATGTGATTATCATCAACAAGGGAAGAGTCCCTGCGACTTATGGAGGTTTATTCTGCTATTTCAGACTGGGGACCTGTCGAGCAATGTGGGAAAGTTCTCAGAAATGCTGGTGCCCTGAATTACCCACCCCTTAATTGGTAGACTCTGCCTGAATGGATGCTCTTTGCAAGGTATTCATCTTTTACCCTCTCCAAAGAAGTTAACATTTCGGGGACTCGAGAAAGTTACTTACACACCATTGTCCTTACCCGGCTATGGATACTGATCTCATGTGTGGGATATAATACATGCGGTCTTCGTGATCGAACTTAGCAATTGGAAAAGAATGGGAGCACCCCGGACAACTGGAACACCATTTCTGTGGTAATCCGGACCGCACCAGTGCTCCTGCAGGTCAGACAGGAGCTCAAGACCTTACTCTGAAGTGAATGCCTGGTGCCACTTGGATCGAGGCAATCGCACATCACATCTTCCAACCCCCCGGCCCCCATGGATTAACCTCCACTCCTTACCTCTTATGCTACCCTCAGTGACTTCTTCTTCCTATTGCTTCTTGATTGGCCCTATGATGTATGTATGGGATTTATAATGCGGATGCCTAGCTGGGAAGGTGCTGAGTGGTGTATGTAGGGCACAAGGAGGATCGGACCAGCAGGAGTACCGTATGGTGGACAGGAGAGCCATAGGGGGTGTTCCTGGGAACCCGATTACAATCATCTCAGTGAGTGTCTCTATAAGACCTTCTTTCTTTTTTTTAATGATATATTTACAAGCATTTACATGTTCAAAAAGAACATCATAAATAGCAACCAAATCCACAGAAAATTAATTCTGAGTATACACACAGAGATTACAAATTACAGGTCCAAATGTTAATGTTACTTTTAATGGTATTTGTACCGTGCACCGTCACTGCCGGCGTGGTCCCCAGGTGCTCTGGCAGATCTGAAAAGGAGGGTGTGAAAAAAGGGAGAGTAGGAGGGTGAGTAGGGTGTAGTGGGAATAGGAAAGTGAGAGGTGTGATGTCCTGTTGGCAGCTTCAGTTCGGTTTGCACCGGCCGCTGAGCATAAGTGCGGTTTTCGGGTAGCTGCAAATTCGCATGTGCTGTTGTGCCTGGTTATGTGTTGTTAATCTGTTGTTGCAGTGTGGTGAAGTACATGCGGATTGCTGTGCAGAGAGGTGATTGTGTGAGTTTCTGTATGAGAAGTGAATGCGGAAAGTTGAGGTTTTTGAGTTGGGTTAGCAGGTTTTCCTTCCCTCTTTGCGTTTCTATGCTCAACATCTATGATTATCCTGTGTGATTGGAATTGTTGTTTGTCTGCCTAGTTGGCAGGCATGTTGAGGAGTGGCAGTTTTCCTCTGTATTACTCTAGTGGTATGTGTACTGGCTGATGCGGGTGTGTTCCCCCGCCCTGGGGTTGCCAATGTTTAGGTTAGTGGATTCATGTCCCTCCCTGTCCACCCCATGTGAGGTCCTTACCTACTAAGGTTTACTCTGTGGGCTAGTGGTATGTGGGCATGGGTGATTGCGGTATCCTCCCCCTGCCCTTCGGTTAGGGAAGATTAAGTTAGGGGTCATGAATTCCTCCATAGGATGTTTGTTTCCCGCTGGGTCTATACTTCCTAGTCGTTTTCTTCTGGTTCTCAAAATGGTAGACAATGAGAAGAACACACCTAGATTTGAGATTCCTAGATAGTGAGAGAAAGGCCTAGGTTTCACAAATCATTGAATCCATCCCAAATCTTCTCATAAAGAAGCACTTTCTCGATCAGGGACAAATTGTGAAGTTTGGTAACCTAATGTCTTACTAAAGGATGTCTAACAGACTTTCAACCTCTAAGAATTCATTTTTTTGCTGCTATGGCGGCTCTGAGCAGCCATTTCATCTCCGACTGGACGATTCAGTCCCGAGCATCATGGTTTCAAAATCAAAATCAATACTCGGCCGCAAACGCGTTATTGATCATTGAATGCAGCTCACATCAGAACGTCCTCACCCAGGAACAATCCGAAATCATGTGCTCCAATGTCACTACGGTGCGCCTACACCCCGAACAAAAACTTGACTCGCACATATGCAATTCAACCATTCTTGTCGGCGTCCAGAATGTTCAATTTAACACGTTAATCCATCTCGCACTTTCACTACCATTGAGAGATGCAAGAGGTGCATTCCTGCGCCCTCTCTGCCATTTCGCTTCATCCATACCTGGCACAAGGTTGCGAGACCATTTTTCTATCAACCCAGAGTTTCCTTTCCTAGCCCCCAGAAAAAGGATGCATACTGAAGAGGGCAAGTGGTCTTTCACTGCTAACAGCGAAATGGTATCACCCAGGTCATCCTCCTCTGAAGTGTGCAACACCCGGTGCCTTCTTTAATGTGCAAATGTCTCTGCCCACCTCCCCTTCCCAATGGAATTTCTCCCACAGCCTTGCCCGAGTGATCCAACCGCCATCCTTCACCAAGTCCCCGAGCCATTTCACTCCACCCAAGAACCAGGCCGGCCAGAAAGGTGTCCTCCCATTGAGCTTTGCTTTCTGGTTAGCCAGACGGAAGCCCACCGCCTCCATGCCCATTATCGCACACAATTCAAATCCCCAGGACCGTCGAGACTCTGTCAAAGGGCACACCTCCATCCTGGGACCTGTGTTGCTAGTGAGAATAGCCCTACGTTCCAGCGGTGAGGCCGTGTTAGTTTCGGCCCTAGTCCAATCATCCGGAACAACCCCCAAAAAGGTGCAGTACGTCGCGCAGATAATGCTAAATGATGTGCAGTCATCCCTCCCTTAACCATCAGCGATTTTAATTTCCACAATTTCATCCATGGTTTATTTTCCCAAATATGATTCTGCATCATTTTATCCAGCCTGAACCAGAGCGCCCTTTTCACTGGTAGTACAAGCATTTCCGAAATATAATGAACCCTTGAGGCGGCTGCCATCTTGCGCGTGCTCACTCTCTGCCATAGTGACAGCTGAAGTCTAGATCATCTCACAATGTCCTGCTCAAATGTCTCCAACGCCAATAACATATTCATTGCCATCACGTGGCCCGGATCTACTGTGAGCCAAATCCGGGCTGCTGTAGTATGTGGTCAGGCAGCTTTCTCAAAGAGACATCCAAGCGACCGCTACATGATGTCAGAGTTTATAAACACATCTCTAGGTATTGAAATTGCACCCTAGTAACACTGTGTTTACTATTAAAAGGGCCGGAAGTCGTGGGAAGTTTCATATGATTATGGGGGATTATGCCTGATTTAATGCTGGAGTGTGATGAGAACCCGCCCAACCTCCCCCCCCCCCCCGCTCGTCTGTATTTTATTTTATTTGATTGCTTCAAGTGCAAACCTAGCTCGAGAGCAGCGGGGTGCTTTGCAACAGGGGGTGCCAGTGCAGTGGTTGGTATTTTATACAGCGGTGGCGGAGGGAGGCCTGCATGTGGATCTCTCCCTCGAGGCGAAGGATGACATATTTGCTGCATCATCTCTGGCAGATCAAAGCATTGGCTTTTAAATAAGATTGAATATTCTGACGTCATAATTGTATCCCAGGATGTGTAGCCTTTTAATGTATGTGTTTCTCTCAGCTAATAGAGAAATCAAAATACGCCTATTTGTTACCACTGAGAACACGCTCTATCACACACTTAGGGGCCAATTCATGGAATATTTGCCCGCTTCAAAGTGAATTTCCACTGCTGAAAATTGACTTTGCACTGCCGACACAAACCCTGATTCATGGAACTGTCGGCAGTGCAAAGTCACTTTTCAGCAGTGCAAATTCATTTTGAACTGGGCAAATATTCCATGAGTCGGCCCCTTAGACAGTCCACGTTACTCCAGGCGCCCCTCAGTCCACACCAGAAGAGAGTGCCTCCATCCCTCTCACCCTGGGCTCCTCTGCCCACACTGACAGAGCAGTCTCCAATGCAGACCCCCACCTGTCCCATACAGCGAGGGTCCCCTATGGACACCCTAGGTTGGGGATGCTTCAGTCCCGCTAACCATTAGCGCCCCCCCCAGCACCCTTTCCCCATGCGTTGGAGACTCCACTGTAGCCAGCTGTCTCCGGTGTACAGTCACTTTTGTTATACCGTATTATCTCAGTGCCAAATCTGGACAGATAATATCCCCTAAAAACAAATGAATAAAAATGCAAACATTCCATTATCACTAAAAAAATAAATAAAGATGCAAAAAAAGGATCACAAAATGGCACAATTATTATCACAAGAGGCAGAGTAAAAAGGGAAAGCCAGGGAGGAAGCAGGAAGCAGGAAACAGGAAATAGGAAACCGGAAATGGAACCAGGCTGAAATAATAGCCAAACTGAGAAACAGGGACAATAAACACGCATGCAAGTGGGGTGTCTATGGGCCTCCCACCAAAACACGCAGGAAACAGCAAAACAAGCAAAACACAAAGGGAAATACATTGTCTAGTAGGGATCACAAATTGGGGCAAAGGGCAATTGGATCATATCCGGGGATCTATTACCTAGTTCATACACTAATCTAACTCCAGTCTAGAAGTACTGGATGGTGGTGTAGGAGTAATTGCAGCAAGATTATCAATCAATACCCCGGGGGTACTAATGAAACTGAGGCTTTTAGGCAAAAGGTAAAATCACATGTAACCTGAGATATGTCTACCCGCCACCAGAGCCCCTTTCTCCTCCACATAAGGAACACGCATGTGGCATGTTCGCGAGAGCTAGCACAGTTAATAGTGCCTTGTGCAAATGCCTCTTCTTCTGCGCCATGTCACATGGTCTATAAGGGCCTCATGTAGGGATCAGCCGGGGTCGCAGCTGCTGCCCCTGGTTCCCCTTGACACAGGCTTGATGACTCCAGGCAGTGCGAGGAACTCAAGACTTTGATGTTTTGAGGGAATTGCCTGGGGAGCTGGAGGATGAGAGACAGTCCCCAGGCCCAGCGTTCACCCTGTCTCGAAGTGCTTAGAAGTTGGACATCACTGCAGCTGTGGCCTGCAAGCTTCTGAAGTGAGAGTAATAAGCCATGGGTGTGTCCTCTTTCTGCTAGCCAAGCCTCCTCCTTTTCAAACTTATCCCAGGCTCCTGGCCACTTGCAATCCATCTTGTCCCACCAGTGCTCCTTTTGTACAGTGGAGGAGCCTGTTTAGGTGGATTTTGTGTCCTTGTTTTCACTGTGAAAGAAGCTGTCTGAAGGCCACTGTTCAGCCACTCTAGTGACAATGGGGCAGTTCTCAACAGCCTGTAAAAAGCATCAAAGCGTGGGATGAACTGTAAACTGAAGTATGCATTCTCTGAGAGGATGTATATTTGTATATGAGCAAAATAATTAAGAGGGAATGTTATTTTGATAATATATCATTCTGGGCTGGGGCATTCTAGGCTGTGATTTGCATATTGCAATTGCAACTGGACATGGGAGACTGTGCCTAACTACCTATGACTGTAGAATGCATATTGTCCAGGTGGCTTGCTCAAAGAGGTAACCACTGGCCTCTCACATGGGTCTAGTCTGCATTTCAAATATTTGCATCTTGGCTTGGCTGACTCGCCTTTCATCCTTAATGACGTAGAAATGCTGAGTACCATTACATTGTGTTATAATAGCAGCTTGAATTTTCACAAAGCCCAATCCTTTTCCTGTGAGAAAATGTGGAAATATCACACTAAAGATTGCGCAGGGTCCAGAGGCCTACCGGGAAATCTACAGAGTTCCCTATAGGCCAGTCCACCCCTGCCCAAGGTGCAGAGGTCTACCGGGAAATCTACAGAGATCCCTTTAGGCCAGTCCACCCCTGATAGCAGCTTTTATTAAAGGGCCTAAAAGCAGGAGGAACCAACCATACCCGCTGACATAAAACCTGATATTAATGTGAGCCATTAACTAGCACCACTGGATGCAATTATGAGTGCAATGGTGGCTTCACTTGGCATATGATAGCACCAACTGGACACATAAGTCTGTGCATTACATAAGATCACTGTATTTCCTAGGCATTGGAGAGTTCTCGTGGACTGTGAAGCCAGAACCTGCACAGGTGAAGCTGCACCAAAAATATGAGGCCCCACCGGTGATATGTGACCTTAACTGGCATTCCATTGGCAGTACCTGGACTTGCCAGGCTATCCTTCTCGAGCTCTCTGCTCATCCACCTCCAACTCTATGAGGGCCAGACCCTTCTCCCAGCAGAGTTGGGGGCAGATCTCTCTCCTCGGCTGGCCCTCCCTCTGGGACAGCCTCCCTGCCTCTCGCAGGCTTGAGCAGAACCATCTCTGGTTCTGGAAGCAACTCAAGACTTTCCTTTTCACTTCTGTTTTCCCTTTTCCTCTCCCCTGCTGCTGCACCTGACTGCTCCGTGCACTGGTCACCCTCTGAACTCGGGCTCAGGCTCCTGCATGTCCAGTTGCCCTTGCACTGCCTCTGGGCTCCCAAGCACTTAAGGGTCTGTATCTGCAACCCTACAGTCCCTTCTCTCTGCGCTTATGAGCCACCCGCTGGCTGCACTTGTGAGTTAACTGCACTTCCCCCTTCCCATCCCACTGGCACTTCTCCCCTTCCCTCTTCCACGCACTTGCATGATCTGAATGACACAAGGCCTAGTAAGATCGTTATTTTGTCCTCCCTTTGTTTCCCCTCCTTGTTTTGTCGCGCCTAGAAACACTTGTGTACATGCGTGTTATAAATGCCACATCATATCATATCATATCCATTAAGTATCATGGATACACCTTGCATGCCATGCTATCTTTCTTGTCTTTTATATTGCAGACATTGCCACTTTTGTAGCCTTTAAAAGCCAATACTTTTTCATGTAGAGGCAAATTGTGACCCCAACCAGGGTGGCATTCATACCATGGTCTCTGACATCAAAAGGAAACAGGGCTAAGTAGAGTGTGAAAGGGCAAGAGTGGGATAATTTATAGAGGCAGAATCACACGGTGACAAACAACTTCCATGGCACCAGTGGTCCAGCGATGAATATCGGTTTATAAACCATCAGCCCACACCACTAATACACCAGAAGGGATCTAGACAGATTGGAATAACAAGCAAATTATAAACCTCCTTATCCAATTTTGGTAACATCGACGGAACAGCAGGCTTATCTCTGCAAGGTCGTGGATCGTTGGTTAGTTGCAGCACAGCGAAAATACAATTATTACCCAATGATAAAAGGGACTGTCCAGTCAAGGTTGTATAACAATATCTACTTTATTATTATCACAACAGACAGTTCTAGCACACTACAAATGACAACCCACACTGTAAAGGAATGCAGAGGACAGACAGTTTTAATGAAGGAAAGGGGATGCCCTCTGGATAATGACAGGAACGTAATCAGTGAATCAATCAGTCTTAACTGTTCAAGGTTATTTGGTTTTAGCACCAAGGGAGCAAGGGGTCGTAAATGTCACTAGGAGCCTTCGGAAAGGACCAGGGAGACAAAACCACAATGTACCTGGTGATTGAGATGATCTTGATGCTCAACAGCGTTTAGTCAGTTCCAGGACGCTTGACAGCTCCTGTGACAAAGTTCAAGATGAGAGACAGCTGCAGGTATCAGGCGGTAGGCAGTTCAGCAAGTGAGGCTGGATGGATGGCTGTAGGCTGTCCTACACGGTCGCTCTGGGTCAAGAATCATTGTCTCTGTGCTGGTTGGCAGATCTGGAATTCTGGTGGAGGAGACTCAAACGGCTTTAGTTACTGCAGCGTAACAACAGTCAGTGGTGCAGCTGATTGTGTTTCAAGGGCTTGACGGTCTCATAAATGTCCTTAAAAGATGGACACTGGTTGATGCCCATGTGGCACTCCTCTAAGCTTCTTCATTGGGCTTGTGTCGACCTTAAAGCAGACGGCCCAAAGCTGAGGAGAGCGCAGCAGGCAACAGCCTTGTCCTTTATTCAGAGACTCTATGGAACTTCCCACCTAGGAAGCTTGCTGGCATAACCTAACAGGGCACGGTGCGTGCTGGCTGGGTACTAGTTCTGGAACTGCTGGACGGGTCTTCTGAGTTCTGTATCTCCGACTGTTGCCCGATTGATGTTTAGGGGAGGGATCCTGCTTCCTTCTATGAAATCATGGCATTCCTTCTCTAGCGGAAGCTGTAAGGCAGACTGTACCTTCAGAAGGGTCCAAATTAGTACTTCTTTTTCGAAGATGTTGGATTAGCTGCTAAGTGAGGGGCTCATCCCTCTTTTAAAGCCAAATGGGCCCCAGTGACTGGTGCAGGCTAAGCCTACCTTAATGAACCAATCCTGGGTCCCCATCAGCAATCGTCTGTTATGCTTGAGGTCATAACCTGAGTGCTTTGCAACAGGAAAGGTAAGAGGTGACAACCCCCACCCATCTTCCTGTCTGTGGGGATAAAAGTGTCTCTCTGGTTAATTGAGCTCTTTGTGACTCTTGATCAAAGTGCAGGTCTCCCTTGAGATTTGTGGTGATAACATACTTCTGTCTCCATCAATTCACATACTTCTTCCCTCTGAAAGGGATATCCCTGCAGGGGTTGGCTACTGTAAACAGTTGTCTCAGACATGCCATTCACCGCCCTTCATACAGAGGGGAGTGAGCTAACTTCAACTTGACACATTGCATATCAAAAAGGTGTTGGGTTTCCTGGCACCTTTTGTCAGTTCTGCCAACAAGCCCCTTTGGAGTCCTGCTTCAATTAACTCTTATGAATATGCGCTGCCACCAGCCAAACTTAGACAATAGAGAGGGCGGATAATGGAGCCTTTGATATTTTAATTATGCTGGCAATTGCCGGAGGAGGTGTTGCCTTCCCCCTTCCTGAGATGCTTTGATGTACCCGTGGCTGTCACATTCCAGCTAAATGTGACAGGGAGGACTGCACCTGTAGGCTGTGTCCCTCCTGAGTACACATACATGTGTTTGTTGTGTGGTGAGCAGAGGAAAATGGATGCAGATTAGTCCCATACATTTGAGGTTAATCTCCCCATAATTCAATTTCATTACAAAACTTCAAAAAAGCCAAGGATTCCTCACACACACCAACCTAACTCACAAATTGCAGGGAAATGAAATCACATGGGTAAGTGAAAGTGATCTATCTTTGGGATGAATGTATCATTTTCAGTTTTTCGACCAGAGGAAAATATAATCAAAAGAAGGGAGGGGGGCTTCCGTTATTGGCCGACCGAACGTTTATGGAGGCCGTTACTAGTGTGCTGAGTGTATTACGTTAGGTAATGCTGTAGATGCGTGATGGGCTTGAGTTGTGTTCAAAGGGTCTTCGGAGGTGTGGGGGCTACTAACCAGATATTATTTTGGGATCCCCTCCTGCTAATGACAGTGGGGGTTCTGTTAAAGCCAAGCTAGCTGATGGAGGTGTCAGAGCCAGAAAATGTCTGTTTGAAGAATGAGTGCTTGGGGACACACAAGGAGAGTTTGATGAAAACAATCACCCCCCAGAGCAATACTAGATTTGGCACGGGTGGAGAAGAGGGAAAGAGTGTTGGCCTTGTATATAGTGAATTGATAAATAAGCCACTGGAATGCAGTATGAGAGAATTACATTTGAATTAAGGTTGACAAATATTACAGGGCAGGCTAGTCAGGTCAAAGGAGACATTCTGACTCAGGACAGCCCTCTAGGAGGGCAACTGCCCATTGAAAAGCCTTATTTGCAGTGCAGTGTCTGGCTGGCACATTAGGCACAGGCTTTGAGGCCATCCTGTGCTTCGGGGTATATTCAGGTGATGCCCAAAGGAGCAGGAGAGCTTACACTCTTAAACTTTCTTACTAGAAACTGACCGTCCATGAAAGGGGAGCTGTGAGGAACCACAACCGCTCCTAAATGAGGGTGGCTCATGGCCTGTGGCTCCACTGGGAGCAAAGCCCTGGACGACACTGCCTGAAGGTTCTTGAGGCCAGCTAGGACCTATATGGGAAGGGTAATCATGGTGTGGGAGGTTGGATTCCTCCAGGCTGTGGCTGGGATCTTCTGGTGGTTCACCCAGTGCTGTAGTAGCGCATTCTAGTATTAAAGGGCAGCGGGGTAGTCTAAGGTTCTGAAGGGAAGGCTTTAGAGTCCGCTTTTGAAGGTCTGAAATGCGTGGTGTGCCCCTTCACTTGAACTGAGCACCACTAAAACAGATCATTTAATTATTTGGGGTAAATTTCATGTCACCTTCCTGCCGCTTATCTGCCTTGTGCAAAGTGGCACGTCATTGCAAGTATTAAATTAAAAAAACTATATAAAATGGCATGAAATTACATGAAATATCAGAAGGTGATCGTTTTACAAAGCCACTATTGTGTTAAAAAACCAATGGGTGCGGGACCAGCAAATATACACGCAGATAAAGCAAAAAATGAGCCAACATTCCTTCAGGAAGAAAATAACCTTCGGTAAGTAAGCAAATCGAATTTTGGAGTGATGAATGAAAATAAAAACAGAGGTGCTGTTGTGGGCCAAGGGGAAATGGTGTGCTCTCCCTGGTAAAGAGAGGAGAGTGTGCTGGCTGCCGGGGTGTTTTCTGGGGAGTGGAACACACCAGCATGGACTTAGGTCTGCGCAGTGGTACAGCACGACTGCTCTCATTATGGGCACATCCAAAGAGAATGTTCATACACAGGGATCTTGTCCTACATGTGCACAGCCAGCATGGGCATGTTTTTATACTGTGGCATTTATATATAAAAAAAATATAAAGTTCCTCCAGCAGTATCCATTGTTGGTTATTACTGCATAATTCACAAGTTCAATTATATACCAAATGTGACAGCCCGGCTCTGAATCTCAAATATGTAAAGGAGCATTTAATCTCGAAATTCCATACATAAAATGTCAACTTTTTCTCACTTTTTTACTCAAGAATATTCATTCAAACCTTAATACATAAAATGTGTGTCACATGTACACAGAAATAAATACAAGAACAAAATAACATGATATTAATTCAAATGAGAAAAAAAAAAACTTCAAACTAAAGACTCATAACATGATATAATCATACAACCCCACAATTTGAAAGAAAAAGGACAGAAAGTAACATTGTTGACCTAGTCCTTGACATAAACCGTGGTACTAAGGTTTCGACATTTTATTCAGTTTATCCACGCCTTCTTCAGGACTGTTAACATATATGAATTTGCACACAAAATACACAATTATGATATAATCAACAGAAATATTGAAAGTATTGTCATGATTTCGCCTCCTCGCATGAACTATCATGTGCTCGCTTGTACTATCATGTGCTCAGCTAAATATTATGGGGGATTTTAATTTGAGATTCAATGACCCGTCATGTACTCAGGCTTTACACCTACAAACTTCCATGGCCGACCTGCAACTTACCCAGCTTGCCAAAGGTCCTACGCACGAAAAGGATCACATGTTAAATGTTAAAAAAATGCTACTTCCCCTGTTTCACGGTCCGATCATTTTGTTATCCCTTTTTTCTATGCCTGTAACTGAAAGGTCTCGGCACGGTGCACAGCTGTTCAAAATGTGCGCGACTGGAGGCAGGTAACAACGTTGGAGCTGTCAAATTATATGAAAGGAAAACTCATGAAGCCGTTGGAGGAGCAAGAAATAGAACGGATTGCCTTTCAGGCTCTGCAGGAGGTCTTTGAAAGCACTGCAGAGACCTTGGCTCCAGCTAAACCAGAAAAGCTAAGGGAAAGATATTGGCTCCATGGTTTACCTTGTAGCTGGACTTCTTGAAGCTTGCATACAAACACGCAGAATATACCTGGCGTATCAAATATCTAGAGACAAACACAAGTCAAATGAGAAGACACCATACCAGCTTTCATAACGCTATTAAAGCGGCAAAAACATCATATTACACTAATAGTGTACAATTGGAGCTAAATATTCCAAGAAAACTATGTGCCATAGTCAAGGAACTGTCTTTGAAAACTTGTTATTCAAATCCTATTCAAGCTTCTCAAAACCTAAGTGACTCTTTCTCAGCGTTCGTCTTTCTGAAAATTGTCAACATTCGTGACACGATTGTAAAGTCCCCCTTTTCACTCAGTGAACCAGACTCCCCCAGTAGAGAAGAGCAGCCCGGCAATCTGGAAAGAGTCTCTCTATTTGTCAGCCAATTCTTGTGACCAAAATGCTGGATATTATTGCCATACTCTGTTCTACTTCACCTTTGGACCCAATTCCCCTTAGGATATTGAGAGATATCCAAACTGCGATGGCGCCAATGATTTCAGAGGCAATACACGAGTCCTTAAGCACTGGACATATTCCAGCGTCATTGAACCATGCCATGGTCACCACACTACTTAAGAAGCCAGTGTTCGATCCATCTCTCCCTGCCAACTTTCGCCCAATATCCCTTCTCAAATACCTCATGAAGGTACAAGAAGCAGTCATTACTCGGCAGATGAAAGATTACTTGAAACCAGATACTAGATTAGACCAGCATCAATCAGGTTTCCTGCCTGACATGAGTACCGAATCAGGGCTTGTGGCAGTCACTGATGATTTGACTATGGTTGCTCACCAGCATCAGACCGCAGTCTTGATACTCTTAGATCTGTCAGCAGCATTCAATACTATTGACCATGGCCTGTTGTGTAAACGCCTCAAAGAGAGTGGCATCTCAGGCATAGCCCTGTTGTGGCTTAAATCATTACTCTCCTGTCGATGCCAGGCTGTGTTCCTGCCTCCTTATGAAGCGGGAGAGATCTCTGTAGGGTGGGGGTTCCTCAGGGATCCGCTCTGTCGCCCATTTTGTTTAATATATGCATAAAACCTTTGATGACTATCATCCAGTCTTTTGGATGTTCTTTCTATTCGTATGCATTTGTGTTCCGAGGACAGGCTATTTTTGACCGTCCTGCATTTCCTAAAGAGTATGATGGGCGCCGAGCCTTCTCAGTAGTGACAAAATTATGGAGTAGTCTTCTGCTGCCTCTTCGGCAAATGAGGGCTAGCTTTTAGGAAACTATGAAAAACATTTTTGTTTCAACCTAGAGGTTAGCTAAGTATTGTGCTCGGCCATGGGCGTAGGACTTGGGGGAAACAGGGGGGACAAATCCCCCCCACAATTTTAAGTGGGGGGATGTAATGTCATTTATCCCCCCCCAGAATATGTGTTTGGTGTGTCGTGCAGGGGTCTGTTTTTGAAGTAGGGGGAGGGGCTTCTTACTCTCTCTCCTGGCCCCCAAAGCATGGGGGCAATACCCTGGGGGCAGATGGGTGATTATCTGCCCCCAAGGAAGGGGGGGCAAACAAAAAAAAGTTTTTTTTTAAAACATAGTTTTGGGTGGGGTGGGTGTGGGTGAGACCACTAGCCACCAGTGATTTCTTCAAGGGGGGTGGCCCTCTCCACTCCCACCCTAAGTGGATGGGGGCACCTTATGTAGCCCTCCCTGGGGGTAGATTCCTGCCCCTAGGAAGGGGTACATGAGATGCCCTCCATCCATTTGGAGTGGGGGAAGAGGCCACTGCAAATATTGGCAGAGCCACCCTTCCCAAGCCTGGGGCAGTATGTTTTGACCCCCCCTGGGGTAGATTGCCATACACGTGTACCCATCTGTCCCTAGGGAGGGGCAAAACAAAAAGATATATATTATAACGTGTTTTGGGTGGGGGTGTGGGGCCCACTAGTCCACCTGGATTGTTTGTGTTTGAAAGGGGGGTGGCCCTCCCCCCACTTTAAGTGAATGAGGGGGCACCTTATGTAGCCCTCCCTGGTGGCAGATTACTGCCTCTAGGAAGGGGCACATGAGATGCCCCCATCCATTTGGGGTGTGGGGAGAGGCCACTGCAAATATTGGCAGAGCCCCCCCACCCCCCTAAGCCTGCGGCAGTAAATTGTGCCACCCCCCTGGGGGCAGCTGGTCACACACATGTGCCGCCTGCCCCATAGGGAAGGTCAAAACAAATATATATATATATATATATATATATATATATTGTAACTTGTTTTGGGTGGGGGGCCCACTAGACCACCAGGATTTTTTGTGTTTGAAAGGGGGTGTGGCCCTCTCCCCCACCCTAAGTGGATGGCGGCAGCTTATGTAGCCTTCCCTGGGGGCAGGTTTCTACCCCTAGGAAGGGGTACATGAGATGCCCCCATCCATTTGGGGTGGGGGAGCCCACTGCAAATATTGGCAGAGCCACCCCCCAAGCCTGGGGAAGTACGTTTTGCCCCCCCGGGGGCAGATGTCCATACACATGTGCCCATCTGCCCCTAGGAAAGGGGCAAAACAAAAATAAAACAAATTATAACTTGTCTTGGGTAGGTGTGGGGGGCCACTGAACCACCATGGATGTTTTTAGTGGAAAGAGGGTTGGCCCTCCCCTCTCCACCCCAAATGGATGGGGGGCATCTCATGTAGTCCTCCCTGGGGGCAGATTGCTAGCACAATCTGCCCCTAGGAAAGAGGCAAAACAAAAACAAAAATAAAAACATGTGGGTGTGGGGGTCACTAAATCACCATGGATGTTTTTAGTGAAAAGGGGGGTGCCCACAGGTGTCTTCTTTTTGGAAATGCATTGGGTTCTCTGTTTTCCTTGGTGGCTTCGACACCCTAGGCCCAAATCTGTATGTTGTCTACATGAGCAAAATCTGCTTTGCCGAAAGGCTTGGGGTTATCAGTGGTGCAGCCTTTTCACTTTGCGCCGAGTTAGGTGCATCCACACATGTGAGGTACCATTTTCGTCGGGACACCTGTGAGAACGCGGGGAGGTAGGACATCTGTTGTTGGCGGCGTGTTTCGGTGGGTGGGCAGAGGGCAATGTCTCTGAAATTTGGTGGAAAAAAGACAATTTTCAGCCATTTCACTCTGGCCACCCACTGAAATATGGCGCAACAACACATGTCCTACCAATTTCACCTGCTTTTTACACTAAAATCTTAAATTTTCTGGTGGAAAAGTAAAAACGTGCGCCAATGGAAGTGGTCCACTCCATGCAGTTTACTTTGCGCCTTGATGCTTGGGGGTTTTGCGTGATGCTACACATGTAATAAATAAATACATTTAACATGACCCCAGATAAATGCCAATTCATGATCAGAATGAGTGAGCATGGCATGTCGCTGGTAAGAGGGTGTCCTGTGCTTCTTGAGTGCGTTGGCAAATGCCCCTAATTGACATCTCGCGTTAAGCAGGTGCTTAAACCCATCACTGTGGATTGCGCAATAATAAGTCGACAGAGGTATTTCAAATGGCCAATTTTGCTCTTTGGGTGACATTGTCAAAGTGGGAGAATGTTGCCCAGCATGTGCCACATTCTCTGTGGAGTGAATTGTGCCCACCCAGAGGAAGAATTGTGAAAAACCCACAAGGGCTCTGTGCCCTGCTCTTTCTGTGTGTGTGTGTGTCTTCCCCACAGGGCGACAGATGTCAACTCAGACATGGGTAAGTCTCAGGTGGCAAGCCTGTACCCTAGTTGATGTGGCAAAGGATTCCAGACTTCCGAGGCTGATAACATTAGTAGCATTGAGTTACATGCCACCTGACAGGTATGTGTGATAAAGTTGCAAAGCAGAGCTGATAGTGGGCTAAAGCAGGAGGCAATGTCTGCCCACCCTCAAAGGGTACGTACAACCAAAAGTAATAGGCCCCTCCCCCATCATGGCTGTAGGGGCCAGGATCCAAACCAGGGTCAGAACGCCCTCCAATCATCCATGCCCACGAGTAGGGTACCCCTTGTGCTCCATGAACCCTGTTGAGCAACCCTGTGCTTTCCAGGTGATACTAACATTATTTAAAGCCAGAAGACTAAAAGGTAATCGCTTAATTGCAGCTGGAAATTAGCTCCTGGCGTGATCAAAATGTCTTGATCAAGTGTGACATCATCCCCTTCATTTATAAGCAATATGTGTGTTCTCGCATTTCTTCGTCCACTGAATTACTGTTAGAAACAAAGGCAAGAGTTGTGTCTCTTGTATAGGCATTAGGAAGACAGTTGCCAGCCGCTGGCATAATATGCCATGTTCTTCCAATATTGGCTAGTTTTTGCCCTCTTATGGCCAGGTAGATCCATCATGGCAGTGACTGGAAAATGCCTTCCCTCTGCAGACAGAAAAGCGGAAATAAGAGGCCAATTCAAGGCACGGAACAAATAGAAGTTAAGACAGCCATTGCTGTGTTAGGGAGAATATGTTGAGTATTCAAGCAAGGAGGTATGTATTAAGCAAGCAAGCAGTGAGACAAGGGAGAGCAAAGGAAGGCCACAGGGGCTCTTTGAATAATGTAACAAGGCAGAGGAGTCCAGCTCTGAATTCAGAGTAACAAAGGCAGAGAAAGGCTAGGCTCTGAAGCCAGCATGAGATGGAATAAAAGGGACCAGACTCATCGTGATAGGCTGGCCTGGCCCTCGCAGGGGCACTAGAGGAGCAGTCCACATAGCGGGCTGCCCTCTGGCCACCCGCTGGGTCCACATACACCCACCTACTAGGCACCCCCCGGGTCTGACACATCCAGCCGTGTACCTGGGGAGTGCTTATAAGGGGGTGGGCTTGCAATCGCTCATCCTCCTTGTTTGCTGTACCCCCCGCCCCCGGCGGACAGTCAAAGCAGCAACTCACACACCTGTTCCCTCTACTCCCATAACAGGGCGTACTCAGAGGTACAAACAAGATTTCCTCTTTCTTTGAAACTCCCATCTTTCCATTCCAAGAGACGTACACGTCTCCTTGCCCCCACACAAAAATGTAGCAACTTGCAGTTGGTAGAAAAGGCTTCAACTCCTTTATTTGGCAGGAGCCCACTTACAGATGATCTGCCTCTTATCAAGCTGGCGTCCTAGCTGTGGCCCACTGGAAGTAATTGTTACTTCCTCGCTCTTACCATGAGCTCATAGTCAGATGAAAAATCCAGAAACGCAACATACAAAGATATGGCTTTTGCTGCTGCATCCTTTAATTTTCTTCTGTTTTCTTTTCTCTTGTTTTATACAGTGATATTTGTAATTTAATACGTACTGCTATTTTAATTCTAATTTCGTGAAAAGTCGATTTCTTTGACTAAAACACAATAAATAAATAAAGCAAAGTCCCCAAGATGTCTCCTGTCCCCCCAGATTTTATGTGTCTCCTACGCCCCTGTGCTCGGCTACATCCCTTCTCTTCGTGCACTATTTTTCTCTTGCATACCTCTGTCTTTCTGCTTAGCACCAGGATACCCTTTGGGTCACAGTTACACTCTACAAATTCCTATACCGTACCATCGACTAACAGGAACAATTGAATTTGTTTTCTGATGGCATTACAATCTACATTAATTGATAGCGTCACCTTCCCCAATATGTCGCACCTGAGCAATCGAGAACACATACCGGCTAAATTACTTGATATGTGTATTAATGTCTAAGGCTGACGTCAAACACAAGCAACGGCTTCTTATATAGCACTCTCGACCGAATTCAAAGTATAAGGGCATCACATATTATGAATCCTTGATAATCCAGAGGTGTCTAAAGTATAAACAAAGATCCACTAGTACTCAAATGTAAAGCCAATTCTGATAAAGAGACAAAGTTCATGCTGACCTCGCCGACAAAATCCTCCTGTGACAACATTTCCCGCCACCATCAAACCTCGAAGAGGAATAGATTTTTGAGATCCCTATTTGCTATATAGCCGGCAAGTGCTGAGTCTATTGCTCCATCTATTAGTGATAACAAAAAGAGACCACAAGGCATCCTTAGAAAATATCATTTTATTGTGGCATCCTCTGGGCTTCAAATAATATTTTAACAATGTATTATCTCAGTTCATATGGACACCTTACTGTATATTATGGGCAAGGAATTGCATGCATTCCCTAATATAACAAGTTCCGCGAGGGAGCTTTGAATCATTTAGTCAATCTCTCGAAATTAAAATTTCAGTTGCCGTTACATGGGACTAGTTCAACTTCATGACCATCGGGTGGAGCATATTGTGTCTCAATAAATGCCATTACGGATCATCTGCTCATCGCTGTTGTTGCTTTTGCTTGGCAACCACCGGCAACGAAGGAGGCCACGCCCACAAGCCTCTCTTTTACTCCACATGCGGCGAAGATGTGGCGAAGTGAGGCCAAGTAAGACATAAGCTATCTGTAGCTGTCCGCGACAGGAACACGGCCCATGTCCCTGTATACATGTCGCACCCCAGTTCCCCACCCTCTCCAGTACTGTCAGACAAATCATTGGCCGTTATTAGGATCATCATCAAGGTACTGGTTTATTTATACATGACCATTTCAATATCCAATTTTCTATCATCTGACAGCCTACAATTGGACAACCTGTCCACAAATACATGTGTGAATCCCAACCTCAATTATCCACCACTCACTGACACCTCTGCTGCCATAGATCTGGGCCTTTGGGATGCAAGGTCATTATGCAACAAGACATCTGCAATATTGGACATTTTAAGATTACATTTTCATTTCCTCTGTATCACCGAAACTTGGATTTTACCTCACAATTCTACTGTTGCAGCCTCTCTTACTAACTCTCTGTCTTACTTTGCTCATGTTTCCCGTACTAGTGGCCGCTGAGGTGGCATTGGCATACTCTATCGCTCCCCCTACTCTTCTACTCCTTCACCTCTTGATACACCTGTGTTTGCTTCTTTTGAATTTATTTACAAGATCTTTACCGCTCCTCATGCCGTTACTTTTCTTGTGATTTATCGCCTACCTGGTCCTCTCGGGTCATTTTGTGATGATTTTGACCCTCTTCTTTGCCATAATCTTCCTAGTCCAACCCTGCTTGTTTTAATAGGTGATTTCAATCTCCATCTTTCCTCCACTCATTCTGCTTCTCCCTTCCTTTCTATTCTTTATTCGCACTTACTATCCCTACTTTCTACTCCTTCCACTCATAATTCTGGTTCTTCACTAGATTTAATGTTTCTTTAATCTTGTACTGCTTCTTCTTTACTAGCCTTACCTGTCTACTTATCTGACCACTCGTTTCTCTCTGCATGACTTCTTCCTCCTATTTCTCCTATTTCTTCTTCTCCTCTCTTGCCTAAAATATTCCATCAATGCAATCTATGCAACTTCAATTCTTCACTCTATCTTGATACCTGTACTAATATTCTTCCTTCTCTTGCACATTGCAGTTCCCTCTCTGCTGATGAGTCTTCGTCTACTCTTCCTTCTGCTCTTTTATCAGGTCTGGATCAACTGTATCCTCCTTCTGCCTTTCAACCTACCCGTAGGCCTGCCAAAACTTGGCTCTCTTCCTATCTCTGTTCTATGCGGTGATTTCTTCTTCGCTTGGAAAGACGTTGGCTTAAATCTTGATCTCCGTCTAATCACTCAGCTTATTTTTCTTATCACACCCTTTACGACACCTGCCTAAATTCTGCTAAATGCTCTAATTTCTCTGATCTTCTTCACACTCAATCGGCTCATCCACCGGGCTTCTCTCTCCTCCTTCCCCTGATTCTATTCTACTATTTCTGCTCTTGATTTGGCTTCCTTTTTTTCTTCTAAGGTCTATTCTTTACGTCAGGACCTTGTTAATTCATCCTCCTTTAATACTGTATTTTCTCGCCCACCAAAACCTCTAACAATTTTTCTCGGAATTTGCTGCTGTGCCCAACTCTGATGTACCACTCTTGTTGGCCAAAGTACATCCTACGGCAGCTCCTGTGGACCCTATCCCATCTGCTCTTATACCCAAAATCTATCCTTCTTTTGTACCATTCCTTGTTTAATTCTTTAATATCTGTGCCTTTACATCTATCTTTCCTACATCTTTCAAACATGCTACCATCATTCCTATTCTAAAAAAAACGTCATTAAATCCTCTCATCGTTTCTAATTTCCACCATATCTCTCTTCTACCCTATTTATCTAAGCTTCTGGAGTGCCTCGTCTATTCTCAGATTTCCTCCTATGTTAATGATTTATCTCTTCTTCCACGTTTTCAGACTGGGTTTCGTCCTCACCACTCCACCAAGACTGCTTTAATGTGTGTGCTTAACTCTCTTCTGTCTGATCGTCACTATAAACACTCTTCCCTTCTTAATCTTCTGGATCTACCAGCGGCTTTCGACACTGTTGATCACTCTTTGCTATTGGATTCTCTCTCCTCATTTGGTTTTAGGGGTTCTGTCATTTCCTGGTACTCTTCTTATTTTTCTAACAGAACTTTTTCCGTCTCTTGGGGATCAAAGACTTCCACACCTTTCCCTCTTGAGCACGGTTTTCCCCAAGGTTCATTCTTGGGCCCTTTTCAATGTTTACTCTATACTTCGTTACTTGCTCCTGTAATTTCTTCCTTTGGACTCACTCATCACTTTTACGCAGACGACACAAAACTATTTGTATCCTTTCATCTTTCACACCGGAAATTAAACACACTCTTACAACCTGTCTCTCTGCCATCAAATCATGAAGGCATCTCAATTCCTCACTCTAAATGCTGGGAAACCCGAGGTCCTATTCTTCCCTGCCAAGACAATTCTCCCTCACCCCTCTCCACTGTCTATATCTTTTCCCCCTTCTTCTCTTTCTATTTCCCCTATTGCACATAATCTTGGTCTTTATCTGGACTCTAATCTTTCTTTTACCCATCATATTTCTCTCTCATCCCGTTCTTGATGTTTTCATCTTTATGATATTCGTAAAGTTTGCTCCTCTGTCACTTTCCATGCGACTACACTTCTTATCTCTTCTCTTATTTTCTCCCGACTCTTCGCTTGTTCTGTCACGCTCTTTGGTCTCCCTTCCTCTCGCCTTGCTCCTTTGAAATCAATCTACCATTCCTCTGTTAATTTATTCTCTCTTCTCTCCTACCTACCGTAATTCTATTTCAGCATCACATGCATCTTTTGGATGGTTACCTTTTCATTCTCAACTTAAATTTCATTTTCTGTGCTTAGTCTTTAAATCTCTTTCTTGCTGCTCTCCTGTCCTTTGATGCTCCTTCTCGATCTCTTCGCTCCTCTTGTCTTTTTAAGTTGACCGTTCCCCACCGCCCCCCCTGCGACCAGTCCTGTCTTTGTTCCTTCCAGCTTCTTGCTCCTCTTCATTGGAACATTCTTCCTCTATCTCTTCGGTCCGTCAGGGTCTACTCTCTCTTTCGGGTCTCTTTGAAAAATCATCTTCTTCACTGTTCATGATTTGTCGCTATCAGCATTGATATTTGATTTACTGTACAGTTAATTATTTTTGTACCGTTGGTTTTAACTGTGTGCAGCGCTTTGGACAAAAGCGCTATATAAGACTCAATAAAATACAAATTCAAATACAAATACAAATTAAGGTGTTAACGTTATGCATATCACTTGCAGATTGTAGCAAAAGCAACACAACATCTTAAAACATCTTAATAACCCTGATTAAATGATAAAACATAGTTCCAAATCCCGAAAATCTTGAGGTGTGTCATCATATACATGAGCCAGTCAGAGAAAGGACTGGAAGATTTAATCATTCTCAAAGCCATGAGGAAAATGACAGATGAGATAATCTTGCCATATATCTTCATGTGGCAAGTGTGTATGTTGCACCTTTATTTATTTCTGCATTTTTATAGCGTGTACACAGCCCAGGGGCATTGAGGAACTGTTACGGGGATATTTCTCTTAGTTGCGTATTTAGAACGTGCTTAATACCCAAAGGATTCTAAGCGCGGACCGGGTGATCGAACCTGTTTTGCTTCGTGTCGTCTTGTTTCCAAGGCGAGCACGTTACGGCTGAGCTATCCTCCCTGGACCTTAAGGGTTGCAAGGGTCTACATTAAATCTCTATTGCCCACTCCAAATTCTAATGAGAGTATTATAATAATACAACAGATCAGTCCAAGAACTCTTGCCAAGGACGAGTGTGCTCGTCCTTTTTGCATTGACGTGCATAATAGCCTGGCACTAAAGGGGTTAAGACCATCCTTATAACAAAGGATGTGGCAGATCCACAACGATCTCCTTTCCAAATCTCTACTCCACAGCCAAAGTGGATTTATTCTTCACCCGAGATCCTCTCAGGGTTGCATTTTAACGATAATGATGATATTAATTCCTTTTAAAAATAACTGCTGTTTTTCATTCTCCTCTCCTTTTCCTTTTTTATTTCTCTTTTTTCTTTATCCTTTTTATGCATTTACCGACTTACTGTTGTCTTCTTTTTGCTGGAAAACCAATAAAGTGTATATATTTTTTTATAACAACTGCTATTGTTGTTCGTATTTGTCAGTGAAAATGTTTGAATTTTGATGATAATTCTTTTATTGGACATTTTAGAATCAGAATTCATAGATGTTAATGGTCCTGAAGAAGGTGTAGATAGTGCAAGACCCGAAACGTTAATACCATGTTTAAATTAACGACTATAAAAATGATATTTCTTTTTGGCTTTCCATTTATGAATTGTGTGATTGTGTGATTACATTACACATGAGTATTTAGGATTTTAATCGTTTCCCCATTTGTATTAATATTGTTTTATTATTGCATTGTACATGTTTTTGTGTACATCTGACACGATTTTATGTAATATGGTTTGAATGAATATTTGAATATAATTGAATAAAAAGAGTGAGAAAAAAGGTGTGATTTTGATGCAAGAGACCCATAGATTAAATGTTCAATTACATTTTTGAGATCTAAAGCCACACAACATTATTAGGTATTTGATTTAATTTGTGAATTATTCAGTCATAATCAAAAATGAGCATTGTCTTTTTGCATACAATAGATGTTTAGTCCCAATTACCTGTGAGAAGGATGTTCTACGTTTCTTGTGTATATGCAGTTCTTGCAGTGGCATGGCAGTATTACTGTCATTATGGGCAAATCCATTGTGACTGCTTGGGATACTGGCCTATAGTGGCACAACAAGCATGGAGATGCTTTCTTGCAGAGGCATGGTATTATTACTAGCTTTATGGGCAAAGCCAAAAAGAGTGTCCTTACCTGATAATACTGGCCTATATGGGAAAAACCACAATACACACGTTTCCATGCAGAGGCTTGACAATATTACCAGCCTTATGGGCAAAGCCCACCGCAATATCTTCTTCTTATTTGCAAATTCTGTCATATGTGGAAATACTGGCATATATTGGCACAGCCACCATACACCGGTTTTCTTACAGTGGCATAGGATTATTATTGGCATTCTGGGCATATGTGGAGGCGCTGCCAGCATGGAGATGTTACCTTACATTGCCATGGAATTTTGAATGGACTCACAGAGCCGAAGCCACCTTAGAACGGTATACAGGCACATGTGGGTGCAGGTTGCAGGGGAGGGTGCCCGTGAGTGGAACACACCAGTAGGGACTTACTTCCTTGCAGAGGCATGACTGTGCCCTTCATGGGCAAAGTCAAAGTGAATGTTCGTACACAGGGATCTTGACCTACATGTGCACAGCCAGCATGGGCATTTCTTGTTTGCTCTGCCATTTAAACAGAAAAAATATAATGGTCCGCCTGGAAAATGCATCATTGATTATTACTGCACAATTCACAAGTTCAATTATATATCTAACTGCTTAGTCATACAATATATGTCAAATGTATAAATGCATTTAATCTAAAGATGCCACACCTAAACGGTGAATACCTTTTTAAGCTAATTTCTTTTTTAAATTTAAGAATGGTCATTCAACTTTATTACATAAAATGTATGGCACATGTGCACAAAACACAAAAAGAATAACAATAACAACGTTATATGAATTCATATGAGGCAAAGGTAAAGACTGATCACATCATACAACCACACCATTATCAAGAGAAAGGACAGGAAGTAACATTGCTAACGTAGTTCTCAACGGAAATGACGAACAATGCATTTGTGTGTATAATAGATTTTCGTTAACTTCCCCTTCAGAAGGACTTTTTTTTTCTTTCTCGTGGATATGCACTTCTTGCAGTGGCATGGCATTTTTACTGCCATTATCAGCAAATGCAATGTGAGTGCTTGGATACTGGCGTATAGCGGCGGAGCAAGCGTAGAGCAGCTTTCTTGCCGAGTAATGGTATTATTACTAGCGTTATTGATAAAGCCAAAGTTAATATACTTACCTCAGAATGTGTGCCCATTCGAACATAGCCAGAAATGGCATGGTTCCTTGCAGTGGCATGCCAATATTACCAGCCTTATTGAACAAGCCAATATCAGTATGTTCCTACGTGGGAATACTGGCACATATGGGGAAAATGCCAAATAATGATACTACCAGCATAAACCTGTGTTCTACAGCGACATGGCTTTATTACTGGCAGTATGCGCAAAGCCACCATGCCATTTACATTTAGATGTATACTTGTACTACGCCCAGAGCCAGATGGGTGCTAACTGAAGTCTAGATGGTCCAAAGAAAGTCACAAAAACTAGACAGACCAGGAGGGTTTCAGAGCATGTATAACTATCTAAACAATAATGTTTTAAGTTTCATTTAGAATAAGTCAAGTGGTTTTGTATCTCTCAAGTCAGGAGGAATGGCGCTCCGAGCTCTTGGTGCTGTGGTAAAAAAGAGCTTTTACTGACCAGGATAAGCTTACATCTTGCAGCCACCAGCAGGTTGGTGTTGTTGGATCCTAGTGCTCTCAGCACGGGTTTCCTTTTTATTGTTTCTGGTAGGTACTGTGGGTTGGATCCAGCTAGACATTTGTGAGTTATTAGCAGCAGACGGTACTCTACCCTGGCGTCAGTCGGAAGCCAATGTCGTTGTTTTCTTGCCTCTGATATGTGATCTCGGTTTTTTTGTCCTACTGTTGCCCTCACAGCACTGTATTGAATTATTTGTAGTCTGGCACAATCACCTTTACTTACTCCAAATAGAAGAGCACTACAGTAATCAATCTGTAGCCGCTGTCTCACAGCCTTCTTCCATGAGGCAAGGACGAATCTGGAACAATAGCCTTCCATAGTGTCCTGATATTGACCCCAGGCTGTTGACTTGGGCTCACATATTTAGGCTTTGATCCCGACAGACCCCCAAGGTTTTAACTTTCTGTTTAGTGGCAATATTACAGCCTGCCACCTTAAAGTGCAAGTGTTCTGGATCCAGCTTTTGTAATCTGTACCTACCAGCATCAATTCTGTTTTTCCGTTGTTTATGGCCAATCCTATTTTTAGCATCCAGGCTTGGATCAGTCCATATGCTTCATTGATAGCACGTGTATCCTCTTTGTGTGTCCCTGATAGAGGAATGACGCACTGCACACCATCTGCATAATTAGCAAAGCGCATTCCCTATTCTCGAGCAACTGGAACAGAGGAACAGTAAAAAAAACTATATAAGGATGGTGAAAGACATCCCTCCTTCCAGTCCACCGAACCTATGATTTGGACTGACCACTACCTACCAAATGAATCACCTAAGGCTTCACCTGACCTTATTCGGCGGCGCTGCTGGTGCTCGGCCAATCTACAGAATTTTGTAGGCTCTGTTAAAGAAAAATGGGTAACTGCTGCTTCACACTCCATGTCCTTTTTATCCACTGCATTTATGGATGCTGCCAACAAAGTTGCTCCTCTTCGCTATTTTCAACCTTGTAGACCACCCCCCCCCCCCGAGCCTTGGTACTCGCCTAAGCTGAAATCCGCTCGGCTGGTGGTGAGACAGCTGGAGCGGAAATGGCGTACTAGATACGATCCTGCTGATAGGCTTCAATACAGGACTTGGAAAGAAGAGAGTAGGACCCACAGGCACACCCTAGTAACAGGAGTAACAAATTTGAGAAGATGGGGTTGGTTTCAAGTTTGTTAGGAAACTAAGTAAAAAGAGGTAAGAGGTGCAGAGGAGAGAAAGGCAACCTTGACACCTAGGTTGCTCTATATATAACAAGACAAAAATAAGTTCCCAAGATAGGAACTTACGTCCCCTGCACACTATCTAGTATCTGGATGACCAGACCAACATTTATAGAAAGAGTAGTAAAGTAACTCTATGTAATAAAGTCTTAATACAAGTCGTGTTGGTATGAAAACAACAAATTCTTAATAAAGGACAACATTCAATCGTTTAAGGACACAAGAACAATCTTCATTATTTATTCTTGGTGGTGGAGCTGTGGTAGGCCCAACGCGTTTCGAGTGAAACAGACACTCTTCATCAGGGGCAAAAACAATGATTCTAGGAAAAAATATGCACAATATTTAGTTTAGAGTGATGTATAAATCCAAATGAAAACATTAACCAAATGTCTTATCTGACTCGACAAAGCAAGTGGTCCCACGATTTTGTACAGTAATTCAATCCCTAGAACATTTAACATGTATGAGATTTGCTGGGTGCAGAAGAATAACTAACAACAAATATATACTTATTCATATATTTTGGAAAAAAGCAGACATTAGTTATTTAGATAATATATTACATAATTTAGTGTTTATGTAGATCACAAAACAAATAAGTCACAAAAGTATGAAAGATAAAAGTATGAAAGATAAAAAAAGGGGGAAAGAGAAAAATCTAACCTTGTGTGTTATATATAAAAAAAGGGACTGGACGGGGACTGTGACAGGAAACCCAGTCATTCATGTATGCAAGGAACCCTTTATCTGAAAAAGTAGAGCATAACAGAACTCAGTTCAGTCAAAAGTGAGTTAGGGGTCTGAAGCAAATCAAAACATGGAGATTCACTTACATGCTTAATTGGTCATCCGAATGGGAGAACCCATCAATTGAAAAAATAAGCGGATAAGTAAGCAGAGGGTCTTGTAGTAGTGCAGGGCTTGAACGCTATGGATGAAAGTCCAAAGACAGAAAGTCAGGGTGAGGAAAACTATATGGAAGGAGAAAAGCGGGTTCAACAGAACCCAAGGGTAATATAACTTACCTAACTTAATGCAGCGTTGCAGGCAGAGGGCAGGAGACCGGCAGGTAATCCTATTCCTCCTACAACGCCGCCGCCATTATGTACTATTCGTTTGTATGACGTCACCACGCGCATGCGCGTGATCCGTCATTATTAGAGCTGTTGTGAAAGCGCAATGAAATTATGCGCAAATAGATGGCATTGCCCCGTGTACGGAACGGATAATGCCTTTGTATAGAAAGAGCGAAAAATAAGTATAGGTGAGTGACTACCAGCCTGGGAGTGTTTACACTCTGACGTCATCACGCAAACGCGTGCATGACGCCACTTGTAAACACACAGTTGGTATAGGAAAGGACAACTTAGAGGAAAGGAGGTGCTATGTTCAACATTGCCTAGAAGTTGTCCACGAAGTGGCATGGAACGATCAAATGTAAAAATGATGTACTCAAAGAATCGCTAAAGGTAAGGTATGAATAAAGCAGCACCTAAGGAAGGGCAAAAGCCGAAGGAGGCGTAGAAGTGTGCGTCGAGGAATTTAAGAGGAGCTCACTGCAATCTGATGACTTAGTAGAGACAGTTAATGTTAGATGGTATAGTAAAGGTGTTTCTCAGGATTGACATAGTCCAGAACTGAAGAAGGACATCAATTCAAAAAAGCATGGAACTGATGACTATAGAGGTATTAATCAAAAATATGATTGTTATAAGGTGCCTTAATACATGTTCCATTAGGTCACATCTTAACAACATGTCTCAACATGTTAACATCTTACATTAGGTCACTTTTTAACAAAATGTCTCAAGCCCTAAAAGGCAATCTGAATGCACCACCAGCGCTATTGTCTAGCTTTATATGTAGTCAAAACATAGGAAAAAACACTGCCCACATATGTGGTTCACATACTTATGATTCGGATATATTCTATTTAACAGAGAAACCTCATATATGGAGATGTCAGATGTGTCTACATGAAATCTTTGAGCTGATAGACATTTTGGACAAGTGTACCCTACAGATGAATGCCAACAGACTGCCCCTTGGAATAATTCACAGTCTTTAGGTTAGGATCTGGTCTTCTCAACTATCATTAGTTGTAGAAGGATTTGCCTAATATTCACATGGAATGATCCAGGTAATAGGAAGAGGAAGGAATAGTATATGCTCAGATAAATGGGCCTAGGTAATAGTCCTCATTGAGCCCAAGAGGGGCCATTGCATCTAGCCTATGTATCCAGTACAGTTCCTTTTGTGCCAGTAGTTTTGGTAAGTCACCACCTCGTTGGAGGGGATGTACCACTTCTAGTACTGCAAATCTCAACTGTGAGATATTGTGTTTATGGTCTCTAAAATGCCTGAAAACCGGTGATTTGACATTTTTAGTTCTGATTTGGGATTTATGTTCAGTCCACCTTTCCTTAGCTTTTCTACTGGTTTTCCCAACATAATATTTCCCACAAGGGCATCTGATAGTGTAGATGACATTTTTAGAATCGCAAGTAGCAAAGTTTTTTAAGGGGATCTTGTTGCCATTATTCGGGTGCCTAATGTAATTGCCTTTAATGATGTTTGAGCAATGCTGACAATTTAAGCATGGAAAAGTGCCATTTTTTAATTTTGTCAATACCCTTTGGGTGGATTTCTTAGGTCTTTCTGCTCTGATTAGCGTATCTCTGAAGTTTCTTCCCCTTTTATACGCTAACATTGGAGGAGTTGGAAAAAGGCGGTTGAGATTGGGATCTGATTTGATCAGGTCCCAATTCTTCGTAATGATTTTTTTGACTTGGTAACTCTGTGCAGAGTATTTCAATGTATAGATCAGATTCGATTTCTTTTGTGTGGGTTGTTTGTTGAGAAGTTGATCACGAGGATATGTTTCAGTCCTCGTAATTGCTTGTGTCAACACTTCCTCTGGGAAGCCTCTTTCCAGGAATCTTGATCGCATAGTGTCAAATTCTGTCTGAAGTCTCTGTGTGTTGGAAGTAATCCTTTTCGCACGTAGCAGTTGACTGAATGGTAAATTTTCTTTTAAGTGTCTCGGATGGAAGCTATTGAAGTGTAGGGAGCTATTAACATCAGTCGGTTTTCTAAACATAGATGTTACCAAGACCGTGTCTTGCCATTCTACAGTGACATCCAAGAAATTCACACATGGTGAACCGACTTCCATAGTAAATTTGATCCGGGGGTTACACTGGTTGAGATATTGCCAAAATTCGGTCAGCTCTTGTTTTGTGCCTTTCCAAATCCCGAAGACATCATCAATGTATCTTAGCCAACAGTGTATTTTATTTTTCCAGTATGGGTGGTCTAGGACATGCGTCATCTCGAAATGGAACATAAAAATGTTCGCATATGAGGGGGCTACTGCTGAGCCCATAGAGGTGCCTGAGATTTGAAGGTAGTACTGTTCATTAAATCTGAAATAGTTGTTGTAGAGTATCAGATTAATAAGTTCAATGGCGAAGTTTTTTTGGATCTGAATTTCGTCATGTCTTAGAATGAACCATTCCAGGGCTGCTATGCCCTCATCGTGGGGGATTGAAGTGTAAAGACTACTAACGTCCATGGAGAATATTAATGGATCATCAAAATTGATCTGAAGGTTCTTGATACTTTGAAGGAAATGTGTAGTGTCTTTCAAATATGTAGGTATTTTTTGTACCAGTGGTTGTAGAGCCGTATCAAGGTAGACAGCCAAGGGTTGAAATATGCTGTCAGTGCCAGCAACAATCGGTCTAAATGGGGGGTCTTTGGAGTTTTTATGAATTTTGGGTAATCCATAGAACACTGGAATTATTGGATTGCTTTTAATCAAGAATTCTTCGGTTTTATCTGAAATCCAATCCATAGTACTAGCTTTCTCTACTGCTTGTTTGATAATGATGCTGATGTCATTTGTGGGGTCATGGTCCAATGGTAAGTAGGTCTGTCTGTCTTCCAAAAGTTTGAGACACCCAGTGTTGTATAACGTAGTGTCCATAAGTACAAGTGCACCCCCCTTGTCTGCTTGTTTAATAGTCAGGGAGGCGTCATCAGCAAGCTCCTTGATTATTTTTAGTTGATGTCGCCGAATATTGTGTTGGGTAGATGTATCGTATTTAATTTTCTTCAGGTCACGAGTAGTTTTAGTTTTGAATAAATTGATGAGTGGGTTGTTAATTTGTGGATGGAACGTACTCTGATTCTTCATCTCTAGAAAATCATGTTCTTTAGCTGGAGGTAATTGACCCAGGTTATCAAAGAAGATCTTGAGTTCCATTTTGCGTATTAATTTGAACAGATTGACTTCTTCTTCGAACAGATTCGTTGAATTTGTAGGGATGAATGAGGTCCCTAAACTCAGAGTATCAATTTGAGGTTTAGAGAGTTGTCTAGAGGAAATATTGATAATCAAAGAAGAGTCTATTTGTTCTTTTGGCGTGGTTTTCTTTTTCCCTCTTCTGGTCGGGCGTCTCCTAAAAAAGGCTGAACAGGAGTTGCGGGAATCAATGTATCAGTTAACCTTGGAGTGGGTATGGCACTTTCTATTGTTATGGGTGTGGCAGTAAGATTAGCTGAGCTTGTACTAGGTCGTTCTTCTAGTTCCCCACTTGTAATGTCACTGCTGTCGGTATTATTATTCAGGAAAGGTTTCTTTAATACTCCAGATGGTCCAGGTCTTGATCTGTAGTTGCTATAGTATTCTTGCCACGTGTATACTATTTCTCTAGCGTAGTCTAATGTGTCTCTTCGAAATTTGCGTATCTTCCGTTGTTCAATATCGCGTTTGTAACTGTCCAACTTGTTGTTGGTATCTTCTAAGATTGTCTGTAGTTCAGATGCAGTTTTCAGCTTAAGAAGTTGCGTAGAGACCTCTTCAATCTCTTGGTTAATTGTATGGAGTGATTTTGCAAGTTCCTCTATGGTTAATAATATTAGATCAAGGGAACATTTGTTCAAAATATGTTCCCAACGTTTGACAAATTCTTTATTTTCCTTACAAAGTGTCGGACGGAGATACACTCTAAGTCCCCTCGAATATATCCGAATCATAAGTATGTGAACCACATATGTGGGCAGTGTTTTTTCCTATGTTTTGACTACATATAAAGCTAGACAATAGCGCTGGTGGTGCATTCAGATTGCCTTTTAGGGCTTGAGACATTTTGTTAAAAAGTGACCTAATGTAAGATGTTAACATGTTGAGACATGTTGTTAAGATGTGACCTAATGGAACATGTATTAAGGCACCTTATAACAATCATATTTTTTGATTAATACCTCTATAGTCATCAGTTCCATGCTTTTTTGAATTGATGTCCTTCTTCAGTTCTGGACTATGTCAATCCTGAGAAACACCTTTACTATACCATCTAACATTAACTGTCTCTACTAAGTCATCAGATTGCAGTGAGCTCCTCTTAAATTCCTCGACGCACACTTCTACGCCTCCTTCGGCTTTTGCCCTTCCTTAGGTGCTGCTTTATTCATACCTTACCTTTAGCGATTCTTTGAGTACATCATTTTTACATTTGATCGTTCCATGCCACTTCGTGGACAACTTCTAGGCAATGTTGAACATAGCACCTCCTTTCCTCTAAGTTGTCCTTTCCTATACCAACTGTGTGTTTACAAGTGGCGTCATGCACGCGTTTGCGTGATGACGTCAGAGTGTAAACACTCCCAGGCTGGTAGTCACTCACCTATACTTATTTTTCGCTCTTTCTATACAAAGGCATTATCCGTTCCGTACACGGGGCAATGCCATCTATTTGCGCATAATTTCATTGCGCTTTCACAACAGCTCTAATAATGACGGATCACGCGCATGCACGTGGTGACGTCATACAAACGAATAGTACATAATGGCGGCGGCGTTGTAGGAGGAATAGGATTACCTGCCGGTCTCCTGCCCTCTGCCTGCAACGCTGCATTAAGTTAGGTAAGTTATATTACCCTTGGGTTCTGTTGAACCCGCTTTTCTCCTTCCATATAGTTTTCCTCACCCTGACTTTCTGTCTTTGGACTTTCATCCATAGCGTTCAAGCCCTGCACTACTACAAGACCCTCTGCTTACTTATCCGCTTATTTTTTCAATTGATGGGTTCTCCCATTCGGATGACCAATTAAGCATGTAAGTGAATCTCCATGTTTTGATTTGCTTCAGACCCCTAACTCACTTTTGACTGAACTGAGTTCTGTTATGCTCTACTTTTTCAGATAAAGGGTTCCTTGCATACATGAATGACTGGGTTTCCTGTCACAGTCCCCGTCCAGTCCCTTTTTTTATATATAACACACAAGGTTAGATTTTTCTCTTTCCCCCTTTTTTTATCTTTCATACTTTTATCTTTCATACTTTTGTGACTTATTTGTTTTGTGATCTACATAAACACTAAATTATGTAATATATTATCTAAATAACTAATGTCTGCTTTTTTCCAAAATATATGAATAAGTATATATTTGTTGTTAGTTATTCTTCTGCACCCAGCAAATCTCATACATGTTAAATGTTCTAGGGATTGAATTACTGTACAAAATCGTGGGACCACTTGCTTTGTCGAGTCAGATAAGACATTTGGTTAATGTTTTCATTTGGATTTATACATCACTCTAAACTAAATATTGTGCATATTTTTTCCTAGAATCATTGTTTTTGCCCCTGATGAAGAGTGTCTGTTTCACTCGAAACGCGTTGGGCCTACCACAGCTCCACCACCAAGAATAAATAATGAAGATTGTTCTTGTGTCCTTAAACGATTGAATGTTGTCCTTTATTAAGAATTTGTTGTTTTCATACCAACACGACTTGTATTAAGACTTTATTACATAGAGTTACTTTACTACTCTTTCTATAAATGTTGGTCTGGTCATCCAGATACTAGATAGTGTGCAGGGGACGTAAGTTCCTATCTTGGGAACTTACTTCAATACAGGACTTGTCTTTCCGCCTACTCTGCAGCCATCCTATTGGCAAACAAAAAATATATTTCACCAACATAATTGCAACTGCATTGAACCAGCCTAAAACTCTCTTTTCGGTGATAAAATCCCTGTCCTCTGCCACTAAATGTGCCCCTACCATTAGACCGACTCAAGAGCTGTGTGACTCCGTATCAGAGTTTTTCATCGCAAAGGTCGCAACCATTCGTAGAAATATTGTAGAGAATGTTGGTTCCCAGGCCCACACTTCACTGCCTTGTAACCTGTCCCTCAAGGGTGATGTTCATAATGTTGACTCCAGTTGGTCTTGCTTCCCTCTATCCTCAGAGGACATGGTTTCAAATGCCACGCAAAAGATCCAATCCTGCGCTCTTCCAGATCCCTTGCCTCTTTGAGTGATGAACGAGATATCAGGTGACCTCCTGAGTGAGATCACGGCTGCTGTAAACACCTCTTGCCAGTCGGGGTCCATCCCTTCTGAGCTGAAGACTGCCCTAGTTATCACCCTTCTGAAGAAACCCACTCTGGATCCTTCTCTTCCTTCTAATTTCCGCCCTATTTTTCTTATTCCCTTCTGGGTGAAACTCTTGGAGTCACTGGTCTCTCCTATTCTGTCCTCTTCTTTGGAATCTTCCACGATGCTGGACCCAGCCCAATCTGGCTTTTGTCCAGGCAGGGGCACGGAGAGTGTTCTTGTCTCGGTGTGGGATGATATGACCAGGCTGGTGGAGAGGGCGATGTCGGCGCTCTGATTCTTTTAGATCTTTCAGCGGCGTTCGACACTGTGTACCATGCTACCATGCTCGCCCACCTGGCCCAGATTGCTGTTTCAGGTAAGGTACTGGCCTGGTTTGGCTGCTTTTTAGCCGATCGATCCCAAACTCTTTCTCTCCCCCCATTCACATCCCTGTCCTGTCACCTTAGCTGTGGTGTTCCCCAGGGGTCTGCTCTGTCCCTCATTCTTTTCATCGTTTATATCTTTCTGTTGTTACACCTCATATGCTCCTTCGGCGTCAGGTGCTATTCATACGCCGACGATACCCAATTACTGATTTGTCTCAACCTTAAGCAGTCTGAGGTGTCGGCATCCCGGCATAAGTGCCTGACTGCTGTGGGGGAGTGGATGGGGCACAACTGGTTGAAACTGAATGGGGATAAAACAGAGGTGCTGTTGGTGGCTTCTCCTCCCGATCTCTCACTCTGGGTTTCCTCTTTCTGGACGTCTTCCTTAGGTCTGCTTCCAGTACCTACGACCAAGGTAAAAAATCTGGGGGTTATTATGTCTGCCGACCTGTCCATGGCGGCACAGGTTTCTGCAGTATGTCAAATGGGGCATTTTCATTTGAAAATCCTACGAAAGGTGCTCCACTTGATTCCAACAAGGCTATGCACCCCGCTGGTGGCAGCTATGATTTTGAGCAGGCTGGACTACTGCAATCCCTTGTCCTTAGCGCAGCCTAAGGGGTTGGTAGCCCGTTTACAACATCTTCAGAATTTGGCCACCAGGGTGGCAATGGGTACCCCATATGGGTCCCACATATCCCCTGTCCTGCGTGCCCTTCACTGGCTCTCAGTGGCCCAGCGGATCCAGTTTAAGGCGCTGTGCATTGTACATCGCGCTGTTCATGATCAGGGTGCAGAGTATCTGCGTGTTAAATTTGAGTGCTACGTTCCTAACCTCCCCATGCGGTCTGCGGCAGCGGGCATGCCTCGTGTGCCTTCCTTTCGATTGACTTGGGTGGGCGGCCGCGCCTTTTCGATAGCAGCAGCACAATTGTGGAACACTCTCCCTTCTCCTATGAAGCTGCTGTTGTAGAGGAGGTCCCAGATATGACCTGCACCCCTGCCCCCCAGTGCGAGATGCCGGTAAGGTACTCGCCGTGGTATGTGATGTACGAGGAACAGCTGAACCAACGAAGGGCGGCAATGGGCCGCTGCCCTGTGTACATTAGAAGATCAATACCTGTTGAAATGCCCATAACCAGGCAACCCTGGGCAGCACTGTACCCAATCAGACAAACGTACCACCATTGGTACGAAACAACAAGTATTTACAGACTGTCCACGAGGAGACCCCGAAGGCCTTAATGGAAGGCCAATGGAAATACACTAATGGCCTAGGCAGTCCCGAGAACAACAGAAGTGGCTAATGAAAGCTATGCATGACAGTATCGACAATTGCGAGGAGAATTGTAATGGACGAAGGGGAGAGACACTGTCAAAACGTATGAGAATGGTGCCATGAGACAAGATGGAAGCAACCACCTTATTGAACGTGTGTAAATAAGCTTGAAACGCTAGATGCTAAGTAATCGACTCCGCCTGCAATGCTTAAGTAGAAGAATAGAGCGGCATGCGCCAACTATATATGTCTACCTCAATGCAGCACAATGTACACGTGCAACTCCATTTTGTTTGAGCAGAAGAAAGCCCAGGCGGCCCAGGCCCAACTGGCTGAGTTTCACATCTAGGTCCAAGCTGAGGAAAAGAGCGGGATCGAAACTTAAAAAAGGATGGATCATGCCGGGGAAATCGAGGTCAACCAGAGAAGGAGAGGTGAGCATGAGCTCACGAGGCTCCAAATTCAGAGCACGCCAGCCCGCCCGTGAAGGTCATGATAAGAGAGGCCCATGCAGGTGGCCAAGCGAACACAGAATCAAATGCACTAAAAGACGGAGAACTGAAGCAGATTCACGGTGGACCAACACGTGACCAGACAGGCGCGAAGATGCACCACCGTCTGATGTCATTCAGAACCATAGGGTGCCATAACTTTTCCTGATAAGAGACTACAGATCCGAGGCCATACCCAGACAACTAATTGACACATAGCCCTAAACCACTGATTGATGGAAGGGAGGCAGGGTGAATCTTGGGACTCTAGGCACCTGGGTGTCTACTCTGCATGCTGCTAATTAAAATGGAGATTTATGTTTAGGGGTGTAACTCGCCCAATCACAAGGGACCATGTAATCTAGGGTCCTATAGACACTGTAACCAATGAGACGTCGTACTTGTAGTGACGTCAATCATGTGTGGTGTAGAGGGATGGGCATAGACGCCCACCCGATAAGAGTTATCCAATCCGCATGGTCTATTGTCATATACAGATATAACACCTATACTTAAGTTACCTTTCCCAACCAATTTTATTGCATGATGATTTTTTTATAGAAGTGCACGTCATTGATGACGAAGTTTGCCCATAAAAGAGGCTGTTGTACTGAAGTTCGAGGAAGTCGGGCGAGACAGGTGTTCGCGATGCTGCTGATTTCCATAAGCTGATGTATGTATCATTAAACAAACTTCCCTTTGCCAACTTACTGAGTCCCTAGTATTGATTTGTGCTGGAGTATGTAAGTCCTGCAACCTGTCCTCACATGGTGCAGCTATCTTGTATTATAAGTTTTCGAGGGTGAGTGCTGACTAATGGGCCCGTCAGTAATTACCTCTCCTCGTCAACACTTGGTAGAAGAGGATGGTTTCGGCCATCGATTATTGATAACCGATTAATATAGTCACACGACACCTTTAAACCGACGGCGCGAAGTAACTCTGGATCTTCGGTTACATCGCGAGTCCTTTCGCTATTCCGCCTCAGTAGGCCAAGAAGCTTCCCGTGGACAGTGATAGTGTGTATACTCCCAAAAAATCTGCAGTGGGTCTGAAGGAACCCGCTTTTCCAAGCATAACCCTTTTCTTTCCCACGGGAAGCGGATCGGACGAAAACCATAAAGCGGGAAGAGGAAAGGACGGTGATCCCGGAGATCCAGAGAGGAAAAGAGACGATCGGTGAGTGAAACAACGAAACTCGTTACCTTGGCAAATGACTCGTAGGCATTAGAGCAAGTGGGGGAAAGGTAACGGGGGTGGCGGAGAAAGATAAATTAGTTAGAGGTAGAGAAGACGGTATATATATATAGTGGATTAATGACTCGAGTATAAAAGGAAGACATATATAATCGGATTCCAGGGGGGCATCTGAGCTAAAACGTAATAGAATACCAGGGGGGCACCTGGGAAAGGTAAAAACGTAATAGGATTCCAGGGGGGCACCTGAGCTAAAACGTAATAGAATAACAGGGGGGCACCTGGGAAAGGTAAAAATGTAAATGTAAACCGGGGGGGCACCTGAGATTAAAAACGGTAAGGAATACCCGGGGGGGCACCAGAGAGAAAACTGTAAATTCGCCTTGTTCCTGCGCTTTAAAGAGTGGTCAGAAGGAACTTGAACCCAGAGCCCACAGAGAGGGGGACGCTAGTCTACGATGACGTTTAAAGATGTCATAAAGGGGTAGTTTAAATTCCATGATGGGGTAATAATTAGAAGGCAGGTATATGTTGACCAGCGGGTGTCTGTCTAGTCTGTCAAGCGTCTGTTATAAGTGTCTTGCTATATGTGAATGCGCAATAAATGTATTGATGCGAAAAATGTGTTGATGCTTGAGTGAAATGCATTTTGGTTTTTGCAATTCTGTAACTGAGAGGGGATCGCCAGTGAATTGATGGTTTCTGTTGAGTAAATTGATGGTATACATTTTGGCAGAAAAAGTGGATTGGAGCTTGCGATTGTGGTGCTCGCTCATATTGGTGGAGAGACTTAAGTTATTGTGGAAACATTGTGGGTATTGAAGTGAAAAGATGGAGGAGGTCACCCCGCTTATGCATCTTTGTAAGCGATTGCCAATACATGCAGCAAAGCTGAAGAAATACAGCCAGGAGTGGGTTAAGGGCACCGCAAATAAAATGTTTATGCCGTGGCCCCAGAATGGGTCATTGTCTACGGCTGTCTTACAGCACATGACCACGTTCCTACATGCCACATATAGCGGGAAGAAACTCGAGAAATGCCTTGCCGTTCTCGAGTTATGGAAGCTGTTTGAAAAAACAAAGGAAGAAAAACCACCTGCAGACTGGATATTAAATGTATGTACAGAGGGGGGTGAGACGCCTACTGCACCACCGGCCCCACCGGAACCAGTCATTGAGGGAAGCAGGTCAGAGGGTCTTTCTTTACCCGCTACGAGAGCTCAAGGCAGCCACGGGGTACAGCAATCCCACGTATGAGTCACCTGCATGTAGTAGTGACGAAACTAATGAGAAGGAGCGGGAAACCGTTCCAGCCCCCGCCGTCCCGAGGGACAAGGAGAGGCATGGAGATGGACGAAAGGATCAGGTACAGACTAGTGCACCTCTCGATAAGGGGAGAGAGGGAAAGAAGCGGGGAGAGAGTGATGAGAAGACATTCGCAAAGGACGAATGGATGGGAGGACAGATAGTGTTAAAGTTAGATGGAAAGGGGAGTGATGATGCAAGGCCACGAGGAAGGCCTGACGAAAAGCAAAGAAGGGAAAAGGATAGGGAGACAAGGGATGAAAGAAATAGAAAGAAGGACAGGCTGAGGCGAGAACAACTTTATCGCGAAGAGCAAGAAATACTGCTCATTCACACTCAGTATGCAGCCTACGAAAAATACAGACTAAATTAGTTGAAGTTAGAGGAAGAACGTAGGGTGCATGAAAGGAAGGCAGAGATTGGAAAGGCAAAGGAACGTAGAGACGAAAGGATGCGGGAAGTAGATAAGATTAGAGAGGACGCAAGGAAACGCAAGGAAACAGATGAGGAAATAGAACGAAAACATAGACAAAGGGTGTGAGACTTAGAATATTTGCAGCAGGAAGTGAAAAAACCCAATCCTGTTGTAGACTGGGAAGACATAGAAGAGTTCTTTCCAGCAAGTGATGCAGTACCAGGTACAAGCAGGACAATTTTTGATGATGACTTCGAAACCAGAAGCATCGGGGAAGCGATTGATAAACTATATGATGAAATGGGACTGGAACGAATCTCCCAAGAGGGAAGGGAAGATGAGCGCTTAGAGAGCACTCAGTTATATGACACTGAGGAAGTCACCCAAAGTAGTAAGAGTAGGGGACGTTCCCTAGATAGACTAGAAGATAGGCAGAACGAAGATGATGCAAAAAGTTGTGCAAACTGGGAGTATTCGGAGTCTGACTTGGTGGGGACTCGGCAGAAGCAATGTATGAAGAAGGGAGACAGCGCGAAAGGCGGCTCCCAGTGAACCGAGGGGTACAATGGTTAGAGGCTGGCGAGTCCGTAAGTAGGACATCGAAGTCCGCTGCACAGTCCAGCCGGCATGAAGAAACACCTCACGGTCAGAGGGGGGCGACGGAACCTGCCTATACAGATAGGTTAAGGGTGCTGCCAGGTAGAAAGCAAGGCGGGAACGCCACCCCAGCAAGAGACCGAGGAGGTAAATAAAAGGGAAAGGAAGATTGCGCATTCCAATTCCCACAGCTAGAGAAAGGGGGAGTAAGACCGCAATATATTCCATGGCCACACATGGACCGGGAACATTTAAAGAATAAGCTTCCAATGTTGACATCGGGAGCTGGGAAGTGGATACATGAGCTAGGAAAAATGATGGGGGAGTCAATCTAGCCATAGGGGACATCAAGGGCCTCCTAATTGCTATACTCGGAGAAAGAGCAGACGATGTTTGGAAGAGGGCAGGCTACCCTAGGGTAACCATAACTAACACCTCTCATGACAGAGCACCATTTAATAATTGTAGAGCCACAGTGTGGAAAGCGCTACGAATGCTATACCCTGACACATCAGACATGGGAGCCATTATGACTCAGAAGATGAAAGAGTCAGAGGATCTGTTGCTTTATATCCAGAATTTTCAAGACGCGTGGGTGCTTGAAACTCATGAGTCTTGGACAAAATCTATTCCTGTATTCTATCATATACTGTGCCAAGGGTTACCAGAACCGGTGCAAAAACAACTCAAAAAATTGGTAGGAATAGAAGCTAAACCGTGGGCCGAAATAAAGTTGACAATTGCCCATTATTGTAGGCTGTTGCAAGAAAAGAATCGAAGAAAGATGCAATGTGTAAGGGAGAAGAGGCGAAGCTGGTGCAAAGGAAGCTCATGAAGTATGCGCTCGAGGGAGCCATGCTAAGAAGCCCAGCCGATTCGAGTGCGCAATGTGCCACTAACCCGCCGCAGAACAATCAGGGTAATGCGGGATATTATCCGAGAGGAAGGGGATTTGGAGGAAGAGGATGGCAGAGTAATCAGGGAGGCTTTAGAGGTCCCCAAGGAGGATTTAAAAATGTTCAAGGTGGTATCCAGAGCGCACCAATGTCTGTCCAGCTATGCCAGATGGACAGATGGCCTGACCACCACCAGCGTGTTGGCTGTGTGGAGTGACAGAACATGTGGCACGCATGTGCAGAAGCCAAGACATGTGGCAGAACAATCAAGGGATGGGGGCAGGCACGGTAAATCAACCGGCTACCCCACAACAGGGCAATGCACGAAACTATACCGTGCAGCAGCAGGCAGCTGGCTTGCAACAAGGTGCACAGCAAGGGTTTCAACCCTCGAACTTGGGGAAATTGCAACAGGGGAACCCCAGCAGGCACTGCAGCCGGTACCACAAGGGATGAACAATGGGGGTGTTCCGCAAACTTATAGGGGGCCGAACCAATACATAAAATAGGACAGCTCACAAGAAACTCGGATGTGCTCTATCCTATCGGTGACACCAGACCCTAATAGGGAACCAAGGGTAAATGTCACCATAGGAGGAAAAGAGTATTCCTTCTTAGTTGACACAGACGCAACGCGTTTGTGCATAAGAGAAGGCAAGTTTTCCTTGTCCGGCGAGGCAATAGTCACGCAGAGTTTCACTGGAGCTCATAGTAGAGTTCCCTTCACAGACGCTCTCCCGGTCTCCGTGGGAGAGCATGAAATGAATGTGCCTTTACTTTACTCACGTCAGTCCCCAGTAAACATCATGGGTCGAGATCTAATGACAAAGCTGAATATGTCAATCTCATTCACTGAGGATGGCATAGTGTGCCACGCCAGGAATGCATTATTCCAATGTATGCAAAATGATCAGAGCATACTCGGGACGTACAGCTATGAGAGCTTTACCGCTGGAGCCGGAGGTCTTCGAATATGGCGTGCGAGTGCTCATGGCGGGATTGCCGGGCCGCGTAGGCAAAACTATGAGGACCCCTGACGAGTTTCTTTTTTGACCAAGGATACCCATGCATGAAGAAGAGGGACAAATATTTCCTTTGGTAATATAGTTTGGCGCAGTAAAGGGGAAGGTGGCTTTAGTAGAAGGATACGATGACGAAGTAAGGCAATGGTGCGCAGTTATCGCCATTGAAGAAGGGTATCGAGTGACTGACGTCACAGATGATGATCTGTTCGAAGAGCACCCTGACTTAGAGGAGACACGGGTGGAAGTAAGTCTCATATTCTGGTTCAAAATGATCAAACGAGAAGTGCCACAGCGAATGATGCTATTGACGGCACGACCAGAATACTTTGAGGAGGACATGGCCCAGGTGCCAGTCATAGTATGGACAAAAGGGCCTTATGACGTAGGACTCCTGAAGGGGGCAGGAGAGGTGAAGATTAAACTCAAGCCTGGAGCAATTCTACCAAGAGCGCGACAATACCCCATGTCCAGAGAAGCGGACGAGGGGATTGCGGAGACAATCTCTGCCATGATAGAGCAGGGCATTCTGGTAACGTCAGAATCACCTTGTAACACGGTGATCTATCCTGTCAAGAAATCGAAGGGAGGGTCTTGGCATTTAATCCAGGATTTACGAGCATTGAACGACATAGTAGAAGCCGAGTTCCCTCTAGTCCCTAATCCATCCCCTATTTTGTGCAACATACCCACGGAGGCAACATATTTCACGGTGATCGATTTGAAGAATGCATTTTTCTCGATCCCATTGCACCGTGATTCACAAGACCTGACTTCATTTACTTTCAGACAAAGGCGCCTGAAAAGTACAAGGCTGCCACAGGGGTATTGTGAATCCCCATCCATTTTTAACCGAGTCCTGCAAATGGACCTAAGTAACATTGCGGTAGACAGTGTTGTTTTGCAGTATAGCGGTTTCTTTGTGGGATCGCTATTGGATTGCGTGCGCTATTTACCACTCTTAAAACCTAAAAGAAAGGTCGGCAGCAAGTAATAATCTTCCCTCAAGCTTCCCACAGAGCTTGTAGCAAGTAAACAGAAAAGATTGTAGTTCTTGCTCTGCCAAGTTTTACATTTTTACAAGTCCAACATCATTATTCATAAAGTCACTCCAAGTGTTTCTTCAATATGAATGTTTTTAATTCTTCTAGAGAAAAACACAGGCGACACGTGTTTCGACCACCGGTCGTTCTCAAGGCCCATGTACACTCCCTATATCTCTTAAATTTGAAATCTCAATGTCAAATGATCACAGTTGATCTTATGTTGAAAATTTAGAGTTCCAATCCTATATAGAGAAAACCTGTACGGATGAGTATTGGAAATTCCCGTAGTCTTATAATTGTGAGTTCTAGGCCCCCAAATTCAAAAATCACCATTTACCGGGCTTCATCCCAATCTATGTTCATCTAGCTTCACAAAAGGGGGGCCCCTTTTGGACTTGTTGGACTTGTAAAAATGTAAAACTTAGCTCAAGTGTATGGTGTGAGCGCAAGATATCCTCCCGAACTACAATCTTTTTTGTTTTGCAGTATGTAGATGACATTCTGATCTGCAGCACCACTGAAAAGCAATGCCGATACGACTCTGTTCAGCTATTGACCATATTAGCTGAGAAGGCATACAAGGTGGACAAGGACAAATTGCAATACTGCCAACAGGAGGTGTTATACATAGGGCAACTAATATCACATGAAGGGAAAAAGGTAACACCAGAGAGGGCTGAAGCTATCATGAACACGGCTAAACCGCTCACGGTAAATCAAATGCAGAGCTTCTTAGGCCTATGCAATAATGTCAGAGCATGGGTCTTCGATTACAGCTCATACACCAAGCCCTTGCACAAGGCCTTAAAGAAAGCCCAGGCAACAGAGGGAAACATTGAATGGTGTGAAGAAATGGAAACGGGGTTTGCAGAACTAAAGGGGGCAATTTGTAAGGCCCCAGTTCTCGGGATCCCCAATTATGCAGAGGAATTCTATCTCTTTTTTCATACCAATGGCAATTTTATGACGGCAGTGCTCGCTCAGCGAACATCGCTGGGGTACAAGCCCCTAGCGTATTACAGTGGGAGCTTGGACCCGGTCATGAGGGGCCACTTCCCATGCTAGCAAAATTTAGCAGCCGCAGCGTTTGCCATCAAGAAAGCATCATCCATTGCGATGGGATGCTCCATGACATCATATGTTGAGCACTCATTATTTGCCATATTGGAGAAGCCAAAGGGCACCTTGACGTCACAGAGAGCATCCGCATATAAGGTGATTATCTCAAATCCATCGATCAAAATAGTGCGATGCAAAACTGTGAACCCTGCTATGTTTATTGCTGAGTCAGTCACAGAGGGAGAACCTGTGCATGACTGTGCCAATTATGAAGAGTTTTATGATGAAATCCCCAGAATAAGAGAGAATGCTCTGCCAAGCGGAGAAGTCGTCTTCATTGATGGGTCATCGGGAATTGACCAAGAAGACAGGCAAAGGTACACAGGCGTGGTCGTGATCAATCACATGGCAAATGGAGAGTTCCAAGTACTTGTCTGTGCACGAATACCATCCCACTATTCGGCACAGGCTGCAGAGCTAGTGGCATTGATACTTGCCATCGAGAATCATGCAGACCAGGAAGTAACAGTGTACAGTGACTCCGCCTATGTGACTTCCACCGTGCACGCAGGCCTGGCATGATGGAAAAGGAGGGGCTACCTCCGAGCGGATGGCACGCAAGTGCAACATGCAGCCTTGTCGGACAGGCCGATAAATGCACTACAGCTCCCAGTGGGCATAGCGGTCATCAAGTGCACCGCTCACACCAAGGGAACAGATTTTGTGTCACGTGGAAACCATGAAGCGGACACGGAAGCCAAGCACATGGCATCCAATGGTGAGACAATCATGGACGTGGAGGTGGCACCTACCCATGAGCGAATGATGATAGCCCGAGCCACTCCAGAAGCCTATAGCAATATGGGGCAGACACAGTTAATGGAACTCCAGGGGGAGACACCTCAGGATGAGAAGAATTTATGGAAGCCTCAAGGGTGTTCTTTAAACCCCTCTGATGGGTTATGGAGGCAGGACAGCACTGGTAAACCAGTAATGCCTGTCACCCTCCTAAAAGTAGTGTTAGAACAGCTCCATTACCCTTTCCATATGTCAAAAGAAAACCTTGCTGCAACACTCTCAGAAGACTGGTTTGCGCCGAATTTAGCTGAGCATGTTCCATTCTTTATGGTCAATTGCATAATTTGCCAGCAATTCACCTCTGGGCACACATTGAAAGTGATGAGAGGAATCAATCCCAGACCTGAAGGGCCTTTCCAGCACCTGCATATCGACTATGTCGATATGATTCACGTTTGTAATGGGTACAGGTATTTTGTTGTGGTGTGTCCATTCTCTAGATGGATAGAAGCGGGGCCCTGTACACACCCTGATGCTGCCTGTGCTGCAAAGTTCCTGGTGAGGGAGGTTTTCCCCAGGTGGGGGGTGTGTGAGGTTATGAGGTCAGACAACGGGCCCCATTTTGTAAACTCAGATTTTGAGCAGATTAGCTTGCTGCTTGGTATAAAGCACAAGTTCTCGTCGGCGTATCACCCAGAAGGAAATGGCTTATGTGAACGCCTTAATGGCCTGTTGAAAGAGAGGATAGCCAAACTGAAGCTCACATTAAAGAAGGGATGGCTGCACTGCCTACCACTGGCATTATATGTGCTTCAGAACCAGCCAGGCTCCGACCATCACCTCACTCCGCACAAGATTATCACTGGTAGAAGGATGAGAACCCCTCTTACCCCCCCCCGAGATAGAGCTAGATGTGATGCCCAGCCCGCTAGGGAGGTTCTGGGAGCAAAAATGAAGAATTACCTTGACTGTCTTACCTCTAGTACATCTGTCATTTCAGGCCAGCTGCAGCGACGGCGGAAAGGGGACAGCACAGCACAAACCACAACAGACAATACTGATGCAGGCGCAACTCTCAGCCTAGGCGCACCCCTTGTCTTCCCGGGGGACAGAGTTCTAGTGAAGAACTTTACGAGGAAGAAATGGGGCGAACCACAATTTAATGGCCCTTTCATCGTAGTGGACTGCACCCCGTCCGCTGTCAAGCTCCAAGGAAGAAGAGCCTGGATCTTCCTGAATGACATCAAGCCCTTTATAGGAGAAGGCGCTCCTACTGCATCCACCGTGGAAGCTACAGACAATGGGGAAGGACCACAGCACGTGAAGAGCTCGCTGTGAAAACTGTGGCTATACATTGAACTTTTCTCTAAGCACTGAATGAGATACAAGACTTTTCAAACAAACGCAATGTGCAGCTGAAGTTGCAGGGCAAAGGAAAAGGTTGCATACTTTGAACCTGCAGTGACACTAGTAACTTAAACAGGTAGAGCCACAGAGTAGTGGACAAAGAACTCTAAGACTCTGGTAAGCAACAGAACCGGATATTCCTGAGAACTGAAACTGTTATCCTGAAGGACCCAGCATAAAGACTTTGTTCACAAACTTATGGTACACCCCAGCAGAAGCCTTAAGTGGGATGTACTCACCTACTTCCAATTAGTTACTTTGACTTATCCATCACTCATAGGGAGAGAAACAAGTGTCACAGAATTCATCCAAGATCCAGAAAATAAGAAGGTAATCAGGCAACTATTCACTGTCATCGCAGAGGTCTTCGCCGAGTTGCCTGAGCACAGTGACTCAAAGACCAATGCTCCCGCCTCAAGCAGTCATTGACAAAGTGACCTACACGTTATTCTTTCGAATCATTGAGGAGTGTCCAGATCTTGTCGGGAGGACCACAGATACACTGACATTTATCAGAGATCCCCAAAATAACTACCTCCTGAACCAAATATGGAGTAAACTGGAGATTGTGGTAGCCCTCCACGCAGCAGGCAAGTGCAAAGACTGCTCAAAGCAAAGGCGAGGCGTGTGATCGGGACCCAGCAAGGCGTAGCAAATGCCACTGTCCCCCGCAGACACGCAGCTAGCCCACAATGTTCTAATTAGACTTGTTGCAGACTATCCAGAAATGGTGGGAAGACCTGCTGACGTTGATGTTGCAATGTTTTTCAGAGACCCAGTCAATTTCCCACACATGAAAACCCTTCTCCATGGAATCATGCTCCAGGTGGAGCTATCTAACTTCCAGCAAGAATACCTCGGGAGGTTCCAGTGAGACTGTCCGCCGTGGGACAGATCCGGGAGATAAGCAAAGAAACTGTTCACGACAGCAAAAAACCTTGACATTGAGACTCTGCAAAACGAATAAATGTCCCTGTCCCCTGAGGACAGCCTACTTGCCCACAACGTCCTCTTCAGCTTAGTAAATGACTTTCCGGAAATGGTAGGGAGACCTGCCGAGGTTCACGCCCTCACCTTCCTCAGAGACCCTGCCAACGCGAGAAAGATAGGAGCACCCTTCTATAGCATACAGCTACAAATGGAACTGTCCAGCTTTCAGAGGGAGTTTCTGAGAGAATTACAGTGAAACTTTTGGCGAGGGACAGATCAAGAAGGCAAGGACTGATCACACTGCAAAAAAGACAGGTGACCTAAGAGACAGAGAACCAGAGCAAATGTCATTATCAGCTGAAGATAGCAGAATTGCCTTCACAGTCTTCTTTTCCCTCATCGAGAACTTTCCAGAGCTAGTGGGTAGACCCATCACTGTCGACGTGCCCATGTTTCTCTGTGATCCAACAAGAAATGCACAACTCAACAGACTTCTGAGAGCTATTGCATCACAGCTGAGAAGCAATCATGGGCATCCGCTGCTGAGAAGAGCCTTAGAACAGAGAGATCCAAGATAAAAGCCTTTAGAAGCCCCAGCCGGGGGCAGAGCAAGGAAACAAAGACACAGTTCTCATGCTTCCAACGTAGAACGAATCGAAAGGGGATAACTACATCCTGAACTTCTTTTCCTATTTTTCTTATTTTTCTGTTTTTCATCATCATCCTGCAGTGGAATGAATGGGGGGGAGAGAGACTTTGCAGCAACTCGACCTCGAAGAACCAAGTGAAAGGAGCAGAGCAAAGAACTTCACTGCCGTGTTGACTTTTTTCAACCTTTTTCTTATTTTTTCCTACCTTCTCATATGTTCACTGTTATTTTTATTTTTGTTTTTATTTTTTCAATGGTTTATCTATGTGTGATGCGCAGCAAAGCCATCCTTTTATGGTGTCACTGCGAACAAATTCCTGCATGTCCTCAGGGCCAAGACGAATTGGAAAGGGGCCTTGGAAATGCGTTGTATACACAAATGCAGGTAGAATGTGATGTGCTAAAAACGGTAGTCTAACTTTTTTCCATAGGCTAGCAAAAGATCTGTACTCCATAACTAGAGACTTCCGTCATCACTCGCAAGAGGGGGGACATTAAACTGCACCCGCCATTTTAGTGTTTGCTGAACTTTTAAGTAATGAAAATCAAGATAAGAAAATAAATAAACTATTGACTATGGACTTGTTTGAGGTGGGGGCCCAAAACAGTAATTTAGTTGTGCCACCAGTGGAGGGGCGCCCCTGGTTTCCTGGAAGGAGATGCTGTAAGATGTCTTTCACGGCTGTCATATGTATATGCATAGTGATTGTTGTAGTATTTTTGTCTCTAACTGTCAGAACTACCTTTCTTATTGGTGCTTGAGGCATCCCAATGTCCGTGCTTCCACCAGGTAATGAACATCTGGGGCCCACAAAAGCACCCAGACCTTATATTGTCATCCCTGTTCCAAGAAAAACTGATGATAAAACAAACGATTTACAGTTGAATGTAATTAGCAGCAACACATACAAACTTGAAGTAATGAATGGTGAGAAAGGCTGGAGACAGGGTCAGCACGGAATGAATGATAACATAGCACTGTCCACGGCACGCACCCATACACTGAGTGCACACAAACAAGGACAAGTGTCAATGGCTACAAAACCGCAGGCCAAACTAACTGAAAGGGAGAAATCCCTGGTGGAACAAGCAGCTCCAGAAAGCAGGGAGCAAAGTGAGAAACTGAACCGAAGTGAGATAGCACAATCACTCAATGAAATGGAGGAAGCCGCAAAAGAAATCACTGAGAAACTGCATGCGGTAGTCAAGTATGTGTTCCCGCTCATACGCAGGGCAAAGAAACTACATGAGGAGTAGAGCAAGAAAACCACAGAACCTGTAATAACGAGCACGTCTGCTCCAACGCCAGAGAAAAGCAACAGGCCTACAATGCCACTACGCGTTGGGAAGATAACGAGCCAATGGTGGTGGGAAGAGTTCTACAACAGAGTGTACGAGGGAAAGAAAAGAAATGCAAGCCCTTCCTCTACTATGACAGGACAGGAAGTGAGAACTGCCCCACCAAGGATAACGCCCGAGAGACTGCCTGAACGAAAGAGCAGTACAGACGCATTCAGAGACTGTTGGCCAACTACAGAAAAACATTAAGAATCAAGAGAAGCCCAAATGAAACGGACACTGAACTAAACGACTACCTGGACAGCAAAGCCCGTCTTGGAAACAACATATGGTACCAGCACATGAATGGCACAAGGAACTGTAGTCCTGATGGACCGCTATTGGGTGTGTGGATCCAAAGCGTACTAAAGACTGCCAAGAAATTGGGGGGGTATATGTACATTGGTCACTGTCCATGTTCCTGCACTGGTGATTCCAAAAAATGATCTGAATCTGGATAGCTTCCCGAAAGCAGATGCTCATCTGAGAAGAAGGAGATCCGCAGAACTGATATCCAGAATGAAGAGAGAAAACTACTTTTCTGACAAATCAGAAGAAGCATTCTATGCGATTCCATACGAACACAGGCTGTTCAGCCTCACTTCAACAGTATTCACCACAATGCTCCTGCCACACATCCAAATTGGAGTGAATGCTAAATGGTTGCAGATAACCAGATGGGAGTTACTGCAGACAATCAACACCACAATAAAAGGATTCAATGCGATCAAAGAAGAGCTGAGAGCAGTTAGACTGATGAACCTCCAGAACAGATATGTGCTTGACATGATCACAGCAATGGATGGAGGTGTTTGTGCAAAAATTGGAGAATCATGTTGTACATTTATACCATCACACGACGAAGAAAATGGAACCCTCACAGAGGCCATAAGCATGTTAACAACCCTGAAAAAACAGATGACTGAGGAAACAGATGAAGTAGAGGATGACAGCTGGTTTGGGAACCTATTCTCATGTGTCCCGCAATAGATGGCAGATATACAAGTTCCTGGGAGCTTTGCTAGCAATGGTGCTGCTAGGATTCTGTGTTATCAAGATAATCATCACACAGTGCCATAAAACTGCAAAGAAGGCCATTGGGATGAACATTATGGTTGACGTGGAACCAGGCTGGAAGCCCAGAGACCTGACAGATAAGGAAATAAAGGACTTCGTGAAGGCCAGTAAATTTGCACCAGAGGGAACAAAATTCACTTATCCCAAGAAACGAAGAAGGTATGAAGGCAAATGGATTTATTGCAGTCCAAATGGACAATGCCAATTGATGACCTGGAACAAAGATGAGCATGGTAAAACAGCAGGAAGCTTGAAAGGGGTGATAAAGATATGGACACCAAAATTGCATACTTTCATGCCTTCTTGTGTAAACCCAGGAGACGATGAGCAAGAAGCTGAGGAATCAAAGAAACTGAATATAAAGGAGGAAGTAGGAGTGGTCGATGAACCGACCAGAGGGGGGAGTGTAGAGGAGGTCCCAGATATGACCTGCACCCCTGCCCCCCAGTGCGAGTTGCCAGTAAGGTACTCGCCGTGGTATGTGACGTACGAGGAACAGCTGAACCAACAAAGGGCGGCAATGGGCTGCTGCCCTGTGTACATTAGAAGATCAATACCTGTTGAAATGCCCATAACCAGGCAACCCTGGGCAGCACGGTACCCAATCAGACAACCGTACCTGCCATTGATACGAAACGACAAGTATTTACAGACTGTCCACGAGGAGACCCCGAAGGCCTTAATGGAAGGCCAATGGAAATAGACTAAGGGCCTAGGCAGCCCCGAGAACAACCAGAAGTGTCTACTGAAAGCTATTCATGACAGTATCGACAATTGCTAGGAGAATTGTAATGGACGAAGGGGAGAGACACTCTGAAAACGTATGAGAATGGTGCCATGAGACAAGACGGGAGCAACCGCCTTATTGAACGTGTGTAAATAAGCTTGAAACGCAAGATGCTAAGTAATCGACACCGCCTGCAATGCTTAAGTAGAAGAATAGAGCGGCATGTGCCAACTATATATGTCTACCTCAATACAGCACAATGTACACGTGCAACTCCGTTTTGTTTGAGCAGAAGAAAGCCCAGGCCCAACTGGCTGATTTTCACATCTAGGTCCAAGCTGAGGAAAAGAGCGGGATCGAAACTTAACAAAGGATGGCTCATGCCAGGGAAATCAAGGTCAACCCGAGAAGGGGAGGTGAGCATGAGCTCATGAGGCTCCAACTTCAGAGCACGCCAGCTAGCCGTGAAGGTCAAGATAAGAGAGGCCCATGCAGGTGGCCAAGCGAACACAGAATCAAATGCAAGAAAAGACTGAGAACTGAAGCAGATTCACGGTGGACCAACACGTGACCAGACAGGAGCGAAGATGTACCACTGCCTGATGTCATTCAGAACCAGAGGGTGCCATAACCTTTCCTGATAAGAGACTACAGATCCGAGGCCATACCCAGCCAACTAATTGAGACATAGCCCTAAAACACTGATTGATGGAAGGGAGGCAGGGTGAATCTTGGGACACCAGGCACCAGGGTGTCTATTCTGCATGCTGCTAATTAAAATGGAGATTTATGTTTAGGGGCGTAACTCGCCCAATCACAAGGGACCATGTAATCTAGGGTCCTATAGAGACTGTAACCAATATGACGTTGTACTTGTAGTGACGTCAATCACGTGTGGTGTACAGGGATGGGCCTAGACGCCCACCTGATAAGAGTTATCCAATCCGTATGCCTTATTTTCATATACAGATATAACACCTATACTTAAGTTACGTTTCTCAACCAATTATATTGCATGATGATTTTTTATAGAAGTGTACGTTATTGATTACAAAGTTTGCCCATAAAAGAGGCTATTGTACTGAAGTTCGAGGAAGTCGGGGCGAGACAGGTGTTTGCGATGCTGCTGATTTCCATAAACTGATGTATGTATCATTAAACAGACTTCCCTTTGCCAATTTACTGAGTCCCTAGTATTGATTTGTGCTGGAGTATGTAAGTCCTGCACCCTGTCCTCACACGGTGCAGCTATCTTGTATTACTAAGTTTTCGAGGGTGAGTGCTGACCAATGGGCCCGTCCGTAATTACCTCTCCTCGTCAACATTGTCAAATCATCTTGCTTTTCGTAAGCGTTAAAAACATATTGTTCTGAGCTGTCTACTTCCTGGCTATGGTGTGGTGCTCTATGTGTGGCTTTTCCCTCTCTAGAGCCATGATATCTGGGCGACCGTGCACTATGTAAACATAACATAACAAAGGCAAGCACCCTGAGGGACTCCACATTGAAGGTAGACTGGCTGCTTTTGCAATGTTACTACACACCCTAATGAATCTATGTCCAAGGAAGATTTCACCCAAACTGCCGCACTGTCAGTAAAGTTTGCCACTTCCTTAAGTCTGTTGATCAGAAGTGCATGGTTTACCAAATCAAAAGCGGCAGATAGGTCTAGCAGCATGAGGAGTACTATGCGTTCCCCACTATAGTTTGCAGAATACTGGATTCGAGATCCAATAAGGCAGTTTCCGTACCATATCTTGCTCTAAAGCCTAAATGCCATGTGTGAAGGATGTGGTAGTGCATCGGGTGTTCAAGGACCTGTTTGTGTGCCACCACGTCAAGTATTTTAAGCAGAAATGGTGTATTGGTGATTGGTCTGAAGTTGGCTGGTATGAGGGGATCAAGGGCAGGTTTTTTGCGAAGCAGCATACTTGCCAACCCTACCGATTTAGGCGGTAGGATACCGCTTTTTAAGCAGTCCTACCGCCTACCAATTTTTTGACACCAAATACCGATTTTTGTTTGTAAAAAAAAAATTGTTTTTTTTACATTTTTTTTTTTTGCCCACGCCAGCTCGGGGGAGTCTTTCAAGGGCTCCCCCGAGCTGGCGTACCGGGAGAATGCGTGGCATGCAGGCTTTTAATGTCAAAGGCACCCACGGCGGTGGGCTAAAGCGCCCCTCCGCCGCGGGTGCCTTTGGCAAAAGGCGCCATTAGCCCCCCACCACGCCAGCTCGGGGGAGTCTTTCAAGGACTTCCCCGAGCTGGCGTAGCGGGAGAAGGCATGGCATGCAGGCTGATAATGTCAAAGGCACCCACGGCGGTGGGCTAAAAGTGCCCCTCTGCCGCGGGTGCCTTTGGCCAAAGGCGCCATTAGCCCCCCACCACGCCAACTCGGGGGAGGTCTTTCAAGGACTTCCCCGAGCTGGCGTAGCAGGAGAAGGCGCGGCATGCAGGCTGTTAATATCAAAGGCACCCACGGCGGTGGGCTAAAAGCACCCCTCCACCGCGGGTGCCTTTGGCCAAAGGCGCCATTAGCCCCCCACCACGCCAACTCGGGGGAGTCTTTCAAGGACTTCCCCGAGCTGGCCTAGCGGGAGAAGGCGCGGCATGCAGGCTGTTAATGTCAAAGGCACCCACGGCGGTGGGCTAAAAGCACCCCTCCGCCGCGGGTGCCTTTGGCAAAAGGCGCCATTAGCCCCCCACCACACCAACTCGGGGGAGTCTTTCAAGGACTTCCCTGAGCTGGCATAGCGGGAGAAGGCGCAGCATGCAGGCTTTTAATATCAAAGGCACCCACGGCGGTGGGCTAAAAGCGCCCCTCCACCGTGGGTGCCTTTGGCCAAAGGCGCCATTAGCCCCCCACCACGCCAGCTCAGGGGAGTCTTTCAAGGACTTCCCCGAGCTGGCGTAGCAGGAGAAGGCGCGGCATGCAGGCTGTTAATGTCAAAGGCACCCACGGCAGTGGGCTAAAAGCGCCCCTCCACCGCGGATGCCTTTGGCCAAAGGCGCCATTAGCCCCCCATCACGCCAGCTCGGGGGAGTCTTTCAAGGACTTCCCTGAGCTGGCGTAGCGGGAGAAGGCGCAGCATGCAGGCCTTTGATGTAAAAGGCGCCCACGGAGGTGGGCGAAGGGCGCCCCTCCGCCGCGAGTGCCTTTCACAAAAGGCGCCATAAGCCCCCCACCACGTCAACTCCGGCGAGTCTTTCAAGGGCTCCCCCGAGCTGGCGTGATGGCAGAAGGCGTGGCAGGCGCCTCATTGTCATTTAATGCACCCGCGGCGGCGGGCTCATTCAATGACAATGGGCTGCTGACGCGCCCTATTCCTATCATTACCTCCTCGCCTGACTATTTTTGAAACTTTAAGATTCCTACAGATTTTTGGTCACAGAATGTTGGCATGTATGAAGCAGTGGGATGCAAGTACTTTTCAATTAATCTGGCATATGATGACCTGCAAAGGATGCGTTCATAAACTTAGTAAGGATGCCTCTCAAAGAGGGTGCAAAGGCCTTTGCAGCCATTGCAGGTATGTGTCTCCCTTGCAATTTGTGGCTTTAAGATTATTAATAAATAATGGCAGTCAGCTCATCTTCTGTGATGGGTCTGAAACTGAAGTGACTCCCTGTGCCTGCCTGCTTGCTGCCGCCTGTGACATGCATACTGCGTTCTTGCTCTTACACCCCTACTCCTCTGGAGATTCCTATTTTGTTTGATCTTGTCTAGTTTATCCAGCATTGCCTCTTGAATAGATGTGCCCCGCGCAGTAACTGTTTTTCGGCAAAGGTGTTTATTGGAACAGGGATTCTCCTGCTCCCTGGGAATCTTAAAGAGTCCTTGCGCGTCGTGTTTGTTCTTCATCGGTATCGCTGTTTCATAGCTAACCCTTTTTGCATTCTTTAATAACTAATTTGTATCCTTTTTCAGCAATATTGTATGCTTCCTTATCTGTATTGGTCCCTGTGTGTTTCCCGGTATAAACTTTTGTTTTTTAATACCTTGAGCCAGGCCTGTTTCTTGGCCAGGGCAAAGCGGCCCAGGGGGCGCAGTTGCCATCAGAGGCGAAATTTCACTTTTGGAGGCGATTGCCCGTGGGCGAGTAGGGGGCAGCAGGTGCTGCCTCTGCCTCTCTGAGCCACGTAACATTATATGAGTCAGAGAGGCTCAGGCAGCAGGTGCTGCCTCTGCCTACCGTTACCCCACGTAAAGTTACGCGAGGCTCTCTAAACAAGGGGCACCATTTTGTTGTAGTGTTGCCCCGAAATCCTTTGTGATGGTTTCTGGAATCCAGCCCTATTGATAGTCCTCCAGCACCATTATGTTCCTTTCAGATGAAGTAAGTGTATGCTTTATGAATAATAGTAAAGGTTAAAGAGAGGGGGTGGGAAGGGCTGTGCGTTGGTTTGAAAGTGTGTTTAGATTCCACTGGGGAGAAGAGATAACAGAATTGATTTGCCCATTAGATGTCATCACGAAACCTGTGGTTGTTTCTTATTATGGAGCACATGAAAGGAAGCGCCCCCAATTTCAGCACGATCCTCCCCGCAATGAGAGACAATAAGGGACTCTCCCGTAGTGGGAATAAGGCCAAGACAGAGTGCGGGTGAGCGTAAGTGGGAGTTTATCCAAAGAATAGGGCATGCAAAGAACTCTGCAACCTCCGAGAGCGCTCTGTCTGACAATAGCAAAGACAGGCGTATTTCTAATACAAAAAACGTCATCAGAACCTACACACTATAGGGGGCACAAGTTAATTGGGATTGGGTGGCGTCGACTAACTATAGGTGTTGCTGCAGCGTGGTTGGTCTTGGCGTGAGGACGTCACTGGTCAGCCTCGTGGGTTGGGTTGGGCCTGGCAGGCCAGCTTGAGGTCATCCGAGCGGTGTTGGTATGCTGGGGCAGCCTGTGACAAAGATGAATACCTCTCCTGACTCGTTTGCCCTAGGCCATGCACACTGCAGTTATTCAAGAAACGACATCTAAGTTCATCAATAAATCGCTCGGCAGTTTGTCTTATACAATAAACGCAACGCATGAGGAATGCACCTCTTGAGAGGTCCGGTGATTGTCGGTTAGGGTGAGATTTACCTGTGTCCTATTGACCGGTATTTTAGGTCGAGGGGCTGAGTTTTGGGGCCTGAGCCGACTGGTACATGCCTGTCTGCCGCGTTAGAAGTTATTATATAAATGGGTCTCTGTGTCTTGTCCCAGTGATGGGGGTCGTTCTTGGGGTGGTCTAGGGGGAGGGTTGTGGACTTTACGAGAGGGTGCTGGTAGATCAGTGGATTCAAAACGTGGGTTTATTACCGTGCTGTAAATAACACAGGTGGTGGGCTGTGGCCTTGGGTGCGGTACCGGGGCCTCTGACTCTTTGAAGCGGCTCCAGCTTGGTTGGGGGAGGTGAGGGAGCGCGGCACAGGCCTTAGCTTTCTTATCTGGCAGGCTTGGCAGGGTGGGAGGGAGAATGGCCTTGCATATACTCACAAAGGTTTTTTCCTCGTGCGTTGCTAACTTTTAAATGCAGAACTTTTATAACGTTCCGCCTTATTTTGATGTTATTTAAACACACATATATATTTCCATTTCGTTACACATTTCTTTAATACAGTCGGTCCGAGTACCTTTTCGTTACCTAACATTATATTTACTACATGATGTGATTATTTTATGTACATTAAACGTTACACGAGGTCGTTCTAGGTTATGGCCTACAGAAATTGATGCTCGCTGCTTTAGGTGATTAAGAAAACATATATGAGTAAGTAAAGGCTATACATTTGGTCGACATCTTTCTCTGTGGTTGTAGCAGCACTAGTCCAGACCTAGGGTGGTATCATGTAACGTTACATCTTTATGGTTTATTCACAGTTTACATGATCTGTTTAAACCGAGGTAGTTCGTTAATACCAATACTTGAATTATTTTCTACTTTCTTCAGATAGTGATGCTTCAGCTTTTTTTTCCGTCACCCCGGCCTCGCGGACCAGGTCATGCAGGGTGCGATATTACATTGTGGATGAGAATAATGTTACAGTGTTAGCATCTCGGGTTAGCTCATATCCGACTTTCTCATGGGAACGCGCTCGCAGCGGATCTACCAGGGCTACTGCGGCGGCAGAGATGCATGAAAGGTCCTCCAAAGGTGGGGGCCTCGTTACAGTGTGCTGAACTCACGCCATGTTTGCTAAGCAAGATGGCTTCTAGGCCTAACTGAATTTGGGTATATGTAGGGAACGGATATGTGTGGGCAATGTCGTCGGCGGGTGACCCCTCCTCCACCTGGGCCCGGGTGGCATGAGGGAACGGCCGCCGAGTCATGGTCCTCACCTGGGGAGAAGGCTGCAGGTGAGGAGGGCCTCGCGGCCAGTCCTCCCCTACATTTCCCCCCTTTCGTTACTAAAGTAACGAATTCTTTAGCTCTTCTAATCTCCTACATTCTTGCTCCTCTATCACTGCGTCATCCCATGCAGGTGTTCCTTTTCTAGGCATCCAGGCTCTGCATACCCCCCTCAAGCTCTCACCTCTTCTAGCATACTCATCTGGGGTACATGTTAAATATATACAGTCACCCGTCTCTTCCAAGTCTACCCAGACCTCCTCATACCATTCCAGTTCCACATCTCGGGGTTCTTTGATAGTGGTGTGCCATAGTTTGTCTACTATGTACTTATCACGGCACATAGGCACTAACTGGTATCTGGGAGTGTTATCCGGTCCTGTCTGTACATGTACTTCTTGTGTCGCCTTAATTGTACCACCAGAGTTGCCCATTGTCACCATCATCATCGCACCGTTAGGGACTGCGTTAGCACAACATCAAAGACCCACCTGGCACAGGCAGAACACCACGAGGAGGACCACCGCAACCGGTATCAATAATTTCATCGTCATTCCAAGCCAGGAGGGAACCCAGGAGAAGATATTGTCGAACCATGAGCTGTCTTTAGCCCCACCTTCCAGCTTCATTTTCTCTCCCAGGTTATGGACTGCTTCAATGACGTGGGACAGGGACCCATTTTCTGCGTCTTCAGAAGGTACGAACGTGCAGCACGCACTTCCTATTTTTCGGCAAACACCTCCATCGATTGCTGTTAGCAGGTCCAGAACATACCTGTTCTGCATGGTCATTAGTCGCAAAGCTCGTAATTCCACCTTTATTATGTTGAATCCTTCTTCAGTGTCATTGGCCAGCTGAATCAGTTCCCACCGTGTGATCTGAAGCCATTTTGCATTTGCTCTTGCTTGGACACTTGAAACCAGTGAGGCAAAAAATGTTTCCACGGAGCTGAACAGGCGATACCTGTCTGGGATCTGTGCCAATAAATCGGATGACGCTTGTGATATATAGTTTGATGCTCGCTTGTTCCGTGATAGCTCCTCTTCTTTCCCTCCGGAGGACAGGACATAGAGGTGTGCTTCTGCAGTGGGAGACGTCTCGTCCTTGTCCATGTTTCCTTGCGTCTTTTTATTTTTGTCGACGTGGCTTTCTGGAATCACCATTAGGGCCGAATGCAAAGTGGCCATTGAGCAGCTGCCACTCCATGCCTGGGGAAGGTGCAAGTAAGCCTGATTCCCGCACACCCAGTATGTGTCCATTAGTGCTGCTGTTCCTTTTTTCATGTCTGGGATGGTGAGAGTTTTGTTACAGTTTTTGTTCGTTCCCATTGCCACTTTTCCTTCTCCCTTGAAACATAGTTCGTTTTGTATTTCACTTTGTAGCTTGAAGGGTTTCTCCATCGCTGTTACCCATGTTAGTTTAGAGATGTGTTCTTTCCATATTGGTAAGCACGTGTTTTCCATCCATCGCAGCTTGTCTGGTTGGACACCTCTCAGTGCTTCCGCTTTGCACAGTACTTCTTCATCTTTCCATTTGTTTTCTGAAAACAGCGTCCCTTGTATTGCAAAGAAAGGTTCTTTAGGACATACCACTCCAGACGCTTTTGAATAGCACGTTTTGTTGTCCTGTATTATTTTGAAAGAGACATCATGTGCTTGAAAGGTGTTCTTTATTCTACACAGTGTGAGATGAAGGAGACACTGGGCATCCACAATGGGCAATTCTCTTGGCAACAACACTTTGGGTGTACCTGATGCATGGGGGATGAGCGAACAGACATAGCAGCTTTCATTAGTTGTCTGTTTAGCTGTTGTACTCATATCTGCATACCATTTATTTGCTTGGTGGGGGTGTCGTGGGTCTTCCATCTTGTCTAATCCTAACCCATAATACTCATCATACCCCCTCCTGCTTGTCTCTCTTCTTCGCCTACTTCTCTCCCCCCTCCTATACCTTATAGTTTCGATAGGTGTAAGAATAGGCCCCCCTTTCTCATTCCCTCCCCCCTTTTCCAATTCTTCATATAGGGACTTGTGTTCTGTCATTGTAATTACTTTTCCATTTTCCTCAATAAACAACAAGTCGCTGTTTTGTATCGGGGTGGGAAGGGTAGTGGGGCTGTTATATATATCAGGTAGGGACATTGTGTCATTTTCCATATCTTTATCTTTTGATCGTGACGGGGCAGCAGTGGGTGGTGCAGTGTAGTAACCCCATACAAGGCGGGATCCATCCCAGATCAAAAAATCACCTTCTTTAATATTCATATTTGTAATTGAATTCGTGCCAGGGGCAAGGGTGGTGTTACTCCCCCCTCCCCCCTCGTTCATCTCAGTAGAGATGAACGCTATGACCCAATGTGTCATTAGGCATAATATTGAGATGAAGAACACAATAACACACATTGATAAACCGCATTCGTATGAATATGTCAATCTATCTACTAACATTTCTCTAAATCTAACAAATCTATTAGTTGCAGGCTGCCCATCCGATGCCATAGTAAATCCTGTTTGAGACATAAAAGTGCATTAAGTACACGCATGTAAACATTTAGAACGTTGTGAAATTTTTTCGGCAAAGTATGGGAGTGGGTGAAGGAGGGGGTATGTCCACAGACAAGGTGACTTTACAAATATTACTATCAGTACATTATTTCATACATAAAGAGAAAAAGTCGAGAGAGAGAGAGAGAGAGAGAGAGAGAGAGAGAGAGAGAGAGAGAGAGAGAGAGAGAAAAAAGAAAACTTCTCCAAAACCCAAAAAGGACCAAAAAACCCTCAAAAGTTGTAAAAAATTATATATATATATGTATATACACATGTTCATTTCAGTACGCATGTCGTGCGCCATTCGTGTTCAGTGTTCAACACTTAATGCACACAAAATTCCCATCATCCATTCTGCACAACTTCATTGTCCGCAGTTGTCTGTGCCTCGTCCTGTACCTCACCTTCCGCGGCGCTATAAGCTCTGCGTACGTCTGTCAAATGCACCCAGTATCGTAGGCCCTTTACCTTTACTGCTGTGGGTGTGCAAAACACTACCTCATAAGGGCCATGGAAACGTGGTGCATTCCACCTTCGCACAAAACTTCGGACATATATAAGGTCACCAGGCATTAGTTGTAATGGTTTTTCAGGCATTGTCTCTGTTTCTGTTGTGTTCCCCTCCTCTCTTGTAGAGGGGGGGGCTAGTTGCTTTGCAATTACGCGCGCTGCCCGTGTCAGTTTTCTCAAGTACTCTGTGAACTCCTCTCCTAATATCGCTGCGCTTCTGTGTGCATCAGAACGTTCACGGAGAGGTGAATGCGCTGTGTGCATTCTCCTTCCCGTGACGATCTCATGCGGGGACAAGTGGTGGTCTTTACTTGGCTGATTTCGTAACTCGAACAAGGCCAAAGGCAGGCAGTACATCCAGGTCTTTTTAAGGGAAAAACACAGTTTTGACAATCTGCTTTTTAACAGACCGTTCATTTTTTCCACTACGCCATTACTTTGAGGATGATAAATTGAACATAATTTGTGCTTTATTCCCAATAGGGTAGTCACTTCCTTGAATAGTTCATTAACAAAATGCGTGCCGTTATCTGAGCGGATAACTTCGCAAATCCCCCAGCGCGGGAACACTTCCCGCACTAGGAACTTCGCGGCGCCCTTCGCATCAGGGCGCGCACAGGGGCCTGCCTCCACCCATCTCGAAAATGGACATACAACCACAATCATGTAGCGAGCCCCGTTACATCTTTCTCCCATGTCTACATAATCAATGTGGAGCTCTCTGAATGGGCCATTTGGTTTGGGTATCGTTCCTCTCAGTGTGCGCAATGTCATACCTGAGTTGTAAATCTGACATGTCGTGCATTCTAAAGCCAGTCTTGTGACATGTTCATGGACGCAAGGTGCAAACCAATCTTCTTGTATCTCTGCCATTATGTGTTGCTTTGCGTTATGTGCGGGAAAGTGTAGTTGTTGAAATGCTATTTCTAACAATGTGACTGGCATTACCGCTTTTCCTGAACTTTTTTGTCGCCATAACAAATCAGTCGGCGATTTGCTGCATCCCCTTTTAGTCCACAGCAATTTTTCTTCTGCACTAGCTCCCTCTTGCAGCTCTATTATTTCCTGTGTGGGCATCATGTTGTATCCTGTGGGGACCTCTTGGCTTGCTGTGTGGTGCAACATGTATTCTCCTACTACACCTTTCTGTAAATACGAAGCTTCTTTGGCAGCGGCGTCTGCTGCCGCGTTCCCCAAAGATATAAAATCTGTATTTGTGGTGTGGGCTTGGCATTTTACAATGGCCACTGCCGTGGGGTCTTGCAAAGCCTCAATCAGTTCTTTCAATAGTTCTGCATGCTGAACTGGTGTTCCATCTGCTCGTCGGAACCCTCTCCGCCCCCACCGTGCCAACCCGCCGTGTACTGTCGTTGTCATGTATGCTGAGTCGGTATATATTGTCACTGCGCACCCCTTGGCGGCATGCAATGCTTCTATTAGCGCAATTAGTTCTGCTGCTTGGGCTGAATAGTGGGATGGGAGGCGGTGTTGCACTAGTGTCTCGTATTCATCTTCCTCTAATCGTACAACTGCCATACCCACATGTTTCTCTCCTGTCTCCATATCTATTGATGCTGACCCGTCTACGAAATACACCTCTCCCTCGTTCAGGGCATTCTCAAAAATCACTTGATCCTGACCTTCGTCACCTGTGAACGTAGCGCAGTTGTGGTTTTGCATGTCCTCTACGGTGCACGCCTCTGTGATGAATGTGGCTGGGTTCACTGTTTTACATCTTACTATGTGGATGTTTGCGCTGGACAGTATTATTTCATATGCTGTGGCGCGTTGTGTTGTCAATGTGCTCTTTGATCGCTCTAATATTGCAAAGAGTGAGTGTTCCACAAACAGTGTCACAGGACAGCCCATCACTATCGTGGCACTTTTCTCAATCGCGAACGCGGCTGCAGCTAGAGATTGCTCGCACGCGAAATGACCTTGAATTACTGCGTCTAGGGTGCCACTATAGTAAGCCAGTGGTTTGTGCCCTAACGATGTCTTTTGTGTCAATACTGCTGTCATCAGTGTTCCTTTGCAGTGTGAAAATAAGAAGAATTCGCGCCCATAGTCTGGATTTGCCAGTACTGGAGCGCTTGATATCAGCTCTTTTAGTGAGTCAAATGCTGTGTTCATCTCTTCTGTCCATTCTATGTGTTTGTTTTCCTGCTGTGCCTCTTTTAGTGCCTGTAACAAGGGCCTCGTGTATGCTGCATAATCCAATATCCATGCTCGGCAATAGTTGCACATACCCAGAAATTTCTGCATCTCTTTTACTGTTTTGGGCTCCCCAACTGCTCTAATCGCCTGTGCCCTGTCTGGTATGATCCGCTTGCCATCCTTTGATATCAGCTGTCCCAAGTATAGGACCTCGGTCAGACAGTATTGTAACTTCCCCTTGTCCACCTTGTACCCTTTATTGGCCAATAATGTCAGGAGTGTTATTGAGTCCTTTCTACACTCTTCCTCAGTTTGTGCACAGATCAATAAATCATCAACGTACTGAATCACTGTGCTTTCTACACACAGATTCCCCAGATCTTCATGTAGTACCCTGTTGAATATGCTTGGGCTCTCGCAATACCCTTGTGGTAGTCTACAGTGTTCGAACCTCCTCCCCCCTAGTGTAAACGCTGTTAAGTACCTGCTCTCCTCTGCTAAGGGAATCGAGAAAAATGCATTTTTTAAGTCAATAACTGTGAAGTGGGATGCCGTTTTCGGAATGTTGCACAGTATTGTTGATGGGTTCGGGACTAAAGGGAACTCCTTCTGAATCACATCATTGAGTGGGCGTAAATCCTGTATCATTCTCCATGAACCTCCCTTCGCCTTTTTAATCGGGTAAATGCATGTGTTGCATGGGGAGTTTGAGGGCACTATTATTCCTTGTGCTAGCAGTGCATCTAGTGTCTCTCTGATCCCTTCTTCTGCTTCGCGTGACAATGGATATTGTTTTACCCGGGGTATAATTGCTCCCGGTTTCAGTTTTATTACCACAGGCTGAACCCCATGTAATAACCCCACGTCATGGGGGCCATTTGTCCATATGTTAGTGGGTACTAACCTCATGTCGTCATCAAAAAATGCATGTGGTGCTCCTACCACTGCCATTAATTCAACTTTAGTTTTTCTAGCTGTAACTACAATGTCACACGGCATTGCTAGTTCCATCACTATTTCGCCATCTGTCTCAGTGTCTGAAAATAGCTCCTCGTCCGAGAGCTCCCTCAGTGGGATATTTGCATTTGTACACAGTACTGTCCGCCACTCACATCCTTCCCTGTCAACGCCAATCACACATATTCTGTTTGCTGACACGTGTACTGCGTGTAAATCCAACGATACCACTGACCCGAGAGCAGTGTCGGGGCTTGCTATGGGGCGGAAGAGGAATTCGGCTGGAATCCTCCAATCCATCCTTTTTAGTTCTGGTACTATGAGAGCCAATGCTCTCATGCCCTCAACAAACATCTCCTCGTTTCTTGGTAACCCTCTGATCTCTTGCATAATTGTGTGGCCGTGTATTACTGCTAATATGCGGAGGGGGCATATGCCTGGCGTCGAACATACGATACCGCTCCCTGTGAATGATATTGTCATATTTAGTTTGCTTAAGAGATCTCTCCCCAGCAAATTAATGGGAGAGTGTTCATAGTACAGTAAGGGTGCTTTCACTGTTTTACCCCCCACTGTCACATCCAATGCCTCTGTGTAAGGAACTTCAATTACAGCCCCAGAGAACCCCTGCGTCTCTAACGTTCTATTAGATAACGGGAACCGGCCCTCTCTAATGCATGATTTCTCCGCTCCCGAATCCACCATGAATATGAACTGCTTGTCTCCTATCTGCGCTCCTATCAATGGTTCCTCTGATGCATTGTGGGTCGTAGATAGTACTGGACACGCAAGTGCTCTCTGTGGGCTGTCCTATGCGGGGTGTCTCATTGCCCCTCCTTGATCAAAAATGTTCCCCGAAACTACTGACACCCCGCTGTAAGGTGCAGGAGCAGGTGCTCCGTTAGCTACTGTGGCGAAAGTGTTACCTGGCGTGTATTGCATATTGTCATTATTCTGTGGGTGGTTTTGTGTCCTGTACTGATGTCCGTGTAGTTGTGCGTTACTTCTTTGTCCTACATTTTCTGGTTGTTGGTATTGTCCCATGGGGAGGCCGTAGGGGCTTCCTGGGTGGGGGTGACCGTACTGTTCTGTCTCCTGGAACCCGTTGTTTTGTCTGCTCCTGCACTCTCTTGAGTAGTGCCCCCATCTCCCACAATTCCAGCAGCTCCCCTGTGGACCTCTGGGACCCTGCCACCCATTACCTCCCATTCCTCCATACCCTTGTCCTCCTCTTCGGCCCCGGTACCCACCTCTTCCCCCTCTTGGGGCCCACTCTTGCCACATTGGACCTCCGTTCTGCTCCTGCTCAGTCCACTGTCGTTGTCCTTGTCCTGCCCAATTTGCTGCTATCCTTCCTTGTATTGCTATTTGCCCCTCCTCTCCTTCGTCTCCCTCCCTCATGAGTGGGAGTCCTGCTACCGCTGCTGCAACCTTCACTAGTTTTGATTGTACCAACTTTGCCTCGTCTGCCAACCTTTTCTGTGCTACTTCCCTCTCTCTCTCTTTGATCCTTTTGCAATGGTGCACTATTATACTTTGGATCTCTGGCCACCCCTTCGCCTCAACGCCCGCTATCTTGTCGAGTGCCTTCTGCACCTCTTTTGGGAGCCCTCTCTTAATGATAAAATAAAATAGAGATGTGGATTGGTGCCAGGGCGTGCCCGTTTCCGCTCTCCACATCTCCTGCACCCGGAGAATGTAATCCATAGCATCCTCCCCGTCATTCATTGTACATTGCATTACTGACTGTAAATCAGGGGTATCTGGGAATGTCTCCCGCAGCGCGTCCCACACCCTTGCTCGTACTGTATTAAAGGAAGCCCCATCATGACGATCATAATCTAACGTCACGGCCGGGAAACCAGCCTTAGCCCATACTCTGTCCGCTTGATCTCCTACTGCGGTTACTAGTAGGCTTTTCACATCGCCTACTGCCAGCGGTATGCCGGCGGTATGTTTCTCAAATGCATATATCCACTTGCTCGCCCCTCCTGACAGCTGGGGCAATAATTTCATTAAATTAGCCTTATCCATCTGAGCCCATGGTATATAGTTTGGTCTCCCCCCCCCTCTGTGTATCAATGGAAGTTGTAACTTCCTTTTTGCAGTTGCACCCTCCCTTTCCTTAGTCGCTGCTGACTCCAATGACGCCATCTTCCCCACCCTATTTCTTAGTCGTCCCATCCATTCGTCGTCTATAGTCCCTAGTGAACATGCACCGTCCACTTCCTCGCTTTCCCCTCCCACTGCCATACTCATCCTATCACTGTCATCCAACCCTCCTCTGACATCACATAACAAGTCCTCTCTGATCCCTCTCTCTCGTGATACATCACCAATGCTCCCTCCTACTGCTCCTACCTCTATTATTCGTGTCGGCTCTTCCTCAATCCTGAACAGTATTTCCCCCTTTTTCCATCCTTCCTCAATCTGTCTACCTTCGCTCGACGCTCTAGACGTGCGCCCTAATTGTGTGGGGGCACACGCTGTGCGCTCACATATGTCTTTTATTCTTGAAAGTTCATCCCTTGCCACAGTAAGCCTCGACTCTAAGTCACTCGTTAGCTTCTCTATATCCACCCTCTGTGTGCTTCCCTGGGCGCGCTCTCTGGTGCTTTCGTATGGCGGGGGGGCTGTTGGTCTTTGTGGTGTACCAGTTGTGGGGGGAGGCACATACGTAGGGTCGCTGTATCCTGCTGCGGGGGCTGGTTTAGGTAATATCGGGTACAAACTAATCACCTCCGCAGGTTGTGCTGTACTTAGCGGTTCCTTTTCCTCTCTTGGAATCATCAATGGATTATCTGTGGTAGAAGGTAGATCAATATTTGGTGCCGGAGCTTTGGGTGGGGGTACCTCCTCAAACAATCTCCAGAGGTCTAGTATCTCCTTCCTATTTTGCCATTGTTTCCCCTTATACTTGAGGCTAATGCATGTTCGTACCATATCAAGAACGCTTTTGTCAAAAGACCCTCCCTCGGGCCAAATCTGGGGCAGACCCTCCCCCTTCAATTCTGTTACCCATTGATCGTGATATTTATTTATTCGTTCAGCGTATCCCGGTAAGCTCTTACAAATATGTGACAAGGGAGATTCGGCCCCCATCCTCTAAATCACTCTCACAGCCGTGTCCACCTTCTTTACGTTTAGTTAGGTGTAGACCTATGTATGTATACCTTTATGGCACAGACAAGAGCGGACGTCTCAAATATTATCACCCAAGTTTATTCACTGCGCAAATCCTTTCGCACTCACCATAGCTCATCTCCTTCCCATTCCCATACACTCTCATGTGATTCCGCTCACAACTGATCAAGTACTAGTTATGGTCAACACTCTCTGGCGCCACCTCGCGGTCAACCGATCGTCTCCAACACTCACACGGTGCGCGCACCCATCACAATGCCTTTCCACTCACACCTCGTCTTATTTCCTCCCTTTCCTCCCTGGCCAGCTGTCCCTATTTTTCTGCTAAGGTTGCTATGTTCACGTCTGTACGTGCCACTACTTAGTCCCCACTCCTCAAAATGTGCTCCCTATTTTATAGTCCTTCTACAAGTATATTTATCTTATACCCTTTTCGCTTTCTTCCCCTGCCCCGTGAAATGGAAAAAAGAAATAGAGAGAGTAGCAATCACTAAAAAATATTCCCGGTGTCTCCTTTTGCCAGACACCAATAACTTATTTCTTATTTCTTCATATATTCCCAGTACTAGTTTAGATAGCACTATGCGGCGCCGCCTTCCACCCCCTTTCGGAGCTAGGTTTCCGTCACTTCTACCACTTCACTTATTTCTTACTCCTAATGGCCATATGCAAAGAAAAGATAAAGAAAGTTTCAAGACCCGTCTTTAGTAGACCCCCGTTATTCTTCTCCTCTACCTGTCCCCGTTCTCCTGTTCACCGTTTCCCCTCCCTTCCCCTTTACGATCGCTCGCACTCAGTACTCACGTGCCCGTCTTGAACCGATAGTCTCCGAAACTGGGTCCGTCCAGGCGGTGTCACCGGTAACTCAACGGTCAGCCCCTGGCTCCGGCGAGCGGCACTCAAAGGGGATTTTTTTCCAATCGGGATCCCGTACCCTTTCTCATTGAGTGCGCACTTCTTATTGTGCCGGTCGCCGTTGGCGGGCGGCCTCCCGGAGCCGGCTCACCGTGCGTATCCCTTCTCGACCGGAGATTCTCGTGCCACAAGGGGGTCGTTAGAAAGGAGTTAGGATAAATAATTTGGAGATATCACGCTATCGGGGTCACCACTGAAAGGAAGCGCCCCCAATTTCAGCACGATCCTCCCCGCAATGAGAGACAATAAGGGACTCTCCCGTAGTGGGAATAAGGCCAAGACAGAGTGCGGGTGAGCGTAAGTGGGAGTTTATCCAAAGAATAGGGCATGCAAAGAACTCTGCAACCTCCGAGAGCGCTCTGTCTGACAATAGCAAAGACAGGCGTATTTCTAATACAAAAAACGTCATCAGAACCTACACACTATAGGGGGCACAAGTTAATTGGGATTGGGTGGCGTCGACTAACTATAGGTGTTGCTGCAGCGTGGTTGGTCTTGGCGTGAGGACGTCACTGGTCAGCCTCGTGGGTTGGGTTGGGCCTGGCAGGCCAGCTTGAGGTCATCCGAGCGGTGTTGGTATGCTGGGGCAGCCTGTGACAAAGATGAATACCTCTCCTGACTCGTTTGCCCTAGGCCATGCACACTGCAGTTATTCAAGAAACGACATCTAAGTTCATCAATAAATCGCTCGGCAGTTTGTCTTATACAATAAACGCAACGCATGAGGAATGCACCTCTTGAGAGGTCCGGTGATTGTCGGTTAGGGTGAGATTTACCTGTGTCCTATTGACCGGTATTTTAGGTCGAGGGGCTGAGTTTTGGGGCCTGAGCCGACTGGTACATGCCTGTCTGCCGCGTTAGAAGTTATTATATAAATGGGTCTCTGTGTCTTGTCCCAGTGATGGGGGTCGTTCTTGGGGTGGTCTAGGGGGAGGGTTGTGGACTTTACGAGAGGGTGCTGGTAGATCAGTGGATTCAAAACGTGGGTTTATTACCGTGCTGTAAATAACACAGGTGGTGGGCTGTGGCCTTGGGTGCGGTACCGGGGCCTCTGACTCTTTGAAGCGGCTCCAGCTTGGTTGGGGGAGGTGAGGGAGCGCGGCACAGGCCTTAGCTTTCTTATCTGGCAGGCTTGGCAGGGTGGGAGGGAGAATGGCCTTGCATATACTCACAAAGGTTTTTTCCTCGTGCGTTGCTAACTTTTAAATGCAGAACTTTTATAACGTTCCGCCTTATTTTGATGTTATTTAAACACACATATATATTTCAATTTCGTTACACATTTCTTTAATACAGTCGGTCCGAGTACCTTTTCGTTACCTAACATTATATTTACTACATGATGTGATTATTTTATGTACATTAAACGTTACACGAGGTCGTTCTAGGTTATGGCCTACAGAAATTGATGCTCGCTGCTTTAGGTGATTAAGAAAACATATATGAGTAAGTAAAGGCTATACATTTGGTCGACATCTTTCTCTGTGGTTGTAGCAGCACTAGTCCAGACCTAGGGTGGTATCATGTAACGTTACATCTTTATGGTTTATTCACAGTTTACATGATCTGTTTAAACCGAGGTAGTTCGTTAATACCAATACTTGAATTATTTTCTACTTTCTTCAGATAGTGATGCTTCAGCTTTTTTTTCCGTCACCCCGGCCTCGCGGACCAGGTCATGCAGGGTGCGATATTACATTGTGGATGAGAATAATGTTACAGTGTTAGCATCTCGGGTTAGCTCATATCCGACTTTCTCATGGGAACGCGCTCGCAGCGGATCTACCAGGGCTACTGCGGCGGCAGAGATGCATGAAAGGTCCTCCAAAGGTGGGGGCCTCGTTACAGTGTGCTGAACTCACGCCATGTTTGCTAAGCAAGATGGCTTCTAGGCCTAACTGAATTTGGGTATATGTAGGGAACGGATATGTGTGGGCAATGTCGTCGGCGGGTGACCCCTCCTCCACCTGGGCCCGGGTGGCATGAGGGAACGGCCGCCGAGTCATGGTCCTCACCTGGGGAGAAGGCTGCAGGTGAGGAGGGCCTCGCGGCCAGTCCTCCCCTACACACACAACACAAAGACTTTTGGTGCTTAAATAATGATTGTTAGAATTGGTCAACTCAATGGGGGTACCTTCATTACCTGAATAGGGTGGAAATCTGTGGTTCAAAAGTGACCTATCGTTACGCACAGAACAGATCGGTAGGGAGCACTCACCAGACAAAACCATCTTCTGGCTAAAACACTGGTGCTCTAGTATAATGGTCCTTTGCAGGGCATGCTGCAGTGGCCGCAATGCTGCCTTACCCGGGGCTTCTTCTGGTGCCTTAATTGTTGCCAGTCAGATGGCCTTCGCTGTGATGCTACTGCTGTTCTGGGTGCCTCTCTATGGGCCCTGTTGCAATTTAAGGTGCCACTTCAGTGGTCCTGCTGCAATTCACTGCTTTTGCTCGGGTCCACTGTCGTGCAAGGAACCCTATGGCCTATGCATTAATTTAAAGCACACGTGCTGTTGGGCACTGGCACAGCTCAAGATGCCCATCTCCAGCCCTGGGGGCAAAGTTTTGTGGGAGTAAAATTGAACTGCGTGAAACAAAAGGGAGGGGCGTTGCTTTTATGAATTGCTTGTTTTCCTAAAGTGGTGAATGTGTTGGATTGCACACACGTTCATCCTGTACTGCTACAAGCGCATGAAGAGATTTTCTGCTAACACAAAATGAAATGCTCTGTAAATGTGGTGTGTGCAGCAAGGATAATGATTACACACTGTTGTGGGAATTACCGTAGCTCAACCCATGACTGCTACATGTGCCAGAGCCATACCCTACCTGTAATAATATGATGTCTCCCACAGGAAGGTGGATGGCTGTTGGGTGTGTGGACAAGTACAGAGAGTTTGCATGTGATGTATGTATGTCCCTCATTTACAATGCTGCATGTCTCTCAACTCAAACCAGGTCTGTTCATACCCATTCTCAACCCACCTAATGCACCAGAGGTCAGATACAATGAGGCCCACTTAAAGAACCGGAATACTATCGAATATATGGGTCTCTAGAAGAGGACGCTCAGATGCCTTAAGGCACAATGTCACACTCCCATTCGTCTGCGATGAAGATGAAGAGATGAGAAGGAGAAGAAGAGGCAACTAGGGAACAACCATGACGGAGAAGGGTGTGACCAAAATGAGGTGGTGGCAAAGTGCGATGCGCTAGTGAGCAATGTTTTTTAATTAAAGTGATCTTCCGGAAGAGTGCAAGTGCACATTACGGCCAGCACCACAGGTGCGCATGGAACATCATTCAACAAAGCAGCACCCATCAGGCCTCAGAGAAACACATTTTCTTTTTAGTTCCAGGTACATTTTTAAATGTTATCAAAATACAGAGTGTATAGGTCCAGGAGGAAGGTTATGGGGAAATCCATAAGGAGCAGAGGCTTGGGGATGAGGGGAGGGGGGGGCGCAATAAATGCTTTTGCAGCAGCAAAGTCAAGGAGAGTGCCCTTAACATAGACAAAAAATGGACACAAAACTTCAAAAATCAAGACCAGTATGTACTGTTTGTGTACTCGGCTTTGTCTGAGGAATTACTGCAAAGTTCTTGAATCACAATGTAATAAAACCTGTTTCATTTGTATAGCAGTGATTAATTGACGTTTGGTAGGAGTTACTTAAACGTGCAGTGTAGTTAGGTAGTGGCGCATGTCGTGTACGGTGTGTGGGAGGGGCGCACTTTTAGAGTTTCACCCTGAGCACCAAATGGACTAGAAACTGCCCTGCCTTCAGCCTTTGTGACTGGGCATGGGAAGAGATGCAAAGACCAGGGAAATAAAAGAAGGACTAGGGAGCATGAGCAGCTAACAACGGAGCACAATAGGCAGCTTGGAATGAAGGCTTCTACAAGTGATTAGTGCTGTCATTCCTATCAGCTCCCTGATTGGCTCCGGCACCAGCATCTGCCAATGAGAGATCAGAATGCTTGTTCTGATGCTGGCCTACTGCCACAGGATTCTGAGAAGTGATGCCAAATGCAGCATCAGTTCCTGGGGTTTGCAGGCAGCTTGCCTCCTCCTCAGCTTCCCTTCCTGTGCAGACTTTGCAAAGTGAATTGCGCCATTTGCATGACTTTGCGCAAAATCTGCAAAGAGTGTGCAATATCTCTGTCAAGTGGGCCACACGTCTGATGCCTCTGGCTTGTCAGTTGGCAGCATGCTTGGCGGTGCGCATGCATGTGTGGCATGCTGATGACACACAGATTCAGCCTACTGCCCTATAATCCTGACAGTACAGGCCTGATCTGTCGCTCTGACTTACTGATAAAGTCAGACAAAAGGCCTCGACTTGAAGGTCAGTCTACACAGTAAGGGAGGCTGGGGAGGAGAGAAGCTGCCTGCAAACCCGAGGAACTGATGCAGCATTTGCCATCACTCCTCAGAACCCTCTGGCAGTAGGCCCGCATCAGAACCTGTATGCCAGGTACAACCAACACAAGGCACAGCAAAATGGAGGAGGCACCCCCGATAACCCAGGCAGTGTCCTCACTTTGGCCCCCCGCCCCGCAGGAAGGAGGGGGAGGCGCCGGTGCAAGGCAGCAAAAGAAGGAAAAGCCTGCGAATTGGGGAAGCGCGGCAGAACTGGGAGAAATCCCGCGAAGGGCGAACAAAAGAAAGGGGAGGGGATTCCCCTTTATAACGAGCGGGGTCAGCACGGAAGGCAGCATCCAGCTGCAGCCGTGGGACACCCGCTCGTGGCACAACAGTTGGCAGAACTTGCTGATTCAAACACCCGAGGGCAGGGAACAGCAAGGAGCGCAGCTCCTCAACCAGAGAAGGGAGTCACAGGGGCAGCCCAAAGGGAAAAAGCAAGGTCAAGAAAGAATGAAGTTAATACAGAAGTTGCTCCAGAAAAATTGTGTAATGATTTGATTAAAAGTGGGCTACCAACCCCGGTCAACTTACAAGCGATGACTCCATGGTTGAATACGTATCATAACATTAAAGATGCTAGGTTGTTGTGGTAAGGCTTCAGGTGGGGGTTCAAGATCCCATGTGCGGAAAGGGAAATGGGCACCGAGGCGCGCAACCTTCGGTCAGCCTTAGGGATGGCAGAGGTGGTGGCTCGGAAGGTAGCCAAAGAGGTGGACTTAGGCCGGGTGGCGGGTCCAGTCATGCAGCCCCCAATGCCTAACCTGTTAATATCGCCATTAGGGCTTGTCCCTAAAAAAGAGAAAGGGCAATACCGGCTAATACATCACTTGTCATTCCCAGAAGGGGAGTCAGTCAATGAAGGGATTGGAGAAGAGAAGTGCAGGGTACATTATGCTTCCTTTGAGGATGCAGTAGAGAGGGTGAGGGCAGCTGGAAAAGGGGCCCTCATGGGGAAGTCGGACATTGAGTCAGCATTCCGGTTATTGCCCATACATCAAGAAAGTCAGCACTTGTTGGGTTTTAAGGTACAGGAGCTGTATTATTATGACAAATGTCTACCGATGGGGTGTGCCATTTCTTGTGCTTATTTTGAAGCGTTTAGTACCTTTTTAGAGTTTGCATTGAAACAGGAATGCCAGATAGGGTCAGTGCTACATTTCCTGGATGATTTTGTGTTCATCGGGAAAGAAGGGACGACAGAGTGTGAAGAAATCATGCAGGTCTTTCAGAGGTTGATGAAGGTAATGGGGGCCCTGCTAGCCAAGGAAAAAACAGTGGGCCCAGTGACTTGTCTGACTTTCTTAGGAATTGAAATTGACTCTGTAAAAGGGGAATGCAGGCTGCCGCAAGACAGGGTAGCAAAACGGAAGGAATGCATCAAGGACTTAAGTTCCAAGAGGAAGGCAACCTTGAAAGAGCTACAGGTCATGGCAGGCAATCTCAATTTTGCAGGGAAAGTCATCCCAGTGGGTAAGGCATTTGCAAGGAGTATTGAGATACCTCAGCAGCATGCAGGTCAGCATGTCAGGTTAGTTTCTGAGGTATGGGAAGACTTGGCCATGTGGACACTTTGTTAGACAGTTTCAATGGGGTGAGCATGTGGAGAACGGAAAGCAACAGCAAAGACAGGTGCAGGTTATTCACAACTCTTCGGGGGCTCTGGGGTTTGGGGCAATCCTTGACAAAAAATGGTGCGGCGTGGCTTGGCCAAAGGAGTGGCATCGCTTAGGGGTCACCAGGGACATCACACTGTTGGAACTCTTTCCCATTGTGGTGGCATTCAAACTATGGGGGGAGCAGTTGAGGGACAGCAAAGTCATGCTGTGGTCAGACAATTTAGCAGTGGTCCACATAATTAATCAGGGATCTGCCAGCAGCGCTAGTGTGTTGCGCTTACTAAGGGAACTCAACAGATGCACGCTAGAATGGAACATTGAAGTACGAGCTAGACACCGTTCGAAACACAGTGGTGGGACATGATTGGGGTAATCTGAGTTCCCTGATTCAGACGGCACTGGCACCGGGCACGACAAAAAGTTATCAGGCATGCTGGGAGTGGTACCTGAAATTCAAACAAGAAGTGCTGGGAGAAAACCAGCAGGAGATGCCAGTAAGGGCCTTTGTGGGCTGGGGATGGCAGGAAGGGAAAACCAGGTCATGGATGGCACATCACCTGGCAGCCATCGTCCATTTCTCTAAGCTGGAGGGATTGAGCGATCCCACCAAGAACACTATATTTGTATGGCTATGAAAAGTTGGGCCAAGCAAGTGAAACCTAAAGGGGATGAAAGGCGGCCCATAGATTTTGTCAAGTTACAGAGGGTGGTGGCCAGTCTAGAGCAAGTCTGTCACGGGGGTTTCGAGGTAGCTTTGTTCAGAGCGGCATTTACACTAGCATTCTTCGGGGCGTTCAGGTTAAGTGAGCTGGTCCCAGAGAACAGAGGGGTAAAGGGCGCAAGGTACTTACAAATACAGGATGTGTAATTTGCCGAGGCGCAGGTGACATTATGGTTAAAAAGGTCAAAAACAGATATGGAGGGCAAGGGGTGCATGGTATCTATACAGCCCATTTCAGGCAGCCCGGTATGCCCAGTCAGGGCAGTGGCGGGATATCTCAGAATGAGACCTCCATCTGTAAAAGAGGCCCCGTTACTTATTCACCAGGATGGTTCCGCCCTAAGTCGCTTTCAGTTTAGGAGAGTTATGGAGCTGTCGCTGGAAAGTATTGGGGAGACGGAAGGTGTATTTGGAACACACTCATTCCGGATCGGGGCCGCGACATCGGCTGCTGCTGTGGGGATGGGGGAAGCGGCAATCAAACAAATAGGGAGATGGAAATCTGGTTGTTTTAGGAGATATATTAGACCTGAAAAAATGTAAGGGTGACATGCCTTCTTCTTTCTCCCATTAGCACCAGTCCGGAGGAATAAGAGATCGGTATGGGTAATAGGACATTCGTTTGTGTCTAGGGCTGGGGCAAGCTGGACAGCGGAACAAGAAAAGCTGACGGCGGGCGAGTTCAGGATTGGGTGGCAAGCGGTGCCGGGTATGAAATGGGCGCAGCTGCAAGGACAGGTGCGCAGGTTATTAATCACTATGGAAAAACCTGACATCCTGATCATTCATTTGGGGGGGAATGATTTGACAAGTTTAGGGAGAGGGGCTCTCATGCGGGAGTTGATGTTCTCATTGCAGGAACTGGCGGGACAGCTGGGGGAAACAGAGATAGTTTGGTCAGAGATCATTCCGAGGCTGGAACGGAGAGGTGCAGATAAGCATGCTGCTGTAGAGAAATCCAGGCGCAAGCTAAACTGTGCTACGGCGAAATTCTGCAAGGGCAGAGGTTTTGGGCAGATCAGACATGGGGCCTCATTACACGGATGGCGGTAAGGATTTACCGGTACCGTAAAATACTGGTACCGGTAAATCCTTACCGCCTTACTACGAGGTCCCTTTGTGGGTTGGGGGATTTAACGCCTGCTTTTTGCAGGTGTTAAAAACCAACCCGCAAAGGGACCCAGGGAGCTAATTATGGTACCGCAATTTGCGTTACCGTAATTAGCGCCTTCCCCATTCCCATTATGCCCTATGGGGCAAAAATGGAAATGGGGAAGGGCAATGGGTGAAGGGGGAATTACCGCCCCGCCAACCTTGGAATGCGGTGGTAATTTCCCTTTCCGCCAAGACGGTGCCGGTATTTTACTGGCATGAACCATGGCGCTAATAGCGCCATGGCTCTCCACCATCCGTGTAATGAGGCCAATGGTCTGATTAATTTGAAATCACCAGAATATTTCCTAAAAGATGGGGTACACCTATCACTGCTAGGTATGAACTTGTTTTTCTGGAATATTTGCACAAAAATCTTGGAAATGTGAGAGGAGGAGCAAAGGGGGCAGCCACGGTGAGCGGTAATCCACACGTGGCGTGGCAGTGTTTGGCCAGACAAACACAGGAGACAGACTCCGGAGGAGCCAGGAGAAAGCAGGAAGGGTCTTCGCTCTTCTCAGACCCAGCGCGCCTTGGGAGTCTAAGCGGCAGGGGCGTCTGGGAGGGACAACTACGGCTCAGCTTCCCCCAAGGAAACGGCACTCTCCCCGCCCAGGGGCACCTGCAGGGGCAGGAGAGGCTCGGACGCCAAGCTGGGGAGAGTTGGGCCTACTTATGGACTCTTGGGGAAAGGAAAAGGGGGAAGCAGGTTCTTTGGACACAGAGCAGTCGCTGCATCTTGCGAATAATTTTTTCCACAAATGTGTGCAGTTTGGTTTTGTGTTATTGTGGAATAAAAACTGTGGCCTTTTTATGGCAACAAACAAACAGGTCTCATTCTACACTTTTCTGGGGAAAAGGGGAATGAGTTATGGGTATGTGTTGGTTACGAATGGACGGATGCCGGGGTTATGCCAGGGACGACGAACAGAAGGCACAGCAAAATGGAGGTGGCACCCCCGATAACCCGGGCAGTGTCCTCACTTTGCCCCCCCCCCACAGGAAGGAGGGGGAGGCGCCGGTGCAAGGCGGCAAAAGAAGGAAAAGCCCACAAAATGGGAAGCGCGGCAGAACTGGGAGAAAGCCTGCGAAGGGCGAACAAAAGAAAGGGGAGGGGATTCCCCTTTATAACGAGCGGGGTCAGCACGGAAGGCAGCATCCAGCTGCAACTGTGGGACACCCGCTTGTGGCACAACAGGAGAAGGTTCGTTTTCCCACCCACCAACCCTACGAACAGAACAGCAGGAGCACCTGGTTGTCATTGTCGCAGGACGACTAGGCGGTGTGGCGGTGTTTGGTCGGACAAACACAGGAGACAGACTCCGGAGGAGCCAGGAGAAAGCAGGAAGGGTCTTCGCTCTTCTCAGACCCAGCTCCCCTTGGGAGCCTAATCGGCAGGGGAGTCTGGGAGGAACAACTACGGCTCAGCTTCCCCCAAGGAAACGGCACTCTCCCCACCCAGGAGCGCCTGCAGGGGCAGGAGAGGCTCGGACGCCAAGCTGGGGAGAGTTGGGCCTACTTATGGACTCTTGGGGAAGGAAAGGGGGAAGCAGGTTCTTTTGGACACGGAGCAGTCGCCGCATCTTGCGAACATTTTTTTCCACAAATGTGTGCAGTTTGGTTTTTGTTATTGTGGAATAAATCTGCGGCCTTTTTATGCCAACAAACAAACAGGTCTCATTCTACACTTTTCTGGGGAAATGGGAATGAGCTATGGGTATGTGTTAGTTACGATGGACGGATGCCAGGGTTATTCTGATCGCCCATTGGCAGATAACCAGAGGTTGTATCTGAGCATGTTATTGGCACATGAGCCAATCAGGGAGCTAGGAAAAAGGGGGCCAAACGCTTGGAGAAGCCCTCATTCCATGCTACCCATTGTGCCCCCGTGTTCGCTGCTCACGCTGCCTAGTCCTCTTTTTATTTCCCTAGCCTTTGCATAGCGAGACTGTTCATCTTTCCATGCCCAGACCTGAGGTGTGGCCACCCATTCCAGCTCGTCGTCACAGAGGGTAGCCTTTCTTTTTCTGCATTCCTCCTGCTCATCTAAAGTGCGTCAATTCTGCGTCCTACCTCTCTCCTGCATCCGCCAGATGATAGTGTGCCGGCGCGCTCCTGGTTGCCAGTCATGCTTGGTGCATTCTTTCCTGCTTTGGCCCACTCCCATTGTGGCGCATATGCCCCTTAGCAAAGTTGAACTTCCATTAAATGACTCGCATATTTTCTGACACATCCTTTAATAGTGTTAGAACCCTTACCAGCAGCACTGTCACCTGTGTTAGGTGACCTCCGACTCATTAAAGGCCCTCACTTTCGCCTCTGGGCCGCTAACTTGGGCATCAGCCACCAATCCACACTAGAGCATGCAGTTGTGGGTTCTAAGCTCTAATGAGCTAGTAGGAGCTCTCATCAGTATGTGATCAAAACTTCTATTGCAATCTCTCATTGTTACATAAGCAGAACGTCTATTGCAAGCTCTCATTGTTACATAAGCAGAACGTCTATTGCAATCTCTCATTGTTACATAAGCAGAACGTCTATTGCAATCTCTCATTGTTACATAAGCAGAACGTCTATTGCAAGCTCTCATTGTTACATAAGCAGAACGTCTATTGCAATCTCTCATTGTTACATAAGCAGAACGTCTATTGCAATCTCTTATTGTTACATAAGCAGAACGTCTATTGCAAGCTCTCATTGTTACAGAAGCAGAACGTCTATTGCAAGCTCTCATTGTTACATAAGCAGAACGTCTATTGCAAACTCTTATTGGAACGTAAGCAGAACTTTTATTGCAAGCGCTCATCGGTATGTGATCAGTACATCCATTGCAAGCTCTCATTGCTGTGCAAGCTCGCATTGGTACATGATCTGAACTTCCATTGCAAGCTCTCATTGGTAGGTCATGATCAGAACTTCTATTGCAAGCTGTCATTGGTACATGATCAGAACTTCTATTGCAAGCTCTTATTGATATATTATCAGAACTTCTGTTGCAAGTTCTCATTGATATATGATCAGAACTTTCATTGCAAGCTCTCACTGGTATGTCATGATCAGAACTTCCATTGCAAGCTCTCAATGGTATGTCGTGATCAGAAGTTCCATTGCAAGCTCTCATTGGTATGTCGTGATCAGAACTTCTATTGCGAGCTGTCATTGGTACATGATCAGAACTTCAATTGCAAGCTCTTATTGATATATTATCAGAACTTCTGTTGCAAGTTATCACTGATATATGATCAGAACTTTCATTGCAAGCTCTCACTGGTATGTCATGATCAGAACTTCCATTGCAAGTTCTCATTGGTATGTCGTGATCAGAAGTTCCATTGAAAGCTCTCTATGGTATGTCGTGATCAGAACTTCTATTCCAAGCTCTCATTGGTATGTCGTAATCAGAACCTCTATTCCAAGCTCTCATTGGTATGTCGTGATCAGAAGTTCCATTGCAAGCTCTCATTGGTATGTCGTGATCATAAGTTCCATTCCACGCTCTCATTGGTATGTCGTGATCAGTACTTCTATTGCAAGCTCTCATTGGTATGTCGTGAACAGAGCTCCTATTGCAAGCTCTCATTGGTATGTCGTGATCAGAACTTCCATTGCAAGCTCTCATTGGTATGTCATGATCAGAACCTCTATTCCAAGCTCTCATTGGTATCTCGTGAACAGAGCTCCTATTGCAAGCTCTCATTGGTATGTCATGATCAGAAGTTCCATTCCAAGCTCTAATTGGTATGTCGTGATCAGAAGTTCCATTCCAAGCTCTCATTGGTATGTCGTGATCAGAAGTTCCATTCCAAGCTCTCATTGGTATGTTGTGATCAGTACTTCTATTGCAAGCTCTCATTGGTATGTCGTGAACAGAGCTCCTATTGCAAGCTCTCATTGGTATGTCATGATCAGAAGTTCCATTCCAAGCTCTCATTGGTATGTTGTGATCAGTACTTCTATTCCAAGCTCTCATTTGTACGTGATCAGAACTTTTATTCCAAGGTTCATTGGTAGAAGATCAGAACTTCCATTGCAAGCTCTCATTGGTATGTCATGATCAGATCTTGCATTGTGGGTATGTCGCTATCAGAACGTGGAGTGCACACTCCTGTTGTTATGTTATTGATATCATTTGCTGTGGCCCTCTTCGGTGGAAGTTCTCCATCAGTAATGCAGGTAGTCACTGGTATAGGGTATAGGGTCAGTGTGAGGCACTTATTGGGGGGGGGGGCAGTAGAGCGAGATCGACTAGAGTTTGACTTGCATTAACTGCACCTCACAGTAGACAGAGCACGTTTTAAAAAAGAGAGGCAGGTCAAAAGCCGAGACTTATCTCCACCAGAAGTGGGCACCAGCGTACAGTGAACTCTGGAGATGTCCTGGTGGGCCTCTGCACCATTGCCCTCCCTGGTGTGGGTAGCCTGGGTTTCTGCATATCCCACCCTTTCCATCCGGCACCCCAACCCCTTCTTTCCATCTAAGCTCATTGCCAGCATCCCTTTGAAACAAAAATGTGTTATAATGCTTTCAGTATGTTATACCGTGTATGTATTTTTAGTTATGTTTAATTACTTGTTCATTTCTTAATAGGGTCAAATGCATTTTTAAAATTCACAATTTGGACCCATTTTTCAAAATGCCCATCAGGTAGAAAAACCTCTCAAGTCCTACTTAGGGGTTTGTGCTTGCTTGCTACCGTTGCTTGCTACCATTGCTCCCTACCCCTTGCTCGCTACCCCTTGCTCGCTACCCCTTGCTCGCTACCCCTTGCTTGCTACCGTTGCTTGCTACCATTGCTCCCTACCCCTTGCTCGCTACCCCTTGCTCGCTACCCCTTGCTTGCTACCGTTGCTTGCTACCATTGCTCCCTACCCCTTGCTCGCTACCCCTTGCTCGCTACCCCTTGCTTGCTACCGTTGCTTGCTACCATTGCTCCCTACCCCTTGCTCGCTACCCCTTGCTCGCTACCCCTTGCTTGCTACCGTTGCTTGCTACCATTGCTCCCTACCCCTTGCTCGCTACCCCTTGCTTGCTACCGTTGCTTGCTACCATTGCTCCCTACCCCTTGCTCGCTACCCCTTGCTCGCTACCCCTTGCTTGCTACCGTTGCTTGCTACCATTGCTCCCTACCCCTTGCTCGCTACCCCTTGCTCGCTACCCCTTGCTTGCTACACGTTCTCGCTACCCCTTGCTCACTACCCATTGCTCGCTACCCCTTGCTCGCTATGCCTTGATTGCTACCCCCTGCTCACTACCCATTGCTCACAAACCTTGCTTGCTACCCTTGCTCTCTACCCCTTGCTCACTACCCCCTGCTCGCTTCCCGTGCTCCCTGCGCCCTTCTTGCTACCCCTTGCTCGCTACTCTATACTTGCAACCCGTGCTCGCTACCCCTTGCTCACTACCCCCGGCTCGCTACCCCTTGCTCACTACGCCCTTCTTGCTACCCCTTGCTCGCTACTCCATGCTCGCTACCCTTGCTCGCTACCCCTGGCTCACTACCCCTTGCTCGTGTGGTTTAATATTAGCCTGTTTTGAAAAAAAAATCCGGGGCCATTTCTAGTTCCCGGTCTACAGCTGTATAAGAGATGCAAGACTATTAGGTAAAAAGAAATTGATTTATAAAAAAAATAGAAAACATACATTAACTAACAAAAAAAACAATAACGTTTTAGGGATGAGAATGACAGAAGTCTGGATAAAAATAGCAAGAGAGCTGTTTTGATGTGACAGGAAGTGTTCTCTGTAATGTTTTCTTGGCCTGTGCTGTACGGTCAGATGTAGTTTTAAACACACATCTGTAGTCAGTGGTGTATACCCCAGGCCCCTAGTGCCAATCCCCAGTTGCACTGCACGGGTGGAACCCAAACTCTCCGGCCGTGAACCATCTTTCATCATAGTTATTTCCTCTCTAAGAGAAATGCTGACTTGAGGTTCTTCAGGGCAAGCCGCCTGTCTCCCCCTCTCTTTGGTAGCCTGAACACAGTTCACTCCCTGTGGGCCAGTTTGTCTAATCCCCAATAGGCGACCATTAGTCCAGGCTCACACAAAAGCAGCCCTCTACCTCATCGTTAAGGGATTACTTAGTACAATCGGGCAACAAGAAAGGCCTGGGCTCTGGGGGGTGCGGAGGGGGTGGCAACCAGGTGCACTGCAGCGTTTTGCAGCATTTTCTCAGACCTCCAAATCCCCGCTTAAGAGGGAACTGTACAAAGCAGTTGCAAACCTGGCTTTGCACCGATGTCGCTTTCACAATAGGTTTGGGTGAGATCCAGCCCATACCTACAGGTTTAATTATAAGTCCCCCTGGCACCCCAGTTCTGGCCTTGGCTGCCAGCCACCCAGATCCCCGATAACTGTTTAAACCGAGAAGAAATGTGTGCAGCAGAACATGTAATATGCCACCTCTGCCCTGGGAGTCCAGGTGCATGCCACTACATACAGGTTAGCTTATGGCCTCCTGATTCCTGCCATTTCTCTATGCAGCCACAACGGGTCACCAATGAGCTACTGGTTACACCAGGGCACTGCAGCCAGGATTGCTCCGGTTTTTTTTTGGACTACATTTCCCATGATCGCTCACCAGTGACATGCTGGTTAGTGCTGGTGGGAGTTGTAGTACAAACCAACAGGGACGTAATTTCATCGAAATGCCGGGGGTAGCGGAAATGACATTGCATGACTCTTGACCTTTTATGACATCACAGGAAGTGATGTAATTTGATCCCACCCCGAAGTGACATCACATAGCATTGTTCCTAAGTACACTATGAAAAATATGATTATGACATCACTGTAATGTGATATACATTTCATACAAAATGGATCACCATATGTATCATTAATATCTGTGTGTATAGACCCATATGACCAAATTACTGTGAATGCAAGCAGACGTCCATGACCAAATGATAATGATATGTTATTATATAGCACTTAGGCTTAAACGCTTTATATAAAACAAATATACATACAATATCACCCAACCTGTGTTGGTACTCATTTATCAACCTCAGAAAGATGAAAGTCTGAGTTTGCCTTGCCGGGACTCGAGCCTGCAACTTGCAGATCACACACACATCGCAGCAGCAAGCACTCAACCCACTGAGCAAATTACACTCTGTAGTTGATACCATTAAACTGGTACCTGCATGGATCTACTTTTCAGGCTTTGGAGGTTGGTGAAATACATACCATTGGGAGGGTTCATAACTGTGAATTAAAGAATTTAGAGTAGAGCAGGGAAGCAGACACGCACACGGCATGCCGTACTCTGGGCACTATTTACCTCATACATGAAAACAAACATCCTGAACAGCATGCCAGGGAGAAAGGAAAGCTAAACACATTACACCAAAGCATTAGCTTTTAGGCACAAGGATTTTGTCAAGTAACTGAGGACACCGAGATGGAATGTCTTGTGATGATAGTAACAGAGACAACGGCAGAAATAAACATGCAATAACTGCAACTTGCAAAAAGCAAAATACATAGTCCAGAATGGATGCTTATTCTACGCTTAATGCTTTTTGGAAGTTGTTGTCTCCATTGTGAATTTGGGGTGCTTAAAAACAGACTAAATGAATGACTCACCCCCTGGAGTGTGCCTGAAATAAACCTTTAATGAGTCTAGCAATTATTGTATAGAATTCCAGGAAGTCAAATGATCTGTTATTCCCATTCTTTCTTATTTAGGGCCACTGCTCAAAGTGTTGCACTTGTGGGACCCACTGAACAAGAAAGCCAGCCAATCCATAAACAAAGAGCCACATGTTTTTTTTTTAGGTATAGCAAGGGAGACCTCAGGGGTCGCAGTAGCAATCCCTGATGACCCTTAAATGACATCCCTGCAAACCATCTGGAGAGCCACTGCTTACTAATACTGGCTTACATTAACCACTTTTAACTTGGGGTTTATAATGTTCCCCTGTAATTATGGAACTCTGAAAAAAGTGGCATGTCGGGTACTTTACAGTGCAGCCTGCCCATGACTCGGGAAAAGCCATGTTCCTTTTTTGGGGGCTCTCCAGGTGTTTAGACTACAACTCCCGTCAGCCCTAGCCTGCTTTGTATATGATGGGGGATCATGGGAAATGAAGTCCAAAACATCTGGAGGGACACATCTTGCAGATCACCTACTGACATTTGATTCTCCCCTACATAGTCAGCCCAGTGTTCCAATGCCCACTCCCTAAAGACGTGCAAGCTTGCGGCAGGCCTTGCCCAGTCAGCAGAACGCCCCAAATGTTCATTGGGGGAAAGTGATTGCCCCTTTCCTGGAAGGCTACATCTTCACCTCTATGGAAGAGGACTTTCCGGTAGACTGTACCCCAAAATAAAGTTCCAGATAAAATGCTTCTCAATCTGTAGTCCAAAGGTGGTAACAGAGGGGTGGTCTAACTCCCGTCTAGCATTCTGTACGATGGTTCAATCCTCGCTGGTGCGCTCGAAAGCTTTTTTCTGGTGATATTAGTCCCAGAGTGCCTTGTCTGCAGGAAATGGGATGGGTCACAGACAGTATGGGAGCTTACATTGGACAACCCCCAGAGGCCGGGTAATAATTCCTCACGTGTGTGGCTGGTTACAGATGGTTTGTGCGGTCCTTTTTACATCTCAACAATTCTTTAGTCCGTATGGAGCCTTGAAGACTGCTTCTCTGGCCTCAGCTTGTGCACTAAAGGAGCTGTGTGCTTCAAAGCGCACTGCACAGTGCAACCATTGCATTACCTTGCCACAGACATCCAGGCCCCACTCCAGCAGGGGGGCTTAAGGAGCCAGGCCCCCCAGGGCCACGCCCTGGCCCCTCCTAGAAAGGTGGCCTTGAATGTGGGACCCAAGGGAGTGGGGGATTTTGGGTGTGGGGGCATTTCACTCTCATCGTGCAGCAGGAACCTCTGCGAGATTGGCATTCCGAGAGACTGCACTGCAGGTGGCCTGGCCAGGATTTGTTTGCTTGCCCTGGACAATGATCTGTGCCTCTCAGAAATGAAAGCACAAACGACCAGGGAGATGAAGGGCCATTCACACCTCTAAGTGAGGCAGCACTTACTCAGGAAGGCTGCATACAACTATTTTCTCAAGCCTACAGTCACAAAGTTGGTTTGTGTAATCTAAAGTACATTTAGTTTTTGTGGGAAAATAGCATTTGTTCACATCATGCTCAATAACATGGTTAACTATGTCAAACAATACATGACACATGATGCTGCTTTCACACGGATGTCTGCAGATGGTGCATCAATCAACTGGGGTCCTTATAAATGGCATTGATAATAAATATTCTACTGCAATAACAACTTAAGTATAAGTGAAAAAATGAGGGTGGTAGTAACACACATGTAATTCTGGAGCGGAGAGGAGTAAAATCAAAAAGTGATCTATACAAGGATGTCAATTAGACATTACCACTATCTCTGCACTGCACAGCACTTCATGCCATAATTCTTTAGTATGTATATGCCATTACAGAGAGGGACAAGACATTAGTAAATGCCTCTTCGTTCTGCCACCAAAAGGTGCAGTTCAGTCTTAATTGCTTGGCCATGTAACCTCTGCCCTGGAACACACGTAGCAGTCTAACAGTTTGGGAACGGCTGCTCACATTAGTGGCAGGGCCAAGGCTGATTTGCAGACAATGTTATGGAAGGCTGAACAGAGCAATGCTGGTGGTTATGATTGATTCTGAGACTTACATCCATCCTTTTTTAGTTTTGCCTACTAAGGGTAAGCCAGAACTCTTCCAGTGGAACACAGATAGGATGGAGACAGGATGTGAGGAGAAACACACATCCTATGGGCGTGTTTGGTCATTTACCCACCCAATGACTAGCCAGGGCTATGTGACTGTCTATGGCATTACTACCAGCTACCTGCCCCTCACCACCAAAACGTACCCCTTGGGAACTCTTTGAGCAAGCTCTATCAGAAAGTCACACCAATCTTTGTGTTGTATAGGACCTGTCAGTGTTATATCTAAGCATTCTCTTGAATGTTTATTTATTTAATTGCCTCTGTAAATGAGCTTCTGGTGTGATTTAAAAAAAAGTTTATTTTATAAGCAATGTCTTTGTCAATGTCACTGTTCCTTGTTCTGGAGTCCTGTCTAAAATAAGCAATCGCAAAGCCAGCAGTGCTGGCTTGTGTATAAGTATTAGACAGATATTTTCCAGGCACTGTTATGTTATGTTAGGTGAATTCATAGCGCGCACATACACCCAAGGCCATGTCGGCATGAGGAGAAACACAGCAAAGCTGTAGCTAGATAAAAGAAAAGAGAAGTCAGCAGAAGAGAGTAGTTTTGAGTAGTCGACGGAAGTTAAGATGGTTCTCAACAGACTTAAGCTTAAAGGGGAGGCTGTTCCAAAGCTTGCTCCCCAGAACAGAAAAGGTCCGACCACCAACTCTCTGATGACCGAACTTGGGAACCACGACCAAATGGTTGCTACCAGAGCGGAGAGTCCAATGGGGGAAAAAGGGCTAGAACTTGTCCCGGGGAAATTATGGGCCAATCTGATATACGGCCATATGAACAATACATAACGATTTAAAGGCAATCCGCTGTTGCACTGGAAGCCAGTGCGAACGGCGTAATACCGGGCTGATATGAGACCAACACGAGCGGCTAAATTCTGGAGCAGTTGTAGCCGGCGGATAAGACCAACTGGCTGGGCGAAACAGAGGGCATTGCAGAAATCGATCCTGCTAGAAACAAGAGCGGCCACCACTGGCGTTCGAAGTGAAGATGGGAGAAAAGGCAGAATATTGCAGAGAACACACAACATGAAGTGGCCAGACTGACATACAGCACTCACCTGTGAGGCCGACAAATAAACCCCAAGTGCTTTACCACTGTCACCGGAGTTGGAAAAACACCCACTGAGGTAGGCCAAAAGGAAGAGGACCAGGAGTCAGAGGTGGCCAAGGATCCCACCACCAGGACCTCCGTCTTTATTCCCGTTAAGTTTAAGCCAACTGGCGCTCATCCAATCCCCCACGCCTAATAGGCAGTCACACAAACGAGAGGCACTGACATCATATGCCCAGGTACTCGGACAGTTTCCCAGCTGTTATTATGGCAAGGTTGTACCTTTATGGCAGTGCCTGGCAAATACCTATCCATGGCTTATCGAAAGCCAAAGCTGTTGGCTTTGCCAATGCGTGTTGATTTTAGTTTGTCTGCCTAAGTGAAAATGTATATGCCCAGATGTGGGTGCCTTGTTTGCTATGCTTAGGAAATACAACTGCACCTCACCTGTTTGCTCCAATAAGGCCCTACATGAAAATGACAAGGCTAAGATGGCAAGTATGGACCAGTTTCACATCTTCTTCTCATGCATACTTCCCAGTGGGGTACGGACCGAAAGAGAATGTACCTTTGTCTGTGTGAACGCCTAGTCTACTCTGCCAGAACCTTTCATGATTCAAACTGGTAAGTACTGAATTGATAACCTCATTTGCATGCAGACAGAATACATCATGTGTTTTGTGGACCTTGTTTGGAAAGTATGATGTCAATCCTGGGTGCTGGGTATATAGGCAGTGCCGGAATTGCAAATATTGGCTGCGGGACCCCACCAGTGATAGAGAGGACAGTGGGTTGGGAGGATTGTTACCACCCCCTCCCCCACCGCCAATAATCATTTGCCTCTTAAAAGATTAATCATGAACACCTGGAAAATAACACAAGAGAAGAACATTTGCTCATCTTGTGGGCAAAGAATAAAAGGTGTGCATCTTTTAAAACAAAAAAAAGTATTTAAATATGTCCTGAAAGGTGCTGTCAGAGGTGGAGTTACCATTTGGACAAGGGACACATGCCCACCTGCCCCCCCACCCCCCGGCTCTGTCTCTCTCCCCTCAAACACAAACAGCCAGGGATACACAGACCCTCTCAGTGAGGTCTTATCCTTTTAATATTTTTCAGAGGCAGATTATTTACAACAGGAAGTGATTAGAGATCCAAAACGGTAACTGGCAATGACCATTGTCGTGGCACTTTTTTTCTTCAAATGATGTAATGTGTGACTGTTGGGTGATTAGCAATTAAGGGGAAGCAGACCACGTTGTATGAAACAATGACCTTGTCATGCATTTCATTTCACTTAGTGTCTTATCAGATTTCTTTTAAATTCTCATTAATTTCTATGCTGGAGTTTGGAGGCTACCATTAAGGATGGGGAAAATAAAGCTACATAGTGGATCGTTTTCAAAGTCAAGCAAAGTGCAAAATGTGCCGCTAAAAGCTTTTATCGCCACTTTTTATACCCTGCTGGAATTTGGATGATGTGGCAGGCGAAGTTGGAGAGCAGTTCAGACTTAACAAGTTTGCCTGCTCTTACAGGTCCCCTGCCAAATCCGATTGGTTTTCCACCAGCATGTATTTTTATGTTGGTACAAAACCAATGGATTCCTGTGGAATCTGCCTGACTTTTACATCTGGTAAAAGCAGGCAGATTCCAAAAGAGACTATTGTGGATGGCTCCCACAATCATTAATTATGTAAGGGAATTACACTTTTCCAGACTCATAGTGGATCAGAGAAGGTCAAAGGCAATATTTACCAGTGTGTAATCCTTTACTTTACCAGTACTTGGTGGAATCCATTACAATTGCATGGAGGGGCTCTTTTGCAAAAAACTGCAAACGGGTGGTGCAATTTAGGATTGAAAACAAAATGACATCCTTACTCTTTTTCATCAACACGTTCCTACAATGATGACCTTTCCAGGTTGGTTTATCATGAGACTTTTTAAAGCAATTGTATCCAATTTAATATTTTAAGTATTCATAAGCAAACTTCAACACATATTAGTAACAACTTGAGCTTGGAGGATGCATGGTCAATTATCTAAATTTCAAGTGAGTCTCAAATTCTGGCTTTACCGATTAAACAAAGTGTGAGATCCTGGGAAAACAATGTAATCACGCTGTCCCTTACTTGCAAAATTAGGTGCCTCTAGAAGTGATTCAGTTTACAGTTTAAGCTATTTCAAAAAAGCCTCACTCGCGTTTTAATAGAGGAGCAGCGCATGTGTCAGGACCTGCCCAGAACAGACACTCACCATTCTTTGAAAATATCAGGCCACATGCATTGAACAAAATTGTAAAATTGAATAGGAAATCAAAGTAAACACATCAAACAAAAAGCCATCATGGACAATTGCATATTTTCTAACCAGCATGTCAACAGTGTGTATCAGACAATGAAGTACAGGGGCATGGCAGGGGAGGAAGGGCCTCTCCTCCCTGCCATGCCCCACCGAGAGCGATACCAGGAAGCTGGAAACCCCTCAACCTGCACTGTCTGCCTACTGATCCCACTCTCCCAACCCTAGCTCTCTCTCCTGCATGCTACCACTCCCTCAAGCACTAAGCTCAATTAAAGTGTTCTTCAAAGGTGCAACAAAAAAATAAAATGTTTTGCTTTGAAATGTCATTTTGTAAGAAACAAGATGTCCTATTCCTTGCGTCAGTATTCTGGAGGGGGGGGTCTCTTTTACAAGCAGATGGCGGGACAACAAGCACCTCTTTCGGGGCCTGCTGGGAGTAGCCACAGTGTTTAGGATGGCATAGTTGAGTGCACACCGTCTGAAATGGAACAAAGACTGTGGACCTCGCTGCTCAGTCATCACAGAGGAGGAGGAAGCATCACCCTTGATTCTCTCCAGCCAGGCCAAGAAAGACATGGTGTGGGTTTGTGGGGTAGGTGGGATTGGAGGTAAATGGGAATGTGGTCAGGTGGACCTGACCTGATGGAAGGTGATTGGGTGTGAAAGGTGAAGGAGAAGGAGATATAATAGAAGCGGGAGGGGCAGATGGGAAGGGAAGATCGGTAGTTTGATGTTGCAACACTATTTTCCTAGTTTCTCTTTTGCTCTGTGCTGTTTTTATAGTGCGGTGCAAATGTATTTTCGTCCAGATCTGGGAAGACATTTTCTTCTGGATCACGGATCTGGGAAATTGGGATTAATGCCAGCACTTTGTTTAGGGTACTCCTACGCCCACACACAATAGAAATTGGGGCCCCCTGATCACAGACGTGGCCCACCCAGATAAAAATTCCTGGAGCCAGGCCTGCCTCTACCTGTTCTTGAGTTATGGCCTGGAGTAGGTACAGTCAAGCTTGATCCTAACGAGCTGTTTGTGGCCTTGACTCAAGAATGGCGACATTTTAGGGAGGTATTTCTATGTTCCTGCTGTGTGTATTATGCGGCAGATTCTTGAAGACTCGTGCATGGGTTCGCTTTTTGAAACGGTCCACAATGCCCTCTCTGTCTTGCACACTCCCTTGCGCCTGTTGAAAAAATGCTTTTCTTCTCTGGGTATTTCAATGCGTGTCCCAAATCTGAATTGGGAATGCGTTTTGACATATGCAACAATGTCCTGTTCCAATCCCTGCTTTGCAAAAGTGTGTGTGTGTGCGTGTGTGCATGCGTGTGCGCAGGGATGGAGGGGGTGGGGTGGGCATAAAAATGGCTGAACTTTTGACCAGGACGTTCTGATGTTCTTTGTGAATAGGGAAAGCTTCCCTTTTGAGAATCGACCCTATCTCACTGATGATATATTAAAAACACATCCTTACTTTGGCTTTTTGGTAAGACAGCTCAGTGGGTTTGCAGATCTGCATGCATAAGTATTCATTTCAGCTCTGCATGAGGGCAGTAGGACTCTCAGGGCCAGAGCAGTGCAAGGTCACTTTGCACTGGCACCACACTCCCTGGTTCACAGTAGCTCTGTGCACTTAGGTCACCTTACCTTGTACACTCCCCACCTATGCCCCACTTCGTATCTGTAAGGGCATACTTGATGTAGCCCCCGTACCATGAGGTCAGCATACACACACACCAATCTTGCCTGTAACCATGTGCGTATTCTTACACCTGCACCATGAACTTTCTGTAACTAGCGTCCAGATGCCTCAAGGCTTGCTGCGCTGAAGGACATGCAAAATAAATAAATAAATAAATACACGATAGTGCAGTCTGCAGTGCAAAAGTACTCTTTGCACCACGCTAAATGGGCATGATTCATGGTGCAAACAGTGACTTTGCTGTGCAAAGAGACTTTGCACAGCAAAATACACTTTGCACCACTATGTGAATCAGGGCGTTTGTTGGGAGTGCAACGCCGCTTTACACCGTGCGCTAAAAATACCATAAATCCGGCCCTAAGACCTTTTTTTGGAAATTAATTCCACTTGTGACTGGCAGCGCAAACACATGGTCGCCCGCATACGGCTGCAGCAGGGAGCGGCCTCGTGATGGCACGCACCCCCCGCCCCCATTATACATATATGTCTGGATGCTGTATTCTGGACGGCAGCCAGGCCTCTGTGGGGAGGGGGTGGGGGGGGGCATCAGAGAAGGGCCAGCGCGCCTGGGCGATTGGTTCTCTTCCAGCCCTGGAGGGAAGCCCCAGAAGAGGTCTCCAGCTGCTCAGTTTATTTTTGATCATGGCCAACACGAACTGCGGTCTTCTGTCATCGACGGGTGCCATGCCATGCACCCAATCGGAGCCCAACCTGGTATCATTCCTAAAATAACACATTGGACCACATTGGTCATATAGTTGCCCCACCACTCTATTGCTCGGAGAGGTTGTGTCCAGGTTACCGGTGCATCTTAGTATGCAGAGAAAGAGGATGACAGAGGCTGTGATTGGTGAGGGCCTATATGGGTGTAGAGGGGGTGCTCCTCCAGTTGCCCCCCATTGCTAAGCAATGTTGGGTGCAGGCTACTGGAGCTGCTGAGTCTTCAGACAAGTGACCGATCTGCTCCTACTTTAGGAGGATGACAGAGGCTGTGATTGGTGAGGGGCTATTTGAGTGTACAGGGGGCACTCCTCCCGTTGCCCCCCATTGCTAAGCGATGTTGGGTGCAGGCTACTGGCGCTGCTGAGTCTTCAGACGAGGAACCGATCTGCTCCTACTTCAGGAGGATGACAGAGGCTGTGATTGGTGAGGGCCTATATGGGTGTAGAGAGTGGGCGCTCCTCCAGTTGCCCCCCATTGCTCAGCGATGTTGGGTGCAGACTACTGGAGCTGCTGAGTCTTCAGACGAGTGACCGATCTGTGCCTACTTTAAGAGGATGACAGAGGTTGTGATTGGTGAGGGGCTATTTGAGTGTACAGGGGGCACTCCTCCAGTTGCCCCCCATTGCTCAGTGATGTTGGGTGCAGGCTACTGGCACTGCTGAGTCTTCAGACCAGTGACCGATCTGCGCCTACTTTAAGAGGATGACAGAGGCTGTGATTCGTGAGAGCCTATATGGGTGTAGAGGGGGTGCTCCTCCAGTTGCCCCCCATTGCTAAGCAATGTTGGGTGCAGGCTACTAGCACTGCTGAGTCTTCAGACGAGTGACCGATCTGTGCCTTCTTTAAGAGGATGACAGAGGCTGTGATTGGTGAGGGCCTATTTAAGTGTACAGGGGACACTCCTCCAGTTGTCCCCCCATTGCTAAGTGATGTTGGGTGCAGGCTACTGGCACTGCTGAGTCTTCAGACGAGTGACTGATCTGTGCCTGTTTAAGAGAACGACAGAGGCTGTTATTGGTGAGAGCCTATTTCCCCAGCAGGCACCTCCCTCTTGAACAGCCTCCCACCCACCCTCCACCTTGAGCCTGATATTCTTAAGTTCTGGAAACTCAAGACCTTCATCTCCTCCTGTTCCTTCTCTCTCCCCCGCTAACCTAGCTCTCTGCTTTTCCATCTCCCCCTCCTTTTCATACAGCTCACTGACTGGCCACCTGGTGTACCCCAGAGTCTCACAGGTCTCAGGAACCCCTACCAGTCCTTCTTCACTTGCCGCAGGGCCCTGTACCCCACCCACTCACTGCACTTGCAATAAATCCTGAGAGCTTCTCTCTCCGCACTTCCCCAGTCTCGACCGACTGGGTGCATTTGGTCCCCATGCCCCTCCCTTGTCCTGCCTGCACTTGCACTACAGTTCTGCCTGTAGATTGTTCTGGCCTTCCTTGTCGCACCCATTAATGTGCACTTGAAAAACAGCAGACTCGTCGTTAGGCTGTTTGTTGTATCTGAACTGTTAAATGTGCAATATTCACTTAATCTGCCTGTGCAGACCATTATCGTTTCAGAAATTCAAGGGCTCTGAGCGACTGCCATTTTTTCCCTGTGTTCCCAACCTCCTTGAGTGCCTTGAAACACTTGCCTGTGCATAGGCGGTTTATAAATAAACAATACCATACCATACTTATATGGGTGTAGAGAGGGGGTGCTCCTCCAGTTGCCCCCCATTGCTAAACGATATTGGGTGCAGGCTACTGGCACTGCTGATTCTTCAAACGAATGACCGATCTGCGCCTACTTTAAGAGGATGACAGATTCTATGATTGGTGAGGGCCTATATGGGTGTAGAGGGGGCGCTCCTCCAGTTGCCCCCCCATTGCTAAGCGATATTGGGTGTAGCCTACTGGCGCTGCTGAGTCTTCGGACGAGTGACCGATCTGCGCCTACTTTAAGAGGATGACAGAGGCTGTGAATGCTGAGGGTGTAGAGAAGGAGCCAAGTACCCCCACCTCAATCCACCCTGCCCTTTACCTGTATGCTGGAAACCAGAGTATGTGACGTGTACCGAACAGCTGAATCGACAAAGAGCAGAATATGGACTCAGTCCAGTGCCAGTGAAAGGGCCAGTACGTAAAAGAATCTGGGAGCCAAGGTACCCATTGAGAAAACCTTATCTGCATGCAAAGAAATATGATGGCCATCTGAATCAAATCCCTGAAGAGCAGAACCAATAAACGGCAACGATGACTGGTAGTATCACTAGCCATTGCCAAGTATATGTTATATGGAGCTTGAAGATGAAGTATATAAAGGGATGCAGTGACCAGAGAATGCGGATATTCTATAAGGCATCAAGAAAGCAAAAGGATAAGTGGCATCTTGGGCTCAAAGGGAAGAAACGTATGCAACAGAAACAGATGAAGATATCAAATCATTTCACACGTGTACAGATGCAGAAGAAACGCAAGCAGCAAAGTAATTGTGAAGCTAGCTCTATGCTTATAGTAAATAGATTGTGGCAAGCGCCAACGTATACATACATAGGAATGAGAATTATGGATGTTTCCACTAAACGTATTAAAGCAGGTTGGACATTAGTAAAACGGCCTCAGTTAAGTATGTCGCAGTTGAAAAAGCAGACATTGAATTGCAGAAGCAGAGCTCAGACAGGCGAGGTTGGATGAGCCCCAACAAGCCAAGGTCTTATCAAAACTAGAGTAAACTGACTTTGGATACAAAATTGTGTGAAAGAATCTCCTGTTCAAAAGGAATGAACATAACTAGGAAGACATCAGAGGACTATTGGAATAGAATATTAAATACACAAAAGGCTTGATTTTAAGGTCTCTAGTCACATGGAAGCATGAAGTTGGATGAACGAGATGGTCACACCTACGCATGAAGGCAGACTGTGCTTCTCACTCCCTAATTTTCTCAGACCTAAGAACACTCTCAAGGATGAAGTTCAAAGGCCTAATTGACAGTAGACCACTGAGGTGATGAAGGATTGATATGCTAATTGGTGGGAAGCTAAGGTTAAGGCAACCTCACCAGCATCAGGACGGTCAGCCTGCCAGCTGCTAACGTAGGTGGAAAAGTACTGAAGATGGATAGAGTGCCAACCAATTGTAGAGGACCTGTGTTTTTAGAGGTCCTGTAGTGTGTGAACCAATGGGACATTGTTTAATTAGTGACGTGCATAGTGGTCATTATTAAAGGAGGGCTTAGTTGCCCACCTGATGTTAAGTAATCAATCACAAAGTTACACTTTTTCAGGTATGGATCATATACTTAGATGTTCACTCAGAACCAATAGCCCATGCACATTAGTTTTGTAGTTTGCCACAAAGTATGGTCACCGTCATTAATGACACATTTTGCTTATAAAAGTACAGTTTTTTCTTAAAGTACTTTGAGTTTGAAGATCGAGCATTTTCGTTGATGTTCATTATGCTCCCTGTTTTAGATAATTGATATTATGTCAGTCTTGCTCTTTTCAACTTCCTGAGACGGCTCTATTATTTGATGTTTGAGTAAGATCTTCATCTCCATCCATCTTGAGGGTAATTCCTGCTCATCAAAGGAGCTGGACTATCCAGTTCACTTGGTAGCAGAGGATGGTTTAAGAGCCATCGATCTGAATAAACTTTAGAGTTTCGGTAATATCGAACGACCTTTGCCATTGGACTGAAAAGACATGAAGCTCCCCGTAAATAGTGGTTTGTGTAAAACGTAAAAAGTGTCTTGCAAGAGAGTATGACAGGTCCCCTAGTTTCCATAGAATCCCCTTCCTCGTCTACGCGAAGCGGATCAATCGGAAGGTTGAAGAGGCGATAAAAAAGGCGGTCGATCCCAAGAGTCAGAAGAGAAGATGATAGTGTGAGTAGAAATTTGAGTGAGTTGACAAAAGTCTGGGTGATGAGTGAAGAAAAAAGAGAGTAACAGAGAGGGGCGGGATAAAATATAACATGAGATGAAGTGTATAATATATGTGGAAGTTTGAACTCATAGTTCCGTAGCGGAATACTAGAAGACGCCTCTGATTAAAGGCAATTCCAAAGGGGTAACTTACACTCCAGTCAGAGTATTTTTAGAGGGCAAAATGAGCATTAAGGAGAAGATTACAGGAGATTTATGTAACCGTTTGACTTTGTCTATTTGTTTTATGTGGTTTTGTGAATAATGACGTCATAAGTGGAAAATATTATTTGATTGATTAGAACTGAACCTGATGGTTATTTTTAGTAAGATTAAAGTAAAAAATTGTGTTTAGCGGGATTGGAGCTTGCAACGGTTGGTGCTCGCTCATATTATATTATTTTTATGAAACGTAGCTTTTTCTGTGATTGAAAATAAACAAGTGTTATACTAAGTTAAGAATAGACGAGTCAAGAATGGAGGATATTACTCCACTTGTGCATCTCTGTAAGCAGTTACCGAAGCATGCACCTAAGCTTAAACAGTATAGTGTGGAATGGGTTAAAGGATCCGCACTTAAAATGTTTATGCCGTGGCCCCAAGAAGGTTCAATATCGAAGGCAGTTCATGGCCACAAGGAGGTTCACTATTGAAGGCAGTTAAGAAGAAGATTACATGAGATTTATGTAACTGTTTGAGTTTGTCTGTTTAAAATGTTTATGCAATGGCCACAGGGAGGTTCACAGTCGAAGGCAGTTCTGCAGCATATGAAGACATATCTGCATGCAGCATAGGAAAGAAGCTAGAGAAGCGATTACCTAGTTTAGAGCTTTGGAAGATGTATCAACAAGAGAGGATGAAGAGCCTCCTATAGATTGGATACTTAATATATGCAGAGAGGGTGGTGAGGAGCCTTCTGCTCCTCCCGCCCCAGCTGAAATAGGAGACGAGAGGAAGAAAGACGATGGGTTAAACCCATTGAGGGAGCTTAAAGCAGCAACAGGATACAATAACCCGGCATATGAGTCACCTGTGCAAAGCAGTGACGAAAGCACCGAGCAAAATACTGAGAAAGATGTAATCTCTAAGGTCCCAAGGGACAAAGAGAGACGCAATAAGGAAAGGAGTGATCGAGCAAGTACATCTCTAGATATAGGAAGAGAGATAAAATGATGGAAAGGAGAAAGAGACAAGGCTGACGAGATAGCGATTTACAGAACAATGGATGGGCGGTCAGATTTTATTAAAACTCGATGGTAAGAGCATTGAGGATGTAAGACAATGGCAAGATCAAGACAAACAAGACAAAAAAGATAAGAAAAGAGAGCAGCAATTGAAAGATGAAGGAGCAAAAAGAAGGATAGGCAGAGACGAGAGCAGTTGTACTAAGAAGAGCAGTCAAGTAAACAAGTGAGAGCAGAGAAGCAAAGAAAATGCGATAATGGACAAAGAGAGATCGATTAGCAGGAAAGGTTAGTACAAAAAAAGAATATAAGCAGAGGAACAGAAAATAAGGGATAAAAGAATACAGAAGCAAAAGGATGAGGAGATTTGCAGGGCAAATGAGAGAAGAGATATGAAGAAAAAAGAAGAAGACAGAGTAAGAGAGGAAGCAAGGAAACAAAGAGAATTTGATGGTGATAGGGAACGTAAAAGAAGGCAGAGAGCCTGCGATCTCGATCGCCTGGAGAAGGAGATAAGAGATCCTGAGTCAAAAGGTGCATGGGATGACAAAGAGTAATTTTTTCCAGAGTACGAGTCATTACCAGGCCCATCTAAAGCAAATCTAGAAGACGAGTTTGACTCTAGGAGTATTGGGGAAGCGATTGATAAGGTATATCATGAAATGAAAGCCCAGAAAGAGCTAAAGGCGACGAGAAAAAAATTATTCACTCAAGACTACTCAGTTGTATGACACAGAGGGAGGCTCGTGTAGTACGAGGCCAAAGGAGGTGTCTCTAGATAGACTGTCTCTGAGCAGAGATGATGATGAGAGAAGTTGCACAAGTTGGGCACAGGAAATGTCGGACGAAGACAAGTCGAGCTACTTGCACTGAAGAGTTACCAGTCTCCATAGGAGAATGAGACATGAAGGTGCCTTTGCTATACTCTAGGCAGACACCTGTCAATATATTGGGTCGAGATTTGATGACAAAGCTCAATATAACGATCTTGTTTACCGATTAAGGCATAGTGTGCTCAACTCCAGGAATGCATTATTTAAATGTGTGTGAAATCATTCGAGCATTTGCAGGACAAGTAGCCATGAGAGTAATACCTTTAGAGCCAGATGTTTTTTTATTATGGAGTATGTGTACTATTGACATATCTGCCTGGCCTAGAAGGCAAAGCAATGAGAATACCCGATGAATGTCTGTTTAGACCAAAGATACCTATGTGCGAAGAAGAAGGACAGATGTTTCCCTTGGAATTACAAGCAGCCATAGTGCAAGGTAAAATGGCTTTGCTTGATGGGAACGATGCCAAAGGCAGACAATGGTGTGCAGTGATTGCCATTGGAGAAGGTTACAGATTAACTGATGTCACCGATGAGGATATATTTGATGATCATCTATCTGATGACAAAGTGGTATTTGAGATGAGTATTACTTATTGGATAAAAGCAATCAAACGAGAGGTACCTCAGAAAATGACGATGGTACTGCAACACCCTGAATATTTTGAGGAAGACATGGGGAAAGTACCAGCTTCATTATGGACCACAGGCCCCTATGATGTAGGCCTATTGAAGTGGGTTGGAGAAGTGAAGATTAAACTGAAACCAGGTGAAATTTTACCCCGAGCACGACAGTATCCCATGTCTCAAGAGACAAATGAAGGTATTTTCAAAACAATTTCTGCCATGATGGAGCACGGCATCTTAGTGATGTCAGAGTCACTGGGCCTCATTACGAGGTAGGTGGTAAGGGATTACCGGCACCGGTAAGGACACCAGTGCCGTAATCCCTTACCACCCTATTCCGAGGTCCCTTAGCGGGTGCCTTCCTTAACACCTGGTTTTACCAGGCGTTATGGAAGGGACCCGTTAAGGGACTTCAGAGCTAATAATGGTACCGCAAATTGTGGTACCGTTATTAGCTCCATCCCCATTCCCATTGAGCCCTATGGGGGCTCGAATGGGAATGTGGAATGGTTCCCGGAATGGGGACTTACTGGGTCCCCCAAGGTTGGAATGGCCCAGTAAGTCCCTATTTCAGGAACCCGGACCCAGAATGCGGTAAGGGGGTAGCCATGGTGCTAGTAGCACCATGGCTACCACCTACCTCGTAATGAGGCCCACTATGTAATACCGCAAGTTATCCTGTGAAAAAAGGGAAGGGGGTGTCTTGGAGACTAACTCAAGATTTAAGGCTGATAAACCAAATTGTAGAAGCCGAGTTCCCTCTAGTCCCTAACCCGTCCACAATTCTATGTAATATACCTGTTGGAACACGATAGTTCACTGTGATTGATTACAAAAATGCATTTTTCTCAATCCCATTGCATAAAGACTCACAGGATCTGACGTCATTTACATTCAGACAAACGTGACTGAAAAGCACTTGGCTGCCCCAGGGGTATTGCGAGTCTCCATTGATTTTCAATAGAGTCCTGCAGATGAACTTGAGCAATATTGATTTGCAAAGTGTTGCTTTGCAATACGTGGATGACATTCTAGTTTGCAGCACTACAGAGGAAGAGTGCAGAGGTAATTATGTCCAGCTGATGATAATACTTGCTGACAAAGGATATACGGTTGTCAAAGAGAAGTTACAGTATTGTCAACAAGAAGTGTTGTATATTGGCCAATTGATTTCACATGAGGGAAAGAAGGTTACTCCTGAGAGAGCTGAGGCTATTTTGAAAACCCCAAAACCACACATGATAAAACACATGCAGAGGTTTTTGCGATTATGTAATTACGTCAGAGTATTGGTCTTTGATTACAGTTCATATATAAGGCCTTTAGTACAGGCTTTAAAGAAAGCACAGGTAACACAGGAAAAAATTGTGTGGGCTGAGAAAATGGAGGAATAATTTGAAGAGCTGAAAAAAGCAATGTGCACAGCTCCGGTTTTAGGGATTCCTAATTATGCTGAGGAATTATTTTTATTCTCACACACAGATGATACTGTTATGACAGCAGTCCTTACACAGAGATCCACATTGGGGTACAAGTCCCTTGCATATTATAGTGGGATTTTAGACCCAGTAATGAGAGGTCACTTTCCCTGCAAACAGTCTCTGGCTGCCGCCGGGTTTGCCATAGAGAAAGCTCCGAGCATACTGATGGGATGCTCCATGACATTATTTGTAGGGCATGCACTATTTGCTATTCTAGAGAAACCTAAGGGCACATTGACTTCTCAAAGGGCTTCTGCCTATGAGTTAGTTATATCGAACCCAGCGATCAAAATAGTTCAATGCAGAGTAGTGAATCCTGCCATGTTTGTAGCCGAACCACTGGCACAGGATGATCATGTGCATGATTGTTTGAATTATGAAGAGTTCTATGACGAAATCCCAACAGTAAAAGAAAAGGCCTTGCCAGGTGGAGAAATAGTTTTTATTGATGGTTCTTCAAGAATCGATCAAAATGATGGACAGAGATATACGGGTGCCGCTGTGGTAAAAGACACAGCCAACAGGGAGTTTCAGACACTGGTAAGTGCACGTCTTCCATCTCACTATTCAGCACAAGCTGCAGAATTAGTGGCGCTGATTGTCGCGTGCTCGAGAATCATGCAACCTGGAAGTAACAGTGTACAGTGACTCCACCTATGTGACATCAACAGTGCATGCAGGGTTAGCACGTTGGAAAAGGAGGGGCTACTCTGAGCGGATGGCATGCCAGCGTGGCACTCTGTCTTATTGGATAGTATTAAGGTACTACAACTCCCAGTGGCCATCGCAGTCATTAAATGCGCAGCTCATACTAAAAGGACAGACTTTATTTCACTCGGAAACCAAGCAGCAGACGATGAAGCAAAAATCGCTGCATATTCAGGGAATATAATGCCCTTTGAAACACTTGATGTGGAAGAGAAAATTGTTGTGATGTGGCTACAGAACTGGTGATGCCTGTAGCCTTACTGAGGGTGGTGCTGGAACAGCTACACTACTCTACGAACACAACTAGGGAGAACCTTGCTGCAACGTTTGCTGGAGATTGTTTTGTACCAAATCTGTTAGGGCACGTTGCTTTTTTATGATGAATTGTATAGTTTGTCAAACATTCACAGCTGGGCATACACTGCGCACAGTTAGGGGCTTATTCCGAGACCCATTGTACCCTCTCAGCATTTGCATATCGACTACGTCGATATGATTCAATTATGTAATGAATATAGATACATGATTGTTGTGGTATGTGCTTTCTCAACGTGGATTGAGGCAGTTCCCTGTACACATCCAGATTCCACCTGTGCAGCTAAATGTTTGGTGCTGCAAGTGTTTTCTAGATGGGGAGTAAGTGAAGTAATAAGTTCTGACAATGGCCCGCATGTTGTGAACCAGACATTTGAGCAGATCAGCTTGTTGCTTGGTATAAAGCACATGTTTTCATCGGCTTATCATCCACAAGGAAATGGGATCTGTGAGAGGCTCAACGGCTTCCTTAAGGAAAGGATAGCCAAGTTGAAGCTTACACTGAAGAAAGGGTGGTTGAATTGCCTACTATTGGAATTATATGCTTTGAGGAATCAACCAAGTTCTGACCACCATCTCACCCCTCACGAAATTGTGACTGGGAGGCGGATTAGAACACCCCTAATGCCTCCATCCAGAGTTAGAAGTGATGCTCAGTCAACTTCAGATTTGTTTTGAATGGAAATGCATGATTATTTGTACTGTATGACTTCCAGTATTTCTGTCATTTCAGCACAGCTGCAGCGACAAGGGTGCAGGGCAGTACAGAAACAGAAGGAGATGATTCAATAAATAAACCTCAAGAATTCATCTTCCCAAATGATTTGCCAGAGATCAGGTCTTAAATCGGAACCACACGAGAAAAAGGTAGGACGAACCCTGTTTCAACGGCCCGTTTATAGTGGAAGACGTTGCTCTGTCTGCTGTCAAAGTGCAGGGCAGGTGTGCTTGGCTATTTATTGGAGATGTTAAACTTTTTACTAGAGAAACCTCTCTGCTCTCCGTACCCCAGCGAGAAGCAAGTCCATGCATCATGGAAGAACCACAGCATGTGCAGATAAGATCTATTACGAGGAAGAAAGATGCAGAAGCTGACAAATAAAAAAGATAAAAAATTGTTGGACTGTGGCTTGGTCCGGGACACTCCTTTTATCTGTCTCTGAAAAGGTTAAGGGAAGCAAATTCGAACACTCTGTCCAAATCTGTTGCAGGGTTAGAGAAGATCTATATTCTTAAAGCCACAGTAGCTTATTGACTTTGGACTGAGGCATGTTTAAGCCTTGATAAAAAGAGGACTATGCCAGACTCTGATCTTGGCTTTGATAACTGGAAGAGAGCACAGTATCCTGATTCGTTCCATACTGAGTTCTTGTTTGGATATGCCCATGGTGCTATCCAATTACAACGTTTCAAGGATTATATTTGAGGTTTTTCTCTATGTGCTGCGCTCATATCCAGCAATTGTGGGGAGAACTTCTAACATACATACTTTTCTGCAAGATCCTAAAAATGGCCCGATTGTGAGGAGATTACTTGAAGCAATCATCAAGCAAGTGCTGCAGTTACCTGAGTATAGTGGGGATAGCAAAAATGCCCCTGTCACCTGAGGATGCACACAGACTTGTCAATGTGGTGTTCTTTCGGCTGATTGAAGAATACCCAAATCTTGTTGGCAGATGCACAGACGTGCTTACATTCCTAAGGGATCCCAGTAACACTGAAAATCTGACGGTGATCTTGGAGGAAATAATTATTTAAGTAAGCCTATATTATGAGCGAATCCATAGGACAGTGGTGTGAAACTTTCCTTCGAGGGACAGATCGAGAAGGCTGCTGACAAAGACAGACATTTTGTTTCATGCTGAAAGAAGTTCATCATGTCGTCTGGTCTAAAGCAGATTCGAGTAGTGGACTGGGAGCTGGTATATGTAGTTAAACTGATCTAGACGTATTGAGAGCACCTTTCATCTTACTGGAGACATTTATATTTCACATGGTTGAAATCTGGATCCAGAAAAACAGAGATCGAGAGTTCATTCTTATCATTCAGCAAGCAGACAGTGGATCGAGGGCGAAAGTGCTGAGGCAAGACAGCAACTTCCAGGAGGAGTGTGTAATGCTGAGGTATTAATGATGACTGGTTTGTTCCTTAGGCAATAAAAAATGGGTAGTACTTGTAGCAACTTTGTGATCCCGGATGTAGAAAGACATTAACATTGTCCACGGAATAGGTGTTGTACATCAACATACCTGTGCCTTATTTATAGTTGCTTTTTGTTTATAGTCATACTGCTCTCACTCACAGTCTGCACATCCTACTACCTTGATATACATGGAGCTAAGACTCCAGGGAATCTTCCTGAGCAAAAGGAAGCAGCAATTGTGGCAACTACTAGATACTCAAGGCCCTATGTAGTTATTCCTGTTCCAAAGAAAGATGACCCATTATCTGAGTCTGAGAGAAGCACCATTAGCAATCATTCACATGCAAGAAAGGTTCTAGAAATTCTGTTTGGACACAAGAAACCGGCCTGGCAAGATGGGCAAGATGAGAGGTTGCCAGACAATGCGCCTGTACAGATAATGCATGGAAAAACACCTGATCCTGTGGTGAAGAACCCAAAGATAATCCCTAGGAGACAGACACACATGGAGATTTTGTGAGACATTTTTATGCATAAATGGTATGGTGAGAGGAGGAAACTCTCTGAACTTTCTCCTATCAGCGAACACATGTAGGTGTACCCCGTCCACTGACAGATGTGCCTAAGATTTATCCAGGAAGAAGGAGTTATGCTGGTACATTTCATGATATGATTATGGAAGGTCACATGAGGAGAATGAGAATTAAAAGAAACACTCAAGAAGATGATTTCGAGCTAAATGATTACCTGGACAGTACGGCACATATGGGGAATAACATTTGGTACCAGAATATGAAAGAAGTAGGAAGAAGGACCTTGGATGAGGAGTGCTTTGTGTGTGTACACATGCCATTCAGTATGGGAAAGTCTAATATCTTCATAGCCATTGAAATAGACGTCCAGACAATTCATTGTCTTTCACACTTAGCACTTTGCAAAACCAGAGGCCAGTTCATGGGCAGAGACGCCTACCTCAAATGGGCTACTGAATGGACAGATCCAGATCAAGATGACTATGTGCAAATGTGCAAGATACCAAAACAAGAAACAGAGCCCACACTAACAATCATGTGATCAGATATGAGAAGCCTGGAGTAAAAGGATCTGGAATCAGATGGGAAGTGAATAAGACATTGGAAGTTGCAGGAACATCGGCATAGGACCCTTGAAGATGGAAGAATAGAGGCCAAATGCAGATCTAGGGATCTGTGTTATCACCCGATGGATGGCAAGAAGGAGTGGTCGTCTGCAAAGCCTGGGTGATCATTGGATGCTATAAACCAGTCATTGATATTGTTCAGAATGGCTGTAAGCCATTATGGCCAAGACCTGCTAAACTACTGACTTGGGTTGAAGACAGAGGAGGACCTCTGCAGATAGTGCCATTGGAAAGATCAAAGCTGTGCTTCATAAATAATGGCACAAAAAAAGTTGGAGAAAATAAGAATTGTGGTCAAATCTTTGATGTTCCTGGAATGGTACATGGTACAGTAGTGATCATGGATCATTATTGGGCTGGTGCAGCCAGAGAGCCTATATCAGATTGCCTGCAGATTGGGGTGGGATATGCACACTGGTGAATGTCCATGTTCCAGCTTTAGTGATCCCAAAGGGTGATTTACACATTGACAATATCCCAAAAGCAGATGCCTACCTGAGAAAGAAGAGATCTATGGGGCTGATAGAGAGGATAAAGAGAGAGCACTATTTCTTAGCCAAGTCAATAGAAGCTTTCGATGCCATACCATATGAGCACAGGCTGTTTAGCCAGACCTCATCTGTGTTCACGTTGATCTTCATGCCAGCTGTTCAGGTTGGAGCAAACACTAAGTGGTGCCAAATCACCAGATGGGAATTGCTGCAGACAATTAACACTACAATAAAAAGGATTCAATGAGATCAGAGAAGAGGTGAGAGCCATAAGATTGATGACTTTTCAGAACAGAAACGTCCTGGACATGATTACAGCAATGGATGGAGGTGTTTGTGCAAAAATCAGAGAATTATGCTGTACATTCACACCTTCTCATGATGACGAGAATGGAACATTGACAGAGGCCATAGACATGCTGACAAAGCTACTTGGCCAGATGATAAATGAAATGGAAGACATTGCTGATGATAGTTGGTTTGGATCACTCGAATCTTGGGTTCCACAATGGATGGCAGACATTTTCAAGTTCCTTGGAGCCCTGATAGTGATGATATTGCTTGGATTTTGTGTGATCAAGATAATAATCTCACAGTGCAAGAAAACAGCAAATAAAGCCATAGGGATGAAGATCATGACTGATGTAGAATCAATATGGAAGCCCAACGACCTGACAGATGAAGAGATCAGAGACTTTGTGAAGGCTAGCATCCATGCACCTGAGGGGACAAAGTTCCTGTATCCGAAGAATCATAAGACATATGTGGGAAGATGGATCTACTGCAGTCCAAATGGACAGTGCCAGCTTATGACATGGAATAAGGATGAATATGTGAAAACAACAGGGTGCCTAAAGGGAGTCATAATGATATGGGTCCCAAAGAAGTTGTTCTTCAGGCCAAGCTGCCTGGATGTGAAGGATGATGTGGGAGTGGTTGATGAATCGCCCAGAGTGGAGAGTGGAGAGAAGGCGCCAAGTACCCCTACCTCAATCGGCCCACCCCTTTTACCTGTATGCTGGTAACCGGAGTATGAGATAAATACAGAACAGCTGAATCAACAAAGAGCAGAATATGGACTCAGTCCAGTACCAATAAAAGGGCCAGTACCTAGGAGAATCTGGGAGCCAAGGTACCCATTGAGAAAATCTTATCTGCATACAAAGAAATATGATGGCCTTCTGAACGAGATCCCTGAAGAAGCAGAACCAATAAATGGCAAGGATGAATGGTAGTATTACTAGCTATTGCCAAGTATATGTTATATGGAGCTGAAGATGAAGTACATAAAGGGATGCAGTGACCAGAGAATGCAGATATTCTATAAGGCATCAAGAAAGCAATAAGGATAAGTTACATCTTGGGCTCAAGGTGAAGAAGCTTATGACACAGAAACAGATGAAGATATCAAATCATTTTACATGTGTACAGATGCAGAAGAAACACAAGCAGCAAAGTAATCGTGAAGCTAGTTCTAAGCTTATAGTAAATAGACTGCAGCAAGCGCCAACGTATACATACATAGGAATGAGAGAATTATGGATGTTTCCTCTAAATGTATTAATGCAGGTTGGACATTAGTAAAAAGGCCTTGGTTCAGTGTGTCACAGTTGAAAAAGTAGACATTGAATTACAGAAGCAGAGCTCAGAAAGGCAAGGTTGGGAGCCCCAGGAAGCCAAGGTCTTATCAAACTGGAGTGAACTGACTTTGGATACAGAATTGTGTGAAAGAACAAACCTCCTGTCCAGAAAGAGTGAACATAACAAGGAAGACATCAGAGGACTATTGGAATAAAATATTAAATACACGAAAAGGCTTGATTTTATAGTCTCTAGTCACATGGAAGCATGAAGTTGGATGAACGAGATGGTCACACCTACGCATGAATGCAGATTGGGCTTCTCACTCCCTAATTTTCTCAGAGCTAAGAACACTCACAAGGACGAAGTTCAAAAGCCTAATTGACAGTAGACCACTGAGGTGATGATGGATTGATATGCTAATTGATGGGAAGCTAAAGTTAAGGTAACCTCATCCAACATCTGGTCGGCCAACCTGCAGGCTGCTAACGTAGATGGAAAAGTACTGAAGATGGATAGAGTGCTAACCAATTGTAGAGGACCTGCATATTCAGGGTTCCTATAATGTGTAAAGCAACGGATGTTGTGTATTTAGTGATGTGCATAGTGGTCATTTTTAGAGGAGGGCTTAGTTGCCCACCTGATGTTAAGTAACCAATCACATAGTTACTCCTTTTTAGACTAGTATGGATCATGTACTTAGATGATCACTCAGAACCAATAGCCCATGCACATACGTTTTTTAGTGTGCCCCGTAGGATGACGTTGGTAGTGACGCAGGTCAATGTCATTGATGACACATTTTGCTTATTAAAAAAACGTTTTTTTCTTAAAGTACTTTGAGTTTGAAGATCAAGTGTTTGCGTTGAAGTTCATTATGCTCCCTGTTTTAGATAATTGATATTAAACAGTCTTCCTTTTGTCAACTTCCTGAGTCCGCTCTATTATTTGATGTATGAGTAAGAACTGCATCCCCTTCCATCTCGAGGTTAATTGCTGCTCATCAAAGGGGCTGGACTATCCAGTTCAAGGGCCTATATGGGTGTAGAGAGGAGGCACTGCTGCAGTTGCCCCCCATTGCTGAGCAATGTTGGGTGCAGGCTACTGGCACTGCTGAGTCTTCAGATGAGTGACTGATCTGCGCCTACTTTAAGAGGATGACAGAGGCTGTGATTGGTTTAGGGCCTATATGGGTGTAGAGAGGGGGCGCTCCTCCAGTTTACCTCCCATTGCTAAGCGATGTTGGGTGCAGGCTACTGGTGCTGCTGTTTCTTCAGACTAGTGACCGATCTGCGCCTACTTTTACTTCATTTATTTGGATGTATTTTCATTTTTGATTGTTTATGTATCACATATGATGTTATTCTGATAACAATACATTGATAGGGTGAGTCAGTTACATGTAATTCAAAGCAATATTATTTAAGGTTCCATCTGGCTGACATCGATACAAATCACAACCAGGGCAAACCAGACCTTTCAGCACGCTTTTCACAACAGTGAATTTGGAACTCTGCCAGTCAGGGCCTCGGCTACAGAAACTTTGCAATGGTGCAAGCGCAAAGGTGCAATGGTACTAGCACTATTTATATTGATTTTATTGTTTAAACTGCAGACCTAGCTCGAGTGCAGCGGAGTGCTGCACCAAGCATGGGTGGCCAGTGTTTGGGCTGGCATCTTTTAACAGTAGCGCAATTCTTTGAGTTGGGGTATTGTGATCAATTTGGCCATCCACACAGAGAGGGTGCCATCGCCTGGACTTTTTTGAAATTTTGTAAGAAATGGAATGATGGGAGATCAGCCTCAGAAAATGTGTGGGGCTAATCCACACACATTTTCCTATGCTCACCGCACACACATAGTCAACTGTACACTGCGGGGCCACAGCCTTCAGACGCAGTCCTCCTGTCATGTTCAGTTGGAATGTGACAGCCAGGAGTACATGGAAACATTTCAGGATGCGGAAACGCAACACCCTCCTCCTGCCATGGCCAGCCTAATTAAATAACAAAGGCTCCATGGATCCATCCTGCCCATTGTACTTCTGTATGGTGCCAGCACATACTGATGAGAGTTAATTGAAGCAGGCCTGGAAAGAGGCCTGGTCACAGAATTAATAAAGGGCAAGAAACCCCAAGACCTCTTAGATATGCAATGTGTCAGTTTGAAGCCTGCTCACACCCCTCAGTATGAAGGGCAGTGAATGTCATGTCTTGGACAACTGTTCAGAGTAGGCAGTCCCTGCAGGGAGACTCTCTTTCAGAGGGAAGAAGTATACAAACTTCAAGTCAGACCTGTGCTTTCATCAGGAGCCACAGAGAGGTCAATTGACCAGATAGACACTTTGATCCACAACAGACAGGAAGATGGGTGGGATTTAGTAGTACATGTAGTCACCCCTTAACTTTCCAGTGGCAAAGCATTCTGGTCATGACCTCACGCATAACAGAAGATTGTGGGTGGGGATCCAGGATTGGTTCATTAAGGTAGTCTTAGCCTTCACCAAAAACTGGGCCCCATTTGGCTTTAAAAGAGGATTGAGCCCCTCTTTTGGCAGATCATCCGACGACTTTGAAAGGATAAAGAAGAAGGACTCACTTCGACTCTGGCTGTAGGTACAATCTGCCTTACAGCTTCCACCAGTGAAGGAAGGCCAGTGGTTCCAAGAGGGAAGCAAGATCCCTCCCCTAAACATCTCCCAGGGAACAGAGGGAGATCTTGACCTCAGAGGACCCATCCAGCTGCTCCGGAACTGGCCCCAGCCAGCACACAGCATGCCCTGCTAGGTTCTGCCAACAAACTTCCTATGTGGGAAGTGCTAGAGAGTCTCTGAACAAAGGACAAGGCCGTTGCCTGCAAATTCTCTCCTCAGCTTTGGGCCGTCCGCCTTAAAGGATGACACAAGCCCAGTGAAGAAGCTCGGAGGAGTGCCACAACAAGCATTAACCAGCGTCCATCTTCTAAGGACATTTCCAATGTAGTCGACCCTCGAACCGCGACTGGCTGCACCACTGACTGTTGTCGCGCTGCAGTCATTAAAGACCCCCGAGGTGCCTCGACCAGCATTCCAGATCCACAGAGACAATGATTCTTGACGCCGAGCTGCCGTGTAGGCCAACCTGCAGTTGACCATCCAGCCTCACATGCCGAACTGCCGGCCGCCTGACACCGGCAGCTATCTCCCATCTTCAACTCTGTTGCAGGAGCTGCAAGGTGTCCTGGAACCAACTCGAAGCTGTCGAGCATCAAGATCATTGCAAGCACCAGAAACATTGTGGTTCTGTCCCCCTGGTCCTTCTGCGAAGGCCCCTAGTGACATTTGTGACCCCTTGGTCCCTTGGTGGTGAAACCAAATAACCATGAACAGTAAAGACTGATGCTTTACCGACTACCCTCCTGTCAGTATCCAGAGTGCATCCCTTTCCTTTGTGAAACTGTCTGGCCTCTGTGATCGTTTACAGGTTTGGTTGCATTTTGTCGTGTGCGATAACTGTTTGTTGTAATAATAATTAGGTAGCTATGTTTTATACAACCTTGACTGGACAGTCCCTTTTATCATTGGATAATAACTGTATTTTCGCTGTGTTGCAACTAACCAATGATCCACGACCGTGTGAAGATAAGCCTGCCATTCCATCCAAGTTACCAAAATTGGACAAGGAGGTTTATAATTTGCTTGTGTTTCCAATCTGTTCGAATCCCTTCTGGTGTACTAGAGGTGTGGGGCTGATTGATGGTTTAGAAACCAATATTCATCCCTGGACCGCTGGTACCCCAGAAGTTGATTCATCACAAGTATGTGTGTCCATTGGAAACCAGTCCTTGGTCAGGTGTTATAGAAAAAGTTTGCCCTATTGCCAGAATTCTTGGAGCCACGATAGAAAAACTTTTCACCATGGCAAGTGGATGTTTGCATGGTATTAGCTAATACCATTCTCTATTAAAACTAGGGAAAACTTTGCCTATATAATAAACTCAAACTGGACCTGTTCCTGTAAGACTTAAATTCTTAGGATCTTTGATGAACTATAGTAATTGTCGTCGATTGAGAGAAATCTATTTTGGAGTGATCACGTGCAGAATTCTCACGGCAATAATTAACGAAGGCACCAGGAGGTCTTGAAGTTTTAGAAAGCATGAGCTGTCCCAGGTTTACTAGGATGGCTGTTGCTGTAGTTGGCCCAGGGTCAAGAAGGTCAGGAGAGTCAAGTGACTGGATGAACAACAGCGGCAGGAGAATACTGGATGCAGAAGGGGTCTTGGATGTAGCCAGAGGATCTTGGGTGAGATGTGTGTGCTTTGATATAGTGGGGCAGCCTTCCATTTGCTTCTATGATTTTGGATACAGTGTGGGATTTTGAATGCAGTTGGAGGATCACGGATGCACTGGGATACTCTTTGATGCATTGAGTGGATACTGGATACTGTTGTTGGAGGTCAGAAGGATCCATGTTGCCACGAGGGGATATGAGGAATAGTGGGGGATCTAGGATTCCTTTGGAAGACCTTGCATGCAGTATGCAAATCTTTGATTCTGAAGTAGAATTTTGCAAGCAGTTGGAGGATTTGGGAAGATCCAGGGTGCAGTGAGGGAATCTTCGAAGCACTGGTACAATCTTCAGTGTATTGTGAGGATGTTGGATGCAGTGCAGGGTCTCAGATGCAGTGCAGGGTTTTGGATGCATTGCAGGGTCTCAGATGCAGTGGAGGATATTGGATGCAGTGCAGGATCTTGGATGCAGTGCAGGGTCTCGTATACCGTGGAGGATCTTGGATGCAGTGCAGGATCTTGGATGCAGTGCCGGGTCTCATATGCAGTGCAGGGTGTTGGATGCAGTGGAGAGTCTTGAATGCAGTGGGGGGATCTTTGATGTGGTATCGGGATCTTGGACACAGTGGGATTAACGTGGGAGGATACTGGTTCCCGTGGGTGGATCTTGGGCATTGCGGGAGGATCTTGGATGCACTCATTGGATCCTGGATGTGGTGAGCGGATCTTGGATGAAGTGTGGGGTTTTAAATGGAGTTGGAAGATCCTGGATGCAATGGGGCGATCTTTGATGCATTGCCAGGATGGTGGATACAGTGGGATGAACTTGGGAGGATTCTGAATGCCAAAGGTGGATCTTGGGCATAGTGGGAGGATCTTGAATGCATTGGGGGAAATCTTTGATGTGGTATGGCGATCTTGGTTGCAGTGGGGTTCTTGGATGCAGTGGGGGATTTTGAATACAATGGGAGTATTTTGTATAGCTTGGGAGCAGCTTGGATGTAGTGTGGATCTTGGATAACTGGATACCGTGGGTATATTGCAGAAGGATTGGGAGAATCTTTGATGTATTGGGAGGCTCTTGGAAACAGTGGGAGGAACTTGGGAAGATCCCGGATGCCATAGGTGGACCGTGGGCATAGGTGGAGGACCTTGACCGCATTCGTTGGATCCTGGATGTGGTATGTGGATCTTGAATGCAATAGTAGGATCTTGGGTGCAGGGGTAGTATTGTGGATGCAGTGGGAGAATCTTGGATGCAGTGGGAGAATTCTTTACCATGGTGGGGGTCCGGGGGGCTGCAGTTAATGTTGACCATATCAACTGTGGCTTTTTTGAGTTGTTGCACAATGATCGCTGGCTTGAGTGTGGCTGAAAGTATTCATCTGTTTAGGACATTTTTATGGAATTAGTTATTTGGGATACCTGTTGCTACAATGCATTCTATGGATGGCCTTGGATGCCGTAGAGAAGATGGGAACCAGTTTTTGTTCTTCTGTCTCTAGGCCGTTGTATGGGTGTTTCCAATGGACCATAGATACTCTGTGCAATAGAGTTGCAGACTGTTATGATTCTGTTGATAATGCACAACTATTTGGCAGAGATCCATTGTGCTTGGTTTGGCACTGGGTGTGGATAAGGTGGGGTTAGAGAGCCTGTGAGACCACCTTTAATTTACTTTCATGGAGTGCTCTGTTGCTTTGGGATGTTTGTAGGCAGCTTGGTGTGACAGAGTCCCTTTGGATAGACCGCCCTTGGTGTTCTGGGCATCTGGGGAGGAAGACATACCTGGAGGCAGTGCAGGCACGATTCCCCACTACCCCAACCTGTCCTTTGGGGTGACCTCGAAAGCAAGCTCAAAGCCACCCTCCCAATACCCACAAGCCCTGGACAAGGGGATCAGGGGTCCCCAGAGAATGCCCAGGCCTTCGAGAGGAACCCAAGGGAATGCCCTTAGATTGCCCATTCAGTATCAGTAATGGCAGGGTCCTGAAATCCCCAGCCCACACCCCATTCGCACCTGTGTCCTCCTCAAAGATTAGTACAACAAGAACCCCACCATTCAGAAGAGGCCAGCCAAACCCATCAAAGTTACAAGGAACAATATGGAAGTAGGCAGTCACTGCCCGCGTGAGCCCTTTCTTGGCGGTGAGAGAGAAGTGGATATTAAAGAAAGTTCTAGTGAGGGAGAAGCACATCCTCACTATTTGTCCACACTGCCCAAACCTCCAGATATACCCCATCATGCACTGCTTCCGACCAACCTCAAAATGCCAGACCAGGCTCAGATCATAGCACAAGTGATAGCAAATATTGATTACAATTAGGGAATAATGATCAAGGACATCTGGGAAACATCAGGGAAAGCCAGGGAATGCATGTAGAAGGAGCGAGGGGACAAATAAATAACCAATCATGACCAGGAAATCCATGAAATAACCAATCAGGACGTGTAAGAATAAACATGGCACGCAACAGCAGTATAAACGCACAAAGACCCTCCTTGGAAACCACAGACCAGGATACCAACCTGGAAGAGGAGAGAGGACATAAGAAGAGACCCCTCACCTGTGAGAGACCAGAATGAGGGACACATTTAAGACTCTGCTGAGGTCTATATCCCAACGACTGGGTGGAACCAATTAAGGAAGACCTAAGAGCTTTCTGAGGGCCCATAACTCAGACGCTGGCATAGATGAGCTGTAGAGAAAAAGTGAATGCCATGAGCCTTATAAGGGCTACATCCCAATCACTGGCACAGAGTGGACATAGAAAAGGAGAGAAAGAAAAGAGCCTGGGGAGGGCTACATTCCAGATACTGAATAGTCTCCAGACACTGTAAGTGAAATGAGACGCACCTAGGCCCAGGAGGGTGACCTATGGCTGTTAGGTAAACACCTCTAGGTAAGGGGGGAGAATTACCTGCTGGAAGTATCGTGCAAAGGCACTATCCCTGACACTGTGAAGCCAAGAAGTGTGCAGCAGCTATCTGCTTTAGACTGTGAAGCAAAGAAGCATGATGGGTACTAGATCCCTGAGATTGTGAAACTAAAAAGAGTGCTGGCTGCTAGATCCTGAGACTATGAATCCAAGAAGCATGCTGGCCGCTATGTCCATTAGACTGTGAAACACAGAAGCTTGGTGGCCACTAGATCCTTTAGACCACGAAGCAAAGAAGCATTATGGCCACTAGATCCTTCAGACTGTGATGCAAAGAAGCATGGTGGGTACAAGATCCCTGAGATTGTGAAACTAAAACGAGTGCTGAGTGCTAGGTCCTGAGACTCTGAAGCCAAGAATCAGGGTGGGTGCCAGATCATTTAGACTGAGAATCCAAGAAGCATGCTGGTCTCTAGATCCTTTAAACCGTGAATCCAAGATGCATGCTGGGCACTAGATCCTTTATACTGTTAATTCAAGAAGCATGGTGGCCACTACATCCTTCAAACTGTGAAGCAAAGAAGCATGGTGGCCACTAGATCCTTTAGACTGTGAAGCAAAGAAGCATGGTGGCCACTAGATCCTTTAGACTGTGGAGCAAAGAAGCATGGTGGCCACTAGATCCTTTAGACTGTGAAGCACAGAAGCATGGTGGCCACTAGATCCTTTAGACTGTTAATTCAAGAAGCATGGTGGCCACTACATCTGTTAAACTGTGAATTCAAGAAGCATGGTGGCCACTACATCCTTCAAACTGTGAAGCAAAGAAGCATGGTGGCCACTAGATCCTTTAGACTGTGGAGCAAAGAAGCATGGTGGCCACTAGATCCTTTAGACTGTGAAGCAAAGAAGCATGGTGGCCACTGGATCCTTTAGACTGTGGAGCAAAGAAGCATGGTGGCCACTAGATCCTTTAGACTGTGGAGCAAAGAAGCATTATGGCCACTAAATCCTTCAGACTATGGAGCAAACAAGCATGGTGGTCACTAGATCCTTTAGACTGTGAAGCAAAGAAGCATGGTGGCCACTATATCCTTTAGACTGTTAATTCAAGAAGCATGGTGGCCACTACATCTTTTAAACTGTGAATTCAAGAAGCATGGTGGCCACTACATCCTTCAAACTGTAAAGCAAAGGAGCCTGGTGGGCACTAGATCCTTTAGACTGTGGAGCAAAGAAGCATGGTGGCCACTAGATCCTTTAGACTGTGGAGCAAAGAAGCATGATGGCCACTAGATTCTTTAGAATGTGAAGCACAGAAGCATGGTGGCCACTAGACCCTTTAGACTGTGAATCCAAGAAGCATGCTGGCTGGCTAGATCCTCAGATTGTGAAGCCAAGAAAAGTGTTGAATGCTAGATTCTGAGACTTTAAAGCCAAGGCGCAGGCTGGACACTAGATCTCTGAGATTGTGAAGACAAGAAAAGGGCTGGATGCTAGATTATGAGACTGGGAAACCATGAAGCATGGAGGGTGTTAGATCCCTGAGACTGTGAAGGCAAACAAGCATATTGGGTTCTAGATCCTGAGGCTGTGAAGCCAAGACGCAATCAGGGTGCTAGATCCTGAGACTGTGGAGCCAAGAAGCATGTTATGTGCTAGATCCTGAGACTATGAAGCATAAAAGCATGCTAAGTGTTAGATCCTGAGACTGCAAATACAAGAATGATGTTGGCTGCTAGTTCCTGAGATTGTGAAGCCAATAAAAGTATTCCAGGCTATATCTGAGACTTTAAAGCCAGGACACAGGCTGGACACTAGATCTCCGAGTTTGAGAAGACATGAAAAGGGCTGGGTGCTAGATTATGAGACTGGGAAACCAAGAAGCATGTAGGGTGTTAGATCCCTGAGACTGTGAAGCCATAAAACATATTGGGTGCTAGACCCTGAGGCTATGAAGCCAAGAAGCATGCTAGTTGCTAGATCCTGAGACTGTGAAGCCAAGAAGCATAGTGGGTGCTAGATCCTGAGGCTGTGAATCTAAGAAGCATTCTTGGATTCACAGCCTGTGAGTGTAGAGCCAAGAAGCATTCTGGGTGCCGGATCCTTAAGACTGTGAAGCCAAGAAGAGGGCCGAGCTCCTGGTCTACTTAATAAAGGTGCAGAACTTCACAGACGACCCCTGTGTGTTCTGTTGACCACTTCATCACAATGTTTATTAATGGTTTCTTGCATGTGGTAGAGTTAGTTTTGTATTAGTCAGATTATCAAAAAATAAGGGGGGTCCTGGGAGTTTCTCTGTCAGACATTAGTCCTGGGAGCGAGAGGCATTATTAGAGAGGCACAGCTCCACCCTACTGATGAGGTCCAACCAGACCAAAACAAGTGCCTGGGGTTGCTGTTGGTGCTCTTGTTCAGAGGAGAATTGCCATAGCATTTCGGTGCTGGGCTGCCCCAGGGCAGGACAAAGACTGATATGGTTGGGATATTTCTCCTCTGTGAAAGATAGTGAACAAAATACTCTGGGTAAGTCTCTCGCACCCAGGGCTAATGTCTCGCAGAGAGACTCCCAGGACCCCCCTTGTTTTTTGCTTATTCAGATTTTCTCCAGCCTGGATCAGTCTTCTAGCATTTCTCTTCAAGTGATCTGACTGAGTTGTTGAACCAGTCCTTGTTTTTCTGCTGCTGGGTGTCTTGCAGACGGGATTGGCACAGTGGTGGGAATCGTGTCATTGCTAAGGCACTGGTAAGGCAGTGTCGTTCGTCTTCTGGAAAAGTGGTTTGTGCCATTTTTAAGATTTTGTTGAGGACATATTTGAAAAGTGGCAGGAGGTGCTTTTTGCTACAAATCCAGGTCATGATGTGGTTGCTGTTTATTGCCTGTTTTGGCAATCCAGAAGTTGGGTGACGAACAGTAGAAGGTCAGTTGAACTGCTATTGACATTGATTAGAGACAAAGCTATTGCACTGTAGATATTTGCAATATATGCCTGTGATGAAGGATTATCAATCTACAATTGGCAGAATGGGGGTATTGATAACAGCAACCAACATCTCAGTTGCTTTCTCCAAGGACTGGAGATACTTCTTAGGTAAGGTCTTTAAGCCTGATCCAGCTTGGATTTTCTTGATGTCAGTGGTACAGAGTTCCAGTGGTGTGCAAGGAGTAGAGTGAAGGAGTGAAATTGAGAGGTCTGGGAACTGAGATGTTGAAGTGAACTTGAGCTCTCACAGTGCCAGGGTGGGTGAGTAGCGAGAGAAAGAGGTAGACAGTAAATGAGGGGACAGTCTATGTATGAGTCTGTTGACAAGAGGAAGTCATTTAAAGAGTAAAATACTGCGAGCAGACAGCCACCTACATGACTGACCATTGATCTTTTCGGCCAGCATTGTTTATTTTTCTTTAGTGTTGTGCTAGCTTCCAGGCAGTAAGGACTGCCACGAGTTGATCTCTGCAGAAGTTTTTACTTAGCATCTGCAGGGAACTCCATCTGAGCGCAGTGGAACTTTTACACAGGAAGGAAATTTCAGATCCGTAGTTCTCCCGAACTACGCCACCCAGCTTCCCCAGTCCTCATAATCCCGTTGGCGGTGCATCAGCGCCGGCGCATTTTCTGAGGCCGGTTATCGCCAGTTTGCTTCCGCTTGCTTCCGGTGTGCACCACGCTCTCTGCCATTCCGCAGGTAGGCATAGGGGTGCATTTTGGGCATTTAACTCAAAGTACATCTGAATCTTTTTTCTGTGTATTGCCATGTGCCCCAGACCTAAAAAAGCCCCATTCAACACGTATGATGCCACTCTTGCAAACTCCATTAGTAGCCAAATTAAAAATCAATGACAATACTACCCTCACTGTCATTATTATATACTTGCCACCAAAGCACATCCCGTTGTTCGAAGAACAATTGTTACACCTGCTTAACAAAGCCGCTAATAGTAATGCGCCAGTTGTCTTACTAGGAGACTTTAATCTCTGGGCCAATGTGCCAACTAATAATGCCACCCGGGCACGGCTGGCTGCACTTGCCACCATCGGCTTCATCCAAGAAGTTAAGGAGCCCACTCGTATAGGGGGCCATACTCTTGACTGGATATTACTTCACCAGGTGTCTGCTTCTACTCCATCTGTCACCTCATGTTCCTTGTCTGATCGTTCTCAGCTTACTCTCTCTATCAACCTGCCCGCCTAACCCGCAGAGTGGGTGTCATCCCCAGACAGCTCGTGAAGGCAGAAGTCTCAAAAACCTCACCTCTCAAAAACTCTTGCAAGCATTGAGTCTTAAACTGGGTGACATACAGGGCTATAATATTTCACCTGAGCTCTCTGCCCGCATAACAAACACCCTTGATTCCATCATGGATGATCTTGCCCCATTACCACTAGGTGTGTCAAGCCCGAAACTCTGTCCCACCACTGGTTTAACAATGACATCCTCGTACTTAGGCATCATAGGAGAGCAGCTGAACGTGCTTGGCGGAAGCAACCAACACCAGCTTTGCTCTCTCTATACAAACTGGCAGTGAAAAACCTTAAGGTCGCAATGACCCAAGCTAAATCCACTTATTACAACAACAGACTTCTGCAGGCTAAATCAAGTACCAAAGAACTCAATGCTATCCTTCAGGACATTCATTGCAATAACCACACTAAAATCAGTACACCCCAAGATCCTGCGTGGTGCCAAACTATCCATGACACCTTCACAGTCAAAGTCGCCTTCCATCTGCAGTCTAGCGTTTCTCAAAGCGCTCCTACTCTCACACCCTTACCTGCTCTGTTCCGATCCTGCACAACCTCCACGAATCACCAAGCCATGACCATGCCCATTTGTTGTTTCACTGCATGCACGGTGGCGGAAGTTACTCAGATAATTCTTGACTTGACACCAACCACTTGTAAGAGTGATTCCTGTCCCTCCAGGTTGCTGGTTAGCTGCCTTGAGATCATTATCCCTTGGGTGGCCAAGCTTATCAACCAGTCATTTCTTGAGGGTCGGGTCCCAATGGATATCAAAGAAGCCTGGATCACTCCCCCTCTTAATTAAGACAATCTCGACCCTCTCCAGCCTAAGCACTACCATCCCATCACTAACGTCCCGTTTCTCCTCAAGGTTGTGGATCGGGTGGCTTATCTCCAGCTGCAGAGATTCTGCAGAGAGTCATTGAGGAAACTTGACTTCCATGCTCAACATGGCACAGAGGCTGCCATACTCAACCTGAAGTGTAACCTCTCGGCCATCATTGATCGAGGCCATCCAGCTCTCCTTATGCTACTCGATTTGTTGGGCGCCTTCGATCTGGTCGAACACGAGCTGCTGGCATCCAGGTTGCAAACACTGGTGGGCTGTTCAAGTACCTCCAAACAATGGCTTGCCTCCTTCTTGTGTGCTTGCAATGCTGGAGATGCCATTCACGATGCCCGCTCATCCCCCACCCAACCCGCCCATGGTGTTCCTCAGGGCTCATAATTTTTCACCCACTCAGTTCAATATCTATATTCTCCCTCCCCTCTTGATACTTGATGACCTGGGTGTCAAGTATACTAATAATGCTGATGACACCCAGGTCATCCTCGAGCCATCAGGCATCTATGCTCAGGACTCCGAAGCCATCAATTCTATCTACTCCACCTTTCATTCTTCGATTGTGGCTGATTCCGTGGCTCTTAATGCTGAGAAGATTGTACTTTCTTGCACCTTCGGGTCTGGTGCGCAACACAAGTTAATAAACAAACAAACAAACAAACAAACAAACAAAGACAGAGATTCTCATCACTGCCTCCAACCACATGCTGAAAAACCTTTCTCCGGAGTTTGCCAATTTTTCCATTGCTAATGCTATCATCCCTGTGGCCACGAGCGTTAAAACGCTTGGGGTTATGCTTGACTCAGAGCTCACCATGAGGCAGCACGTAGCTTAGACCCGTGCCTCATGTTGCTTGATTATGAAACGGCTGGATTTTTTGCGCTCCTTCTTGTCTGTAACAAATATGTACATCCTTGCCGCCGCTTTGGTCAATTCGAGGATTGACTGTTGTAATAGTCTGATGGCGGGCACTGCCCATTCCAACCTCGCAGTCCTTCAAGTCACACAAAATGGTGCTGTTAGAGCAGTGGTAGGCATTCCCAGACGGCAGTCCATCACTGAAGCCAGAAGAAATCTGCACTAGCTGCATGTCCAGCACTGTGTCTCCTTTAAGATCCTGATGCTTACCTTTAAGTGCCTGACCCTCGATGCGTCCGTCTATCTCTCTGAGCGCATCAAGTGTTATATGCCCTCACGATCTATCAGGTGCCTTGACCAGGCCAAACTCAGTCAACCTAGATTTCGCTTAGCCAAATATGGGAAGACACATTTTGATGTTTTGGCTCCTGCCACCTGGAACAATATCCTGGCTGGATTTGAAAATGACCACATCTCGTGCCAACTTCAAAAAGAAGCTGAAAACCTTCCTTTTCAATGCACCGTCTATCTAGTTATCTTTGTATCTGACGCTGTCTCACTGTTCTACTGTCTCCTGTTTACTGTCTGTTATACACGTGCCCCTTAAGGCCTCTGGGGCGATCTGGCACGTCATCGAAAATTCAAATAAATAAATAAATAAATAAATAGGAGTAGGCCTGCCAGTTGAGGACACGGATGGTGGTTGGCTCTTAGTGGAGGGAAAGGTTAAATAGCGCCAAAGTTATGGATTTTTCAGGAGGTTAAACGTTGCTGCCGGAGTGGTGGTGCTGATGAGCTTTTGGAGTTTCAGATTCTATGTCAAGACCGGAGGCTTTCTACTTTGCATTTAACTTGTTTACTCCAATACCAGCAGCAACGATGAAACATGTTTTATCATTTCTAACGAAACTTTTTAAAACACAAAGTTTTTTTGCACAACATTTCAAGAATACCCAATCCAAGTTGATGGCCAAGGGAGCATCCATTAGCCAATCAGGTTCTGCCACAGTCCTCTCCAGTTATACCCTTGTCCTCTTCTTTGCTGCTTAACCAGCAGAAAAGTACTTTCTGCTGCTCAAGCTGCCTTTCATTATGTGATAGTTTGAGATGTTGGAAATAGGTTGTTGCTAACAGCAATAACGTCTCACCATTGTTCAAGGATACTTTGTTTCAAAGTTTGTTGTGATTTTATTTTAACGTTGTATCTTCCTTTTTTGTTTCTGGCCCATTTGGTAACTGAGTGCCTGCTTCTCTTCAGTGATCCGCGTGGTGTTGCTTGCATTCTGGCGCGCAAGTGTAACCGCGTGGGTGGCAGTGCTGGAACTCGGCGCGAATACCTGCGGGAGTGCTGGGCTGCTCATGCCTTCGGATTAGTGGTGGTGAAGTGCAACGCCATTTTGTCTGTCACCACTGTTCCGGAAGCACGCGGTGCAACGCAGCTTCAGGTTGTCCCCTACACCTGCTCAGTGGCTGTATCCACGAGGCACCAGTTTTTCGGCATTACTGCTGATGAGGCCTGCTCGGCTTCTGGGCTTGTGTACAGCCCTACTCCTCCTCTCCCTCCAAATCATGACCTACTCGGCCTATCTCCCCTCACCCGTGTGACATTGCAGTGTGTTGGTGGGGTTGTGGGAAGGCCTCTACTTGTGGCAGTGTCATTTCACAGTCCCCTCCTCCCACCCTTTGTGTTTAGTTTGGGTTTGTACCTGCTGGGTTACTTTCAATAAAAGGTCATGTCAGCCCATGGGGTGGGGGGAGTAATTATGCAGAAGGTTTTAGGGAAGGCTGGGGGGATAGTGCTCCAACAGTCTCGCTCCTCTAAGGAGGGGGTGAGGGGTGCCTGTTAGACAGCAGCCTTCTGTGAGCAGGTGTGAGGCTAGTCCCAGAGCTGTTCATAGTGGTACAAGAGTCCATGGAATACCCTGTGGGACCTGAACAATACTTTGGCCTCTGCCTTTGACTGCCTTATAGCAGGTATATCTGATTCTCGCGAGGGGAGTGCTGAGGAACCAGACATGGTTCCTGGTCCAAAGAGGGCTTATCAGGGCAAGTGTGCGACCAAAACCAAACATCTTGAGGTGATTAATGAAAAAGGGGTTTCTCCTGACAGGGTCCATCGTCCCCTTTCCCGTAAGAGACGTAGAAAGGGAAATGATACTTCCCCAGGGTCCTCTTCCTCGCCTGACGATTCTGACCCCCCATTGAAACAAAAGAAGGTAAAGAGGGGAGGTCCCTCTGATAACCAAAGATTACTTTGGGATGTGGTTGGGGAGCCTTTACTTGATCCCCTGGAGATCCAGCATCCATGCTCAGTGGAATGGCGCCCGTCAGAGGCGGTGGGTTCCTTCATGAAGCATTGGGTCAGGAAGCCTTTGGAAAGGGGTGACCGTAACAAGCTATGGCCAGAATGTCCTCGTCCCAGCCTTGTGGACTGGTGGCCCTAACGCCTAAAACTGACCAATCCATGGTATGTATTCTCAGAAGGGAAGAATCTCAGGAAGGGGTTAGATGGGATGTATGCACTTGCCAAGGTAAGTTATTAGGTGTGTTTGGATACTTCACCCAGGTTTTTGAGATACTGGAGGAGAGTGTAGTCTTTGACACCCCCCTGGACCGTCAATGTCTTGTGCGGTTGGATCCAAAGGATTGTTTGCCTGCTCGGCAATGCCAATAAAGCACTTTCTACAGAAAGGAAGAACGCGTGGTGATGTGCCTAGATTCCAAGTTGAAAGATATGGCCCTGTCAGAAGCAGGGCCTAAGGACCAATAGTGCTGTCTGGAGTTGTCTTCCTTTGCACATACCGACACACGTGCTGGATAAGGCCCAAACAAACATCTAGAAGGCATTTACCCCAACTCTTTTGTTCCTGGGCTGGAAGGGGGAAAGCCTGCTCCTCTGGTTCTCCGTTTCATGGCTCCTCCCGTCCAGCGCAGTTTGCATTCAGAGGGGTGCATACAGGGTCCTTTGCATCCAGAGGTGCACAGGAAACCTTTTTCCCTCACCGGTGGACTCAGTGGAGAAGTAGCTCCGGCAGAGGGGTAGCCTTCTCATTCCACAACAGGTGAGCATTTCCCATTGAAATGTTTCTTCCGGAGGAGAGCTGAGGGGAAGGTTAGCTCATTTTGTTCACAACTCGTATACCCTGACTTCAGATGTGTGGTTCCTCTAAACAGTGGTGGGATAAAATATCAAGTTTGTTTTGTCCCCCTTGTCAGGTGGTCCTACCTTCCCCACTGGTGTTCAGTTGAGACAATCAGAGGTTGGTAGACTTCAAGGTACAGGACTTTATTCAGAAGGGGGCGATGGTCCAGGCATCTCACAACGTGTGCCCTTTTCTCAGCTTCATTTTTCCGGTACCAAAACCAGCTGGAGGGTTTTGCCCAGTTATCAATCTCAGGGCTCTCAATTCTTTTGTGGTCTACTGCCATTTCAGAATGGAGGGTATATTCATTTATTAATGGACTCTCTCCACCAGGGAGTTTGAATGTGGAAGACGCCTACTTGGTAGTCACTGTTCACCCTCCACATCAAGAATACTTTCAGTTTCAGCCGCCGCTGGCAGTTCACCTCTCTGCCGCTTAGCCTGTCCTGAGCTCCATGGTTCTTCACAAATATTTTGCTCCAGGTAACGTCATTCCTCAGGGGTGTGTGGATAATAGTGTCCCATCTCAGGGCAATCATTTCTCTCCTTAAGGACCACATTCCTACACGATGCATCCAATTTCTGGGCTTAGTTATAGAGTCTCAGCAGTGTCAGCTGCTCCTACCTCGCAGGCGTATGAGGGGAGTTCGGCTTCAGATAAAGTCTATCCTAAAGAAGGGATTTCTCTCTCTCAGGATCCCAGCCCGAGATATTGGGATGTTGTCAGCCTCGATTCAGGTGATTGTGCCAGCCCCTTTGCATTTCAGGTCTCTTCAACATTCAAGACCTGCCATCTCTAGAGAAGGGCTGCGTATTCACAGGTATTGAGGTTGTACCCAAACGCGAAAGAGAAGTTAAAATGGTGACTTCAACACATGCAATCCTGGAATGGGGAGCTATCTTCGGATTCACTCCCGACATATGCCAGCGTCTGATGCCAGTTTGGCAGGTTGGGGAGCAAGAAAACAGGAGATTTCTACCAGAGGGGAGTGGTCTGTTCAAGAGCAGTCTCTTCATATCAACTGTCTGGAGCTCCTGGCAGGTTCCTTGTGTGAGAAACCTGAAGTTACTCTCACATCTACTCCCCAGGGATCTTATGTCCAGGTGGCCAGGGAAGGGCCATCACGTTTGGATCCCGACCCTGGGAGTTGACAAGCGAGGGAGGATCACTTGTGTGGAGGGTTCCTGGTGATTGGAGAGAGGGTACCTCAAAGTGAGACATGGTAAACCCCCTTTTCTAACATTGACCTACACTACCCTCCCTCTGTCTTTATGGGATATTTTCAGTCCTTTCCAGTTTTTCCCTGAAGTTTCCCATCAAGTACTGATACGAGGTAGAGGCAACTAAGAGAAATGCATAAGTCCTATTGTCAACACTACTCTGGTGCTGGGACAAAGAAGAGAATCAGCCATGTTGGGACTGAGTAAAGGAGCAGACACAAGTAAATGCTATCCATATTGAATACCGAACTGAAAGAAAGTTCCCATTCAGATGAGCACAAGTAAATGTTGCTATAATGAATGTCAAACTGAAAAAAAGCTACCAAATGAGTAAACTATGACATGCTGAGTGGTGAATGAACACTTTAATAGATATGTCAACCAGCACTATCAATTATGAGCAGTATTTACAGAAGCAAAGGCATATGAAGGATTGAAGAGTTGTGACGAGCGTTATGTGTACAAACATATCAAAAGGGGCTACAAAGATACAAGTGGGGAAAGTGAAAGCCCAAGGCAGAAGAATCTAAAGAGGGCCCAACACCTATGGGGAGACTTATGGTTGCGCGACCTGTGATGGGTGGACTGCGCGGTCCGTCAACTGCGCCTAGACAAAGAAATCCTGAACGATGAATAAGCTATAAAGAACTGTGAAATACTTGGTGAAGCAAACCTGAAGGAGGGTCAATTGGACCCATTGTTTTCTTTTTGAACTTCAAGCAGATGAAACCCAAAGTGAGTGTTGTGTTACAGTCTTGGGGAAGGGAACCTTGAGAGTTAAAGAAGCAAAGGACTTTGTCTTGGGGAAGGGAGTCCCGGGACCTCAGTTGTGTGTGAACTGTGATACATTTGAAGTGGATATTATATTGAATTCTTGGGGAAGGGAACCCTAAGAATCAAACCAGCGAAGAACGTTGTCTTGGGGAAGGGAGTCCCAGGACCTCTATTTTGTGTGGATTGTGCTAGCAGAGAATGTTGGCTTGGGGGAGGGAGTCCCAGGACCTCTATTTTGTGTGGATTGTGCTAGCAGAGAATGTTGGCTTGGGGGAGGGAGTCCCAGGACCTCTATTTTGTGTGGATTGTGCTAGCAGAGAATGTTGGCTTGGGGGAGGGAAACCCGGGCTCTCTGTTTTGAGTGACCTGGGATATATTAGAAATTGGGAAAGAGAAACCGAGGACTTTTTTTGTGTGTGGATTGTGCTATGTTAGAATTTTGGGGAAAGAGAAGTCCTGGTCTTTCGTTTTTGTGTAAATAGCGGTACATTTGAATTTGGAAAAGGTCATTACAGAACTTGATCAAACACTGTTAAACAAATCTTTACTGGAACTGTGTTTTGAACTGGAAACAGGGAACCCAAGAAGAACTCAAGCTGAATGTAGCTCAGTCTTTACTTTTGACCACTTCTATTTTGTTGAGAAAGATTCCTGCACCGTGTTTTGTTATAGTTGTGAGGGCAAGCATAGGTTTTGACACAGGCAGACTTTTATTTTGGACTTCCAGGCACAGACTTTCCTTAGGTTTCTTGAGGCAGGGACAATCCCATTACAGAATAGGGCTAGTTAGGCGTTATACCATCCTGATCATTGACAAAGTTTTGTTTAGAATTGCACTTCTGTTGTCTGTGCCATCTCTCTAGATACCATGCCTGTCTCACACTTTGCAGTAGAGTGCTTCACTAAAAACTGAATGAATTGTTGCATTCTACTGAAAATGGACAATGTCTCCATGGTACAATACATCAACCAGCATGGGCTGAGGGCCTTGCAGACCTAGCAATAGATTTTTGCCACTTTTGCCTCAGTCAAGGGATAATTGTACAGGAAAAGTACCTCCTGGGGTTGGTCAAAAGAGTGTCATATTGGAACCCCAAGGTATCTGTATTTGGAAACTCAACAACGTGTTCCTTCTTCTGTCCAATCTCAGGGGTCCTTTTCACATAGATTTCTTTGTCTCTCGACTCAACTGCCAAAGTTCCTCAATGTTTCAGTTAGTGTCCAGATCCAGAAGCAATGGCGGTGGATGCCTTTCTCTAGGACTGGACACATCTCCAGGGTTATGCGTTTCCCCTGTACTCCTATATTGCAAGGGTTCTGCTCCAGGAGCGTAGTCAGACAAATTTGCTGGCCCTCCTGACTCCCTTTTGGCGATCTCTGGGACTATTAATAGGCATTTGCAGGCATCTCCCGTCATTTCTTCTCCTTCTCACAGATCCGGGTGAGGGCTTCATGAACTAATATTGAATGATCAACTTCCTGTCATGGCATTGGAGGATTTCTGCAAGTCCTGTGCTTTCTCAAGCCTTTTGGGAGACACTTGTCAGGTTCTCAGAGACTCATGGTCTCGATCCACTCAAGCTGCCTACTCATCAGCATGGTGACGCTGGGTAGGCTGAGTGGATGCGGGTGTTGATCCCATTTCTGCCCCTCCTGCTGAGATAGTTAACTTTCTGTCTACTTTGTTTATGGAAAGTAAGGCTTATAGAACTATTACCAATTTTCGTTCAGCCATTTCTGCGGGACACATTTTGGTTATAGGAGAACCTGTTGGCAGAAATTTTTTTGTCAGGGTCAGGAAAGCACTGCAGTCTACACATATTAAGGCCCCTCCCAAGACTAAGTATTCGGTTTTCTGGATGTTAACATAGTTTTCCATTTATTTCAATCATGGCCGTCTAATGAGAATTTGTCACTTCAACTGTTGTCTGCAAAGTTAACCATGTTGTTATGTTTGGTTTCCTTTAAAGGAGTGTCTGATGTTGAAGCATTAGATGTGGTTAACGAAGCTCACTCTCCTGAGGGGGTGACCTTTCTTATCAGTCACAGGACGCAGTGTATGACTACTACAGTTTCTTATCCCTCTTTTCTGGAGGATCGGAAACGATGTGTGGTGCATTGTTTACAGTGACGTTTGTGTTATGATCTCCGTCCACCTCTCAGCTGCTAATCTCCTACAGGAAACCTTGTAAGGCTGTTTCCGCAGCCACTTTGGCTCACTGGGTGCGATTGGTCAAATAGAGACGGGAGTGGATATTTTCAATTTTGAGACCCATTCTGCCAGAGGGGCCATGGCTTGTAAATTGTCTCTGCTGGGAGGCAGTTCGAAGAATTTGGCTCTGCAGCCTATTGGTCCAAGGAGTCTACTTTTAAAGCTTTGTATCAGAAAAAGATTCAACATGTGGTGAATGTTGTATTGCACGAGCTTTAAACTTGCATAATGGGAAGCCTCCACTCTCGACATAGAATGGCCAACCCACCTCACGGGCGCGAGCAGGTGTTGCTATTCTATTAAGAAACACAGAGGTGAGTATTATCCCTCCCACCCTCCCTCATGGATTTTTCTCTCTTCCTTGCATTCTTCTATTGAACAGAGGCACATGAGGGTTCCTTCGATGAGGAAGAAGAATGTTGAAGGTTTCGCTTGGAGTTCCCTTTCCGGGTGGACAGCTTTTCTTGTCTGGAGTGTCTCCTCAGCTTTAGAAGAGGTTGAGGATCTAGCTGGGGAGGAATCTATAGACTGAGGCAAGACCTGATTGGCTAATTGGTGTTCCCATGGCTTCCATGTTGCATTGGGCGTTTTTGCATATATTGTGCAAAAAGCGCTTATGTTTTAAAATGGTTTCTTATAAATGATAAAACATGATTCATCTTTGCTGCTGGTTTTTGAGTAAAGAAGTTAAATGCATAATTGAAAGCCTCTTTGTCTCTTAATAGAATCTAAACCCCCACTCACGATAGTGACAGGGGGTGGCCATTATTATCAGAGAGAACCTTGAGGGATGGAAGGAAAATGTCATGAGGGGCAGAGGGAGAAGGGGGAGGCATCAGAGACCTGCAGGCAGAGCACCTCCGTTTTGGAAGGCATCAGGCTGGTCTTGCAGTTAAGGTTGGGCACAGGCAGACGGGATTCTTCAATAGCACACGTCTGTTTGTGAGGATCTGCTCCGGATAACAAGCTAAAATGAGAATGTTGCATAAAATATGAACCGGTTCTGTTGATTGTGCGGAATGGAGTGTATAATGCCTGTGAAATGCCTGTTCTGCAATTCCTCAAAGTAACCGAGTGAGGGAGAAGGTAGGAACCGTGACCATGAGACGCGAAGGTTGGTGAAGGAGAAGACCAGGCGGTGACACGACACCGCGTCAAGAGCGTCGGGCGAGAATGACGTAGGGCCTGTCCCGCCTAGCCTAGGCCCACGTCATTCTCAGCCGACGCTCTCGACGTGCATCAGGGACAGATGGCTGTCAGGATCACCTCCTGATATGCAAATGCCCTTCATTTAGTTCCACTGGATGAAATGTCCTCCATGAATATTCATCTAGACTGTCATGAAAACATAGCCAGGCTTTGAATTAAGTGGTCCGAATATGCGCGCCCCTGACAGAAAGTGAGGAGGATGGGATGTGAGCGGGGGAGATAATGAGTGGGAGGCGGAGGAAATTAATAGGGGAAGAGGGTGCGAGGGGACGGGGATTGGCAGGATGGAGAGAGACAAAGAGGGAGAAAGAGAAAAAGAGGGAAATACAAATAAATCGAACTAGTCATGCCGAGAACTTGAAGAGAGGGAGAGAGAGAAAGCCAATGAGAGAGCGAAGAGGATAAAATAGGAAGCGAGAGAGAGCGAGTGGAAAGATGACAAAGCGAGTAACTGTGAAGGAGATGGTGATAACAAAAGAAGGAAAGGTACAGATGAAGGGAGTAGATCGAGAGCGAGGAGCTAAATGATAGCGTGAGAAAGAAAGGAAAATCAAAGAAAAAGAAGGAAAGAGAAAGAAAGAACAAAAGAAGGAGAAAGAAAGAAAGAAAGAAAGAAAGAAAGAAAGAAAGAAAGAAAGAAAGAAAGAAAGAAAGAAAGAAAGAAAGAAAGAAAGAAAGAAAGAAAGAAAGAAAGAAAGAGAGAAAGAAGGATGAGATTGAGCGGTGGAAGAGAGGGAGGTGGGAGAGATGAGTGGGAGCCATACATAGGGAGCAACAGGAGTAACTGCAGATAGAAAAAGCGACAGAGGAATAGAGCGGATTAGGAAGAAAAAGAGAAGGAGAAAGAGTGGGGGAAGACAGAGAGGGGGAGACGGAGGCAAAAGAGAGAACAGGGACGAGAGCCAGGGGACTACTCCGGTGGTGATAGTGCGCGATACAAATGTCCTTTAACATTAACATTAACAATAATTATCCAGAGGAATAACAAGACAGATACAGGGGGAAGGGAGGGAGAGAGGGGGGAGGGTACGGGTGAGTAGGGTGGTCTTGTATAGTGCCCTTCTGCCGATAATGAAATTCCCGCCGTGTGTGGGTGGGAGACCCAGTCAATGCCGGGTACTGAACACATCCTTTCTGGTCTTTATAAAGGTCTCTTCATAGCATGACACACTGTGGGTCTCTTGACCTGTGTGTCCTGGACATGTATATTCCCAACCCTTATACGTGACTTCGGGTGGTCACCACTGAGAGACCCTTCAGGTGAGAGTCTCTTTACATGAGAGGGTGCATTGGAAAGTCCATCTTTCTGAGGGCTGGTCCCAGACGGTCCTTTGGATTTCTTTGGGACAGTGACTTTCACATATGTCCCAGCTCTTGCTTGAGCCAGTGAAGGTAGCCAAGGGTGTTAGTCCAATCCAATGCTGGATACATTGCAAAGCCTTGATTGGATAACCCGGCTAGCAGAGGTGTAAGGAAGTAAACTCCTCTGATCCGACTTCTCCTATCCCTCTCCTCTGCCTGAATACATAATGGCATGTAGCAGCTGCTGTACTTACCTAACCTACACCTGCCTAAATGCATAATGTAATGTACTGTTTCACCTAAATGCATAATGTAATGTACTGTTCCTGTAACTAAGTGTAACTACAAGTAACAGCGCCACAATGCCGAGGGGTTGCCTTGTGCACTATACAAATGTAATGAATAAATAAATAAATACTCTGCCCGCTAGCGCCACGAGGCTTGCCTGATAGGATACTGCATGTGGCGTCCATGCATGGGTTTACGGACCCTGGTCTGTGTTGGGAAGGTGAGTGGGATGGGTTGAGAGGAAGATGGAGAAAGGGGTTGCAGGAGTGGAAGCAAAGACTAGGAGATTGACAAGGCAAGGCAGTGAGTTGGGGTGTGGGTGTGCATGTGTTACATGCACATACATCAGCCCTCCTGCACTCCTGCCGCTTGAGTGAGTTTAAGCACATACACTTAGCGGTGTAGTGCAGACATGCTGTTAGCTCTAGAGATAGACCTGGTACTACCAGTTAGGTGTACACAGAGGGAGTGCACTTGGTTGTGTGATGGGCTCGAGATGTGCTCAAGCTGTCCAGTGTAGTGTGAAGCCAGGCTGGATTGGATGTGCTCAAGCTGTCCAGTGTAGTGTGGAGCCAGGCTGGATTGGATGTGCTCAAGCTGTCCAGTGTAGTGTGGAGCCAGGCTGGATTGGATGTGCTTAAGCTTCTTCAATCCGCCCACCCCGGCTAGATCCTGGGATTGCCAAGGCATATGTGCTCTATGCACTTACGTCTTAAGTGTTGTGTGAGAAACAGCAATGTGGGGGCAGCGTTAGAGGCAGAAGCAAAGTGACCAGTCCAACCGGAATGCCCATCTCCATGGCCACATTGCTGTTTTGCTCCAACCATGTACATAGTTCTGTGTCTGTGTGGTTGAGTGTGTAATATGCGAATGCTACTGCAAAGGTGAGTGTAACTGCACCGCACCTGCGGGTCACTGGGATGTTACTGCATAGTTCTGTGTCTGTGTGGTTGAGTGTGTAATATGAGAATGTTACTGCAAAGGTGAGTGTAACTGCACCACACCTGCGGGTCACTGGGATGTTACTGCACAGTTCTGGATCTGTGTGGTTGAGTGTGTAATGACAGAATGCTACTGCAAAGGTGAGTGTAACTGCACCGCACCTGTGGGTCACTGGAATGTTACTGCACAGTTCTGGATCTGTGTGGTTGAGTGTGTAATGACAGAATGCTACTGCAAAGGTGAGTGTAACTGCACCGCACCTGTGGGTCACTGGGATGTTTCTGAACAGTTCTGTGTCTGTGCGGTTGAGTGTGTAATATGCGAATGCTACTGCAAATGTGAGTGTAACTTCACCGCACCTGCGGGTCACTGGGATGTTTCTGAACAGTTCTGTGTCTGTGCGGTTGAGTGTGTAATATGCGAATGCTACTGCAAATGTGAGTGTAACTTCACCGCACCTGCGGGTCACTGGGATGTTTCTGAACAGTTCTGTGTCTGTGCGGTTGAGTGTGTAATATGCGAATGCTACTGCAAAGGTGAGTGTAACTGCACCGCACCTGCGGGTCACTGGGATGTTACTGCACAGTTCTGTGTCTGTGCGGTTGAGTGTGTAATGACAGAATGCTACTGCAAAGGTGAGTGTAACTGCACCACACCTGCGGGTCACTGGGATGTTACTGCACAGTTCTGGATCTGTGTGGTTGAGTGTGTAATGACAGAATGCTACTGCAAAGGTGAGTGTAACTGCACCACACCTGCGGGTCACTGGGATGTTACTGCACAGTTCTGGATCTGTGTGGTTGAGTGTGTAATGACAGAATGCTACTGCAAAGGTGAGTGTAACTGCACCGCACCTGCGGGTCACTGGGATGTTTCTGAACAGTTCTGTGTCTGTGCGGTTGAGTGTGTAATATGCGAATGCTACTGCAAAGGTGAGTGTAACTGCACCGCACCTGCGGGTCACTGGGATGTTACTGCACAGTTCTGTGTCTGTGCGGTTGAGTGTGTAATGACAGAATGCTACTGCAAAGGTGAGTGTAACTGCACCGCACCTGTGGGTCACTGGAATGTTACTGCACAGTTCTGGATCTGTGTGGTTGAGTGTGTAATGACAGAATGCTACTGCAAAGGTGAGTGTAACTGCACCGCACCTGCGGGTCACTGGAATGTTACTGCACAGTTCCGTGTCTGTGTGGTTGAGTGTGTAATGACAGAATGCTACTGCAAAGGTGAGTGTAACTGCACCGCACCTGCGGGTCACTGGAATGTTACTGCACAGTTCCGTGTCTGTGTGGTTGAGTGTGTAATGACAGAATGCTACTGCAAAGGTGAGTGTAACTGCACCGCACCTGCGGGTCACTGGAATGTTACTGCACAGTGCCGTGTCTGTGTGGTTGAGTGTGTAATGACAGAATGCTACTGCAAAGGTGAGTGTAACTGCACCGCACCTGCGGGTCACTGGGATGTTGCTGCACAGTTCTGTGTCTATGTGGTTGAGTAATATCAGAATGCTGCTGCAATGGTGAGTGCAACTGCACCGCATCTGCGGGTAACTGGGATGTTAATGCACAGTTCTGTGTCTGTGTGGTTGAGTGAGTAATATCAGAATGCTACTGCAAACGTGAGTGTAACTGCACCACACCTGTGGGTCACTGGAATGTTACTGCACAGTTCTGGATCTGTGTGGTTGAGTGTGTAATGACAGAATGCTACTGCAAAGGTGAGTGTAACTGCACCGCACCTGCGGGTCACTGGAATGTTACTGCACAGTTCCGTGTCTGTGTGGTTGAGTGTGTAATGACAGAATGCTACTGCAAAGGTGAGTGTAACTGCACCGCACCTGCGGGTCACTGGAATGTTACTGCACAGTTCCGTGTCTGTGTGGTTGAGTGTGTAATGACAGAATGCTACTGCAAAGGTGAGTGTAACTGCACCGCACCTGCGGGTCACTGGAATGTTACTGCACAGTTCCGTGTCTGTGTGGTTGAGTGTGTAATGACAGAATGCTACTGCAAAGGTGAGTGTAACTGCACCGCACCTGCGGGTCACTGGGATGTTGCTGCACAGTTCTGTGTCTATGTGGTTGAGTAATATCAGAATGCTGCTGCAATGGTGAGTGCAACTGCACCGCATCTGCGGGTAACTGGGATGTTAATGTACAGTTCTGTGTCTGTGTGGTTGAGTGAGTAATATCAGAATGCTACTGCAAACGTGAGTGTAACTTGTGGGACTATAGCTACAGGTGGCACTTTCAGACAAATGACCCTGCAGGTTAGTGAAAGCTGGTATTCCCCACAATTACAGTGAAATAACCAAATAAGAGACATTAATTGACACACCCTAGTAGGGAATGAGACCAGGACTAAGTGCAAGTGAGGTAAAAGATTAGTCTTCATACAAAGTTAAAATTGGGCATGCAGGGGACTCTGCTACTCCGAGAGCGCTGTGCCAAAACAAAAGTAGAAACACATTACATTACAAAAACATGTGATCTATGACGTGTGCTATAGTGGGTACAATTAGTAAGTTCATTGGACAAAGAGGACTATTCAGTATGTTTTCGTATTGAGGTGATGCTTCAGGATTGGTCGGCTTCAGATCTGAACTTCGTGGAGCACGCGGCTCAGCTGGGCTCATCTGGGAGGGGTGTGGGGTCAGGCTATGTCCACGTCGCTGTAATTCCGACTATCTAACATTTGCCCTTTTGGCCGCACATATCTTAGCATTATTCATAAATCTCAACATGCAATATATATATATATATATATATATATATATATATATATATATATATATATATATATATATATATATATATATCATGAGAGTTTTGACCTGAACAATAAAAGTGCTGGGTAGATGGGTCCAGGTGTCTTATCTAACACAGTATTTCAATAGCACATTAATCAAGTATTTCCTTGGATCTGCTGCAGGTGTTTTACTGTTTGTCAGTGTCAGAAGAATATATGGCCTCATGGGATTAGTGATAGGGGGTGAACTGGAGTGGCACTAGGGTGAGGGGCATGCCACTGTTACATCAAAAGAGGTGTGAGGTTAGGGGCTTGTGGTCTATATTTCTCTAGAAGGGGTCTGCTGGTGCAGAGGCAGGTTTGTGGAGACGATGCTTTTTTCCAGGACCAGGCTCCGGCCCGGTCAACCACAGGACAGTGATGTAAAAGGAAGACGATAGATAACAGTGTTCAGCTTGTTACTTTTCGCACCCAAGCTTCTGTGAAAACAGGACGGCCGCGGAGACGACATAGGGGAGGATGTGGGTGGGTTGGCATGCTGGCTGTGTACGGAGAATGAAGGGGAGAGGTGCATGCCTGCATTCATCATTTACATGCGGCCTAAGAGAAAATTAAGTTGGTAGTTAACACAGAATAGAGTTTCGCAGCTCATAGGCCATGCGCAGTTATGTGTCATTCAATGGCTACCTCACACCTTGGCACGAGGTGTGCTGTCAACCGCGAATGGGCATATCATGTGCGATGTTTGGAATGAAGGGGGGCCTGGGAGACCCTTACTCCCTTACATTAGTGTGAAGGCTTATTTGCGTGTTTCTGTCATTTGATGAGGCTATGCTAGGTGGTATTCGGTGGCATTAGAAAAGCAAATCAATGTCCCATGTTATTACCTCCTGGCACTGAAGTCTACCATGGTGGCAAGGGCTTGCTACACCAGTGGGTAAAGCCCATGGGTGGAAAACAACTTTGCTGTGTCCCTGGGACCTTAGAGTATGATGTGAGGATGTGTTTGTGTAAGGGGTGGTAAGGCTTTGAGACCTTGCTCAGTGCCTTGGTGCCAGTGCACAATGGGTGTATTACAGACAATATGTTCCTATTGCTCAAGAAGTATTGATTTGAACTTGTCACATTATACTATGTAGGAAGGCAATGCACAGAATAGAAGAATTCATAGATGTAATAGTAGCATAACAATAATTAATTTAATACACTAACATTAGTATAACTAGCACACACAGTCAATATAATTTATGTGCACACAAAACAATTACAGAAACATCTCTTGAGAAACAAGTCAAACCGCTAAATCATGATGCATTTCAAGTACAAAAACAGTTTATAAATTCTGTTGTTAATTAGCAATATAGAAAGGGGCCAACACGTGTTTCTTCAGGGTCGGAATGAGCAGGGAGGTACAGAAACAAACGCAGGATGCAGAAATAAAGCAGAAAATGTTTACATTGAGTACTGCATAAGCAGACAAAGCGAAAGAGAGACATGTTTACGCTGGAGATGCAAGAGCAGAGATGGGCATGTTTACTCTGAAAGAGGCATGAGCTGAGAGAGATGTTTACACTGAGAGATACACCACCAGAGCTTGACATGTCTACTCTGAGAGGGGCATGTTTACTCTGAAAGAGGCATGAGCAGAGAGAGATGTTTACACTGAGAGATACACCACCAGAGCTTGACAAGTCTACTCTGAGAGGGGCATGTTTACTCTGAAAGAGGCATAAGCAGAGAAAGATGTTTACACTGAGAGATACACCACCAGAGCTTGACATGTCTACTTGAGAGGGGCATGTTTACAATGTGATCTGCAGGAACTGAGTGATGCATATATACACTTTGACATGCATGAGAGTGACACATGTTTACACCGTGACATATATGAGTGAGGCTCGTGAGGCAATAAGCTCCATCCAAGTGTCCTCACACGATCAGTTCAATCCCACAAGAACAGACACAAGTCCAACCCTAAAGGAATACATTTAGGTTCAGTCCAGTCTCCCTAGAGGAAATGAAAATCCTTCCATTCCTCCATGTGACAAGCTGCATGCTCAGAGAACATCCTGCCTCGTAAATTGATACTGGAAAACAAAGACATTTTTGCACCCATTCTCACTAGAATGGTTAATAGATCATTCAGAGACTGTAAAGTTCCAGTTGCCATGAAAACGGTCACTGTTACACCACTAGTTAAAAAACCAGGACAGGATCGGAAGGATCCTCCCAAACCCTGCTGATAACAGACTGTACTTTTCTATTCAAAATTCTTGATAAGGCAGCAACCCTCCAACTCCAAGCATTTGTGGAGGTAAATAACCTTCTCCACAAACAGCAATCAGGTATCAGAAGGTCACATAGCACGGACACTGCACTGTTAGACCTTGAATCTCACATGCTCGACATCATGGATAAAGGCAAGACGGGCATGCCGGTACCTTTGGACCTATCAGCAGCCTTAGATTTGCTAGACCACCAATGACTTCAATGGGCCTTAGAACATTCTGGAGGTTGCTCTCTGGAAGCAACTGGCTGGGTGATCTCCTTTTTAGCAGAAAGGCGCTCCAAAATACACTGGGGTGATCAATCATGCCGATCCATACCCATCAATTGTGGCGTGCCTCAAGGGGCCCATGTGTTCCCCCTCCAGTTAACATTTACCAATTACGCAGATGACACCCAACTGGTGGTTGAGCTGAGTGGCTGCCACAAATACTGACAAAAGTAAGGTGGCTAACATCTACAACATCATAGAGGCCTGGATGAAGGCAAACTGGCTTTGCTTAAACGGGAGCAAGACCAAATTGATGATCTTCGGCTCCCATCAAGCAAGGTCCAAATTAAGCCCGGACTACTCATCTTTTACGATCAGAGACTCATTTATCCGGTCTCTGGGAAAGTAGAAACTCTGGGGGCCGAAGTACATGTTGCATTCTAAATAAAAACTGCCCGCATTCCTTCAGATTGCTCACATTTATAAGACCCTGTTTGAGCGAAAAGAACTGTGCAACTATTGCCAGGGCCACTATCCTCTCCAGACGGGATTACAGGTAAGAGTTAGTGAGGGGTGTATAGCGCGCTGCCCGACTATACAAAACAACGCTGTGAGACTTATCAGACAGAAAGGCAGTAGAGAGAACATCTCAACCGACAGGAAGTCCCTCCACGAGCTAGCCCTAGAGGACAGAATCACCTTCAAATCCATGACTACTCTACATTGTTGTATCTATGGATTAGCCCCTGCCTATAACCCTCTATGCACCTGGACAGGCTTTGAGCTCTGAGGCTCAAGAACTCATTGTACACACAGGAGCCAAAAGAGCAAACTGGCGGGATGCTCTTTCCCTGCTAAAGCGGCTCAAGCATGGAAGGGTCTACCCGGGCTCACTAAGACTAGAAGCAAATCATACAATCTACAGAAAGAAATTAAAAACACGATTATTCAAGTAAGAGCTTAGCCCTACATTACTGAACAATTTGGTTGTCCCGTTTACCATTTGTTGTCCTTGTCTTCATGTACGTGCCCTGATGCCTGCGGGCTTCAGCATGATATATGTAAACAAACAAACAAACACATAAATAAATATTTAAATGTGAGACTTGTCTATACTGAGATAGGCATGAGCAGAGAGAGTGATAGAGAGACTTTGAGGGATTTGTGAGCAGAGCGAGAGAGAGAGAAGACATACACAGAGATGCAGAACCAGAGTGAGAAATGTTTACTCGAGTGATGCATGAGCAGAGAGAGAAAGCTAGACAGACATATGTTTACACTGAGAGATGCAGGCACAGAGTAAGCCATGTGAGAGAGAGAGAGAGAGAGAGAGAGCGAGAGAGAGAGAGAGAGAGAGAGATGTTTACAGTAGGAGATGCAGGAGCTGGGGGAGACGTGCATACATTCACAGATGCAGGAGCTGAAAGACAGATTTTTACATTGAGAAGTAAGCAGAAAGAGATGCTTACACTCAGAGATACACAAACCGCGCAAGAGATATTTCTGCTCGTCTGCAGGGGCAGAAGGACAGATGTTCACAATGAGATGCACATAAGTCGAAAGCGCCTCCTAGTCTGAGTCACCATGAAATAGAGACAGATAAGTGTATTCAAAGGGTAAAACAAGCAGAGACATATGTTAACACAGTGAAAGGCTCCACAGCCGGATATGTTTACAGTGAGAGGGAGAGACAGGGATCAGAAACACATGTTTACACACAGAAGAGTAATTAAGGAGAGATGTTTGTACAGAGGAAATTGAGCGGAGAAACAGCTGTACTAAAATGACTGGCAGTGAGCTATTTACACCATGCAGAGATTAAACAGAGAGATGTTTACACTGAGAGGCGTGAACACAGACACGTTCACACTAAAAGAAGAAAGACAGAGAGATGTGACACACTTCTGCTCACACTAAGAGCAGAGGGAGCAGGGAGAGATGGCAAGAAAGGGGAGGTCTATCCTGTAGTGGAAACTCCAGACGAGTCAAGACACCCCGAATTGGTTCAAGGCCTCAGTGTTCCTCTCCGGAAACGGTGGCATACATACATTCTTATAAGGCTCACATGGGAGGCGACCCATAGCATAAGGAGAACTCTGGCTGAGAGTGCCAGCATGGAGTCCCAACACGAGTGTTCATATAACACGGAATATACATGCATCTGATATGTACCAGTCAAAAAGGTCGGGCGTGGGAATGGGAGCACCCCGATAACAAATAGCCGCAAGTGTTTATATGCAAACGTTAATTACATGCAATAATCCAAGATAAACTCACAACTGTTTCATTTAAAACAGACAATGGGTCAGCAAAAATAACCAAAAAAACATTAGAATTCCCCATGGGAAATAGTCTCTAATGCAGCCGAGGCCCTCATGAGGGAAGTGGTATGTCTGGGTTACCGCTTACCTGCTTTGGGGCCATGCTGCACTCCTGTAGTATTAGAGGTAGCAAGACATTATTAAGAGTTCCATTCCCAATAATCCTCGTTTTTTTACCTATCCCTAAAGTCGAAGGAAAACATTAAAAACAAGCAGTTCAAATGTGTGTATCCTTTTTATGAAGGGGGGCTACAGTTAAGGGGCACACTTTGTAGTGGTGCCTCAATGAGGGAAGGGCCGGAGCATCGGAGATGCAACTGTTTCACCCCATTTGCAATAGAATGCACACAAGGGTCAATACTGCCCCTTCTGTTATGTTATGTTACTTTGCATTTATATAGCGCCTTATGTATCACTGGTATGATCTCAAAGCACTGGTGGGTTGAACCCCCTCAGGAACCGTAGTTCAAGGCAGGAGAGAGAGAGAGACAGAGAGAGAGTCATAAGGTCCGTGGGTGCACCGGATATTTGAGCTGCTGGTGTGGCACTTGCATGATAGCTGCTTGTTAGTGGTAGGTGTGGTGGTTGGGAGGTCAGGAATATGTGTTCATTCTGGGCGGTTGACACCCAGACTGATTTCTGGCTGCGTTAGGCCTGAGGAGACGCCTAGGCTAGCGGTGTGTGCTCAGCTAGCTGTGTTTAATTAGGATGATGAGGAGTATATGGCAGGTGTTAGTATGAGAACAGCTATACCGAATGTGTCATAGTATCGCTGTGTTCTAGTTGAGTGGTGGTGTATAGGAGAGAGTAAGCGTGGTAGTGTGATATGGTGGTTTTCAGTAAGGCCGTTCCATCCACTCCATCTGTTCCTTCCACTCCATCCGTTTCATCCACTCCATCCAATCCAATCCATGCATTCCATCCGTTCCATCCGTTCCATCCAATCCATCCGTTCGATCCGCTCCATCCGCTCCATCCGATCCATCCACTCCATCCATTCCATCCGTTCCATCTGTTCCATCCATACTATCCACTCCATCAGTTCCATCCACTCCATCCGCTCCATCCACTCCATCCATTCCATCCGTTCCATCTGTTCCATCCATACTATCCACTCCATCAGTTCCATCCACTCCATCCGTTCCATCCACTCCATCCATTCCATCCGTTCCATCCATGCCATCCACTCCATCCATTCCATCCACTCTATCCGTTCCATCCGTTCCATCCATTCCATCCACTCCATCCGTTCCATCCACTCCATCCATTCCATCCGTTCCATCCATGCCATCCACTCCATCCATTCCATCCACTCTATCCGTTCCATCCGTTCCATCCATTCCATCCACTCCATCCGTTCCATCCACTCCATCCGTTCCATCCGTTCCATTCATTCCATCCACTCCATCCGTTCTATCCACTCCATCCGTTCGATCCACTCCATTTGTTCTATCCACTTTACCTGATCCATCTACTCCATCTACTCCATCTGTTCCATCCACTCCAATCCGCTTCCTTCGTTCCATCTGCTAAATACGTTCTATCCATTCCAACTTTTCGTTCAACTCCATCAGTTCTGTGAGAGCCAGCAATGAAGGGTCCTCAGACAGGGTCTCTTTGAAAGAACGCATACTAAATAAGGACCCTGGAAGTTAGGTGGGTGCTGTCCAAAAGGGGAGGGATGGCTAAAATTACATAAGGGGTTTTGCTGGTAGTTATACTGTTCTCCCTGTTTAATAACAGCTCTGTCCTGATTTACCTGCCATTTCCACAGGAAGGAGCACCCCCTCCGGTTATCCAGGATTGATTGAGAAAGACTCATTGGGGGGCTCCTTTTAGGCAGGTGGGGAGACCGGCTTCGCTTCTGTTCCAGAGTCTGTCAATCCTGCTGTCCAAAGGTCTGACTGCCATTCCTCTTGGTCTAAGGCCTGTGAACTGTCCCTCGTCCTCTGGACCACAAAGGGTAGAGACAGAAAGGGGCAAAGTGCCAACCTTAGTGCAAAGGGCCAGTTTCCAGCCGTGCAACCACTAATGGCCAGTGCACGGTGGAGGCGAGTGCTGTGCCTGAAATGATCACAATAGCGTCTTTGGCCACTGCCGCCAGATCATAGACTTTGCATCTGCCTAGCAGTGTGGTGTGTCAGACAGAGGGGCGCTCCTTGACAGTATGCACAAGGCTACCTCTCGCATTGTGGAGAGGCCTTGACGTCCAGGACATGGTTACGAGTCAGTGCTTCAGGGGCTGTTTGGTCAGCATGGCTCCATTGACGTTGACCGCATTTCTGGGGGGCAACTGAGGATTTCATTTGGATGGGGACTTGGGCGTGCCCAGGAGATGGTCCTTGACTGCACAATCCCGGGCACCCTACTTTCCTCTCACAAAGTCACTTGGAAGGGTGGGGGAGTGTAGCACGGATGGTGCATCACCCAATGGGTTAGAGACATTCAACCTGCCATGAGGTTATCTTTGCTCGTCCTCATGCTTCCAGAATAGGCGCGGAAAGAGGATTCCCTCAAGCACCGCAGGAAAATGAAGGGCTATCCCTTGGGAACGGCTGAATGTGAGCCCCTGTGCGTTGCATGGCTCGGAATTGCCACACAATGGCTGCCACAGTTGCAGGAAACCGTGCAGGGGTGATCATGCAGCATGCTGTCCGTTTCCCTGCAGATGCCACCATGTTTCCTCATGTGTCATTGCGACCTGACTGCCCCCCACAGATCGCCTCAATTCACATGTTCAGATGTTAAAATGCACATTGCAGAGTATACATGCATGACCTGAAACCATGAATGCAGTAGCTCAGGTTGCGCTGCCGCAGAGGCCATCCCGCTGCCAGCGGTATTATTTCAAGACCTCCACTTTATGTGCAAAGGACGAGTGCAGATATCTCCAAGCTGCAAAAAAATGCAACAACGCCTTCAGCCCTGTGCATCTCAGGGAATTATCCCCCCCACGCCCCCCCCCCCCCCCCCCCGCCAAGAGGTCTGCTGGAAGCCTCCCAGGAGATGCGCTCTAAAAATAGATAATCGTTCTACTTATCACCAGTGCCTGGAAAAGATAACATTTATTAACCTCTTATGACTCAATTAAGGACCAAGTTATAAAAACATCCAAATGAAAGGTTTTTATAGGGAAAGTGCAGGGGTGTGCACAGAAATCCGTCTATGATAGGAATAGATTTAGCATTGACAAGATGTAGATTTCATTGCATTTAGCAGCATTTTCGAGAAGACCCAACTGCTGCCCTGGGCTCAGTGTTCCAGTGCACAGACATAGAGCAGCATTGTGCTGCTGCAATGCACCTTGCCCCTGGAAAAAGTTGCCAAGGCAGATCAGGCCTCCACTTCAGGAAGAGCCTGAAGACCCTACTCTTTAGAGAACATCTTGCCAATCTCTGATCGCTCCATTCTCCCCTTCCAGAATGCCCCTGTCCCGCTCTCCTACCCCTGCACACCCGTCACTCCCTGAGTGTGAGCCCTACGGGCAGCACGTCATTGCTTCCAGCGAGGATTGCACTTTATGGATCCCTCACCCACAGATAGGCATACATTGCAGAATGCTGCCATGTTGTGACAAATCAACTTGCGGGGCACCAGTGGTCCAGGGGTGAATATCGGTTTCCAAACCACCAAACAGCCCCACACCTCTAGTACATCTAGAAACACAAGTCAATTATAAACCTCATTGTCCAATTTTGGTAACGTGGACGGAACAGCAGGCTGTAAGGATATTTGGCGTGTTACAGCACAGAGTACAGCACTACTGCACAGGTAGCAATTTTTTTTGATGCAGCACCACCAAGCTCTGCAAGATCTTGATTCATCTCCCCCTCTCCTCAAGCTTCCCCAGCAAAACTCTAATCACAGCCTCTAGCATGATACTTGCTATGACGCTGCTCCAATCAGAATCAATCATGTCATCTCCTCCCTCACTACACAATGGCTCGCTTATACAGTGGCAATTGTAACAAACTGATTTCCTGTTCCTTCGAGCTCTTTGCTTCCTGTAGTTATGTGGACAGAGCAGCAGAGAAAAAAAAATGAATGTGCGTTTAAAAGTTCACTTTCAGAGTAGGCCTAATTCTGCAGTGGAGACACATTTTTATTAGTGGGTTATGTTAAATAAAGTTTTATTAGTCAGGTTAGTTATTAATAAGGTTAGTTATTAATTTTCAAATGTGTCTTGCAACATAGGCATTTCAGGTGAAAAATAGTGTGCATTTTGAATGTGCACATGTGTGCTTTTAACTGTAAAAATAGATTTGCATCTTATATGTAAATATCGTTTTTGATTGAATAGCCTGTCTTTACTTATATGTCCATGTTACTCTGGCAACACATATAGCAATGCACCACACTCATGTGGTGGTGCTGCATCAAAAAAAAATTGCTACTTGTGCAGTAGTGCTGTACTCTGTGCTGTAACACGCCAAATATCCTTACAAGGCTTATCTCCGCAAAGTCGTGGACCGTTGGTTATTTGCAATACAGTGAAAATACAATTATTACCCAATGATAAAAAGGACTGTCCAGTCAAGGTTGTATAAAAATATCTACTTCATTATTATTACAATAGAAAGTTACAGCACACTGCAAAATACAACCCACCCTGTAAAGGAATTCAGAGGAGAGACAGATTCAAGAAGGAAAAGGGAGGCACTCTGGATCCTAACACAAAGGTAGTGGGTAAATAATTAATTGCAAAAGTTCAAGGATACTTTGTTTCAGCACAAATGGAGCAATGGGTCGTAAAATGTCACTAGGGGCCTTCGGAGAAGGCCCAGGCGGACAGAAGCACAATGTACCTTGTGCTTGTAGAAGTTCTTGCTGCTTGACAGGGTCGAGTTGCAGCCTCTGAGACAGAGTTCAAGACTGGAGACAGCTGCGGGTATCATGCAGCAGTCAGTATGGCAAGTGAGACTGGACAGATGGATGCAGGCTGGCCTACACGGCGGCACAGGGCCAGTAATCATTGTCTCAGTGCTAGTTGGCAGGTCTGAAATGCTGGTCGAGGTATCTTGGGTAGCATCAGCCAGTCGGTTGCAGCTCGAGGGGCTCAACTGGGTCAAACATGTTTTCTAAGGCGGGCGCTGGTTGATGCTTTTCAATGCTCCCCTCCCTGCTTCTTCACTGAGCTTGTGTCGTCCTTTCCAGCTATTGGCCTAAAGATGAAGAGAGTGTTGCAGCAACAGCCTTGTCCTTGGTTTGGTTCAGAGACTCTCTGGCACTTCCCACCTAGGAATCTTGCTAACAGAGCCTAGCAGGGCATGCTGTGTACTGGCTGGGTTATGGTTCTGGAGCTTCTGGAGGGTCCTCTGGATTCAGTTTCTCCCTCTGTTCCCTGGTCAATGTTTAGGGGAGGGATCTTGATTCCCTCTTGCAGGTCCTGGCCTTCCTTCACTGGAGGAGGCTGTAAGGCAGACTGTACCTTTAGCCGGGGTCCAAATGCTGAGTTCTTCTTGTTACGCCTTGCGAAGCCTTCAGATGATCTGCCAAAAGAGGGGCCTGACTCTCTTTTAAAGCCAAATGGGCCCCAGTGATTGGTGTAGGCTAAGCCTACCTTAATGAAACAACCCTAGGTCCCTACCTGCAGTCTTCTGTATGCGTGGGGTAATAATGAGAGTGCTTTGCAGCAGAAAAGGTAAATGGGGAAAATATGTAATACTAAGTCCCACCCATATTCCTGTCTGTTGTAGATCACAGGGTCTCTGGTTAATGGAGAGCTCTGTGGTTCCTGATTAAATCGGCTGGTCTCCCTTGAAGCTAAGGCGAGACTATACTGTTGGTCTCCGCCAAGCCAAATACTTGCACCTTTTATGAATGAGGTCCCCCTGCAGGGATAACTACTGTAGACTACAGTAGACAGCTGTCCTAGATATGACAGGTCACTGCCCTTGATACTGAGAGGTGGGAGGAGCTGGCTTGAGGTTGACACAGTGCATATCAAAGGGGTGTTTGGGTTTTAGTGTCCTTTGTTAGTCCTGCGACCAGGCCTCCCGTGGGCCTGTTTGAATTAACTCTTATTATAGTATGCAAGGCTGCCACCAGCTGCTAACAAAGGACAGGGCGGATCCATGGAGCCCTTGATAGTTAATTGGGTTGGCCATGGCAGGAGGAAGGTTTTGCCTTCAACATGAGGGACAGCGTCTGTAGATTGTGTCCTCCCTAAATACACAGGTCTATGTGTATGTTGTGCGGTGAGTATAGGAAAATGTGTGCGGATTATCCCCACACATTTTCCAGAGGTTGATCTACCATCATTCAAATTCATTTTTTAAAAAAAGCCCAGGTGAGCGCCCACCCACCGTGCGGATGGTTGAATTCCTCACAGGAAGCACAGAGGCAAAGAGGGATTCTGGAGCAGAGACAGTAGTTAATAGAGGAGCAACACATACACACGCGTGCCGTACTGTGCACTGAGAGATGTTTGCATTAAGAGAAGACTAAACCAGTGGCAAAGCAAGAGATATTCTGAAGCAGTGTCTATGGTTAACAGAGAGAAGGGCGAGTAGAGAGAAGTACACAGTCACACACACATCTACACTAATCAGTGAGCTAAGAGAGATTTTTGCAGACATAGGTGTGCAGGGAGAGCAGCTCTTACACACAAACTCTATGCGTGTGCAGGGAGAGATGCAGAGGGTGCAGAGAAAGAGACACACTGGCACTTCCACAAACGAGTGAGCAGAAATGTGTGGGAAGGGGCCACTTAGAAACACAATTGAGAGGGCACGCACAGAGAGTGTACAGTACAGCAAGACGAGAACACGCTGCACTGGAACGAGTTGAAACAACGACGCTGACACCGTTTGATGCCAAAAACATTTGCTGGTGCTGCAGCTTCTGGGGGGCGGGTTTTTGCACTGCATAGCAACAGATCGACGCCCACGTGCGCTTCCTGCGCGGGAACATCCCGGGGTCCTGGCAGCGAGAGGAGGAAGAGGGCTTTGCTTGTGCTGCAGGGCTGCTAATAACAGCGGGAGGGAGGAGGAAACACCACCCCCTGACTCCGAGCCTCACTCCTTCAGTCTCCTTCACACGCCTCTCTACCCACCCCTCCTTTCAACAGCTCCTTCCCCCTCGCTCCCCCCACTGCCCAAGCGTTCTCCCCACTCCTCCCCGATGCTGTTTGCTTCCCACCTCTGTGCGTGTCATCTACTAGAGCACGAATCTTTCTCTCTTACTTCTCCTCACCCTCGGCTTCATTCATGCATCCATCCGCCTGTCTATCTATCTATCTATCTATCTATCTATCCATCTATCAATCTATGGGTCTATCTATCTCTATCTATCTATCTATCTATCTATCTATCTATCTATCTATCTATATGTCTGTCTGTCTGTCTATCCATCCATCTATGCATCTATCTATCTATCTATCTATCTATCTATCTATCTATATGTCTGTCTGTCTGTCTGTCTATCCATCCATCCATCTATGCATCTCTATCTATCTATCTATCTATCTATCTATCTATCTATCTATCTATATGTCTGTCTGTCTGTCTATCCATCCATCCATCTATGCATCTCTATCTATCTATCTATCTATCTATCTATCTATCTATCTATCCATCCATCTACCTACCTATTTATCTATCTATCTATCTATCTATCTATCTATCTATCTATCTATCTATCCGTCTATGCATCTATCTATCTATCTATCTATCTATCTATCTATCTATCTATCTATCTATCTATCTATCTATATGTCTGTCTGTCTGTCTGTCTGTCTATCCATCCATCCATCTATGCATCTCTATCTATCTATCTATCTATCTATCTATCCATCCATCTACCTACCTATTTATCTATCTATCTATCTATCTATCTATCTATCCGTCTATGCATCTATCTATCTATCTATCTATCTATCTATATGTCTGTCTGTCTGTCTGTCTATCCATCCATCCATCTATGCATCTCTATCTATCTATCTATCTATCTATCTATCTATCTATCTATCTATCCATCCATCTACCTACCTATTTATCTATCTATCTATCTATCTATCTATCTATCTATCTATCTATCTATCTATCTATCTATCTATCTATCTATCTATATGTCTGTCTGTCTGTCTATCTATCTATCCATCCATCCATCCATCCATCCATCCACCTACCTATCTATCTATCCATCCGTCTATCTATCTATATGTCTGTCTGTCTGTCTGTCTGTCTATCTATCTATCTATCTATCTATCTATCTATCTATCTATCTATCTATCTATCTATCTATCTATCTTTATAACTACCTGTCTGTCTGTCTGTCTGTCTGTCTGTCTATCTATCTATCTATCTTCCTATCTATCTTCCTATCTATCTATCCAGCTTTCTATCCATCTACCTTTTTTCACTTTATGTATCTATGTTTGTATCTATCTTTTTTTTAAACCTTTATTTGTTAAGCTTGACAATACGACAACGAGATGCGAGCATTACATGGTTGGAAGTGACAATACCTTCAGTATTCACAGTGGATTATGACTTATTCAAACAGTGCAACACCGCTAGGAGTGAGGGTCGTTACAAAATACTCGTGGCCCAAGGTCACCCTATGCATCCAGACTAGGTGGACTTTGGGATTGGTGAATCTAAGTCGTCGGTCTCGTCTTCGGTCTCCGTAGATAATTAGGAGATGTATGAACAAAGGGGCGCACAGATGTTTCTTGGTCTGGATACTATGGGTTGTAAGTGTATCCAGTGTTCCTCAGAGTCTGAGGCCCAGAGTGATGCTGCAGCCCGTGATATCAGATAGGGATGTACACACCTCTTGCCAAAACTGGGACAATTGTGGGCACGACAACACCATGTGTATGTAGTTCACATTGACAGAGTTACATCTCGGGCATGTGGGTAGACAGTCTCGCGACATATGGTGCAATATGATCGGGGTATGATGGAACCTATGAAGTACCTTGACCTGGATCAGTTTAAACCGAGAATTAAATGAAATATCGTAGATGTGGGCGCACATACGGTCCCAGCACTGGTCTGTTATCTCAACATCTAGATCGCTAGTCCCAGAGTCTATAACCTTGGTGTGTGTTCTGGAGGATCGTGTATAGCCTGGAGACCTTTCCTTTGAAAGTCATAGTATTTAGAGTTTCTGCCAAAAGTGGATTATCGGGGGAAATCAACGGGAAGTTTGAGAGCCTGTTCTTAAGAGAGCATTGCAGACCCGTATAATGCAACCAGTGAGAGGGCCTATTCTGTAGGGACTCTGGAAGATCCGGCCATGCCATGAAAATGCCCTGTTCGAACGCATCTCGGGCAGTAAGCAGTCCAATGATGTGTTGTTGCGGTATCAACACGGGGAGTCTGGAAAGAAATTCCAGAGGGGGAGGCTCCCATGGAAGGGGTGTGGGGAACTAGTCAGGTTCGACATTTTACGCAAGGCTAGGACTGTAGCTCGACCGGGTCGAGTGGTTCAGGTTTCGGTTGAAAGGAGGGGAGAACCATCGCATGAATGTTGAGACTGTCCGCCGCGAGGCACTCATGTTTAACATGAAGGGGAGGACTAGTGGATTCAACAATTAACAGCACAGACAGCCTACCGTACAGCGTCCCGTCCTGAAGAAGGCCGTATACAAGATGAGGCATAGCAATCCCACCTAGAAGGCTGAAACACCCCGGTGTAGACGCATTTCTCCAAACCACAGTGTATTATTGCTGTTCCCCACAAAGAGAACTATTGTCATTTACAATGTTGTTTGTTGCCACAATGTCGAATTGTCTTTCTGCATAATTTTGTCATATGAGTTTTCTGACAATTAAGGACTTAGACTTTTTTGGTCCTACACGTACAAATTGTTGTCCTGCCAAAAAATGTTTGGTCTTGTGTTGTTGTTAAATTTTTGCCTGTACGCCCAGTTAAATACAGTTTGATGTCATGTCTCTAATACTCTATTATGTTGTCATGTCTCTAATACTCCATTTATGTTGTTTCATGCAATAATTGCATAATTGAGCATGAGAAAGTGATCTTTCTTTATATATGCAGAGGGTGATAAGGAGTAGGAGAGCACTTGAGCAGAATTCTTTCTGGACCTATTCAATTGTATTTTTTGTTTCGGGGAGGACGAGTGGCAATAAACCAGAATGATGCAAAGTGGGCTTGGGTGACCAACCAGTACCTTTCGAAGTTAGGGGCTTTGAAACCATCTCTTGACATTGGAGTAGTCAGCGTTTCCAACTTCAGTCGGACCGCTGAGGAATGCCATAAGAAAGTGTGAACATTTCCAGATAGTATTGTCAGCCTGGCCATATAGGGACATTTAGAAATGTATAAAGCAGTTGAGGTAGTACTACCATTTTGAGGATGGCAATCCTACCAGCCATGGAGATCGGCAGTCTGGCCCAGCCTATGCACTTCTGGGCGAGGACGGTCAAATACTTTTCAAGGTTTGCCTCATATAAGGTGTGTTGATGTTGCGAGACCGTCACGCCCAAGTATGCAATCTCCGATTGTGCCCATTTAAAACCCAACTGGTCCGAGGGGGAGGGGAGGTGATCTCGGTCAGTGGGAATAGTACAGATTTCGAGCAATTCACTTGGAGACCCGATAGCTCGCCAAAGTGTATGACATCATCCAGAACTGGGGCCAAGTTATGCTCAGGGGACCGGATGAAAAGTACAGCATCATCTGCGTATAGGGAGATAATCTCAGGGGCCCCAACCAACCATATGCCTCTATGTGCGTGCCACTGGCGTATCCTGTCCACCAATGGCTCAATAACTAGTGAAAAAATTAACGGTGAAAAGGGGCAGCCTTGTCTCGTACCTCTGGCTATCAGGAACCGAGACGAGCACAAGCTGCCAGTTCAGACTCTTGCAACCGGGGAGGAATATAAGAGTTTTACCCAGGTTCTAAAATTGGGGCCGAAGTTGCATTTCTCAAGTACCTGCCATGGGAATCTCCATGAAACAGAGTCAAACGCCTTCTGCATATCCAAAGTTGCCGCAACAGCCTGTGTACTCACGTCGATATGAGCGAGGATGTTAAAGAATCGCTGTAGATTGAGAGAAGTGGAATGCCCCGTTATAAAGCCGGATTGGTCTGGATGTATAATGTATTACATATGGTGGGCCAATCTTCGGGACTAATACCTTAGCATATATTTTTACATCACAATTAATAAGCAAAAGGGGCGATAGGAGCTGCAATATGTGGGGGGTTTGCCTGGTTTGAGTAATACCGCTATTATTGCTTCATAAGAGACAGGAGAAGGATACCAGTGTCGCAGGCCTCACTCCATAGGGCCAAAAGTTGTCGGACTAGGCGAGATTTGTAGTGTTTATAAAATTCAATTGGTAGGCCGTCGGAGCCAGGGGCTTTACCTAAGGATAATGAATCTATGGCAATGGAAATTTCTTCGGGGTGATTGGGACATCCAAAGCCTTCCTGGTCTCTGTGGAGAGGACCGAGAGCGGAAGACCATCCAAGAATGACTCTATGTTGGCTATGGTGGCCATGTCTTTGATGGGATAAAGGGTTTAGTAAAAGAGGCGGAATTCGGAGTTAATATCATGTAATGATAGAGCCACCGAGCCATCGGACCTCGCTAGGAAGGGAGTGTGCGATGTTCTGCTTTCAAGGTGGATCAACCTGGCGAGAGCCTGACCCGGACGCTCCCCCTCCCCATATCTACGCGCAGCCCAGGGGTCGTCAAGGAATTTCCGTTCCCAGTCAGCATGAGCGCAGAACGTGTCTAGTTCGGTGCCTATGTCAGCAAGCGTATCCGTATCAGTCAGCTACGATGAGGCATACTGAGTCTCCAGTGAGAAGAGTTTAGATTCACTAAGGGCAATGTCTCTCCGTATGAACTCAAGGATTCCCGCTTCTTTGGAAATAGCTATGCCCCTGATATAAGCCATAAATACCTCCCATAGGGTGGCCTGTGAATCAACAGAGCCCGTATTCAGTGAGAAGTACTCATCAATACTGGTTCCCATTTCAGTTTCAAAGACAATGTCTAATAAGGATTGTGTCTTTAATCTCCACGTGCAAGTCCTGGGGTCATCAGCACTCCACACTCAGGGAGATCAGCATGGGGAATGGTCTGAGAATGTCCTTGGGAGGATAGACTTATGGGCAATGGTTCCAATCAGTGTGTCCAAGATCAGCCATCCATCTATGCATGAATTGGAGTCATGAACCGTGGAATAGAAGGAGAACATTCCAGAAGTGAGGTGAAGTAGCTGCCATGCATCAACAATGTCAAGTTGGGCCTGCAGGTCAATAATGGTAGAAGAGACAATGTAGATCTGAGCCTCTTTGACTTAATTTGTCTTCAAGAGACGGGGCTCGTACATCAGCCCACCTGCCATGGTTTTGTTTTAAAGATGAATCCTGCTATTATAAGAGAGAAAGGTTGTCCCTCTGCGGAATGCTCACGCTTATCAAAGCAGACTCTTAATGTAGAACAATAGAATCCCATAAACCAAATGCATTCATCCAAATCACAATACTAGACATCCTGGCCTCCGTGAAGATTGATGAAACACAACATATGTTGGGAAACAACTGTGAGAAACCTGCCCTAGTAAATCTATACTGGAGCACAGCTGCCATAGATGAGATGGCATTCATTGACTTAGTATTGTCTAACATCGATACGATACAATTAGAACACAGAAGTATTGAAATGATCATCTGTGGAGATCTCAATTTACATCTATTTAATAAAGACGTGAAGAAGATACTGCCAAACAAACTGGCAACGAAAGCTTGGCTGTGGTTTTCTGAAATGGACAAGCAAGAGCTTATACTAACAAATTCCTTGTTCGCACAAGACTCACCTGTTCGACCAACAGAAACTGGACCCAGCTCAAAATCAACACTGGACTATATTTATATTACAGTGACCATGTTATTAAAAATAAAGGAATGCAAAGTAATTCCAATGGAATTGAGTGATCATTACCAGGTTGGTTACAATCGTGTGGGACTCTGTTTTAGAGCGAGCATATAAGCAACGGTTACCACCATTAGAGCTTAATAATTGTGTAAACAGATTAGGTATGTCCGATTTACAAGTGAGAAACCTGAGGGAAGTCTTTTGTAATTCAAGTTTGTCAGCCACAGAAAAATTAGATTATGGCCAACTAATGATACCCTTTAGATCTGCCAGAGGTGGGCCAGGTGCTCAGAAAATCCCAGACACCCATGCATATAATATCGAAATTGTCCAAAAAAACAGGAACTCAGGAGAAGGATCAAAGCAGTTAGATATTTGAGTCAAAATCAACGAATAAATAAAATTAAGCAGCTGAAACAACAGTACAGAAATTGGGTAAGAAATCATCGAGCCCAAATTATGCAACACGACGCAGAGAACATACTTAGAGCGTTATCTCAAAGGACTCCAGAGACTTGTGGACTCTAATCAGTGGCAATGTTGATCATACCGATTGATTAATTTCAGGAGTATCTGATTCAGATTGTGTGACATACTTCCAAAATCTGTATGGTAGCCTCTATACCAGGGGTGAAGACAAGGATGTAGATGTATTAACATCCTGGGCCATCTCCTGGTAATTTAATGACATCTTAAAGTATATTGAACATCTAAATGGCTCGAGAGCCCCTCGCCCAGATGGCCTTAGCAATGCTACCATCAAGAGGAATCTGCGTCTATGGGCTGAAATATGCTTCCAGTTATTTAAGACCATTACGGAAGTAGCAGTCTTACGTAATACGTAATGAATTGCCACAGTGATCCCCAATTACAAACAGGGGAATAGGAATATGCCAACGAATTATCGGCCGATAGCCCTTTAGATCACTTAGGATTTTTATTTGCTGGATTCCTGCTAAAAAGCTTATCTGACTGGGCATTTAAGAACGACCGATTCGATGTAAGATAAAAAGGTTTTACAAAGAACGTTGCCACAAACATAGATCTCTTGCTTCTAAACTGTTGAAAGCAAGAGGCGGTGAAGAGTAAGACCACTTCATATGCAATCTTTGTGGACCTGCAATTAGCGTTCGATAAAGTGAATCGCCAGAAATTATGGGCAAAGCTGGAAACGTTGGAACTGCCCGAAAGACATTCAAGAACCTATTAAAGCATTATATGCACACATTGCACTAAGAGTAAGGTTATCGCGAGATGGAGTAAAGTCATCGCTCTTCACAACAACAAATGGCCTAAATCAAGGCTGCCCCCTGGCTGCAATGGTTTTTGTTCTATAAATATCTGATTAGGAGCAGATCAAGGACTGATAACAGCAAATCCACCGAAGCTGAATGGTACACAGTCTCGTATATACTGTACGCAGAGGACACTGCTCTTCTTGATAGGAAGCAAATTGGATTACAGAATAGATTGTGGGCCCTAGTTAAACATACTGAGCAGAACAACCTGGAAATCAACATAAAAAACCCAACCAATGGCACTATCATAAAAGTCAAGTTTCATGAGTAAACCTCTAGTCATTTTCATTAAAGGGGAAACATTGTTGCCAGTGAAAACAGTTAAATACTTAGGTGTCTGGCTGAATCAATCTACCATTGAAGCTGAGTGGTCGGATCATTTGAAGATTAAGTCTCTCTCACTGGCCCGACAGGGTTTGGTTATCCATAGAAACCATGGGAAATATTCACTGAGACCAATAATCACCTTTTATCGCCAGAAAGTGATAGCCGTATTAACATACATCGTTGAAACTATGTTAAATATATCCCGATTAACTTGGAACCAAATCGAAGCAATCTACTGGAGGAAGATACTTTCACTGCCACCTTCATATCTGATTCTCCGAATTAGATATGAACTTGCTATTCAGTCCCTCGAGTCAGTTGTCAACTGGAAATACCTAGACCCGTAGAGGAAGACCCTTACAGAACATGTCATACCTCCAATTGACATCCTACGGCGGAAGTCAAACACATCTCACAACAGGGTCATAAAATTCTGGAAGGAGTCATGCAAGGTAATAATGACGAACTGTGAAATAACAGAAGAAATGCTAAATAATCGACCAACTAAAGCAAAACTCAGAATCCAACGTAAAAATTGGATAGACACTATTACAAATAAAAGAATTTATGAACTGGACATTAATTCACCCCTCGAATCAAGAGCTCTAAACCAACTCCCTCAGTATTTATTATTGTTTCCGGTTCGATTGATGAGAGATACATTTTTAAGATTAAGATTAAATGTTCTCCCAACGCAAGAGTACCTAATGCCCACAAATCAAATTTCAGCAAAAGATGCTTATTGTAGGTTTTGCAAGTGACAAGATCAAAGGGAGACTCTTTTTCATCTTTGTATGCAATGCCTGGAACTACAGGAACAAAGGCAACTGTTTGCAAGTGTGTTTCCTCAACCTGCAACACAGATGGACTGTAACGATCGCTGGTTGTACATAATTGAGGGTAATTCCAAAGTGATGATATATAGTATTATTTAATTTTGGCAAACAATTATGTCTACTAAAAAATAGGTCAGAATTCATTCGTATTTGAGGAAAGAATTGGCTGGATTAATTTTAAAAGGTAAGTAAAAGACAACAGTTGGGAATAATACGCTAATGATGGAATACATTTTTAACTTGTATTTTCTTTTTATTTATTTTTTCTCTTTTTTCCCTTTATTTTCTTTGTCCGAATTGTGAAATGTATAATGAAAAGTTTGTTAACAAACGATATCATTTTAATAAAAATTAAAATTAAAATAAGAATGGTTCTGGCAGTTCTGGACAGCTGACGCGGCCTAGCGCCGGATCTGTCATAGTTAACATCTAGGATGGTGTTAAAATCTGTGTCTCAAAGTACAAAGTATGGGAATGAGGGGGAAGACAATGAGTAAAGAGGACGGATGGGTGTAGAACTCAGGATCATCGATATTGGGACCATATATATTCAACAAAATAACTTTTTTACCTTTCAGTGACCCATACAGTAACACATAGCGTCCCAGTGGGTCTTTGTGAGTCGCCTTCTGATGGAATTGGAGGCTTTTGTGGACGAGTGTCATGACCGCCCGGTTTTGGGTGGAGTAGGTGGTGTAGTAGCGTTGGGGACCCCAGGATCTCGCGAAACCCTTGCAACCCCCATGCCAAGCGTGTGTTTCTTGTAAAAACAGTATTTTGACATTATGACGCTCAACGTATAATTGCATTTTCCACATTTTGTCGTGGTTGCCTAGACCCCTAACGTTCCAACTCATACATGTAATATCATCCTCGGTCACTGTGTTGGACATCTGACAATGGGTCAAGGTCATACCGACCATGGGCTGTGGTGCTTGGTCTGAACCGCAGGTAATGAGGCTGCGGTCTAGTGACTTATCTGAGTGAGAACTGGGGCTCGGATCCCAGCTGCATGTCAAGCATTTTTCTAACAATAACTCCCCCTTCTTGATCTTCGATGAACTTAGAGGCTTCTTCAGGGATGGTGAAAAAGTAAGTGCGGTTCAAGTGCTCCATCCTAAGATTGGCGGGATATAGCATAGAGCATTTGACCACTAGGTCTCTCCGTTTTTTTTGACGGCCAGGAAGGTCTTCAATTCCTACTGGATGCTAGTGGAGAAGTCTGGGTAGAGATGGATCCTGTAGGAACCCAGCAGAAAGTCGCCCTTAGCTCTTGCTGCCCGAAGCAGAGCATCCCTGTCACCATACTTCAAAACTCTCTAATAGGGCAGGAAGGGGCCCCGGTTTAGGCTTCGCTATCAATGATCGGTGTGCTCTCTCAATGGCAAACTGTGGGGAGGGTTTCGGAGAGTCTAACAGAGAGAGCAGCATGTGCTCAACATAGTCCTCCATGGGGCCCTCAATGCCATCCGAGGTCGACGCCACGGCTGTGCCTTGCTCTGATTGAGGTTTGTTCCCCCTCTGAGTTGCTTTACTATAGAGAATGATTGAGCTCTGCTTCTTGCCAGCAGCCTTGGTCATGGTGCCTCTGGCCACCCGAGAGGTAGAGACGTACCAGTTCCCTTGTTTCAGGAGAGAGGGATATTGAGTATGAGCAGCAATATTAAACGTGGTGTGTGCATCTGATCTGGTCTGCAGGCCACCTGATTCCATGGTCGTGTAATTCCCGAGGTATCGCCAAGCTGGGTCGATCGAGTATGGGCCCGGCAGTGGTATGAGGGCGAGCCAGAGGATCAGCAGAGTATGTTTCCAGGACCTTAGGACGAAGAGTCTAAACCTGCCCTGCAGTGAGTATCACAGAGGTAGAGGGGGTTGGTGATGCTCCTCGGTCGCCGCCAGAACAGGGTAGTGCAAGTCGCAGCAAGACTGCGAGGAACGAACACAGCCGGTGGGAGAACGCACCACCGATTCCCAGTGGATTGTGGCCTCCAACGTATAAGAGGGGGAGAGGGTGTGCAATGTGCAATGACTACAGTCCAGGAGAGTGCTTAGAGTTCATACAATGTTTATAAATCAGGAGGATGCCGCTCTCACAGTGGGGTCCCTCTTGGTTGCACCCACAGCGGCGACTGCAAGGTCTCTGAGTCAAGGTTTGACCACCAAGGGGGTAGTACCAGGTCTCCAGCAAAAGGGTGGTCGCATTCAATGGACCCTCAGTGCTGTTGGCCCCCGTAATGCATGCAGTGCCCATGGGGGGCATGGGACACGCCGTGAGGGCATCAGTGTTGGTCTGCCCACCTACCGTGCCATGAAGAGGGTCACAGAACAGCTCCTGCCGTCTTCCCAGAAGGTCGACACCGCAGTTCATAGGGCCAATCGGTGAAGCAGCGCCAATCACAAAGTCCTAAGGCGCAGACTCCTGTCCGCCTGGATCTATGTGAAGGGATCAGGTCTGCACGATAGCTCTGGTGGCACTGGATAGTATAGGAAATCCGTCACAGGTTCCATATGCATGTCCGTACGGGTTGGTATCCCGGGGCGAGAGCATCTGCAGGTTGATGCTGGCCGAGGCAGCCAATGGGTGGTCGCCTAGCCCGCCGCAGTAGCACCCAGCCTGCGGGCTACTGTCCAAGTACCCAGGCAGGCCCCAAGGTTGATAAGTTACTGCAGAGGAATTTGTGGTACCTTGTATTGTAGGTCCAGTATAGGAACTATTCAGCTCCACGGGGCCTGCCGAGTTCGAGCACCCGCTGTATAGTGATCTGAAAGGTTTGTTTGTTTGTTTGTTTTATTCATTTGTATTGCCCGCCAGACCAGAGGGTATCAGGGCGTGGGAGCATCAAGGTTATTCTCAGCTTGGTTGCAGTGCTATACAGTAGTTTACAGGTGTATACATGGGTCAGCACAGGTACAGATACAAGCACAGTCATTCAACAATAATTTACAAAATGTACATAGGAGGGCTAGCATGGTGAGGTTATCGGTCATTTTCCTTTATCGATTGGATGTAGTTGCGT